>NW_024038720.1:4117500-4743327 GCF_016077235.1 Cyprinodon tularosa | reverse complement strand
ATCATGGAGACATCAGGGTAAAGACGAGTCTGAGGAGCCGGGGAGAGACGAGCAGAGTAGACAACACAGCAACAAGAAGGAACCAGCACTGAGTGACTGCAGAGGTGGAGTATTTAAGGACAACCAAACAAAGGATGGACTAACGAGCTGAATGGGGAGCAGGTGTGGGTGGAACTGGCAAGAGGGAATCCAAGGGAAAAGAAAACAATCACAAGGGGGCAACAGAGAGTAACTAAAGAATGCTTGAAGATAATGGAAAATAAAAACAAAACAACTGATAACAGAAAACTCAGAGTAACAACAAATAGGAACCATAACAGTCATATATCTATGATTGTATATCTCCATCTGCTAAGTTATTAGACAAGATTATGACTGAATTTCTACGCTTCTCTTTTTAACACCAAATGTATGGCATGTGCGACACCTGTAAATTAACTTCTCTAAACATTAGTCTGCCATGGGGAAATCTAATAAGTTTAGTGAGGTTTCATAACATCAGGGTACAGTGAACCTCAGATTGCAGAATTTAAAAGGTGAGACAGGGGTCACATATAAATGATTTGTTTGAAGAATTAGAATTTTAATACAACCAGACAGAACACAGGCGTCCTTTTCTCATCATGTATAATTGGTTCAGGCACATTCACTGTGATATGCTTACAAGATTAAGAGTCACAGAAGGAATGTGTCATTTACAATTCAGAAAACGATGGACATTTGATTTATTAAAGATGTTGATAAGTTTTAAAACTTTTGTCATTCTGCTAAGTATTCTCAATCAGACAATAAAAGTAAATTTTTTACTCTCCTCCACATTTAAAAAGCCTTTTTTTCCAACCTCATTAAGTCTCTGCCTGTAGGCAGTGCAGAGGAAGGAACAAAAGCATATAACAAAGGATGAGACAGACCGCTGATGCCCATCTGTACTTCAAAGATGACACCCGGGTATCGGTACTGTAGATACAAGCAGTGCCTTCCTGTTCTTTGAGTGCCATTCTATATACACCTCGGTTAAAGTGCAAAGCGATCAATAGAGTAACACAGATAAGAGCTCTGAGCTGATAAAGCTTTCAAAAAGATTTGGAGACTCTTACCACAGGGATTATCACTGATTAGATGTTCTTGAAATCTTTTATATACAGGGAAACTTTAATTTTGTTTTGCATATTTTATATTTTATCTGTTTTTGTTGTTACACCAACCATAAAGAATTAATATACTAGTTTGGATTTTGTAGGAATAATAACCTTATGTGTCACTGTTAGAAAAAAAACAGAGATGCAGCAATTGAAACTCTAATGCAAACATGACATTGATTTGGAAAATAGAGGAATGGACAGAAAGACAGACAGACAGACAGACACACACACACACACACACACATACATGCATACATAGATGGCATGCAAAAGTATTCAGCCCCATTTAACTTTTAGACCTTCTGCCACATTTCAGTGCTTCAAACAAAATATTAAATTGTGATTTTATGTCTATGTGTAAGCATTTTTTGTGAAGAATCAAACAACAGGTGGGACACAATCATGGAGTGGAACAAATTGTTTGGATTTTATATATATATATATATATATATATATATATATATATATATATATATATATATATATATATATATATATATATATATATATATATTTATTTATTTATTTATTTATTAGGGATGGGACGATTTATGAAAACCATCCGAACCGTTCGGTTCGACTGTCTCGGTTCGATTCGTGTGTGTTTCGTTCGGTTCATGCACTGCTCCTTTTTCTCATAGGCGAAGCGTGTACACTCCAGAGCAGATGGTGGCGGTACTGCGACCAAAGCCAACCACCAGTAGTAAACAAGAAGAAGAAGAAGCGAAGCAGCTTAGCCAGGTGTAGCAGGGGGAAAAAATCAGTGGTTGTGAAGAATTGTGTCGGAATGGCGAGTGGGAAAGAAGAGGAGTTGGAAGACGCACCAGCAGCACTTTATAGGTCTTCTGTATGGGAGCGCTTTGCATTTAGAGTGACCTATGATGACGGCGGAAAGAAAGTTGTGGATAAAAGTGCAACAGTGTGCAAGCATTGTGCAACACGTTTTGTTAATGCTAACAGCAACATGACCAACATGTCATGCTAACCCTGAAATCCGTCATACACCGTCAGCAACCCCCGGTCCGCCCCGCTGCGCTCCAGACCGGCTGCTCAAAGCAAAGCCTACAGCCTCCACTGTGGCTTCGTCCGCTCCCCTCTGAGTCCCTTGGAGATGGTAGAGAGCATGCGCCAGATGATTAAATTCAAAGCAGCAAAACATATGGAAATGATCCAGGGTTTCCGCGGATCATTTAAAATAATTACAATCCATTATTTTTTGAGGGATTTTTTCATTAATTTTATAAATTTTTATGGGATTTCGGTGTAACAATCAACATATACCGAACCGCACCGAAAACCGTGACCACGAAACCGTGAATCGAACCGAACCGTGGATTTTGTGAACCGTTCCACCCCTAATATATATATATATATATATATATATATATATATATATATATATATATAAAAACTAATTATTGTATGTTTCGAAAATGTTGTGTGCAAAATTATTTCTCTGAAATTTTTGCCAATTCTTCCTTGCAAAACAGCTGAAGCTCAGTGAGGTTGGATGGAGAGCGTCTGTGAACAGCAGTTTTCAGTTCTGTCCACAGATTATTGATTGGATTCAGGTCTGGACTTTGACTTGGCCATTCTAACACCTGATATGTTTATTTGTGAATCGTTCTACTGTAGATTTTGCTTCATGGTTTGGATCATTGCCTTGTTGGAAGATAAATCTCCGTCCCAGTCTCAGGTCTATTGCACACTCCAACAGGTTTTCTTTCCCCAAAGAGTCCTATATTTGGCTCCATCCATTGTCCCATCATTTTGAAGAAAAGCAGGCCCTAACCATGATGCTGCCAACAGCATGTTTGACAGTGGGGATGGTGTGGTCAGGGTGATGAGCTGTGTGGCCTTTATGCCAAACATATCGTTTTGCATTGCTGCCAAAAGGTTGGATTTTGGTTTCATCTGAGCAGAGAGCCCTTTACCACATGTTTGCTATGTCTCTTAGGTGGCGTGTGGCAAACTTTAAACAGTGCTTTTTATGGACATTTTTAAGAAATTGCTTTCTTTCACGAAGGCCAGATTTGTGAAGTATACGGCTGATTGTTTTCCTATGGACAGAATCCTCCACCTCAGCTGTAGATCTCTGCAGTTCACCCACAGTGATCATGTGCCTCTTGGCTGCATCTCTCATCAGTTTGAGTTGAAAGTTTAGAGGAACAGCCGATTCTTAGATTTGCAATGTTCTGATACTCTTTAAATATTATCGCTTGCACTGTGCTCGTTGGGATGTTTAAAGCTTGGGAAATCTTTTTGTATCCCAATCTGGCTTTATACTTCTCCTATACAGTATCTCCCTGGTGTGTTCCTCTTTCTTCACAATGCTCTCTGTGCTTTAAACAGAACCATGACACTATCACAGAGCAGGTGAATTTATACAGAGACTTGATTACACAAAGGTGGATTCTATTTATCATCATCAGTCATATAGGTCAACAATGGATCATTCAGAGATCCTAACTGAACTTTTGGGGAGATTTTCCTGCACTGAAAGTAAAGGGGCAGATCAATTTTACTTAATTTATTTCTTTTTTGTTGTTAGGAAAGTTAAATAATATCAAATTTATGTTTACGGCGTGAAATCTGGCAAAAGGTCGAAAAGTTCAAGAGGGCCCAATACTTTCGCAAGGCACTGTATATTAGTAAAGTAAACAATAATGAGTAGCGTAAACAAGCCTTATGGAGCTCCAGAACAAACTATTTGTTGAGTAACACGTTGAGGCAATCGCACATATTGTTTTTTCATGGTGTTTTCTGTAGAAGAATTTTCAAATCTTAAACAGTTTCATTGGCCAGGGCTTGGTGCACATACAAGGAATTTGCTTCTAGCTTCTCAGGCTTACAGTTTTGAGGTATTAAGTATAAATGTAAAAACTTTACGCTGCGCTAACACTGCGGCAGAAAATCAATCACATGAATCCTGCGACCAGGTGGCTGTGGCTCCATTTGAAGGAAACGGTGTTTCAGAGAAGAAAAAAAACATTCACATTGGATCACTTTCTTTCCTGGAGTTGTTGGCCAAAACCTGTTATTGGTGCACATAAATTTCCCTTTTGATTGTTTTATAGCCACCCTTTCTGTTTTGCCCTCTTGTGTTCACTAGTGATTGGTTGAAATTTTTCTGAAATTCATCAGAAGTCTGTCTTAGCCCCGATTTTTCCTGGCATCTGGCAAACTTCATTCTTGCAGAAAATCACAATTGATTTGCACACACCCGGTAACCACACCCACTCTGCATTATGGCTAGTGTGAGTGTACAAATTATTTTAAGGATTTGTATTCCTTGAAGTGCCCACACTTTAAGGTAACGTGCACATTGAGCAGATGTACTTATGTTTCATTGGGTTAGCTGACTACTCAGGTTGTAAAATAATCATTGTCTCCATCCGAGAGAAAGCCTGGGCAAGAAATTGATTGTTAAAGCAGATTTTTGTAAAACAAGCTCTTTAGGATGTTCTTGTACAGGGTTTCTGCAAATGCTCCCAACTCTGTTATGATCACTTAAGGCCACTATGACCATTTATAACATATACCATATATATAGACTTAAAGTAATGTCCAAAACATTTACTGTCAAAAAATGACCCAAAAAAATATCGCAGAATTTTGTATGTATGTATGTATGTATGTATGTATGTATGTATGTATGTATGTATGTATGTATGTATGTATGTATGTATGTATGTATGTATGTATGTATGTATGTATGTATGTATGTATGTATGTATGTATGTATGTATGTATGTATGTATGTATGTATGTATGTATAGATTTAAGACAGATTTAAGACAGAGACCCCTTGAAAAGTCTGTACTCAACTCTGCCAGAACGTATTTTCTGCTGCTTTTCTTATCGGGCTTCAAAGGAATAACAGGAGTGATCAGAAGTCATCAGGAGAGGTCAAAAGTTACCAGGAGGGGTCAGAAGTCACCAGGAGGGGTCAGAAGTTACCAGGATGTGTCAGAAGTCACCAGGAGTCATCAGAAGTCACCAGGAGGGGTCAGAAGTTACCAGGAGGGGTCAGAAGTTACCAGGAGTGATCAGAAGTTACCAGGAGGGGTCATAAGTCACCAGGAGGGGTCAGAAGTTACCAGGATGGGTCAGAAGTTACCAGGGGGGGTCAGAAGTCACCAGGAGGGGTAAGAAATTACCAGGAGTGATCACAAGTTACCAGGAGGGGTCAGAAGTTACCAGGAGTTATCAGAAGTTACCAGGAGGGATCAGAAGTTACCAGGAGTTATCAGAAGTTACCAGGAGGGGTCAGAAGTTACCAGGAGGGGTCTAGAGGCTAGCCGCAGCCTGCTGCCACCTCTTCTTGATATGTCTCTCTGGTGGACTTATGGTGTTTGCCAGTTTTGGGTACTCTAGCCAGGCTGAGATTAGCTGTCTAACTGAGTCCTTTGTTTCTGTGAGTTCCAACTGTTTTTGTCTTTGCCTTTCGGCAGGAAGCCATCCTGCAAGCTGGATGTTTTTGGCCTTTTTCCCCTGGAAGAATTGTTTGAGTCTCACACTGAGCAGGGGATTAACCTCCACAAGTTCCGTTCAAGACCTCCTGGATTCCAAGTGACAGTCCGCTCCATAGTGGCCTCAGGAATCAACCAAATCAAAACCCTCTCCGCCCTCCAACGAGTTCCTCCCTCTGGTTAACCCACACAAGACTGGATTCTGGGAAGAAAGTTTTCTCCACTAAAGTGAGTCCCGTTTTCTCGGTTTCTTTAAAGTTCCCACGGACCCTGAACTAACCTCTGATACTGCCCTTCCCACTTCGAGTTCCGGTTCACCAGTACCCTGAGTTTCCTGAATCCAACCCCGTTCATCTCCTCAATAAACCTGGTAAACTTTTACCCTGGTTTCTCTGAGTGGTTTACTGCATGTGAGTGAGATCCCTTAAGAAAATCATGACATAGAGAAGGGAATTGCGGAAGTCTTAACTGGGCTTCTTGCTTAATCAGAATCAAAATCACTTTATTAAATAATCACTTTATTAATTGATTGATCTCTCTATTCAACCTCACTGCATTTGACACCTTGTCCCATGACAAACATTGTTGCAAATTGACCTCCTTAAATTCTCCTTCGGTGTCAGTGTGTGTGTGAATGGTTGTTTGTCCTGCTTTAGTCTGTGTCGCCAGTCCTGCGATGGACTGGCGAGCTGTCCAGGGTGTACCCCACCTCTCGCCCATAGACAGCTGGAGATGGGTACCAGCACCCCTCGCGACCCCGCTTGGGATAAGCGTGATGGAAAATGGATTAAAGGATACACACACACGTATATATATTACTATTTTATTTAAAGGTAAAAATTGTTTTTTTTTTTCATATCAGTAGATTGCTTTAAATCTTTTAGAGTAATTTTACAGAACATATAGAAAAACTATGCAACAAATTCTACACTGTTTGTTAAGAACTAATAAAAAATGGCAGCTATTTTGATTGTTATTCTTGTTTCAAAAACACGCCAAAAAGAAAATGGCAGAGTTTTGATTCTCCTCATACTTTCAACATGAATTAGAGGTTTAAGGTTGGACCTTAGTCACAGAGAAACAGTTCTGCTTTGAAAACTGTATCTACTAAACACCTTGGCCACGTGGCAACAGCTAACACCTTTAGAAAATTTAAGGATGTACTTAATGGAATTTTTTTTCTTTCAAAGTTTAAATAGCCTGTGAGTGTTCTTTTTTTTAAAGCTTTTTATTAAATAGGTGCATTAATATGTTTTATTCACGTTTTGAAAAAAAAAAAAATTAAAGAACCTTCCTATCTTTTGGACTATAGAGCATACATCACTATAAGCTGCACAACAAAATGTTTTGAAAAAAACAAAGGAGAATGCTAGCTCCCTTTAGCTTATTGGCTCAGAGCAGAAAGAGCTTCTACTGAAAGATAAGGCTTTGTCAGCTCTTTGTTTCAGCTCTGCAGGAGTTGAACCCTATTGGCTTGGCAGCTTTAATGGGGAAAATAAATGTCAAAATATGTGAATTCAGGACATTTGTTCTCTGTTGTGCCTGCTCCTAGGATGTGCTTGTGCTAAATCAAAATTAGCCCCTTATTCTTTCATTTCCAACTTTGACATTCCCTCTGGTGGATAGGAAAAATCAACAGAAAAGCTGAACCTGCTTAAAAACTGCATGGTTCTAAGCATGGGGGAAAAAATAGCATCTTATTGCCTGGAAAATACAGTTTGGCTTAAAATGTTAAGTGTTCTAAATTCATCATAAGGTCAATATTTGTAATGATATTGTATTTCACAGCTTGTACTCATCATCTACTTCGTATATAGTGTGAAGAACTTGCATATTAAATATAAATCCACCTTAGATAATTAGGACTTTTTGAAATGCAATTTTAATCATTTATTGACCAATTTAGATTTACTTAATTAATTGCCTTGGGTCTGAGGTAGAAAAATATAGAATAAACTTTATAAAGAGTACACCAGATCCTGTGGGGAATGATTAACTATGAATCATGCAGATATAGTTCAAAGATCTCAACATATTTGAATATTTGAATTAAATTATAATAACTTTTGGAAAGTTTTTCTTTAATTTTTATTTCTATAAATCAAAAAACACAAATGGATACTTAAACTTGATTTCAGTTTCACATGGAAGTAAGAAGTATAGAATTTGATATTTTTTTTTTAATGGAATACATAAAATATATAGGGGTTGAATTATTGGGTAATGTTAAAAGATAAAGTGGAATTATCTTGCGTCTGTTTTTAGGTAACAATGAAGGTCACCAAACTGCGTCTAACTAGAGTTGAAACTCTTGTCAGCCGCAATAAATCTACAAGAATCTCATTATGTTCAACCTTGTCACTGGATCTCAACTTTTATATTGCACTTATTTTGAAACAACGACTGAGTGTGTAAAATGTTAAAAGTCAAGTTGATTTAAATGACTCTTGGTCAAGGCTTTTTCATTTCCAGCTATGTAATCCTTAATGTCCTATTCATATCACCTGTCAAGTATTCATGTATTTTAAAGGCAACATTTACTCTTAACACCATGGCAGTGACATTTGCTTTGGTGTTTAAGGCAATATTTGCAGAACAATGACAGATTTACCTCAGTTATGGGGGCAGTAGTAACCAAGCCTGCAGACCACTATAATTTTTTTTGCAAAAGCACACTTTGACAGCAACCGATTTTCAATTACAATGCTGTGACAAATGAGAATTAAAGGTTATGTCTGTCAATATTCAAAATCCCTGATGTACACATGCAACATTTAAGCACTCTGGAAAATTTCCTTTAGTTTTTTGGGGGGGCAGGGAGGATGCTGAAGGACAGTCAGATATCAAACATTTCAGACTGGATTTGTAGCATTATTATAAAACATAACTTGTTTTATCATAGGTAAGGGACTTGTAGTGTATACAACTGCATCACACAAAACCTGTTAAGGCCTAACTTCAATAAGGCCATCCATGACTGTATCAGTGACTCATAAACCGAGTCACTGACACAGCCCCCACTGTACTTTTTGCACCACTTATTTTGTTCTCTTTTGTGTTGTTCTTCTCCTAGAACCTACAAAATCTAGCCCAGACTACGAAGAGAGTTGAATTTTCAGCCTGGTTTGAAGTCTCTGGATTCAAAACCATATTTCACTGAGTTAAAAGTCAGCATGGACTTTTCCATATTTTACATACAGTATAGAACAGATTTTTTTATTGATACTCCTGATCTTAAATTCTGAATTTCCCTTACTTTAGCTATGTTTGTATATTATTGTTTTACCTGCCTTAGTCCATCAAAGTTGTTCCCTTTGTTGGACTTGTGACTGGTCTAAACTGGAAACTGGATACATGAAACAATTTGTCTATCAAGCTATCCAATTTGAATGATCTTTTTTGTCTAACCTGTGTCTTCCAGTAGTTTATCAGCTAAAGACTAGTCATACCCTCTCAATATAGATTCTCTGCTGGGACTGAGGCTTAGTGCATTTATTTAAAAAAATTTATTGAACTCCCAAGATCCTGGTACCTACATATCTGAGGCTTGACAAATTCATTTTAGGAAACTGGATTTTTAGTTTTATAGATGTTTCGCCTCTCATCCAAGAGAATTCTTCAGTTCTAAATAGTGAACTGAATAAGCACCAGTATATTAATCTCAGGAGCACTGAGGTTAATATCTTGGTCGACCATTAACACGCCCCCCTGGTGACTTCCATGGCCAATCCAGTGGGAGGGATCAGAGCCACCTTTTCCCCCCTAATTCTTTGTTACATCTACAGTATATTAATCTCAGAGCTCCCCACAACTAGTTATAACTGAAGAAGCCTCTTGGATGAGAGGCAAACGTCTTCTGGAAAACTTAAAGCCTAGTTGCCTGAACTGAATATGTCAAGCTTGACCATGACCTGGATGATTGGAAATCAAGGTACATCTGTAAAATAACATTGACCTTTTTCTGTGTCTGTGTTCATTCTTCTTTGCACTTCTATTCCTTGTTTACTTCAAGTTATTTTCAGGTCTATTTGTCTCCCCCACCTCTCCCTACTCATGGTTTGTGTTTCCTATATAATGCATCAGCTTTTGTAAGCCTTCGTTATTTACAACATTCCTTCAGTCTGATTATGCTTCCTTATTGGTGACACTTGAGTCCTACTCTAAAACATGGCTGTATCACACAATTATAAAAAAAAAAATCTGATGTTTTCAAGGGAAGCTTACTCTAGGAAGTTATGTTACACATGGCAACTAACCACAAAAGAATTTGTTATTATGTGATAATTAATAACTAAAAATAGGAAAAATTTGACCTTTGCTTGGAGAAAAGGCACTGGAGTGAAACTGCAATAAATCCAACCCTACATGCCTTGTTTAGAATGGTGATATAATATGTTGGTGCGTGATAACAGTTGTTTTATACCATAGGTACAGTAGTATGCAAATACCTGCTAAAGTCCCACCTTCTAACTGGATGACTTTAAAAGATGACAACAACATTGTAAATTTATCAAACTTTGTGCATAAACACAAATGGCATAATCTTCAAGCTGAAGAACAAATATGCAACAATAGAAAAAGAAAATCAGTTAATTAACTTTAGCTAACAGTAAATCCCTTTTCATAGATCTTATTAAACTGGTTATCCATTATTTTTCACTCTTGCAAATCCTAAAGCACTCAAAAATAACCAGTTGTTTAGGCTTTTTTACCATTTCTCTTGGTCGTCACACTGAATGCATTTCCTTCCAGTGATTAAAAGTTTAAAACTGTAACAATCCCATTCTTTTATATTTGATCCGTGGCCCCGTCTCAGTCTGTCACAAAGCTAATGTTACATCTCCAACGTGTCATTGACAAAAAGCAGTAGAGAAGATGGCCATTCCAAGGTTAGGCCTGATGAATAGTGATAGCTTTTGGCACTGTGCTTGACCTAAGTTCAGTCCTTGACTTGATTGATTATGGCATTTGATGATGAATAGAGAGATTGGATGATATCTATGGGAGAGTCTTAGACTATAACTGTGTACCTTTTGCTACACCCCATACAATCACAATGTCACAATAAGCCAAAAGTAGATGTGCCCTTATTGTTGTGTGAAAGAGAAAGTAATATATAAAATAAAGAATATTTTTGCAGCCTAGCCTGCTATAAAATTACCATAACTTATTGGTTGATGTTGTTGTTGAACCGTAGAGTTAAAAGTTAAAGTTATAGTTTCATATTCCACCTGATCTCTCTTTCTACTAGAGCTGTGTTTATTCGGGCTATAAGCATTAAAACATTGAATCCAAGTATAAACATAAACCTCAATCTTGTAAAAAGATCAAAGGTTAAATATATATATATATATATATATATATATATATATATATATATATATATACATATACATATCTCAATTCCATTCTATATTGGTATGATTCCCATTTGTTCGTAGTAGAAATACGTTTTTTTCCCTGGTTGTACTTAAGTTTTGTGATCACTGTTTTTAATTTATTGTCCTGTATTTCTCTGATTAAGGTTTTACATATAAATATATTTCTCCCATTATCTCAAATCTATTAGACTTTGGATATGAAATATGCTTCCAAAAACAATTACTGCATCCCTGCAATCTTTACCCCCATGACCTGCCGTAGAGTTGAAGGGAACAACACCTCCTGCCCTCTGATCTGACAGTTTGATTACCAAATTGAGCTTTCAGCACTAAATCCATTTGTGATATAAATATGGGGTTAACATTTACACTAGTAATTACACAGTTTGAGAAGTTTGTGCTGACTTTAGCTTGTAATTTACTACTTTATACCTGAAATCATACTGATAAAAACACATTTCAGTCTATGTATATTAAATTCATTTTACATAGGCTAATCCTCCAACACAGGAAAAACGTATTCAGCCAACTCAATTCTCTCATCTATAGCAGATTAATTTTGTGAAATGTAATGCTTACATTGTCAATATATGATTATGGTATATGAAAATTTGATCATTAACCTCTTTCCAGCCCCTTAAGCTTTTTTAGTTTTAATTTTGTGAACAAAAGAAAGAAAAGACAGTAGGTTGAGTGTAGAATCTACAAACAAAATCAAACTAATACGCTCTAGTTGGTCCAATTTGCTTTTGGACTTTAAGATAACCTGTGTTGTCAGTTATTGTACAGTATGAATATTGAATATTGTCTAGATAGACGCTTTTGCTTTCTTTGTCTTTAGAAGGACAGAAAGCTGCCTTTGGATTCTTAATATTGCATATAACTATAGGTTATGTTCTTCTAAAACTGACAAATAGTGAAAACAATGTGTACTCTTTCTTAATTGCCCTAAAATTTTTTAACTCTGACTAAATGATTATGAAGTATTGTTACAACAGTATAATATTGTATATTGACCAAAATATTTATGCAATACCTTAAATATCCATATACTATTTAGTGTTGCATATTTCCTGTTGTTAAAATATTTTTTTTGTTTTCAGAGAATGAACGTTATTAATTATAATTAATTAATATTAACAGAAAGAAATGAAAGATTTGAATATAATTTAAATGCATATGTTTGAATACTAATCATCATACAGAGATGAAGAATATGAAAATTTAATATATTAAGAAATGTTTAACAGCATGTTGTGTTCCACTTTATTACTTGTTTGAAAACTATAAATGGATGTTATAATTCGCCCCTTTGCAAGTGAGGAAGTTACAGTAGTTATTGTGGCTTCTATCCTT
This sequence comes from Cyprinodon tularosa, assembly GCF_016077235.1. Classification (NCBI taxonomy): domain Eukaryota; kingdom Metazoa; phylum Chordata; class Actinopteri; order Cyprinodontiformes; family Cyprinodontidae; genus Cyprinodon; species Cyprinodon tularosa. Next base: position 4,730,976 of record NW_024038720.1, on the reverse strand, counting down.
GATATTCATGTCCATTTTTCCCTCTTGCTCTTATATATAAAAATGAGAAATTGAATTACTGAGAAAAAGCAAGCAAAAGTTAAATGGTGTTGTGGTGGAGTAAAAAACATACATCCAAAAAAGATTCATGACATGAAAAAGACTGCACAACAGCCAGATGTTAGGCTCACAACAGTCAGATCTAGTATTCAAGGCGGACAAACAGATTTCTCAAAATATTTATTGAAAACAGACCAAGTTAGCAGCGTTGGTGTCTAAAGCAGGAACCTGTACAGGAGAAGGCAACAGGTTAGTGACCACGTCTTTCTGAAAGTGGTTGATAATGAAGTTGTGAGTCACTAACCTGCATTGACAGTTCCGTCCGCGTCCAGAGGGTGAGGTTGGTTCCAGCCGGTTGGCTGCCAATGTGGCACGGTGGTTGGCGAACAGAGACTCCCAGACACTGATGGTGGTCAGAGTACAGGCTGGAGATCAAGACCAGATGAAAATAGGCAGTATAATCCAGAGGGAGAAGCCCAAGATGATGCCAGTGAAACGCTTGGTTGTCAGAGCCAGAAGGTCAGAGATACAGTGAAATGCCAAGGGAGAATTCAGGACAGAGTCGGGTCACAGTTTCAGGTACGATACACAAACAGGCAGGCATCCGACAGGAAAAAGGTACCTTAGAATAAGTCTCACCAATCGGTTCGAAATAATCTGGCACTGATGACTGGTCTGAAGGCTGGTTAAATAGAGTCTAAAGCAGGTGGATCAGATGAGTGATAATGAGAACTGGGTGGAGCTAAGAAGGTGAGTAAAATGAGTAATCAGACCAGACTTCAGGGCCTGAGTTCATGACACTGGGTGTGTTATATAAAATCTAAATCAAATTATGGATTGCCCATACCATTAACCAGCCACACAGCCCAATATGGGTGATTGCCTAATCCTACTTCAGGTTGCAAATGCTTAAAAATATATTTAGAAACACTGTAAGAGTTGAAAATAAGGGAAATATCAAAGCTTAGATAGTGTGGCAAAACTATTTCCACCACAGGGAGTGTAAGTCAAAGCTGTCCTTGGAATCAGTCAATGAAGAAGAAAACATTATATCTTTTTAAATTCATGGGTAACATATGCCTTCTTCTTATGCACAGGTGTGACAACATCCATTAGAACAGGGGTGTCAAAGTCGTTCCAGAAAGGGCCGTGTGGCTGCTGGTTTTCTTTCCAACCAAGCAGTAGCACACCAGACTCCATTCATCTCATCAAGGTGAGTCTAGTCTTAACCTGATGACTTGATGGGATGAATGGAGTCTGGTGTGCTACTGCTTGGGTGGAAAGAAAACCAGCAGCCACACGGCCCTTTCTGGAACGACTTTGACACCCCTGTTCTAATGGATGTTGTCACATCTCAGAAGAGTTGTGTAATTTTATTTATGAGAATAAAGGGCTAAAAAATGTACATTCAATCACACCTGTTACAGGAAGTTCACTTTAGTTAGATCTATCCATCAAACATGATGTCTATTAAACCAGCGGGCCCTGAGAACCACATGATGCATTGTCATGTGCTTCCTGATTAGCTGTGAAAGGCAGAGTAAAAGGGTTGTTTCTGTCAGTAATATACCTGTTTGCTTCACTCAGTTGCTTTGGAAATGAAAGACCAAAGCACTGCCTGCATAAAAGTGAAATAAAAAAATATATATCTCTATACACTTCTCTGCAGAGGAATGGGAATGGAAAAAAGATTTTTTTCTTCATTTTTTCACATTGAGTGACTCAATTTCACGCTCCATTGGAATATCTGGGTTGATGCGCCATGAAATCAGTCCAATTTTGGGATTTTAGAGGAACAGTATTTTGAAACCTCCTGAGATATGTGGCCATATTACTCTCTCCATCTCTGGACAGATTACACCATTATGTGACAGTGTCAGAAGGTATGACTGTGGTAATAAGACAAAATGTTCCTTTTTTTTAGTAAACTGGTTCCCAAAAGTGCTCGGAGCCTAAACCATTGATCCAATCTTATATGATTCAACTAAAGAATTTGGTAGTTTTATAACTTATAAGTCTATTTATTATCTAACACTACAGGTTGCTGATAAAGACAAGTGAAACAACTTAGGTGAACTTGTGCACATAGTTATTGTTTGCTGACATACATAAATATAAGTGTCAGTGAGAAAATGTCAAAAGCTAAGCCATTTTGTCTATAGGTGAGATTATTATATTTACTTGTCAAATGTCAGTTAGTTGGGTATTGTTGGGAGCTGGAGAAATTCCACCTTTCTCCAGCAGAGTCCGCCGTGGATCCTCTGAGGGAGCCTCCAGCACAGCTGCAGCTCGTCAAGATCATCAGAGGATCCACTACTTAAGCTGTCTTCAGACCTTGCCTCAACGCCGCAGTGTTGCTCCAGTTGGTCAGCGCTTAAGCCCAGATCCTCAGAGTAATTCTAGGACTTTTGAATCCAGCTTGGATTCTAACCCGTGTTTCTGTTTTCCAGGAAACCTGTGCCTCCTCTGTGAAAGCTCTGGAAGAGCTGACCTGCCGAGCCGACCCTCTGAGCCAAACCTGAAGAATCACAGAGAACCTCCAAGCAGCTCTGGACTAGAGCTGAGAAACCCTAAGCCAAGGTCTGTTCTAATATGACGTGAGACGCTGAAGCAGCAAACGGACTCTGCTGATAAACTCATCTCCAGCACCAACAGAGACTCTCCCAAAGCTAACCTCAAGAACCCTCAAGGTACAATCAGTAAACTTCAAAGAATCAAACCCCTGTTGGCAACGCTAACTGAACTGTCTCCCACGCAGACTGAACCAGTATCCAGGCCCCGAACCTGAACCAAGAATATTCTGTGTGCTTGTGCTAAATAAACTGTTAAACTTTCATCCCTGAGTCCGTCAGTGGTGTTCTGCATTCTTGGGTCGCCTTTAGTGAACCCATCATGACAGGTATATCCAATTGAAAACAATCACATAGAGAATCTCTCAAAACTAAAATTTTGAAAATTGAATCCAAACAAACCTTTAGCAACCCTTAGCTAACACTAAGGGTTGTGAGCCAAACATCGAAGAACTAAGAAGTCCCACGGGAAAATGTAAAAAAAAAAAAAATAAAACAATAACACTGATTTAGCACCCATAGACATAGTTAATACAGTTTACTTGCAAAAAAAAAGAAAAGATTTTTAGGTAAGTTGTTTTTTTGTTTTTTTTTCTTTTGCATTCAAAGTACATTTCTCCTAAACTTTTAATTACATTACCAATTTCACCAACACGGCCTCTGCTTTATGCTGAAACAGGTCAAAGGGTCAGCAATGTCAGCACACATGCCCAGACTTCCCATCTGAAGACACCTCCTCCAGCTCATTTCAGGGGAAGCCCAAGGTTTTTTACAGGGCCAGCCAAGAAACATAGTCCCTCCAGTGTCTCCTGGGCCGTCATTCGGGTTCCTACCAGTGGGAAAAAGAAAAATAGTTTTCCTATAAAGTCCATCCACTGTAAACAATGTTAACATTTTATTTTAAAATGAGGTCAGTTATTTTGGAGTGGTGATGAGAAAGAACAAGATGGTTTCTGACAAGGTTCATTTTAGATCTGGTAGGTAACTGATGAGAAACAAATGCTACAGAGGGCCATCTCTGTCTTTGCTTGGATTTTAACTTAGGTTCTCCAGATTTATTTACCAGTCTTATTCCCTCCTGATATCAGCTTAGATACCATATTTTCACGACTATAAGGCGCACTTAAACGTCTTTTTTTCCCCTCAAAATGTGCGGTGCGCCCTTTGGTGCGGTGCGCCCTATGTGTGTTGTAACTGCAACTTTTGAGACCACCTCATTCAGGAGATGATGAAAGAGTGGCTGAATGTAAGGAGACCAGGTGTTTTTTTTTTCACTCATCACCATCGCTGTTAATATGTAACTCCATGCGTGCCCATCTCACAGCTGATGTGAAAAACATGGGGAAACAAATTAACGCTGTGCTCGCTGTTCAACCGCTCGACATCGGTGTGAACCGGACCCAGCAGGTGCAGCAGAAGCAGCGAGTTTAGATGCAAAGTCAATGGTTGACGCGCGTATAGGTGCAGCAAAAGGTCCCGCAGCCTTTAAGCATCTGACGCACCGCCAACGTGCTGCTGCTGCTCGAGATGGAAAAATTGAAGTTTTGCTGCTGGACGCGCCGCATCAACCAATCAGAGAAGCTGATCTGGGAGCTGACAGCGAGACAGACACAGCGCTCTGATGACATATGATATTAACGCAAAGAAAAGGGCTGGATGGATGAGGAGATGATGAAAGCGTGGCTGAGGGAGGTGTATGTGAGGAGAACAGGTGTTTTTTTCCACGCATCACCATCGCAGTTAATCTGTGACTCCATGCGTGCCCATCTCACAGCTGATGAGAAAAACATGGTGAATCAAATGAATGCTGTGCTCGCCGTTATCCCGGGAGGTCTGACAAAGGAACTTCAACCGCTCGACATCGGTGTGAAGCGGCCGTTCAAAGTAAGGCTGCGAGCGGCGTGGGAGCGATGGATGACCGACAGAGACCACAGTTTCAGGATAAGTGGAAGGCAGCGCCGGGCAAGTTACGCCACCGTTTGCGGATGGATTGTAGATGCTTGGGCTAACGTGTCTGCTGGCTCTGTTGTTCAAGCTTTCGCAAAAGCAGGCATTATTTCTGAGGAGCCGCGCGGCACGGAAAGTGACTCTCACAGCGAAGAAGGGGAACTGGCATGTCTGATTTAGCGCAGCTGTTTAATTCAGAAACAGAGGAGGATGACTTTGATGGGTTTGATTACTACTCTGTAATAAATACATTAATAAAGCACAATCATACTCAGTTTTGCTCCCGCTCTATTTTTCTACCTGAAAACTTAATTCAACAGCAGCCTCTGGGCGGGTCTCCTCCTCTTCACCGCGGTGGCTGTCAGGTGTTTTTTCATCTATATAATCTAAATCTTGCAGCTATATTTGCTGTGATCAGTGGGAATAAAGTAGTTTTAATATGTTTTTAAGTAAGAAAGTCCACCTGAAAACTTCATAATTGCAGTCAGTTCATCCAGATTATCTATTTCTGTCGGAGGCGCTCAGACCCCCACATACCAGCGGTGCACCGACAGTAGAAATCCTTTCATCAGCAGCCTCTAGGCTGGGCAGCCTCCAGGTTCACCGCGGCTGCTGGCAGGTGTTTTTCATCTAAATAATTTTAGCTGCAGGCACCAGGATACCAGTAATAAAAGCGAACAAATTCCGTCGGCAGGTTTCAGGATTTTAAGTTAATTTAGGAGTGATCACAGCACTGTGTCATCTGCGATGTGTCTGTCTCACGGCCAGCACCCAGGTTTGATTAATAGTTTGTAATAAATACATGAATAAAGCACAGTCATACTCAGTTTTGCCCCCGCTGTATTTTTAAATACGCAGTAGAGGTATTTAAAGGTAGTAGAGGACATGTACCTGTATATAAAAAACGCGCCCTATAGTCCGGTGCGCCTTATGTGTGTGTTAAATACAGAAATGGGACACATAACTGAGAGTGCGCCTTTTAGTACGGTGCGCCTTATGGTCGTGAAAATATGGTAACAGCTTTTAATTTGTTTTTTCCATTTCAGTTGTAGGAGTAAAACTCACAAATAAATGACCAATGAATTGTTAAGAAGTTGGTAAGGGATCGGGGATAGATATGAAATAATGAATGCCATTTTAAAGCTGAAATTATCAACATTTGATGTAAACAATAAAATTTTATTTGTGATTTTTGTTTATGCACCCAATCTGTTCACTAAGGAAGATGGATTCTGCTTCTCCTATTCTGTGGCTAGGAGTTGAGTCTTGCAGATTAGCATTAAAAGTTTCTGATTAACAGGCTTCTTTACCTTAAATTACATTCTAACCTTTATTTTAGACCTCTAAATACTCCAGTGTGGAACAGTAGGTCTATCGTAGTTATAAGAAAAGCTTAATTATTTATTGATGGATGGTATACTAAAGGAACAGGGGGCAGTGAAGAAGCGAAGCCATGTGATTGAGGCGTGTAGGGCGGGGGAGGGATGTGATCTAAATGCAGGATACTAGTAGCCGCGTGAGACCATCCTGATCTCGCGAGCTTTCAAGATTTCACTCGCTAATCAGTCTGGAGACTCTCCGTTGAAGAAAATTTGGAGCCATTCACCAAACGAACGTCCAATCAGCGTTGGCTTTGAGGCGGGTTGAGATGTGACACAACGAGAAGCGCGACAGTTCAGTCCAGACATGGGCAATGTGGTGTCAACAAGTCATCTCCATGTCATGTATTTGTTCTACCCAGCCACTGAAGCAGCTGAGTTCAATCTTCACCGTGAATTAACCTGTGCAGATTGGACTCACCTGGTTAATTGGCTGGGTAGATTAAATACATGATATGGAAATGACTTGTTGACTCCACATTGCCCATGTCTGGTTCAGTATAAAGAACATGGCGGCTTCAGCCGATGAAACTAGCGTTAGCGTGGCTATCGAGCAAGTTTTATCGGAATTACACTGTATTTCTTCACTGAAAGAAGAGCAAAACACTGCTCTGGAGGCTTTTCTCAGAGGAAAAGATGTTTTTGCTCTTCTCCCGACTGGTTTCGGCAAGAGTTTGATCTATCAATTGGCTCCTCTTCATCGTTGCTCTGTTACGTCATATGCTTCGTTGATCTGTTTGGTTTATTTGGCCCGTCTATCACCAACATAGGCCAATCAGCTAACCAGTATTTTCGCCCATCCCCAAAATTACTTCTACGGAAGGTTTCCAGATGGATATGCGTAGCAAATCCATCTGGCGGAGTCAGGTTAGGATACTAGCCCTCAATGATATGAATTTAAAACCTATATACATACATGACATGATTCAACAAGCACACTAATGCAAGTGAAATTGTATAGTCTTTAACTGATAGTTAAAGTTTGATCAATTTGAATGTTGTGATTACAGGTTGTACTTCAGCACATCCCTTTGCCTGAAATGGATAAGCAAGGTGGACAAATCGAGTGAGACCAAAAGCCGCATTACAGGATACCTTAAGCCGTCAATAAAAAACTATAAGTTTATCCTATGTAATTGGAGGACTTTAACAAATATTCGATGACCTGTCAAATTATGGGTGTAATGATTTAATCCCAGCTGTCAGGAATCCAGTTTGTGTGGTCTGTTTTTGTGTTTCCTTTTTTCCTCCACCAGGTGGTGCCCCGTCCTCATTGGGCCTCCCTGCACACCTGCAGCTTGTTGCCTCATTACCTGTGGAGTGCTCTTAAGCAGCTGACTGCCACTACCTCGACACCAGAGTGTTTGCCAGTTTGGGGTACTCTAGCCATGCTTAGTTTACCAGAGTCTAACCTGAGTTTTGGCTGGGTCAAGCTGAGTTTTGGCTGAGTCAAACTGAGCTTTTGTTTACCGGAGTTTAAATATTGCTGGGGTTTTTTGCCTCTCGGCAGGAGGTCATCCTGCAAACTGGATGTTTGGGACCTTCACTCCCCAGGAAGGATCTGCTGAGAACCAAACTGAGCTGAGGATTCAAGTTTGTGGTTTGGATCAACCTTTCCCCCAAGGATAGTCTGGGGCTTCTCTCTGAGCAGAGGATTAATCTCAGCAATAACCCGTTCCAGTACAGCAGAAAATCCAAGTGGCAGTCAGCTTCTCTATTCACCAAAGACACCTTTTTCTGGAAAACTGAGTCTGCAACCTATTCCTCCTCTTCAAGTCAAAGAATCTAATTTCCCACTGAGCCTGAACTAACCACAGTGTCTTCCCCTCACTTTCCAGTTCCGGTTCGACAGTGTTCAGAGCAGCACTGAACTCTTCTATTATTCTAAATAAAGCTGTTAAACTTTTCCCTGGTCTCTCTGTTTGGTCATTTGCATTTGCGTCAGATCTTTAGTTAAATCGTGACACCAGCTTGAGCGTTAAAAAAATTATATAGAGTTGCATGTTGTGTACTTTCTACATACTCCAGTCAAGAATTCAAAATGGCCCACCTTCAAGTAAAATTAAGTGGACCATGTGTATGGAAGTTTAAATAAATTTCCTTTCATCTGAAATCAAATGCTTCAGTTAGATTTTGCTATGAAGGTGATTCAGTTTTCCACAACCCAGAATGCATTTAAAATGCTAGTTATTATGTAAATGTTCTGTATGCATAAATTATGTATGTTGTATTCTTGGTTTTAAAACCACACCATCTGAGCTGAATAATCAGAGCAAGTTTTGGACTGGATGGAGGAATTTACCTGCACATCTGTCTGTGGAGATTGTGCAAAGAAAGTACCCCACAGCTGCCCCTTCCTATCAGGCGTTGATGATCCCAGCCCACTACTAGCTACAACTCCTTTAAAGAGCATGTTTAAGCATTTTTGTCCTTTTGCCAACTTAGTTTTGGTCTGTTTTGAATGACCAGCCCACATGTTTATGAGCTGTTGTTACGTTGGCGAACCAGCTGAATTAGAATATATATATCCATTTTTAAACTTCTAGATATTCTTATTTTAATTTATTCTGGTTTTAACAAAGCTCTTAATCTATTGAATATTGTTGAAGTTAACACTCAAATCATTAAGAATTAATGCAAATTACACATTTCCATTATAATTGGGTAGGATTCAATGTGCAATAACATTTGTTTTTTGTAGCTTTTTATGTTCAACATAAGTTTGAAAATGTTTCAAATAAATTTCAAAATAAAATACAGGATTCAAAGCTACAAGTTTCACATTTTTATTAAGCAAGTTAAATGAGAATTCTCTTGTTACTTTTAGAAAGGTGGTTACTAACAGGTTAAATCATAACTGCCGTTGTAGATTGCCAATCATACTCTAAATGACTATAAATGATTAAAAAAATAACAAAAACAAATAACTTTGAAACAGCACAGAGGCAATCTAAAGGGCTCCTTTGCCTAATATTATCATGTCTATGAGAATTTATTCATTTCTAAAACGAGCTAAGTGTTCAATGTCTAAATTTCTAATTTCCTTTGCTGTAGTGCATTTTTTCTGAAGAAGAAGCTCAGGTTATCCTGAGCTCTCTCTATAGTTATGCTGCTATAGGCTTAGACTGCTGGAGGACATAGGGACCCCTTTTTTTATCATTCTATCTATATTCTCCTACTCTGCATAATTTGTTAGTTCAATCTCTAACACTATGTTCTCTCTGCTTTTTCACATAGCGTAGAAATATCATCTGTGGTGCTGCCATCAACACCTTTGTTCATAGATGTTTGAGATATGCCTGTTTTTCAGTGTAGTCCTGTTTCTCTGACTGATTGGCTGGATTTGGTCTCCTCATCCTCTGACATGGGAGCTGGCTCAGAGCTCATCTGCCTGGCTGTGAGTTTCCTGGACGGGCTTTTGCATTTTTGTTCATCTGGTGCAGTTTTAATGTAGAAAATGTCTTCTTTTAGTTAGTGTTCATCTGGTTTAACTCAAGTGTGGTTATTTTTATCATCTTGGTTTATAAAACTACTTGTTAAAAAAAAAATGCACCAGAGAGACATGCACCTTGTTTTAATGATAACGCTTGGGTCTTCCAACATTGTCATGTTGCAGTATTACCTTTGTATTGCAGTTCTCCTATACCTTTGTATTGCAGAGGAGCTACTGCGCATGTACAACTTTTAACGTCAGTCAATGAGCAAAGATTTTTACGCCCTAGGGCGGAAATACGTCATCAATCCAGAGGAAAATTAAATGACGCTTTACTAGTCATTAAAGATTAAATATATATCTTGCACATCTTAGAAATACATATTAATATATTTTGAAATATTTAAGTTTTTAATTTAAAATTATGAAAATATATAACTATTTTTATGTCTTCATCGGAGTCATGTGGTGGGTGAGGCAATGCCCTAGTGCCCTCTATTGGCCAGCTGCCACTGGTTCAAATACTTATTTGCAACTGCATTACACAAATACTGTAAATAGTTAAACTTCAATAGGTAGACCTGCTCAACTGCTTGCGCTGCTGTGTTGTATGACATGTAATTCCATACTCCTCCAGTTTAAATTGAATTTATGGAGTCACATTTAAGTTTTGGTGGTTTTCAGATGCTTTTAAGCTTGTTATTGTGGATTGAGTTTGTGTGACCACCACCAATTCTTACAGTAGTTCAAAAGTTTGTTTGGATTGCTGCAAACTTTCACACGTTAATTTTGATAAATTCCATATTTATGTAAAAGTCCAGATGTGTTATAATCTGTTACTTTAAATAGAATTTAACATCCATGTTATATATTGACTTTTTAAATAAAAAATTATAAGAAAGAAATGGAACATTTTTACATTTTAAAATCTAAAGTGTTATTTGAAGTAGAGAACAACAGTTATTTAGTTTGGTATATAGGCAATTTCTTGATTCACATATTTTATTAAACACCTGAACTGACTGTTTTTTTTTTTTGTTTGTTTAATGGCTTAATGAGAGCAGGGGGGTTTACACTGCCCTGCAAAGCTTTTAAACCTGGGTTTGAATAGGGACAAAGCCATTCTTAAGCACATATCAAGCGGTGCTCATTCGTGGGCCTGGATCGATATTTATTTTTGATTATGGTCATGGTGGAGAATCCTGCTTTACAGCAGCAGGTAGAACATACTTAAACGGATTCAAAATGTGCAGAGTCACCTTTAAGCACACTGTTTCACTTTTCTTTCACTGGTTAACTGCAGTTCTTCCAGCAGTCCACACTTTCTCTGCTCTCTTTACTCATTGTCTTTTCCTTCTTTCCTATCGCCCGGCTTGCCACAGGTTTTTCTGCTGTGTCTAAAAGTGACTTGCAGCAGTGACTCAGACTGACACAGCTGATTGGCTAATTTGTATCACATGTAGCCTGGTCCCAGATGCTCCAGAGGGCTTTACCATGTTAACAGAAGTAGCAGCGCAAGTGAAGTTAGACACTGTTGCCAGACAACATGCAGTAATTTATAAATGTTTTAAATCAGGTTGGGTTTATATTAGCCTGCAGGTGGGTCCGGATCCGGACCCTGGTCCGCTAATCCATGGCCTCTAGTCTAGGGTATACACGGGTACACGGTGTATACCCACTTAATTTTCAATCAGCATGGCATAAAAATCCACTTCTAAAACCCCCATGATCCGCATAATTAAGGAGAATCTCTGATCCAAATTTTATATTTTTTTCCTAGGATAGTGAAGCCATCATATGCGCTACTCTGCCTTTAATTGGCTGGTACTCACTGGCTTTACTGATAACATTGGTTACCGGTAGGCATGATGATGAGTAAGTCAATCGGAGGCAGAGAGGGGCGGTTCCTGCTGAGGTTAGTATTGCTCATATATTGAATAACATTTAAAAGTTTACTTTAAATGGTTTGCCTTTAGAATTAGCAAAGAATCTGTAATATGAAGCGAGCTAGTCAAACAACACTTTCATTTCCTAATTACAAATGCCCTCGTGAATTAACATTAGCCAGCAGTTCAGCTAATGGTAGTGATGCTACCCCGTAACAGTTAAGACTAACATTGATGCCCGCTCAGCCCCCCATCCTCGTCGGAGATGCTGTCAGTGAAGGGGAAGGTTCCTATTCGCCCTTAGCCAAAGATGTAGGTAAAACTTTGGATGACAACATCAACTACGCTAGGTGGGCGTTGGCCATTTTTATCGTTGGACCTCGTAAATTATGCTAATAACATTTCAGGGCTCAACAGTAATGGATTAGGAGAATGTATAATTTTTGATGTGTTGTAAATGCCTTTACATGTTCAATTTTGTTATGTTACATGTTTTATTTTATAATTTGAATGATGAATTCCAACCATCATATGATATAGGCCCTACATACATATATTACACAAAAATAGATTAGTTTAGATGAGCTTTAGTGATCTTGCAGCGGAGAAATTCACTGGTCACATATTGGCATAGTAATTAAAGAAGGTGCAAACAAGAAGGAAAAGGGTGCATTAAGAATAAACAGACTTCATTTCAATTGTAGGAATTTATCAACTTTTCAGTTTATCTGACTGGTTTTTGATGCGCTTCATTTTTATTTTTAGATCTAAGTTGAAATATGAACAAGGATGTCAAATTCACATCTAAAATGTTTTATTTAGATAAATGTTTAAATAATAATTGAAACAACATGTTTGCATCATCTGTATTTTATATCCATGCAGGTTGCCTGTGTGAACAGTACCAACAAACTGCTCCTGATTAAATTATATTAATTTTAATAGCGGCCACACTTACTGTTGTGAATCCGTTGTTTAAAGAGACAGTTTTCAAAAGCAACTACTGACTTGCAAAGAGAGTGAATAGGTGTCATTCATGTGAATAGAGTAAGGAATAAGGAATAGTTCACTCACAATCCATAATTGTCTCTCACTAGTCTGTAGGCCAGCGTTTAGTTATTTCATAATCCTTCCTTCCTGAGATCAAATAGCAGAAATTATGTGACGTTAAGTAAATATTGCAAAGGAAGAAACTCCATAGAGCGGTTTGGCATGTCATTGTTTCTGGGCTGCATTAAACAGAGATGGCAAAAGTACTCACTTTCCGTACTTGAGTAAAAGTACAGATACTTGTGTTAAAAAATACTCTGGTAAAAGTGGAAGTACTGGTTAAACTTCTTTACTCAAGTAAAAGTAACAAAGTACAGGCTTGTAAATTTACTTAAAGTATAAAAGTAAAAGTAGAAACCACTTTTTTCATGCCGTTGCCTACATTTTAAATGGATGTCTGCCAATAGGACTAGATCTCCATTGTGTTCATTTTCAATCATCTCGTCATCCATACTACTATGCTAACGCCACCGCCACCAAGCTGCAATGATTTGCAACGAATGAATACCGCCGAATCTGTTGATTCATCTTGTAGTGGTGCGTCAAATGCAACGTAGATTCCCATCCAATTAGACTGAATTTGGTATTGATGACGTGAAAAATAACGGTAACTCCATTGAAATGATTCAAAACTAAAGTAACGAGCCAATTTTTAAAATGTAGAAAGTACAGATATTTGTGTAAAATTGTAAGGAGTAGAAGTAAAAAGTCGGCATAAAAATAAGTAGTAAAGTAAAGTAAAAATATCAGAAAAATCTACTTGAGTACAGTAACGAAGTATTTGTACTTCGTTACTTCCCATCTCTGGCATTAAATAATACCCACTACTCCAGAGACCTCTTCACTGCTGATTATCTTAGATGCCAAATTCACATATCATATATTATGATGCACATGAATTATCATGGCTGCACAGCTTAAATCTTAATGCAACTATTTAAAGTGACAACTTAGGGCACTCAATCTTAAAGCTAAAAGTGGCATTTCATTCCAGTTTTTAATTTTTATTTTCCAGTACCCAAAAGTCTGATAGAAGCGATTATAATAACTGGACTTTTCTTGTGGTACCAAGAAGCTTTGAAATAAATTAGTTTGGAACTAAACAGTAAAGGATCAGCAGGCAGTTTGCTGAAGACAAGGAAGAACAAGCACACTGCTGAGAGACACTGTGGGCAACTGAAGAGTGCATGTCTGGATTTTGAGAATGTTGGCTGGTGAAAAACCGCAGGATAACTGAGCCACACAGGTTGGAAACTGATAGACTACAAAAATAGCTAGCAAAAACTAGGGGAACTGAAAATAAATGCAAAACCTCAAAGACAAAAACTGTATGCATAACTTGATTTTTTAGTCTGTTGCACAGTTGTTAAAAGAATGACACAAATTGAGAAAGTGGAAAAAGAGTTGTCTCTGATTTAAATACTCTGGAGCATTCAGCCATGGCAGCTGGGGATTAATCAAAGAGATTCAGAGCAGCTGGGACTGATGCAAACCTAAGGTGCACACAAGAGGCTCTTTTCATCTGTTCCCTGTTTCCTGCCCCCTCATATCCTTTCTCATCCGTCCTCCTGACTGTGACCTGGAAATTGATAACAGCGAGAAATCCTGAAGGATGTCTCAAGAGCTGTGATGCATGTGAAGCAGAGCAGCTATAGGTGATGATACACAGGTGTATCCTTTGTGGATTTTATTTCAGGAGCTCAAACAGTTAAAAGGGATTCATAGCATGTGATGAAGTGACTTTTATGTTATTGTACAGAAAAAACATGTACCATATTAGTTTCATACACAAATTTCAGCATTATACCCGTTTCAGCATTATTAAACAGTGCCCTCCTAAAAGGAAGCTGATTTGCACATGTCAAACCCTAATGTAGCAGGAGGACATCTCCTCATGCTCCTGGAGGCAGGAGTGTTGGCTGCAGGGGCAGTGTCAGCCAATTGCCTCTGGAGGGCACCCTATAAAAGGGGAGTGGTGGCATTATCGGTTACCCTCTTCCTCTGGTTCCTCCGCTTTGCTTCCGGGTCGCCTCGGCTGCTGGTTAACGTTACAGGTAGGTTGCGGTGGCTGCTAGTGCGCTCTATGGATAATTGTGGTGCTGATGTGCATGTTTGGTTTGTTAGACAAGACGTTCCCGGTTACAGCGCTCGTGATCAGCGCGTCAATCAAACCTGGCCGTAATCGGCAGCTTTGCCTCCGTCCTCTTCCTCAGTGGGATTTCTCTGGTGGCCTGATCGGTATGTATGCTGTATGACAATTTGACACATTCACTTCCTGCTCCTCCACAAAGTAGTAATATTTTGTTGACAGGTCTATGTGGGGCCTGGTGATCTGGGGAATTCCAGCGGCGTTAACTTGGGAGAAACAACACAGCTTTGACACGTTTCAGCTGCAGCTTTTTGATAGCTCACGGCAGTCGGACGCCTGAGCTGCGGCTCCACCTCGGTTCCAATTGTTGTTTAACCACGGCAGTGCGGTCTGAGACGCCTTAATCAGCCGGTATCGTGGCTGGTTAAACTTGGAGCCCGCCGGCAGCAGAAATTGCCCTCTTCCAGCAGCATAGGCTGGGCTGGATTATTCAAGGGGCTGTTTATGTGACAACTGTTCAACCTCTGTTACTGGACTGGTTCTTGATTGTTATTATTCCCGGTATTATTTTTCTTATCCTGAGTTTATTCAGTTATCTGGGTTGCCTGAGTCCATGGGGAATTGTATTTTGGGTTCCAATTGTTCCTGTGACTATTAATGTTTGTTTTTTTTTGGGTTATTCTTTTTTTCTCTCCCCTTATAGTGTGTGTGCGCATGTGTGTGTGAAAAGCTATTTATGCCCCTCTTTGTCTTTTCAGTTGCTGAGAGCTGACGTGGTGGTTCCTGGTGTCCTGGTGGTGGGGACTTCCCGTTTTGGTGTGCAGTGCCGCCCCCTTCTAGTCCATTGTTTTACAGAGTGCATGTGTGTAGTGGCTGCCACGAGTGATTTGGGGTGCCTTCCTTTCTGTTTTGCTTTATCTACTGGGATCACTCCTCACTTCGCCTCGACCCACTCCATCAGGTAAGCCTCAGCACCTGAATTAGGCTCCCCCCTCGCCTTCCCGTGTGTGGGTAGTATATTTTAACAAGACCTGTTATTTTAATCATGTTTAAATAAAGAATTGCTGTTTTTTCTAAATTATAACCACGTCTCTGACTCTCTCTATGGTAGAACGGATCTACGTATCCTACCTTTAAAATTAATTCTTTGGGTGAAATTCCCAAGGTGGCGTTATTGGTCCATTAGAAATCGCTAGTATCAGGTTCTCTTTCCTGTATACACCACCTGCTGCCACATTCTGGCGTTGCTGGTAGGACCTACTAAGAGCAGAGACGTGTGTTTCTTCCTTTTATTTATTTTTTTTTTTCTTCTCTTCCCTTTGCTCTTGTGTTTCTTATTGTTAAATAGTTGTATTCTCTTGGTCCAGGTTGGGGTTGAACAGTTGTGTGTATTGCTGTGACTTAGACTAAAAAAAAAAAAAAAAAAAAAAAAAAAAAAAAAAGAATCCAACTAGGTTTTTTTTTCTCCCTTCTCTTAATACGCCGCTGCCCCAGGTAGATTATTATTTTTTTTTTTTTCTGTTGGTGGGGGTGTGTAGCTATGGATACAGAACTGCAGGATTTAAGGAACTTAGTTGCACAGTTAAAGGCGGATAATGAGAGGCTGCGACAGGAACAGGTGGCGGCCAGGCCTGCCCTTGATGCGGCGGCCTCCGGGTCTGCCGTGCCCGCTCCTGCCACTGTTGGTACTGTAACAGAGAGACTTGTCTTTGTGCCCCGAGATAGGAAATGCCCTATGTTCAGAGGAAAGTCAGGGATTGGCATTAGTGAATGGATTGAGGAGGTGCAGGCGTGTATTAGAGCGCGTCATTTGGCTGCATCCGACCAGGCTTTTTTCCTCTTAGATCACCTTGAGGGAGAGGCACGTGAGGAAATAAGATTTCGGCCCGATGCAGAACGAACAGACCCAGCTAAAATAATCGCGATATTACAGGAGCTGTATGGTTGCTTTGACTCCTATGTAGGGTTGCAGGAAGCCTTCTTTTCTCGTCGACAGCAAGAAGGCGAGACTCTTCAGGAGTTCTCCCTTGCATTAATGAGCCTTATGGCATCTGTTAAACAGCGCGCCCCTAGTGACGTGCCTAATGCTGAGGTCTTACTGCGCGATCAGTTTGTTGAACACGTAACTGATGGTGCTCTTTGTCGCGAATTGAAACAGTTTGTGCGTAGGCAGCCAACCGCTACGTTGCTTGAAGTCCGGGCTGAGGCGATCCAATGGGAGCGGGAGGGTTTGCCAGGAGGAGCCAGGGGCAGAAGTTATTCTGTCCCCTCAGTTCTTGGGTTTCAGTGTGGAGCTACAAGTGGCCCACAGTTGTCCGTCAAGCCACCCCTGGCGTCCGAGCTAAGTGAGATGAAGGAGATGCTTAAACTCCAGCAAGAGCAAATCAACCAACTTACACAAAGCATTTCTCGCTTGCCGGGCCCTCATTCCCGGGGCCGCCCCTCACAGTGGGGCCCAGTTATCTGTAAGCGATGCCACCAACCAGGACATTTTGCTAGGGAATGTGACGGGGTCCGTGTTCCTCGCCCGCAGCAGCCTTTGCCTGCACAGAAGACAAGTGTACAACATAGTCCTTCACGGCCTGCGGAAAACTACCACCCGCCGAGCTGTTGAGTCACAGTTCGGCGGGCAGTGATATTGGCTCAAGAACAGGAGGTGGTTCAGAAATGCCCAACCTCATGTCCTCTTGCCCCCATATGTGTATTAATATTGGGGGTATTGCTGTTCCTTGTTTGGTGGATACTGGATCCATGGTATCTACCATCACGGAGAGCTTTTTCCATCAGCATTTTGAGCCGTGGGGCCCGGAGAAACTGCGCTTGTGTGACTGGCTACAGCTCCGTGCAGCCAATGGGTTAGACATCCCTTACCTTGGGTATATGGAACTGGATATTGAACTGTGCGGTAAGCTGATGCCAAAGTGTGGCATTTTGGTGGTTAAGGACTTGCCCAATGGTATGTCTGCACAGGCCCCTGGGGTGCTGGGGATGAATGTGATCCACCGATGTTATGGCGAACTCTTCGGGCGACATGGTTTGGCCCTCTTTGACTTACCCTCTGTATCAGAGGCTCCTGAGTTAGTTCTGCAAGCTCTGCAAAAGTGCCATCGAGCTAGTATACGGCCCCCTGGGCCCGCCTGTGGAAGAGCCATGGTGCGGGGACGGAAGGCCTGGCGGATTCCAGGTGGTACATTTAAGATTGTGGCTGCTACCTGCTCTGAGCACTTCGCAAATACCACTGTGTTGTTTGAGCCACGAGGCTCTGGCCTTCCAGCCGGGCTACTTGCCTCACCATCTTTGGTCCAAGTGGAAAGGGGGACTGCATACATCCCCATTGTAAATGTGGGTTCCACTGATGTGCTGCTTTACCCGCGCACAGTCGTAGGGAGTTTGGAGGTGGTGAGCGTTGTGAGCCTGCCAGCAGGCGTTACAGAGGTACCCTCCTCTGTTGCCACAGTGGCTTCCCATGTAGTTGCCCCCTCCATTCCGGAGCAGATAGCGGCCATGGATTTGTCTCCCCTTCCTGCTGAGGAGCAGGATCGGCTGAGGTTGCTTCTCAGCAAGTATGAGTCTGTCTTTGCTTGTCATGACAGCGACTTGGGTTGCACTAATCTGATCGCTCATGGCATTCCGCTTCTGGATGATGTCCCAGTCCGTCAGCGGTACAGACGCATTCCTCCGTCGGATTACGACCTAGTTAAAGAGCATATTAACCAGCTGTTGGAAGCACAGATAATTAGGGAGAGCAGTAGCCCCTATGCGTCACCCATCGTCCTCGCCAAGAAGAAAGATGGTAGTCTGCGCATGTGCGTCGACTACAGGCCCCTGAACCGGAAGACCCGGAAAGATGCGTTTCCTCTTCCCCGCATTGAGGAGTCCTTGGACGCTCTGACTGGTGCTTGTTGGTTCTCCACCATGGACCTAGCCAGTGGATACAACCAGGTCCCGGTGGTTGAAGCGGATCGGCCTAAAACGGCATTCTGCACCCCGTTTGGCCTCTTCGAGTGGAATCGCATGCCCTTTGGGCTCTGCAATGCTCCCAGTACTTTCCAACGTCTGATGCAGCGGCTCTTCGGGGACCAACAGTGTCAGTCCTTGTTGATTTACTTGGACGACATTGTTGTGTTCTCTTCCACCATTGAACAGCACTTGGAGAGACTGGAGGTTGTTCTGGGGCGTTTACAACATCAGGGCCTGAAGGCCAAGCTTGCTAAATGTGCCTTTTTCCAGCAGGAGGTGCGGTATTTGGGGCATGTGATCTCGGACCAGGGTGTTTCCACCGACCCCAGTAAGGTTGAAGTGGTAACCGACTGGCAGCCTCCAAGCACCATCTCGGAACTGCGGTCGTTCCTTGGCTTTGCCAGTTACTACCGCCGGTTCGTGAAGGGCTTTGCCAAGTTGGCCGCCCCTCTGCACCAGCTGGTAGCCAAGCTGGGGAGCACAAAATCCGGGAAGAGACCAGAGGGTGCAGTGGCAGGGAACTGGTCTGAGGAATGCCAACGCAGTTTTGAGGCCCTTAAGACCAAGCTCACCACAGCTCCTGTGTTGGCATATGCTGATTTTTCCCTCCCTTTCATTTTGGAGGTTGATGCCAGTTTTGGTGGCCTAGGAGCGGTCCTGTCACAGGAGCAGAACGGCAAGGTAAGGCCCATCGCTTATGCGAGTAGGGGCCTAAGGCCCACGGAGCGCAATATGGCCAACTATAGCTCCATGAAGTTGGAGTTTTTGGCTCTTAAATGGGCCATGACCGAAAAATTTAGGGAGTATCTGCTTGGTCAGAAGTGTATTGTTTACACGGATAACAACCCCCTCAGCCACCTGTCATCGGCTAAGCTTGGGGCCACCGAACAACGCTGGGCAGCCCAGCTTGCCGCATTTGACTTTGAAATCAAATATAGATCAGGGAGGGTCAATAGGAATGCGGACGCTTTGTCTCGCCAGCAGCCTCCCAGTATGCAGGACATGGAAGCCATGCTCCCGGGTACATCACTCCCGGCCTCTCTGCAGCAAGCTCTGCGGGTTTCCAAAGCAGAGGCAGGACAGGCTACCATCATAGCCCTTCCTCACCATGCCCCTGCAGAGATCTGTAGGCTGCAGCAGACCGACCCTGTTATCCAGCAGTTCCTACAGTTTTGGGAGGAAAAGCGACAACCAACCCCTGCTGAGCGTAAATTGCTCACCCCACCCGCGCTGGCTTTGCTCCGTCAGTGGGATCGTTTGGTGGAAAGGAACGGCACTTTGTACCGCCAGACCCTCCGGCCAGATGGTGCTGAGTCTGTCTGTCAGCTGCTGTTACCAGCGGTACTAAAAGAAGAGGTTTTAACAGAAGCCCATCAGAAACATGGCCATCAGGGCATCGAACGGACTCTGGAGTTGTTGCGACAGCGGTGTTACTGGCCGGGTATGTCCTCTGATGTGGCACATTGGTGCCAATCCTGTGAGAGGTGCCAGGTGGCCAAAGGCACTAACTCTGCCACCCATAGCTTCATGGGGCATTTGCTGGCTTCTCGGCCTAATGAAATCGTGGCCATAGACTTCACGGTCTTGGAACCAACCCAGGCTGGGGTAGAAGATGTTCTGGTCATGACGGATGTGTTCAGCAAGTACACGCTTGCCGTACCCACTCGTGACCAGCGGGCCTCCACTGTGGCTCAGGCTCTGGTAACTGAATGGTTTTGTAAATTGGGGGTGCCTGCCCGCATCCATTCAGATCAGGGTCGAAATTTTGAGAGCAATTTGATCCAGCAGCTCTGTAATCTTTATGGGATTACGAAATCTAGGACCACTCCTTACCATCCCGCCGGCAATGGACAGTGTGAGCGTTTCAACAGAACGCTGCATAATCTCTTACGAACCTTGCCAGTTTCTCGGAAACGAGACTGGAGCTCCTGTTTGCCTCAGCTCCTGTACTCTTACAACACCACTCCCCACCAGGCAACTGGTGAGTCCCCGTTCTTTTTAATGTTTGGGCAGGAGCCAAGACTCCCACTGGATTTTCTATTGGGTCAGGTACAGGAGCCGAGAAGTGGAAGCATTCATGAGTGGGTCCTAGAACACCAGGCCCGTTTGCAGATCGCCTTTGAAGGAGCACGTGAAAGGTTAAGGGTCGTGGCTGAGCGGCGGAAGAACCATCATGACCAGCAGGTCCGTGATGCTCCCTTACAGGAGGGCCAGTTGGTGTACCTCCGTAATATGAGCCACAAGGGACGTCACAAAATTCAAGATTTGTGGGGTTCTGTAGTATACCGGATTTTGAAGGCCCCAAAGGACGGTCACTCGGTGTACACCATTGTCACTGTTAATGATCCCACACAGGTTAAACATGTGCATCGTACGTTGTTGAAAGCTGTGGTTGGAGCTAGCGCTCTAGCCCCCCCTCCTTCAGTTCCTCCTGAGGAGCCACAGGTTGAGGATGAACCATCTGCTGATGGTGATTTGTTTATACTGAGGCAGGAGATTCCCCAGGCCAATGCCAGTCAGGCCCAGGCCACCCCGGAGCTGCCTCTTCTCTCCATAGATCCAACAGTACAAGGAACATCAGACGTTCCTTGTAATGCGGTAGCTGAGTTGCTACCGGAGGAGCTGGTTCCTCTACCGGTAGTAAACTCGGGCCGTAGTGAAAGGGCTGTTCGCCGGACAACACGGTCTACTGCTGGTCAGCATACCAATGTCCACCATCTCCCACGACCAACAATTTTCTCTGGTCCTACGTCTAATGCAATTCCAGGGTTCTTTAGGCCCTGGAACTAGCATGGTGTCTTAATTTGGTGGCATCGTCGGGGCGACGATGCATAAAGGGGGGGAAGACTGTAGCAGGAGGACATCTCCTCATGCTCCTGGAGGCAGGAGTGTTGGCTGCAGGGGCAGTGTCAGCCAATTGCCTCTGGAGGGCACCCTATAAAAGGGGAGTGGTGGCATTATCGGTTACCCTCTTCCTCTGGTTCCTCCGCTTTGCTTCCGGGTCGCCTCGGCTGCTGGTTAACGGTACAGGTAGGTTGCGGTGGCTGCTAGTGCGCTCTATGGATAATTGTGGTGCTGATGTGCATGTTTGGTTTGTTAGACAAGACGTTCCCGGTTACAGCGCTCGTGATCAGCGCGTCAATCAAACCTGGCCGTAATCGGCAGCTTTGCCTCCGTCCTCTTCCTCAGTGGGATTTCTCTGGTGGCCTGATCGGTATGTATGCTGTATGACAATTTGACACATTCACTTCCTGCTCCTCCACAAAGTAGTAATATTTTGTTGACAGGTCTATGTGGGGCCTGGTGATCTGGGGAATTCCAGCGGCGTTAACTTGGGAGAAACAACACAGCTTTGACACGTTTCAGCTGCAGCTTTTTGATAGCTCACGGCAGTCGGACGCCTGAGCTGCGGCTCCACCTCGGTTCCAATTGTTGTTTAACCACGGCGGTGCGGTCTGAGACGCCTTAATCAGCCGGTATCGTGGCTGGTTAAACTTGGAGCCCGCCGGCAGCAGAAATTGCCCTCTTCCAGCAGCATAGGCTGGGCTGATTTATTCAAGGGGCTGTTTATGTGACAACTGTTCAACCTCTGTTACTGGACTGGTTCTTGATTGTTATTATTCCCGGTATTATTTTTCTTATCCTGAGTTTATTCAGTTATCTGGGTTGCCTGAGTCCATGGGGAATTGTATTTTGGGTTCCAATTGTTCCTGTGACTATTAATGTTTTTTTTTTTTTGGGTTATTCTTTTTTTCTTTTTTTCTCTCCCCTTATAGTGTGTGTGCGCGTGTGTGTGTGTGAAAAGCTATTTATGCCCCTCTTTGTCTTTTCAGTTGCTGAGAGCTGACGTGGTGGTTCCTGGTGTCCTGGTGGTGGGGACTTCCCGTTTTGGTGTGCAGTGCCGCCCCCTTCTAGTCCATTGTTTTACAGAGTGCATGTGTGTAGTGGCTGCCGCGAGTGATTTGGGGTGCCTTCCTTTCTGTTTTGCTTTATCTACTGGGATCACTCCTCACTTCGCCTCGACCCACTCCATCAGGTAAGCCTCAGCACCTGAATTAGGCTCCCCCCTCGCCTTCCCGTGTGTGTGGGTAGTATATTTTAACAAGACCTGTTATTTTAATCATGTTTAAATAAAGAATTGCTGTTTTTTCTAAATTATAACCACGTCTCTGACTCTCTCTATGGTAGAACGGATCTACGTATCCTACCTTTAAAATTAATTCTTTGGGTGAAATTCCCAAGGTGGCGTTATTGGTCCATTAGAAATCGCTAGTATCAGGTTCTCTTTCCTGTATACACCACCTGCTGCCACACTAATAAGGGTTTTTTCTTTTTTCTTTTTTTTTCTCCATCGGAGTCCCAATTCTTGTATTTATCCCTAAATAATTTCGTTTTTAAGCTCTGGATCACTCTTCTGGTGGAGTCACTTTGTTAAAATCAAACAGAGATTCTAATAAATACTTTTGTTTTGTAGAAATATGTTTCTTAAGATGATCTGAATGTTTATTTAATCTTGAATGTATTTGCAATTCTGTCCCTTTAATAGTTTTGGTAACTTCTGTAAAAGTTATTTTTTTCTAGTCTTAGCAATTTGTTGATGGATTGGAAGTTAAAAGCAAAAAAAGCATGAAATAGGATTAAAATAAATTTTAGATTATTTGGAGGAAAAAAAATATGAAACTGAAAGTTGGTTAAAATATGGAATGTTTCAAGCAAGATGGAGGAGAAAACTGGCAAAATTATTAAACGGGCAGATACATTACCTAAAATAATGTAAAATTATTTTGTTGAACCATACAAACCTCTAAAACATCAGTGTTTTATGTAAAGTGAGCCACACTATTACAAAATATCACATAATATTGTAATATATTCTTCACAAAAACATATCACCTATCTTATTCCATTTATCGAATCAGGCTTACCTATCCACATATTATCTCAGGTGTCTCAAAATACTTTGTTCTTATTCGTATTTTGTCAAAATTGATTATCGAAGGGAAAGTTTGCCTTCCTTTTAAGAATTAAATTATAATAAACCAAAGGGACCAAGACATTTTTAACCTTTTTTAAAGATACATTGTTTGAATAGCATTGGTTTCCCTGGATTTATATTCATACAAGTTAGGCTTAGCCTCATAAATGTGTCTTAATTACTTAGCTTCAGGAGGGTTTTGATGGTTGGTGAATTCTGTCAAGTAACCCCTAAAAAAGTATTTCTCTTGGCTGCATGTCTTTAGAACATAGGCCTGTGATCAATTTCTCACATGCATATTTAAGAACTTATTTAAAAAAAACATGCTTTTTATTTATTGCAAAGTGAGCGGTAGATAAATCTTGGATGACGATAGTCTACGAAAGGCTACCATTTTAAAAACATCAATGTATGCTTTTTTTTTTTTAATCAAAAATAATCATCAAATGTAAGATCTAATCTTGGCCACAACCCTTCAGTTTTTCCGTCTTAACAGCAGATATTTCCCCACTTTAACCATTTATTTTAACACTCCCAATATATTTTTCCTTTAGAGAAATATGCAATGATAGTCAAGTTTAAATTAGAGTGCCATTTTGCGTCAGACAGATACTCACAAAAAATATAGTTGTTATCCTGAATTTTTGAGATTAACTAGAACAGTTAAAATATATCTATTCCTTTTTATTCGTGGGTTTACAGAATGTGTCAGAAGCTCGAAAACCTTGGATCCAATATTCAAAACAGACAGACCTGAATGAGTTCAAAAGTCTTTATTTTACTAACAGCGTGCGGCTCCTTGACAGCTGGAGCGGTTAAACCGGATCCTCTGGTTCAGAGTTCAGTCCGATCACAGAGGGATGTGATGAATCTTACAAGGAGACAGTACTTCGCTTGTGTTGTTCCTCCTCGAATAGTTCTTCCAAATTGCGTAAAAAAACGTGACGTAAGTCGTGCTCCCCAGAGCCGGCGCTTTAGGCTCTGGTGCTGCGGGAATCGAAAAAGGAATCGTTCAGCGAGCTGCCAAACGATGCCATGGAATCAGAAAATACGGAACCGGTTCTGAACAGGAACCGGTTTTCGATTCCCATCCCTAGTGATGAGTGGAGCTGATGCCGACTGATGCCGAGGAGCAACAGTGTCTAGAAGGGAATATCCAAAGCCGAAGTCGTAGCAAGGCCAAGTTCACAGACCAGAAGATCAGAGAGCAGATGAGGTAGAAGTAGAATCCAAGCCGAGGTCAGTAGCACAGTTCAGGTTTGGTAAGCCATTAGAAATCCAGGAATCAGTCCAGAGAAGAGCAGAACAAACAGGGGCAAAGCAAAACTCAGGATCCACAGGGCAGAAACAGGTCCGAATCAGATAATCAGAACAAAGATCAGAGAGCTAGTGTTACATAAACCGAAACACTGGAATAATCTGGCACCATGGGGTGGGAACCGGTGGAATAAATAGCAGAAGAAACAGGTGGTTCAGATGAGAGATAATTAGGCTGGGATGGAGCAAACCAGATTAGAGGAGGAGGAATAAAACCCAGCGTATAGTGCCAAGATCATGATACAATGTTGTAGAAATGCCTGTCAATGAATCACAGCAGATAAATGTAAACGTTTTTATTTTTATTTTTTTGTGTCTTTAAACCTAGTCCTTTAGTGTGTCTAAAACTTTAACCTCAAAACAGAAACTGTCTTTACCTATACTGCTAAAAATGACAAAAACTAGTATTTCTTTTTCTTCCTCTCTTTTTTATTTTATTCTTCCTATTCTTCTAAAATGCTCAAATAGTAAATTAAATTTGATATAGCGAGACATTTCAATCAGATCAATTTAAATCTGTGGATAATTTGTTGGAAATATTCAAAAGTAAGGTTTTATAACAAAAGAATAAAAAATTCTCATGCATATTTTTTGTCATGTGTACACTTGAATGTTACTTTAGTCCATTAGAAAAATCCAATGGTCTGTTAAAAGAAGACATTTGCTAAGCCCTTGGGCAAGATCTAAGTGATGGTGAATGATGAAGATCAATGATCAAACTCAATTACACTTTGCAGCCATCACTTATGGCAGTCTCTAAGACATATTTAAATAAGAAGACCTACATTGAACATGTAGTACCGATAATTATAATTACAGTTCATGTCAAATTCTAATGAAAAAGTCAGACCAAAGGAAAAGACCATTGATGAAATTAAAAAGGGCTTGCATCCACACATGGAAAAAATGCTTTTGATGTGTACTACCTTTTGATGTCTACAGCAAGCATCCAAAAACTAAGCCTAATTTGAAACTTAACTTTCCAAAAATGCCCTGAAATATATTTCAATATAATCATAAATATGGATCTGATGGAAGTATGTCTTGAATAAAATTATTCAATATTTTGAAAAATAACCCCCCACCGCAAAAATAAATACAACATAACTCATTGCGTTGTTCTCAATACCTTGAAATCAGTAATACATAAATGGTGATGAGTATGCAACTCATCACATGCATGCTTGTCCCAATTAAAGTGTTTTAAAATAAATGTTCTAAGATCATGCATAATGTTATTTTTAAAACAGGAAATGGCCAGTTGATTGACATTATGACAGCTAACTCCATTCAGAACTTGGTTGAGCCAGCAGCCAGAGCAGCCTGACGGTATGGACATCTACAATATCCAAAAGCAGAAAGGAAAATAGACAAGCTCTGAAAAACTATCTACAAAGAAAAAACTTTAAAGTATATTTACTAAAAACAATGTATAAATATTACATTTGTACACACATCTTCAGTTACTGCTGCTGCTTGTGGTACTACAGAAACCAAACTTGACCCTTTTAACAATCTGGGGGACTGTTTTCCAGGCCCTCAAAAATAAAGCCTGGGGATGTGATTATTAACTGTGTAAGTGTGTATAAAAATGGTGTGGCTTTAAAAGACAGTAAATAAGCCTCTAAAATATCGAAAACTAGGTTGTAAAGGTAAGCATACACTGCAAATCAACCTATGACACAAACTGGCTAGTTCACCACTGTACATTGATCGTGTAGTCTGACCAGCCTGACCACAGGTCCATTGATGTCCAGCAAAGTATTGTTGAGGATGTCCTCCTAAAGTCCAGAAAAGTATTTTGTTCAGAGATAGGTTGCTCTGGCTGCACCACATGGCCAACTAGCTTAATTCACCAGGACCAGGATGATGCAACCGACAATACCCCTTATGAGCCACAGTGGTAGATAGGAATAGCCTGCCTAGCAAACAGTACCAGAGCGAGGAGAGGATGCTGCTGGCCAGGGCTAGCTTTAAAACCTAGCTGCAGGACAATGAAAGAGGACAGCAGTGCACTGGGCAATCTCACAGAGGAGACAACTCCAGATTTGCCTGATATACACTTAACTCAAACTTACATAGCAATACTATCACCCCCACACACACACACACACAAACACACACACACACACTTGGGTGTGAGTTCACAGAACACTTCACCACTTGAAAGTTATCTGATATGATAAAGTCAGAGCAGCATTTAATTGGATACCAACATTTATAGGAACATTGGGCCTCATGCAAGAAGCGCTCATATGAATAAATGTGTTCATAAATCGTCTGTACAAGGAATTTAGGAGAAAATGTCCCATTCACAATAGTTCTCCTATTTCTAATCTTATCTCAGATATGAACAAATTTTGCAAGTGCTCCAGACTTGGATAGATGGATGGAAAGTTCATAAAGGTTCAGTAACCTGTAACTGCTTAAAACACTTCTGACTGTCAGACATACATTCAGTTAACTGTGTTATGCAACCCATTGGCTTTTTATTACGCAAAATGTGGAATGTTTGGGTTCAGTTTCACGAATAGGATTTTTATGTTTATGCGTTTAATGAGAAAGATGAAGAGTGTGATGAAGGGATGACAGACCTTGTCAGGTGATGTACGGTACACGTGTATTGTATTCAAAGGAGATTTTTCAGAAATGATTGCGAAATGACTGTTTTAAAAAAATATATTTTCATAATTATTTTATTTCTTTATTTTATTTTAACTTCTTTAACAGTTTAACCATGGCATTTACAGCTCTTGTGATTTATTCCCCAATGCTTGGCCTTTTATGCTCAGCTCTCAGGCAGCGGAACCTCAATCTCTAAACCTATAAAGTTTTTCTTGTTTATTTTGATACCTTTTTTGTATATAAACACCTTTTAAAAATCGTGTAAGTCATTCTCTTAAATTTTTTGGGAGAGTAATTTTGCAGATTTTGATTACTTGGGACCATATGCTCACATACACACATGGGGAAAGCATCACATTTATGAGCATAGGGTTAGGCATCTGTGGACAAAGCACGTAACTGCATCATCCTTCTAATCATTTTCGTAGTTCATGCTGGAAATTGACAAGTTTTTCTTGTTTTGTTTCATTTTTTAAAACTTTTTTCACCTTATTTGCAGTCTCCATTGGTGTCTGATTTGAGCTGGATGCCAATTGTTTCTGAGTATCCAGAAAAGCTGCTTTTTGGCAGGATGCACAAGGTTGGTAAAGGAAGCAAACTAGCAGGATGTTTGAGGCTACTAGCGTTTGCTTGCTGCAGGGGGCACTTGGGTGGTTTAGGTTGCTTTATGAGGCTAGGGAACTAGCTGTATCCTGAAAAATGGTTGTTGACCTAAACTGTATCTTGAAACTGACACACTTGGCTGGTGAACCTAGACTAAAAGTGAGAGGAATCTGGCTGCCACAGCAGATACTATTGAGGCATTACTGGAGCTGAATATAAACCAGGACCTGGAAGCTTTTTGCTGCTGGTTGTCTTTTCACAGTTTGAAGACCTGCTTGCTTCTCATCATTGTAGTCAATTTTAAAATCTGCCTACCTTTGACCTGGGGCAGGTTCTGTAAAGCATAACAAGTGAAACAGGCATACTATAAAGTACTCTGGTTGGGGAACCTCCTGCTAGTGGAAGCTGTTGCATTAGGGGTCTCAGAGGAAGGTTTGGTGAAAGGTGAGATGGACCATTTCTTAATTTACAAAAAGTAACTTGTGTTCTTAACAAGTACAGTCTTGACAAGAACACAGAAAAGTATGGACTCGGGGAGAACACAAGCACACAGAAAAAATCAGGGTCTACTGAAACAGAAACATACTCATGACATCACCACATTCAGAGCTAGTCTGGAGCTGCATTTCACCTCCTGTTATTAATAGTAGTAGAACAATGGCAACAGAAAAGTGAACTTTTAACTTATTACTCTGAGCTCTGTGAACGCTCCACTGGAAGCTGCCACTGCCATGGTGCATGCTGGGACATCTGTAAATCTTGTGAACGTACAAGTCTTCTCTGATGCATACTGGGATGGCAAGAACAACATCCGGGGACTTTGTCCATTCTTTGTCTTGTGTTCTTGTTAATTGGAACAGTACTAGGGCTGAGGCTGATGACGTTTCACACAAGCACACAAGCACATTAGAATGGTGATAGTGAGGCCACCATCTTGGAAACTCTGCATTGTACAACAGGTGACATATCCGTTATTAGGCATCAGGAAATAGAACCTGTTATTTCAACAGATGGCCGCTCTTCTTCTATCATAGTTTTACTACCTGCGTCCTGATGCTCTTAGAGAAGGTTATTAGTGCCCTAACATCCTTCTTCATTTCCTCGGCTTACCAATCCATATATTTCTTGGTAGCATAGTGTTTTCCATTCTCCATTTTAATATTAATGAAATAAGTAAATTAAAGTGAGGGGGCCAGGTCCTCCTGTTGTCTCCCATGTAATGCCCTCACTTCCTTCAACACTGCCTGGGAACCTGCTTCTGCATCATCAGTATACCTTTGATGTTATATCTGCCACATTCTCCTGCTTCTTAGGGACAGGTTATTGAGTGGAGTGACGTGTTCTCTTGCAGAACAGTTTCGTCCTCTACCGTCTTTCTTGGCTTTCCATCACCTCTGGCACTTCCCGAGCTGCAGCTTTTAACACATTTTTTTTATCTGTTTCAGTTAAACTAGCTCAGCCAGAAAAAAGGGGACAAAACATCTGACCAATTTTTTGCCGTTTTTAAGAATGAAAACATTCAATTTAAAAAAGTTACAATTAATTGTGATTAATTGATCAACTAATTTGAAGTACGTTGCTTGCTGAGCAACCCACTTAGAACTGTAATTAAACCAAAATTGTAACAATGCATAACAAAATCTTTGTGAATATGCTTTATCCAGAACTCCTCAAGTGGAAATGTTTTAGAGTTTTTATTTCATTATCAAGCAATCAGTAGCTGAGTGTGGGATAATGATGTAGATAAATTATTTGAGCAAAACTTAAAGGTATAAGGGAAGATTTTCCCTCATTTTTGAAAAGAATCGCCCTCTCCACTTAAAGAAAATGCACATGCACATCCCTGTACCTGCTCTAGAGACGAACCGTCTATTAAACGTGTGCAAGTTTGTTTACAAGTTGCTGTTTGCATCACTCATACAAGCTTTGTTTCCTAAAGAAGATTTGCAAATGTTCCACTATGTCAGACACACCACCAGTAGGTGAAAATGTATTCACAAGCAAATGTGTTAAAAAAAAATATGTGGAAAGCCTATCATAATACGGATATTGTGAATGCAAATAAGTGTGTGTCTCTGTAGCTAAGAGCACCTTTATAGATAACTTTCGCATGTTACAGCTTAGTAAACAAGCTATTGTCTATCAAGATTTTTTTTCTTTTGTTACCTGTGCATTTAGAGCTTTCAGGAGGAAAGTAGGATCTAATATGGACTACAAGTGTCATAAACGGGCAAGACGCAGTATTCAAGGCGAGTCAATGAATGGGAGGATTCAAAACGTTTAATGACAGAAAATAAAACATAACAGAAACGTGGGCTGCTGAGGATAATCAGGCCGCAGGAGCTGCAGGGGGGCGGGACGCAACCCATCACTGCCATTCTGGATGTGAGAGAAACACAGGTAAGTAACCACGATCATCTGACAGGAGATGATTATCAGAGTGAGTCACTTACCTGGTTTAACAATTCCTTTCTTTAAAGAAGATGGATGGAAGCCGATGGGCTGCCAATGAGATGCGACGTGGACCGCCTAGAGTTTCCCAAATGCTGCAGCCCTGGAGAACATCCAGGAAGCCGATACAAGTCAGGGGAAAACAGATTGGGCAGGAACAGTACAGGAATCCAGGAGTTCTCAGTTTTATCTGAGGTTTCGATCCAATCAGAAACAGAGGCTTTCAGGAATCCTCAGAGTGTGAAGGTAGGTTCAGATGCAGACGGGTCCAAAAGCATGCCCAGACACACACAGATGAAGTCAGGCAGGCTCAGTGGTAGAAAGGAATATAGACAGGACATGGTCCCAGTATAAATGGCAAATTTTAAATGAGTGTCCTCATAGGAGCCAGGCTTATGGGAACTAAATCTGGCCTTCCCCTACGTTCCGAGCCAAAACCCTGAGGGCTCAGCTGAAAAGAGCAGGGACATGACCAGGAGACAGGAGACAAATATTAAACCCTTTCAATCCACGGGCCTTTCAGAGTCAGGATATGAACCAGAAACTTAACTAAAACTCATGAAACAAACATGAACAACTGACGCGAATAAACCAAGAACACACAAATAATAATTTGGCCCCGAGAGCTGGGCTCAACTGTATATATAGCAGAGGAAGCAGGTGAACAAGATAAATGATAATAAGAGAGTGGGGAGGGTACAGCAGGTGAATAAAGTGGGTAATCAGAGAAGCTACCGGCGCTGAGATCATGACAATGAGCCCATGTGTTGTTTATCCCAACGTAGGGATGAGCACGTAAGACTGCCTTATGTAAACATATCACCAGAATGATTGACACGTAGGAGGACCACTTATTTTGATGATCCACCTGGAAAAAGAACATCCTCCCCTATATCTTCAAGGCGGAAAGTTAATAAATGACATTGTGAATGTATATGCCTCATCATTATCATAACTAGGATTTTGTGAAGATGCCTATTTATTGAACAGATTCTTAAAATGGGTAACAAAACAAGTGGATAAGGTTTTTTTTTTTGTGTGTGTGTGTGTGTCTTCATCCAGAACACAGGCAGTCATTAAATAATAATAATGTGTCTGACTTTGTTTAAATCAGATATGGAAAGCTATTTTGTCCTTTGTGACATTTTGATCTCTGCTTTGTCATTAGGTGAGGGGATGTGATGAAATTTACATAGCCCTAATTCTTCAGCCTGCTGACAACATATTTTTCCTGTGACAGCCATCTTTAATATTTAGAAGAGTACTTTCCTATGCCCTTCAACTGTGCCTGCAGTATTAATGTAGCCTTAATGGGAGAGGTTCCATAAATGAGCCTCAAATGGAGCTAGACACTTTAATGCTTGCAAGAATGGCTGTTATTTCCACACTCACCCATAATAGTCTTTATTGCATATTTAATAAAATGTGAGTTTGTATTAATTGTTTAGCGGCCAAGGACTTGAGTAAGTGGTTGTGATGTCCTATATGGTCTTTCCCAATCTGTATAGCACTCTTTTGCCCCCAATCATTTTTTTAAATCAATTCAGTCATAAGTTTAATGCCTGTATATGACCTCTGTTCATGTAGTCATTGGAGGCAAAGTACATTTCAGTGTGGAGAAAATATGTATAGAAATATACATAAATATGTATCTTTATAATATGTAATAAATATGTAGCTTTACAAATGAAAAGTTACCGGTCAACTAATAAAATACTTCTTAACTTTTAGGTCAAAATGTTCTGAGATATATTAGTATTATTGTATTTGTAAAAATTTAAAAAGTAATTACTGTTTTGCTATTGAATATAACAGTGGCCATGTTTACCTTATTTAGTGACTGGAATGACTGTTTATTATTTAGTAAATCACCAGCCTCCCAAATCCTTCGCTGTGGACCTGCCATTACCCATGACAACACCAAAGCAGTTCCTGTCAAGGTCTAGCACAGCTGAAATTTAACATCACAGATTGTTGCTAAATTGTTCCCTATGAAGAATTTTTGAATCGGCTTGGGAGTACCATCAATTTCTGGCAAAGCTCCAGAGGCACTAAAAAAAAGTGTTAACTTTGGGTCATCCGACCTGCATCTGGATGACAGTCAGATTCGGCAGTACTTCCTTTTAAATCTACCCACACATAATGCCCCAATGCTTAGGAGTGGGCAGTGACAGACCGGGGTCTGTGCTGGAGTTAGGGGTGGGCAATATATCGTGTATACTCAATGTCTCTTGAGTTTTCCCACGCACGGTAGTTAAAATGACACTATCGTAACCATCTAGTACAAATTGGCATCATGACATTAAGCTGTTTGCATCTATTTCACTGAGACTTTTATTATTCAAACACACTTTGAAAGCATTGTAAACCCCTCCGCCAAACTGGAGTATTTTCTGCATGGCATGCATACTACAATGAACGGCAAACTGAATACCACAACAGCAGGTGTTTCAGCTAAGCAATATGGCAGTGGTTTTGATTTCACACTGAGAACGTCAAACAAAAGGCGCTAATTTGAAAGACGTTCCGCAAAACCATTGCTGCAAAAGGTAGCAGTACAAATTTATTCCATCACCTAAAAATTCAGCCACTGCAATATGAAGATTGTTGTAAACTCAAGATGTCAGAGTTACTCTCACCAGCCACTTTATTAGGTACACCTTGCTAGTAGCAGGTTGGACCCCCTCTTGCCTTAACTGAGGAAGGTGGAATTGTTAAAATATCCTGCAGCTACTGTACCCTGCTTCTTTTAAATGAAAAATTAGATGATTGAGAGGACTGGAGGAACTGACTGCATACTGAGAAGATCCCGCAAGATGAAAGTATTGAAGCTATGGATTGGCCTGCCCATTCCCCCGATCTGAATCCGATTGAGCATATCTAAGGCATCATGTCTCAGTCCATCCAATCAATGTCACATTGCACCACAGATGCTTGGATGCTTTAGTCAAGGTCTAGGAGGAGATCCCTCAGGAGACCATCTGCCACTTCATCAGGAGCATGCCCAGGCATTGTTAGAGGTCATACAGGCATGCAGAGGCCATGCACAATACAGAGTCTCACTTTGACCTGTTTTAAGGATATCATAGTACATAATTGTTGGATCAGACTGTGGTGTGTTTTTTCCACTTTAACTTTGTGTGTGACTCGAAATCCAGGCTTCCATTGGTTAATACATTTGATTTCCATTAATCCAGTTCTGTGTGATTTCTTTTGTCAGTGACATCAACTTTGCACAGCAAAAAGTATTCAATGACAATATTTCATTGATTTATCTTACTTTGACCAATATATAAATAAACTGAATTGAATTGCAGTCAAGCAAAAGCACATGAAACTAGAAAATTTTCAGCAGGTCTCGCATTTGGTCAGAATGGACTGTAACACATCTGAACTTTGGTTTTTTAATGACATCATAGAAACAGTGTACACATCCAATTCTCCCAACCTGACTTTCCCTGTTTGTCTTTCATCAAGATCTGTCTCTCACCAGGCCTGTTTTTATTGATTCCAGAGTGGACCCAGAGTACTTCTCTGGATCCTCTTCCCACAACGTTCTGGCTTTGGATAGATACCCACTGACGGGAAACAGCTACAAAGGTTTCTTACACTTGCCAAATTCTACAGATGTTTTAGTCAGATCTCTCAGATCTGACTAACAAGTAATTGTCAAAGAAGGATTCCTTTCAAACCTACCTAGACAGACTCAGAATTTCTTTGAGGTTGACCACTGACGTCACATGCCAACCGGCTTCTTCAGAAACTCTCAAAGTTTGTCCCCAAACTCTTAGAAGGTTAGTGAACCAGATTTCAACATTGAAAACATTGCTCTTGGTTTCTGCCTGCTCAGTCAACTGTTCAGTCTACTTCATCATGTTTCAGTTGTTGGTATTTAATCAGAACAGCAGCCTTACTGAATCCATATGACTGTGAGGAACTCAGCTTGTGGCTTAACTCAACATGCCAAAGTGTTTTAGATTCTGTAGCACAATATAAGGTCAGGCAAGTAAAAGCCAAACCTGATCCCTTGCTAAATAAAGAATGTATCCAGGTGGAAGTGGGCATATAACAATCAAATGTCATCTAAAATATTAATATACTTGTGTCTGTATAAGAAACCTATAGGGGATGTTGGAATAAAAAAATATACATCTGGTATCATTCTGGCAAATCATCATAGGCTTGTTTTATACTTTTTAATTGATGGTAACATCTCTGAAAACTCAGATCTCCATTTCATGTACCTTGTATATATCTTTGCGATCACTAAGGGCCATTCGTTAAAGAAACTTCCAGTAGATGTTTTAAAATAGTCTAATATCAGATAACTTGCTGAAACATGTTCTAAATAGAAAGAAGATTTATTCACTAACATTTCTTCACCGCAAAAGAAGTTAGATTTTGGCAAACTTTTTAATAGCAAGCAGACTTTTGAATAGGCAGCTTTTGAATTGATTTAAAATCTT
Organism: Cyprinodon tularosa; assembly: GCF_016077235.1. Taxonomy (NCBI): domain Eukaryota; kingdom Metazoa; phylum Chordata; class Actinopteri; order Cyprinodontiformes; family Cyprinodontidae; genus Cyprinodon; species Cyprinodon tularosa. The sequence goes on along the minus strand of NW_024038720.1, from coordinate 4,696,186 downwards.
TTTCCTTAAATTACAAATTCTGCTTTCAGACCAAACACATTTTTAACATCAGGCACATTCATTTTACATTGGAGAATGACATTTTTTCGGGATTCCCGTGGGATTCCCGTGGGATGGGAGTCAGTATTAGTAACGATCACGTGATTGGGACGGTACAGAATTAAACATTAACGGGAGCAGACAGGAGCGGGAGCAAACCAATAGTAACTAAAAAAAACTAGGATCGATGCCAAAAAATAAAATAAAATAGAAAGAAAAAAAATCTGGTACTGGCGCCGCCATTTTGTAGTTTTTTTCATTGAAGCCTGCACTATAATGCAAGTTAAAAAAAACTACACGACCCAAAAACCAACAGTGCTTCCGCTCTGAGTTTTTCACCCGCACTCAAAAACAACAATGGAGGGACCAACAGTTACTACAGTTAGAAACTTAACTGACCCTTCATAGAAATTCAGATTCAATGTATTGGGAGAAATCTTATTGAAGACAACAAGAATGGGAGTGGTGCAGGAGCGGGAGTCATTCTGAATGGGAGCGGGATGGGAGTGGGAGTAATTTCAGCAGGAGTAGGACGGGACAGAATTTAGATTTCTACTCTGGCCCGGGATCGGGACAGGACACAATTGTTTTCTGTGGGAGTGGGACGGGACAGGAGTGAAAATCCACTCCCGTGCCAGTCTCTATTTTACATGTAAAGTCTATGGTGGATGCACATCAAAAAGTTCTTCTATGCGTTTTGAACATCTGACGTGGTGTATCTTGAAGTGTTTTGAGAGTCGGCCACACTCTGTGAGGTTTTACTTGTTGACCTGCTCCTAGTGTTGAAGTTGGAAAATCTGAACTTTTGCACCTTAAAGCTACATATCAACCTATCAGAAAAGCTGAGAGGGTTAAAGGGAAAACAGACACTACATCCAAGTTATGATATATACTCCTGTAGAAATGTCAGCATAAAACCATAGAAATAAAACAAGAATATATATACAAAGGGAATGCACTCCACAATGCTTAAATAAAATCCCAGAAGAATGTATTGCTTCATCTACAAAGAAGTGTGATAGTGCTGTGATTGCTCCACAATTATTTTTCTTTGTGGGCTGTGGCAAAATGATATTTCAATGGATTGAAAATCTTAAAACCCGCCTACTGAAAATTTTTGATTTTATATTCCAGTATTCGCAGGTAGTGTCACATAGCTAATAAGTCTTATAATCACTTCTAGCCACCACAAATTTGAAAACCCACAATGATAGCCAGATTGAGTGAGCTGTAAATGGGCATTCCTAGTACTGCTCCCAACCTACGAAGGACATTTCTGATTAAAACAACTATTAAACTTTTAAAAGTCAGATCCTAATCCAATAAACAAAGCTGCTCTCTCCATTTCATCTGCCATTGTACACAAACCGGCAACACGTCAGATGTATCTCCACACACTTTGCATGTCACTTATCGAATGTGTCTAAAACATGCATCGAAGACTAGGCGTTGGATGCCTTGTTTGGTATTAAGGCAGCATAAGTTATTTGCATATGTAGAGCCCTTTGTGGATGGTAGGGTTAGTAGTTGAAATATTAATATATAATTGAAATAACATTTCTTTCTACCGTATTTTCACGACCATAAGGCGCACCGTACTAAAAGGCGCAGTCTCAGTTACGTGTGCCATTTCTGTATTTAAAGCTGAAGTCTGTAAGTTTTTAAAAATCACTTTTTTGTCATATTGGCTAAAACTGTCCCTATGCCCAGACAGCAGTACATGTGATATGTAACCTGTGAAAAAAACTGCTTTAACACACACATAAGGCGCACCGGACTATAGGGCGCGTTTTTTATATACAGGTACATGTCCTCTACTACCTTAAAATACCTCTACTGTGTATTTAAAAATACAGCGGGAGCAAAAATAAGTATGACTGTGCTTTATTCATGTATTTATTACAAAGTCTTAATCAAACCTGGGAGCTGGCCGTGAGACAGACACATCGCAGATGACAGAGCGCTGTGATCACTCCTAAATTAACTTAAAATCCTGAAACCTGCCGACGGAATATGTTCGCTTTTATTGCCGGTATCCTGGTGCCTGCAGTTTAACTTATTTAGATGAAAAACACCTGGCAGCCGCCGCGATGAACCCGGAGGCTACCCGGCCTAGAGGCTGCTGTTGAAGGGATTCCTACTGTCGGTGTATGTGGGGGTCTGAGCGCCTCCGACAGAAATAGTATAGGCAGGATGATAATCTGGATGAACTGACTGCAATTATTAAGTTTTCAGGTGGACTTTCTCACTTAAAAACATATTAAAACTACTTTATTCCCACTGATCACAGCAAATATAGCTGCAAGATTTAGATTATTTAGATGAAAAAACACCTGCCAGCCACCGCGGTGAAACCGGAGGCGACCCGGCCCAGAGGCTGCTGTTGAATTAAGTTTTCAGGTAGAAAAATAGAGCGGGAGCAAAAATTGTGCTTTATTCATGTATTTATTACAAAGTATTAATCAAACCCATCAAAGTCGTCACCCTCTGTTTCTGAATTAAACAGCTGCGCTAAATCAGACATGCCAATTTCCCCTTCTTCGCTGTGAGAGTCACTTTCCGTGCTGGGCGGCTCCTCGGAAATGATGCCGGCTTTTGCGAAAGCTCGAACAACAGTGCCAGCAGACACGTTAGCCCAAGCATCTACAATCCATCCGCAGACGGTGGCGTAACTTGCCCGGCGCTGCCTTCCACTTTTCATGAAACTGTGGTCTCCGTCTGTCATCCATCGCTCCCACGCCGCTCGCAGCCTTACTTTGAACGGCCGGTTCACACCGATGTCGAGCGGTTGAAGTTCCTTTGTCAGACTTCCCGGGATAACAGCGAGCACATGTTTATTTGTTTCACCATGTTTTTCACATCGGCTGTGAGATGGGCACGGAGTCACAGATTAACTGCGATGGTGATGCGTGGAAAAAACACCTGGTCTCCTCAGATACACCTGCCTCAGCCACGCTTTCATCATCTCCTCATCCATCCAGCCTTTTTCATTTGCCTTAATATCATATGTCATCAGAGTGATGTGTCTGTCTCGCTGTCAGCTCCCAGATCAGCTTCTCTGATTGGTTAATGCGGCGCTTCCAGCAGCAAAACTTCAATTTTTCCATCTCGAGCAGCAGCAGCGCGTTGGCGGTGCGTCAGATGCTTAAACGCTCCCGACGCGCTGCGCCTGCTGCTTAAAACGCGCTGTGGGACCTTTTGCGCGTCAACCATTGACTTTGCATGTAAACTCGCTGCTTCTGCTGCGCCTGCTGCGTCAGGTTCACACCGATGTCAAGCGGTTGAATAACAGCAAGCACAGCATTCATTTGTTTCACCATGTTTTTCACATCAGCTGTGAGATGGGCACGCATGGACTCACAGATTAACAGCGATGGTGACGAGTGGAAAAAAACCACCTGGTCTCCTTACATTCACCTCCCTCAGCCACTCTTTCATCATCTCCTCAATGAGGTGGTCTCAAAAGTCGCAGTTATAACACACATAGGGCGCACCGCACCAAAGGCGCACCGCTTATTTTGAGGGGAAAAAAAGAGGTTTATGTGCGCCTTATAGTAGTGAAAATACTGTACTTTTAATGAACTTTTTACCACATTTAAGGTTTAAATACATATCCTTACAATATCCAAACATCTGTGAGACACATTATCATGGAAAATCAACACAAATGCTCCCATTGCAAACTTGAAAATGTGAAAGAACCACTTGATTGCATGATAAGAACAAATTGTCCTGAATAGAACCATTAGTGGACCTTAAAAATGAAACACATTTTACTTTCAAAGGTCACGCTCAAATGAGTGGAGGTTCCATGATTTTAGGACGCATTAACAGTTGACTGAAAAGAGTTTAGAATCACAGCCCTTGCCTTTTCAGCTCACTTCAAAGACATAAGAGTGCTTAGCACTGTGGTTTGACAGCTTTGCACTCATAAGGACAGTCTGATCTTTGTCCCTTTTCCCCATTTAATTCCCTGAATGGACTCAAGATAATTGCAGAGCATTATCATGATGGTATGATGTATTAGTGCTACGTTGTTCTAAAAGACCTACCAAGGCACAAGGAGAAAGGATGTTTCAACAGCTGCAGTTATACAATTTAAATGTAAATTATGCCTCTTTATATTTGTTTTGAATGTTATTCATAAAAAAATGAAGTATTTAGTCACGTATTTTATCAAATTTAATAACTTTAAGACAGCTTATGCAGTAAAAAGAATGTTGTTAACCAAAATAAACCTTGCCTATTTTGTAAATTAAACAAAGCAAGAGCCTTTTTTCCTCTTGCCTGATTCAATTCTAAACTGATGAACATTTAAGGTCTGACCCTTGTGATTCAGCACAGATTGCAATGTACTAAGTTTGGTAAGTGAAGAGTAAAACCTCTCCTATCCTTTTTCATCAACAGCCTCGCACAAGGCCCAGTCACATATTTCAATACCTCAGAGAGTCGTTACAAAATAGATAGGCAGGTTGTAGCAGTGATGTAGCTCCCACAACAGCCATTATTGGAAAGAGGTTGTGAGGACACTGTGTTGAGAAGACAGTTAAAATGGTTTAATGAGAACTTGGATTCTTGTTTAGAAAATTTACGAGAAAGGATAAACTGTTTGCCCATCAATAGACAAACCTCAGCAAAGACCAAATAGAACACCTAAATTTGGATTAAGGGTCAGATATATTACATGCCTTAGGTGTGTGGCTGTTGTGTTCATCTATATTGCACATGCACAGGACACTGCTTTGTTGGGGCTTTTAGTTATAAATGTCTAGCCTGTCTTGTTTGTAAGTTCTGTGCAAACTCTCCTAACCACTGTCTGTCTCAGCAACCTCCACCTGCCACAAGAGAATGCCAGCTATAAATATTGTGGCTAGAGCATGACACTATATCCTAGATCAAATATACAAATATGCCTTATAGGTATCAGCAACCTGCCATCCATAAATGAAGCTAAGTGGAGATAGGTTAGTGTGAAGGTCATTTTAAGATAGTTTAAAGGGAAAATAAATATTAAACAATAGCTTTACTGGCTTTTTTCCCTGTGTTCCTTTTTACAGAATGACTCAACATGGTTTTCGTATCTTTCTCTCAAGATGTTTACCTCTGCAATGTTTCTTTAACCCTATCTTTTGAAGGATAAAAGAATATAGAAAAAAAGTCTGTGAGTAACTGCTAAGAACACAGCTAGTTGACCAAGACTAATATGTGATGTGTTTGTTAACCACAGGGTGGTTAGTAAAGCCATTAGCTGGACTTAGAACCTACCTGAAAACTGCATCACTTCTTCATACACTGCTCAAAAAAAATCAAAGGAACACTTTTAAAACATGTCAGATCTCAATGGGGGAAAAAAAATCAATCAATCAAAATTCTTTATGCTGATATGGACTGGGTGATGTGTTAGGAACAAAAGGATGCCACATCATTTGATGGAAATGAAAATTATCAACTTACAGAGGGCCGAATTCAAAGACACCCCAAAAAATTACAGTGAAAAATGATGCGGCAGGCTAGTCCATTTTGCTGAAACTTCATTGCAGCAACTCAAAATGGTATTCAGTAATTTGTGTGGCCCCCATGTACGTGTATGCATGTCAGGGCATGCTCCTAATGAGACGACGGATGGTCTCCTGGGGTATCTCCTCCCAGATCTGGACCAGGGCATCACTGAGCTCCTGGACAGTCTAAGGTGCAACCTGGTGGTGTTGGATGAATCGAAACATAATGTCCCAGAGGTGTTGTATTGGATTTAGGTGAGGTGAGCGTGGGGGCCAATCAATGGTATCAATTCCTTCATCCTCCAGGCACAGCCTGCATACTCTCGCCACATGAGGCCGGGCATTGTCGTGCACCAGGAGGAGCCCAGGACCCACTGCACCAGCATAGGGTCTGACAATGGGTGCAAGGATTTCATCCAGATACCTAATGGCAATCAGGGTGCCGTTGTCTAGCCTGTATAGGTGTGTGCGTCCCTCCATGGATATGTTTTCACATACCATCACTGACCCACCACCAAACCAGTCATGCTGAACGATGTTACAGGCAGCATAACGTTCTCCACAGCTTCTCCAGACCATTTCACGTCTGTCACATGTGCTCATGGTGAACCTGCTCTCATCTGTGAAAAGCACAGGGCGCCAGTGGCGGACTTGTCAATTCGGGTGTTCTGTGGCAAATGCCAATCGAGCTCCATGGTGCCGGGCAGTGAGCACAGGCCCCACTAGAGGACGTTGGGCCCTCAGGCAACCCTCGTTAAGTCTGTTTCTGATTGTTTGGTCAGAGACATTCATACCAGTGGCCTGCTGGAGGTCATTTTATACGGCTCTGGCAGTGCTACTCCCACTTCTCCTTGCTCAAAGGAGCAGATACCAGTCCTGCTGATGGGTTTTAGACCTTCTACAACCCTGTCCAGCTCTCCTGCAGTAACTGCCTGTCTCCTGGAATCTCCTCCATGCTCTTCAGATTGTGCTGGGAGACACAGCAGACCTTATTGATGTGCCATTCTGGAGGAGTTGGACTGCCTGTGAAACCTCTGTAGGGTCCAGGTAGCGCCTCATGCTAACAGTAGTGACAGTGACCCTAGCCAAATGCAAAACTAGTACAAAAGAGTCAGAAAAGATGAGGAGGGGAAAAAATGTCATTGTCAACCTGTAAAACCATTCCTGTTTTGATGGTTGTCTCGTTATTGCCCCTCTAGTGCACCTGATAATTTCATTAAAAGCAGCTGAAACTGATTAACAACCCCCTCTGCTACTTACCTGACCAAATCAATATCCCAGAAGTTTAATTAACTTGATACTATACTCTGATTACAAAGTGTTCCTTTAATTTTTTTGAGTAGTGTAATATTGATATAATTTATTTGCAGCTAAAGTTTCACTGCAACTTAGTTGGTACTTGCTTTATGTCTATATTGATCTCAACGCAGTAATAAATAAAACAGAGATTACCAGCATTCCATTAGAAAATAGACACAACAGGCTTGTTCAACTTACCCCATGTTTTTGAGCCTGAAATGCCAATTACTGCTCCCTGTTTATTATTTTTTCTTTATTGTTAATTATAAACTCCTGGTTAACCAGTTTAGACTAAAACTAGAATAACTAACTTAAACGTCCTCTTCCTGTGCTCCTCTTTTGTTTTTTTGTTTTTTTTTAGCAGCACATGGCTTGTTCTCTGTTTTTGGTAAATAGCTGTACTATAAACTTTTACTTATGTATGAATCTGAAAGGAAAAAAAAAATTAAGATCACTCAAAAATAACTGACAGTGAAAGCTGCAGTATGTGTTTCCGCATCAGTGTTTATAAACGTATGGAGTTTCAGTTTTATCGCAGTATGATGAAAGGTCAATTGTTCTAAATTTAGATTTTATTTGATTTAATGTAGCAAAAACATTACAAGCAAAAGTCTTAATTATCACAATGAACGTTTTTCTTTTTTATGTTTTGTTTGATTTCATTTTGTTTTATTTCTTCACCCATTTTTTTTAAGCTTCTAACCACCCAAATACCACAACTGAAGGGAATAACCACTATTGTCTCCACAAAGAATAGAAAAGTTTAATACAAACTTTACTTTTTACAAACATACTTTTTACAGTAAATTACATTGCAAGAAAAATAGAATTTGCATGTGATTACTATGCTTTTAGAAAAAAGGATTAAAGAACAATTTCACACAATTTAAATAAATAATAAAAATGTATAATGTTTATTAGCTGCAAAAACAGACTTTAGTAAATAAGATAATAAACATTGTGTCTAACAGGTCTTACACAAGGAATTTGTTGAATTTTTTGCTCTCACCTAAAATCATGATATTCATTCACTTTTCATCAGCTTTAAAGTGTTGTACGTCTGAGACCAGAATAACTCTAGACTTTTGCACAGAAGCAAAAAATGAGAACGGACATGGTACTGAGCATTCAAATTGGACATTTAATTTTTGATTTAGAGTTTGCAAAACTAGTTAGACTGGAATTCTTATTTCAGAAAATACAATAGCAGAGCATTTCCAGTGCAATTTTGCTTCATCCTCCTATTTAACAAGTTAGATTTAAATAATAGCAGTGGTGGTTCACATATTTATCACCTGAACTCACCCCTTAGTTTTATCTATCTTCAGCAGACTATCTGTGGGTGTAAAAGATTGGGAATCAAATTATGATATGATGCAGGATTGTTGTCTGTGTGCTGGACACACGCATTAGCAAAAATACACAAACAAAAAGCTTGTTACACTCAGCAGAGCCACACTGATGGAATGCCTGTGTGCCATCTGTCTTTCCCTTTGAGTCTACTGAGCAACTCTTTGCTGGTAGGATTTCAGTCATTTTTAGTTGATTTGTAATTAGGCCTTTTATCTTTTATATCACGCTGGCACAGATACAAAACTATGCATTGATGCAGTGCATACACTATTACAGCATTTGCAGACTCTCATCCCAACAAGAAACTTAAATCATTCAACTCTGACTGCAGCTTTGGTGACATCTATCTCGACATTGATTTTCTGGAGACTCAAACTAGACATGTCAATTCAAATTTAACAAATAATTGTTTAAATTAGAATTTCTTGGTGAGCTCAGGGTTGCATCATTAGTGCTGGAAGTTTCGTACTGTGGGGATAGCCATACACCCACGGATTCATGTTTTGCATTTGTTTTCTTATGGCCTGCTGTATTTTCTTATGCTTTATGCTTTCCCCATTTTGCATGAACAGTGTGTCTGTGTCCCGCTGTGCTGACAACCATACCTAACCAATGTGTGGAGACAGAAGGCAAAAATAATTTGAACAGTATTGACCACTACTGGTTTTCAGAACAGAAACACAACAAACAGAATAAATATCTTAAAAGAATGTAGTCATTAGGCTGTGTGTGTAAAGTAAAAAAAAATAATATATATATATATATATATATATATATATATATATATATATATATATATATATATATATATATAAATAATATTTTTTTATATATATATATATGTATACATACAACCTCTTATAAGAGAGCTTGTTGGTTGCTCACAATGCAGAACACATATACCGAGCAAAAAACATATTGACATATTGTTTTAGTTCCAACTGTGTAAGAGAATAACATTTAAAAATTGAAATGTCAAGCTTTCCCTATTAAAGCTCAAATTCTGTGACATGAATTGATCAGTATTGATCATGACTGATGCACATTGTTCAACTCACAAATGGAATTTTCTATTTTCTCTTAAACATTTGAAAAGGAGGCGTGCTTACAATCGATATTTATAATTATTATTTATAATTATTTCTAATATGACTTGCTATGGATTTATACATTTTCTATATCTATTTGTATTACATGTGCTTACAATACTTAATCTCTTAAGTTCAGAAATGTGTTAAGGACTAATCAAGCCAGAGAGGTGAGGATGAATTTTAATTGCACTGACATTAATTGAGAGGTAACTCATGAAAAGGTCAGCGTACAGCAAATTTAGTGGAGTAACTAATTTAGACTATCAACTTTCATATTTAAATCAACAATTTATTGAAGGCTGATAAAATATACCGTATGACACACTTTAACTGTTATAAGGCTGTAGTAGCTTGCACAGTAAATTAAACAGTGAGTAGGACTTGCATGGACATAATTAGAATATTTCTACCTAACTCATGCAAAGTGAGAATGAGGATGAGAATCCTGAATAAGTGTCTTATAGTCTTCATGAGCATTTTGTTCTCTATGTGTCCTGATAAAACAAGGCAAAGAGAGATGAGGCAAGATTTTGAGAAAAAAACTGTAACATTGACTAAGGCTACAAAAACAAGAAATTCTATTCTATTCAACTCAGTTAAATGTAGTTAAGTTAAATAACCAGCTCCTATTTTTGTTGTTTGTCTGATTTCAGAAATTATTAAAAGGTTCCTACCAACCTTTTTCCGAAAACAGTAATTAATATTTTGAACCAAATATTTCTTAGAATGTTGTAGTGGTCGTAAGAATGAGGAATCACTTTACATTTAGATGAGCTAGTTTCCATGAATTAGTTTTTTGAACTGGGTCAATAATTTTGCACTTCTCTAGAAAAATTTGTTTTTTATTTTCAACATTTTCTTATAACTTTTTGGAACTCCCTGAGACTTCCTGAGACAAAAACTATAAATGGCAAACGGTACATTTCTTTCCTTAAAAACTGTACAGTTATTATTTAGATAGCCACAGAAGGAAAAATAAGGTCATTACTAAATAAAGATTTCTCTGAAATACAACAATTTTGAGAGCATATAAACATTTATTAAATTTTTTGCTTGCAACTTTTGTTAAAGGGTGTTCTTAAGCCCAGGAAAATATAACTGTGTTGGTAATATTACCAAAGTAACCATGGTGATAACTATGTTGTCCAAGTGAGGTTTTAGCATGTATATATAGATGGAAGTATTTCTCTTCCATCAAAATATTGTTTTATTTGATTCCTACATTACCAACAAAGAATGTTCTTACGGAAAGGGGTTAAACAATTTTTGCTTTTTTTTAGTATTTTGTTTTTTCCTTTTGTTTATACACTCTAAGAAATTGTTTTGGTGAATGTTAGTAATTTAAAATATCACCTTTACATATTAAGTAACAAATTAACTTTCAAATAATATTTCCTTTTTGCCAAGAGTAGAAAATGCACCCCATACACCCAAAGGTATTATAATGTGTGCATGTGCCAGGACCTAATAGCTCTGTTTAATCATTCAGAACTGGAGATACTCCAACAAGAAAACAATGCATTTTTAAAAATGATTTCCTCAAATATAACAGCATATAAACTATTATCATGTTATCTTTTTTTTTTTTTCAAACAATCTTAGCAAACTCAATTCAGACTGATTAAGCAGCCCTGTTGGATTTGCATTATGACCAACTACTAAAAATCAAGAAAGCAGCCTAGTTTGAGGTAGCCTGGGTGCCATTCCGAACTTAGTCCCGCCCACAAAGTTTGAGGTCGGGAAGTTCGGTCTGGCTCTGCTCCATAGTAGCGCGAGTATTATCGCCCACTGTCAGGCGATCCAATCAAATTGTCAGGGCGGGCTTTATACGATGATGGACAGATGACCAACAGTAACGTAATCAACCACGTGACCAATGCGCGCTTGGGTGACAACAATAATGGCTGCCGCTGGACAGTTTAGGTGAGTAGATTCTGCTATTAGGTCTGTTCTAGAAGATATCGACAGCAAATTAATTTTAAAAGAGGAACAGAAAAACGCGATCAAGGCTCATCTTCTTATTATAGGCGTGCAACTGCACGCTTTGATTTTTGTGGACAACAACTATGCCTAGCTTAACATACGTCATGCACTCCGTTGCTCTTATTGGTTGTAGGTCTATCCAATTGAGTGCAGAGGCATTTTTTTTCCTGGTTCGTTCGAAACACGCCCCATAATCACAGCTCTATGGAGCAGTATCAGACTCATATTCTGACTAGAATTGAGTCGGACTACGTCAGGCTAAGTTTGAGGTGCCATTTGTAACTGCTGCACAGAAAGATCCTGGGTTCACTCCAACTCTGAGGCCTTAGAAATTTGTAAGGTTGTAATATTAAAATGTTGAGTAGACTATGCCTAATTTCTCTTAATGTATTATAGCTATTGAAGTAAGATACCCTTTACAAATCAAATTTGAATATGTTTACTCAATAATACTGTGTGCAAAGTGTTGTCTTTACGCTTTTAGTTAAAGTGTATTCAGATGAGACACTGTTTATGAGAGGAGGATTAAAAAGCAATTTGGCTTATTTTCTGTTGCAGTTTCTTTTGAAGTTATAACTCTTCTTATCCAAAAGTCTTCATGTTGTTATGACAAATAAGAATGTGAACTTTCTGGGGTATTAAATATTCTACCTTGTCCTTAAATCCCTTTCATAAGTGTATAAATAAGGAACAGCGTTTGTCTGCAGCCTCTGGTGTTTGTTCTGCTCTCACCTTCTTCCTTTACTATACATTCTCTCTCTTGTTGGATCACCATTTCAAGACTTAAAGTGAAGCACTGCTCACCTTCACTGTGTTTTTGTCTTCAATACTTAGGGATTTTTTTTGAGTCTGATGCTAAAGATACCACTGCAGCCACTCTCTAGTTCAAGTGTGAGGAACAGAGGCTGGATCCAAGACAGGTCGGTGACGTTATTTTGGAAGCGGGTTTGGTAAGCGGGGCTGGAGCTCAGAGGTCCGGGGATCTGCATAGTTTGAGAGGTGTAGGCAGGCTGCAGGTAGATAGGCAGGCAGATTGTGTGGGGCTTTACCGGATTAGTGATCCAGAGAGAGGAAGGCAGGCAGCCCGGGCCAGAAAGATTCAGAGATCCAGAGTTCCAGAGGCGGAACAGATCAGATATCCATGCAGGCTGACAGAGTCAGAGCGGGATCAGGCAGGCTAGGTATCAGAAGACAGAATGGGTCAGTTAAGACAGGCAGACAGGTAAACAAGATTAAGCTGGATTAGTCTTACCGGGTTGGTGCGAGATAATCTGGCCCTGATGACTGGTCTAAGGGCTGGCAGAGATGGCAAAAGTACTCACTTTCCGTACTTGAGTAAAAGTACAGATACTTGTGTTAAAAAATACTCTGGTAAAAGTGGAAGTACTGATTAAACTTCTTTACTCAAGTAAAAGTAACAAAGTACAGGCTTGTAAATTTACTTAAAGTATAAAAGTAAAAGTAGAAACCAGTTTTTTCATGCCGTTGCCTACATTTTAAATGGATGTCTGCCAATAGGACTAGATCTCCGTTGTGTGCATTTTCAATCATCTCATCGTCCATACTACTATGCTAACGCCACCGCCACCAACCTGCAATGATTTGCCGCGAATGAATACCGCCGAATCTGTCCATTCATCTTGTAGTGGTGCGTCAAATGCAACGTAGATTCCCATCCAATAAGTTTGAATTTGGTATTGATGACGTTAAAAATAATAACGGTAACTCCATTGAAATGATTCAAAACTAAAGTAAAGAGCCAATTTTTTAAAATGTAAGGAGTAGAAAGTACAGATATTTGTGTAAAAATGTAAGGAGTAGAAGTAAAAAGTCGCCATAAAAATAAGTAGTAAAGTAAAGTAAAAATATCAGAAAAATCTACTTGAGTACAGTAACGAAGTATTTGTACTTCGTTACTTCCCATCTCTGAGGGCTGGTAATATAGTGATGGAAACAGGTGAAGCTGGTGAGAACATACTGCTTGTTTCACCAAATAATAATAAAGAATCTTTACAAAAATTGAATAGAAGCGTTTTCTAGCATTTTGTATTGTGTCTGCCTGTTTTCTATTGTGGTCTATTGCCTGATCCTGATCCGTTTCTTTTTGGGGGTTTTATTTTGTTTGTTTGTTTTTTTAACAGTGTTCTGTCTGGCAATGTGGCAATAATAATAATAATAATTGTCTTGATGCCAAAAAGAGTGCCCAAAAGATTTAGATTTTGTGGAGTGGAGCAGTACGGCTATTACCATAGTGTTCTGCTTCATTAATGCATATAAATACCTTTATTATAATTCATGCAGGGAGTATTGCAGATTTTATGAACACTGCAATGCAAGTAGAACAGGAGGGGAAAAAATGAAAAAAAAAAAGGAGAAAAGATGAAAGAAAGAGGAGATAAAAGGGAGATAACAAGAAAACATATCCAGTCTCTATGTATACTGTGGTAGCTGAGGATAAGAATATGGGCTTTCTGTATGGAAGTGAATCTCTACCTGGAGCCAAGCACCTTTAGTTGTTTGTGAGAGTGCACTTGTGCATATAAAGTTTATCCAAAGGAAAAATGCTCAATAGTGGTTGTGAGCCAAAGATGCACCCCTCCAGAGCACCAAGGCAAGCCCTGGCGGACCTAAAGCCACAGACGTCCAAAAGGATCCCAAGAGCAAAGGCGCCCAGGAGGGGGCAACCCAGGAAATCCCCCTCTTCCGCAATGCTGGAGTCCCCAGGAGCCTGTGAGGACGAGTCCGTGGGCTCCGCCGGCAGCCAGCCTCCCCGAAGTGGAACCGGCCATGGGCCCCGAGGCCCCAGGGTTGCCCCAACCAGGCCCTGGGGGGCCAGGCCCCGTGAGGCAGCCACCATGAATATGCCAGTACCTGCCCGGGCATCCACCCCCAAACACCGAGCACCACCAGTGCACCAGTGAGCCCAAGCAACCGGCCAGTGGACGGGTCAGGATGGGGGGAATGGGTTCCACACTTAACGGAGACTTTAGATGTTCTTGGGAGAGGGAGCTGTTCAGACCCAACCTGACAAGTAAAGTAAAAAAAAAATAAAAAGGTATCTATGTCTATATATATATACACAGTCTCAATCATGCCTTCCCACCAAAGGCTGGGCCGGGCTGGACAACCACCCAGACTCCAAGCAGCATCCCCCACAGAATCCAAACCACTGATGCCCCGCCGGGGCACCCGCCCGATGGCAACACGGACCCCAGACCCCTGGACCCACCCGGACCCACCCAGCGGCCCCCCCCCCCCCCCCCCCCCCCCCCCCCCCCCGAGCCCCAGGAACCCCTGAACCAGCCCCCGTGCCCGGCAGGACCCATCCCACAGCCCCTCACTCCACTAAGTGATGGAGCTGATCATGGGCACATGCTGTCTCAAGATTAATATGATCCAACAAAAGATCTCTTTATCTCTAGTTTTTCCTTACTTTTCCAATTCATAAGGATAGTTTTCTTTGAGATACATAACTCAGTGAAGGCCATGCAAACTATTCTTATGGATCTGTATCTGTATTTAGACCTATGAGTCTGCCTGCCCCTGTCTAATCTGTTTGCCTGGCCTGTCTTCGGACTCCTGTTGGATTCTTCTATTGACTGAACCTGGATCTGCCTCTCGACTTTGCCCTATGGATTTTTCTACCTTCCTTCATCTGCTCTGATCTGATCTTCCGTCAGCTTCGCAGCCTTTTAGGATTCCGCATCTGGTACTCTCTCAGGGTTGGAGAGGGACACCTAGTGAGGTCTTTTCCAGTAAAGTGTGGAACTCGAATGATTCCAGCCGATCGCTTGGAATCATCCTTGTTCTCTGAGCACAAACTGAACTGTCAAACCAGGTTAGTGAATCATGCATTCATAAACATTCTCCGTCAGATTATCGTAGTCACTAACCCGTGTTTCTCTCTGATAGACATTCCTGCCTCAGACGCCCTAGCCGCCGCTGCCACAGCCACTGCAAATCTGTCTCTATCATTGTCTGCATGAACGCTTTTTAGTATTCCACTGACTGTCTTACCTGAATTCCGGGTCCTGATTTCTGAGCCATGAGAGTAATAATCTTCGGACCAAAGGAGGATCGGTCTAGAGTAATCTCACAGCTTCGGCTTCTACAGCTAGAAACCACTGATTTTGTGGCCAAAATCTTAGTGTCATGATGGACTCAGATAGGGCTGCAACAACGAATCGATAAAATTGATAAAAATCGACTTTTAAAAGCGTTGGCAACGAATTTAATCATCGATTAGTTGTGTCGCGCGATTAATGTGTCATCCGCCGCCGCCGTCATCACATCCACTTGACTGAAGCGGGGGAAGAAGAAAAAATACGGCAGAGCGAGCCAGCGCCGCAGGTGCAGTGTTGCCAACTCAGCGACTTTTCAGACCCCTCCAGCGACAATTTTTCAATAAAGCGACTAGTGACAAATCTGGCGACTTTTTACGGTGTCACTGGCGGCTTTTGGAGACTCTTACGTGAAAGCATGTATCGTTCCTACTCTGCCGTGGGGCGCCTCCCCCCGCTCCCGCAGGAGTCCCTCTCAGCGCTTCAGTCAGAGCAGCAGGATTTTTACCCTCAGCGTCCAGACTGCAAATGAAGCGCGCATGCACCGGGATTGACGTCGCAAATTGACCACAATAATTAAAATAGCCTGCGCTTTGTAAAGTGAAAAACGTCGTAACATGCAACTTTTGTCAAAACAAATTAACATGGCACGGAACCACCATGTTTGTTTCGTTTTAAAGTGGGGAAACGTAACGTTAGTTTCTCAGGTAGCTCATCTGATGCTTTCCTTACCGTGTTAGTAGGTTACAGACAGTGATAAGGTTGGCTAATTATTTTACTTTTAATTTCATTTGAATTAGCTTAAGCAGCGTTTATATTTACTTAATAAATAAATTAACTTGCAAATTATGAGGGCAAGGCTTTTAAAGTTTAAATCTTCTGGCAAAGATAAAGTAAAGAGGATCCTGTAATTTATGGAAGTAAAGCAGAATAAAATCCAGCAAGATCAGTAATATTTCAATTAATTATATGCCACATTCCCATGTAAATATCTGTCTTTGGAGGATGTGTTTTTTAGCACCCCTAGTTCTCTCATTTTTATTCCAAATACAATTTATAATTTGAATCACAGGGCTATTTTTATCTCTATGGTTCAGTATTTTCTCAAGTAGCAACTTTGACTGTTATACTTTCCTGTCTTAAAAGGCAGAACTCTATTAGTCTAAAAAAACCTCATTTGTTGAAATGGGGTGGCCTGTTGTTTGAACCCCTTAGGGGCTTTTAAAAACAAAAATGCCTGTCTTATTTTGCACTTTATGAAACAAAGTAGCCTATATTTTGTGGATGTACAGCTACATTTCTCATGTAAGTTTGCGTAGTTTTAACACAAACATTTATTTTTCATATTGCACCAGTACAGTTAATGAGCAACCTGTACTTGTGTGCTTGTTTGTTCTGTCTAAAATGTTTATTTTGGAATAAAGAGTATAAAATATAAAAAATATTTTTTGTCCGATTTATCGATTAATCGAAAAAATAATCGGCCGATTCATCGATTTTTAAAATAATCGTTAGTTGCAGCCCTAGACTCAGACCTGAACCTTCAGAGGCACATAAAGGCAATTACTAAGTCAGCTTTGTTGTCAATGTATCAACCCCCAAGATGAGGTCTTCTAATTCAAGCCCACAATGTAACCCAGAAATGGAACCAAGCATGATGAATCAGCATTTAGTTCCTATGCTTCACTTATATGGAACAAAATCCCAGAAGACTGTAAGAGTGCTGAAAGCCTGAGGTCTTTGACTGTTAAAGTTAAACTGGTAACTGAGTTATTATTAGTTGAAGGTTGTGATCCAACTGTTTTATTTTCTTATCTACCTGCTTTTATCATGTTTTTCTGTATTTATTTTGCTTTTTTTTTTGGCCACATTGTTTTACAATTTTTTTTGCTTTTATCCTGCTTTTATTTTTCTTCTTTTTTATTATCTACTTCATGTAAAGCATTTTGCAATGTCCATGTACTGAATTGTGCTATACAAATATACTTGCCTCTCCTTACCTTGCCTTAATGTATGGCAGATAAAAATAAGGAGGCACTCCATGAGATGACGCACAGGTCCTACAAGTTTAAACAAACTTTCTATACTGCAACTTCACATACTGCCAGGTGGTACTTATCTCCAGTGGGATTTCAGCTAAATAGATCACATTGATCCATTACCATTCAAACAATAAATAATTTTCCCCCATAATGCTATTGTTTTTACAGCAGTCAATGGAAGGTCATTTTGATGTTAATTAATGGATATCTAAATTGAATATGTATTTTCTGATGCCTGATTTTTTTTTTTAATTATTATTATTGTCAAAATGGGCATTTCAAACATGACATTCTACATATCTAAATACAAATTCTGGATATCTAGAAATGAATTTCAGATCTCCATGTTGCTGTTGTTTCTGGTCAAAATATGTATTATTTTGACCAGAAGGAAATATATTTTGGATATCAAAAATACATATTCATTTAAGCTGATAAATGTCACAAATGCCACTTAAAATGTGTAAACTTTTCTAGGTATATTTTCTTGTTCTTAGTTTTACAATTTTGTTTTTTGACATTCTAAAATACAGTTTCTGCTGGTAAAAATGAAATTTAGGAAACCTGTTATCACAGTTCCGACTAGGAATGTGATTTTGACCTGAAAATCCAATTTAATCTACAAAGAGGAAAGGGCTTTTCATAAAAGTCAAAATGGCCTTCCATAGCAGACTGTATCTAAACTTACGCAATAACCTGAGCACCAATCTTCTCCTACACCATTTGCCTCTCCTTTGTAGCTCTTTATTTTTAACACGTTCTAAGATCTGAATCAAATTTTCTAGTTCCAGTGGTGTGAAATAGGCACTTCCTCTTGCCTATTGCCATGGTAAGTCATCAAATCCGGGGTCCACTCATAATAGGTTATTATAGTTGTTATGCACATTCACAATTCGGACTGAACCTACAGTACTCAGAGTTGATTAAACCAAATCAGCCATTATGAAACCAAAAAATCAGAGTCTCTACCCTTAGGCTAGATCAATTCAGAGTTAAGGAATTGACTAGGAGGTTGTGAAAACCTGCTTTATGAAATGAGCCTCTGAGCAGGTTCACTTGAAACCTACTGGGTAAATGTAACTATTTACTAGCCACCTCAGCCTGTGGGTGCATACTCCACAATATATGATTAACCCTGGAGAACCCAAGAACCCTTTTTTTGTTTGGTAAATTTTGAAATACACATTAAATGACCAGTATAAGTCCACTGTACACCAAAATATCCACTTTTTCAATTTTAACCCTTTATTGCCAAATTTAGGATTTGTGCCAAATTTGACCCTTTGGGCTTTAGTCGTATCATTTCAAAGAATTACAATAACAAACACTGTCTATGTCAACTATTTTATATTTAGGGAAAAAATCAAATAAACACACAGCTACACTTAAAAATGTTTTTATTACTTTTATTTATGTTAGAACTGGATTTCAAATATACAAACACTTTGGCCAATGGAAACCAGAACACAAGGCCAAAATTACGACACCAACACCATGTGTCCTACCTTGTGAAAAAATCTGTACTACTACACTAGACATTGTGGTAATCTTTTAAACAATTTCTTTTTTTGTTTATGCAAAGAGGAACTGCACATTTTTCACAGAGCATTTCAATTTTGAGGTCCTTGCACACAGCACATTGATGGCGATGGTCCTCCTTGACAGGCCAATGGGCAGTTTGGTAGAAAATCAACATCTGCACTCTGATAAACTCGAACAAATCTTGGTGGTGGGGAGGAGGTGCCAGGAGTCGTTGGCCTTCCCCGCCTTCTTGCTGTTCCAACTTCAACCAAGCCTTGAGCAACCAAACCCTGCAACTTGCGAAGTTCGAGTACTTTTGATCCAGTAATTCCCTTTGCCTTACAATCACGTTGGTAAAGAAGCCATGCATTGATCACTGCAACAGACATGAAATGCCAGAAAAGTATCATATACCCACGACGGGTCCTGATATGGGAATTTACAGCGTGCAAGATGCGCATCCAGCGTGTCAACTCCTCCCATAGAAGCGTTGTACTCCTTGATGATGTTTGGCTGATCAATGTTGGTGTACTCTTTTTTTGGACTTGTCCCAGCGCCGAGCCTTTCCCAAAGGCTCTGGTCCAGTATATGTTGACATCAAAGTGACAGTTTTCATCTCTTGCCATTTCAAACAAACAGTGTTGGTGTTGGACTCGATTCGATAATCATAGGATCCACTGCCATTTTTAGACAGGACCCATCATCAGATTGCAACTCAGCATGCGATTTTTTTCACACAGTTCCTGTGTAGTAGATGCCCTTTGTCAATAAACTATCAATGAGAGGCATTGAAGTGAAGAAATTGTCTTCGAAAATCAGGAAATGTATTTCTCTGGAAGTGATTCACATAGCTTCAACACAATGTCTCCACCAACTCCCAACCCACTCTTCCCTTTTTGTTCATTGCATCCACCTTTTCCCTGATATATGTCAAAGTCATGCAGGAGGCCAGTGACACAGCAGCGCGCCCACACTTTGAATCCCCATGGATGTGGCTTCCCTTTTATGTTCTGCCATATAATACCAAATTTCCCTTTGTAAGGCACCATCATCTCATCAATGGACTGTTTTTGGAGAGGTGTTGTGGTCAGGCACTGTCTCTGAAATGAATCCAAAAATGGTCTTAGTTTCCAAAATCTATCCTTTTTTTCCTCATTGCTGGCTGTTTCGTTGTCTACAAAGTGCATGACAGAAAGTAGCAGACTCATTACATTTGCCACAGGCCCATAGCGAACTTCACTTTCCCAGTACTGACGTACTCCAGACATTTGAACTAATCCCATCCTGAAATACATTCCTAGAACTTGTTCTATCTCTTTTACTGAAGTGTCTACTGTACACATGCTTTTGAACACTGTATTGATTGGTATGCTCAACAATATTTTGCAACAATCAGGGTTAACAAAGCGTTGAAAGTAAACCAGCGGCATGTCTGTCGGGGCATGCCGGTACGACTCAACTTGTTCAACTTGAAAGTTCACATCAAACAACTCAAAGTTTGTCTTTCTCCACCTGTAAGTTTTTGTGATACATTTTGGCTCCATCTGTGGCTTAGCAGTCTTGGCAAATGCCATATCTTCATCACTTGAGGAGTCAATGGACGAGTCACTGTCTTTTTAAGATTCACCACCATCACTTTCATGTGGTTCAAACAATTCATCGGAATCACTATTGCTGTCCAATTCAGGGCCAAAGTCACTATCATCAGCTAGAAGTTGCTCTAACACTTGTGCAACTGTAAACTTTTTTTGATGCTTTTGCTGTCCTTTAACGGGAGCAGTCATTCTCCCTGAAAAGATATAGGAATTTACCTTATTAGTCTCTGGCACTGCACTACTAAGGCTACGTTCACACTGCAGCCTGAAGTGACCCAATTCCGATTTTTTTGCCCATATGTGACCTGTATCTGATCTTTTTATGACAGTCTGAACGACACAGATCGGATTTTTTCAAATGCGACCCAGGCCACTTGGATATGTGGTCCTGAATCCGATACGTATGCGACCTGTGTCTGTACGGCCAGGTCGCATTCATCCGACCTACACGTCATTGATACTTGACAAATGTTACTAAACGTTACTAATCTGCGTCCTACTAAGCGGAGGTGGGAAAAACTAACAACCATGGCGGAAGATAACACAGAGAGCAGTCAATAGAGAGCTCAGTGAGAGCTCTGTACGGACGTTGCTATTACTGCCCCACAAAACGCCATTGCAAGAAATCTGGCTCTCTTTCTTTTTGATCTTCTTAAAAAGATTTCGTTCGTAATGTGCCTGCTCCTGTTGGAGAAGAACTTAAAGAACGCAATATACGCTGCGGTATTACGAGTCATGTTTACTTCCGCAAACACTGAGGACGCTTGCTACATGTGACGTCATCGCGTCCTCAAGTGCGCATGCGGGACACTTCGGTTGAACGCTTTCAGTTCACACAGTAGATCACATACAAGTCGCATATACTTGGAAGTTTGAACGGACATGCAAAAAAATCCAATTTCACAAAAAAATCGGAATTGAGCATTAAGGCCTGCAGTGTGAACGTAGCCTAAGTTAACAATGTGAAATATATTATATTAATGAATTTATTTGAAAACTTCAGCCAAATACTGGACTGAAATCGTTCTCCATCTGCAAAGTCACTCAAAGAACCAAAGGGTCAATTTTAACCCCACATTTTTTACCCATACACCCAGAGGGTCATTTTTGGCCCATCTTTTTTAAAGCTAGCTCAGAGTTGCTAATTTATCTAAAAAAACATAAAATGTAGTTCTGGGCTTTGTTCAAGTTAACATTTAACAGAGTAACAAAAAATCAACAATTCTACCAACCTTTAGTTTGCTGAAAAGAGAATTTGGTCTAGGTAGGTTTTTAGCTCAACAAAGCAGCATGTGGTCAGCCTTCTTGTCACCTCCATATTGGCTTATGTCAGGTCAATATTTATCCACTAGGTGTCTCTGTGCAGGGGCCAGAAGGGGCACAATGGGATTTTGGAGTCAAATTGAGAATTTTTTAAAATGTTTGTTCATTTTGGGCAGCATCAATTAACAGGGGTCAAATCTGACCCTGTGGGTTGGTGCATGCTCCACAATATATGATTAATGCACCTTTGTCCTCTGGTCAATTGAGCTTGTGCCATGGGCCTCACCTCTCATTGCTGTTTGGACTGCCTTTTTTTATCATAGCACCCCTCTAGCATTACTTGAGTTGTATTCTGCTGTTTGGTGAGTTATTTCTGCCCACTTAGACTACTACAAACTTTGTGAAGCAGCAACCGATTGAGCCAATCTTCTTCTGCTTACAAAATAGCAATCCTCTTTGTGTGTGTGTCCACCACTTTTTGGTGTGAAGAGGTATTGCTTTTACACAGCAGATAGACAGCTCTCATTGTTGTCTTACATTAAAGTGTTTTACTGTATTTGTTATGGAATTTTTTGTGGGTTTTCCCCCAGAAGAAGAGCTGTTTATACTCTGTTCTGGTGTGTTTTCCACTGTATGAAGGTGGCCTCAAATGAAGATGATGAGAACATGACAGTTATTACAGAAGATTCTGTGCCACCTGTTCCTGACCCACATCCGAAAAACAGAAAATATCCATTGAGCTGCACTTCTGTGGGCACAAATGCCCTTTTGATGCTAGAAGACACACTGGTTAGAGCTGATAGAATTGATTTTCTAAAGACATTGCCTGGCCTGACGAGTCTTGCAACATTAGGATGTCAGGATCAGAAGTTGTAGGGTGAGAAAAGGTAGTTCCCATCAAACACTTGTATTTAGGTAACCTTTTGTTCCATATACATTATACAAAATGAATGAAGTATCAAAAGTATTGGAATTACAATTTAAAAACTGATTTTAAAGAGTGAGAAATTCAAAGTGTGGTGCGTGAGCATATACACTTGATGAAATGCTTGTGAGTTAAGAACTCTGTATATTGCCCTTATAGCAGGAAGGCATGCCACAGTCCATTAGCTAGCCCAACCACTTTGGCTAAGGTCAGAATGACTGACTGCAAAAATGTTACTGTTAAATTATCTTAGCACTTGCTCTCTCGCAGGCAATTGACAGACCCTTATTGATATCCTTGATTGTTTATCTGTTCTCATTGCTTTGCTGGGTGACATAAGCATCAGAGTGTTGTACTGTTCAAATATATTCGATGTCCATCTCAGTAGGAGTGGTAAATATTTTATTTAATCGAGCAATAATCAGACTGCCATATACT
The DNA here is from genome assembly GCF_016077235.1 of Cyprinodon tularosa. Classification (NCBI taxonomy): domain Eukaryota; kingdom Metazoa; phylum Chordata; class Actinopteri; order Cyprinodontiformes; family Cyprinodontidae; genus Cyprinodon; species Cyprinodon tularosa. The sequence goes on along the minus strand of NW_024038720.1, from coordinate 4,673,078 downwards.
GTTCTGTGAACACAAGCCTAACTGGCCCTGTTTTAGGAAAACAAAAGTGTAAATCAAGCTTAAATCATGGTCAAATAGATTACCTTGCAAAAATATGGAATAAATGTACAACATACATGCAAAATATAAGAGTCTGTTAAAATAATTCAGCCCCAACTCACACATATTTCAGTTATAAAAGCTTGACTATACTTGTGAAACACAGCATAACTAAGCTACTGTATACACAAAGAAAAAGGGACAGAAACTGATTGGAGATCATAATCAATAAAATTAAGTGACAATATCACAGTCTATGTTTGAGGACCGAAGTTTAGTGTGAGGTCAAATTATATTTCAATTAATTTAAAACAACCTGGGGTCTTTCAGTATAGAGTTTGCATGTTCTCCCTGTGCATGTGTGGGTTCGCTTCGGGTTGCCCGTCTTCCTCCCTCAGTCAAAAACTTAACGGTTAGGTTAATTGGGATCTCTAAGTTGTCCTTATGTTTGAGTGTATTTTTCCATGGTTGATGTGTCTTTGTGTGTCTCTCTGTGTTGCCCTGCGACAGACTGGTGACCTGGCACAGACTGGTGATCCCTCACAGAGTGAGAGGGAGAAGATGGATGGATAGATGGATGGATGGATGGATGGATGGATGGATGGATGGATGGATGGATGGATGGATGGATGGATGGATTAATGGATGGATGGATGGATGGATGGATGGACGGACGGACGGACGGAGGGAGGGACAATTCACAATGCAATTCCAGTAGTAAAAAAATGCCCCTCATTAAATGTCTTCCATCTGTCTGTGACAATTCCATTTTTATTTACAGTAAAATAAAAAATACCATGGTACCATGGGGGTTGTGTTGGTGTGTGTGAATGAGTGGCCATGTTTTTGTTACCTTTTGGGAGCAATTTCTAAGCAATATGAGACATCTTTGGGACTTATAGGGTTCTTGTGGGGACCAACAACAAAAATATATAGTGTTAGGCCAAAGAAATGAGTTGGAAATGAAGAGAAGCAAATGGAAAGTCTGCAGAAGGATAGTGTGACATAACGTGTGTATATGTGTGTGTGTGTGTGTATGTACATTAAGACATCCACTGCATGTGCTAGTGTCCTGCCTTGTATAGAAGCAAAGGGTCAGGGTCACACTCCAAATCACTGAGAGCCCGCAGGGGACAAACCGAGCCTGTTAGAAACAGTGCAGAGACAAGCTTAACCTATTTTTATTAGTCTATTCCTCTCTATCATTTCACTGCTGCACCTGTCCTCTTTCATGAAAAGCACATGTTTTGAAGGTTAACTTCCTATGAATAAACTGGCATTGAAAAGATCACATTGGATTTCAGAATGAAAGGCTACTGAAGAATTTAAATGAGCTAACATTTAAAAATGAAAAAAATCCTTACTGCAGAAAATTTTTCAAGTGAAAAAACAAAACAAAAACAAACTTGAATGCAGACCTTAACTATGTAATAAAGAATTAAATGTTTGAAGTCAATATAAACAACATATTGGGCCACATGCGTCATATGGTTGGAAAAAGTACATTACTTGGCATTCACCTGCTTCTAGACAATGCTGCATTTGCAAAATTAATGTGCATCAAAACTGACAGCTGCAAAGGAGGATTGCTTTTTGATGCTGGAATGATAATTTTACACTACATTAAAGGAGGTATTTACAATTCAGAAACTGCGGGGTGAGCACTTAACAACATCAATTAAAGGAATTGTAGTGGAGATGTCAGATACTCCACTGAAGCAAATCTTTAGCAGGAAGGAATGTGCCATGTGTTGTATTATGACACCAGCTGCAGCAGCCTCCCGATGGGAAATAGTTTTGATGTTTTTCCATAACTGCCACTCTTCCGCTTCATCAGGATTCCTCAAAAAAAGTTTGACAGCTAAACATGTGGTGATGCACAGGGAGATTTTCACAAGTTTAAGAAAAGCTGTCAAGATTTGCCTGTATAGATGGCAGCTGTGATGGGAAAAGGGAGCTTAATTTGCTTTTTATATTTGTTGCACAACAAATTCACTGTTTATAAACTATACATACTATGGGGTTCGCTTTTTAAAATGATCTAGTCAGTATTTTTCGGTTATGTAGCCTGCAATAAAAGAAAAAAAGTATTTCTATCAAACATTTATGAATATCAGATCTCCAAAACAACTCTAAATAGCCATTAGCAAGTTAAATATGTTGTTTACAAACAACATATCTCACTTGTTAATAAAATGTTTATTTAGCAAGCAAATTTTTGAAGCTGACATCAAGCTAAATGTGTATTTTAAAATTAAATATTTAGTCACAATTGTCATCCTTAGGTGCAACATAAATATTTGCCTCAAATGAATGTTTAGCTTTTAAATTAGAAATGTATAAACTATTTCAATGATGTGATACTTATAAATGCATGACTGATAGTGATAGTATGACTTTCAAAAATAAAGCTCTAGATAGATAGATAGATAGATAGATAGATAGATAGATAGATAGATAGATAGATAGATAGATAGATAGATAGATAGATAGATAGATAGATAGATAGATAGATAGATAGATAGATAGATTGATTTTAGATTAGATCTTCTTTTTGCTGTTATGCTCTTTGTTTTGTGTCCCTCACATACAGGTATGGAAGCACAATTTTAGGAGTTACTGTATATCTTCTGTTTTCTATTTTTGCTGTTTTGTTTTAATCATTTCTTTTCATGCACTATTTTCTGTCTGTATCTATCTATTTCCTCTTAGTTCCTAAACCCTTTACTTCCTAAATAATTTTTATTTTAGTTACAAGTTTAAAGCAGAACCTTATTGCAATAGTGGTATATGGTAATGTATAATGGTCTGTTTGTGAAAGCAAAGCTTTTGGGTTAATATTTAGTTCTGGGATACATATCCCATAGCTAAATTAGCAAAAAAGGGTGTCATGATCTGCACTGATACCTGACCTTAATTGTTCATTTCACTCACCTGCCTAACGCTGCCCCGTCTCTAATCACCCCTTATCCTATCCACCTGTGTTTCTGCCTGATATTTGGTCCAGCCCGAGCTATCAGAGCCAGATCATTGTTTTGTGATCTGTTTAGTTAGGTTTACTTTATTCCATGGTTAAAGTCCTGGTTCCTGGTGGCCTGTGGAGTGAGAGGGGTTTTTTGTGTCTGCAGTGTCTTCTGATTGTGTCCTGGTCCTTCTCCATGGAGCCCTCGGGGTTTTGGTTCGGGACGTGAAGAGGGTCAGTTTTATTCCCATAAGCCTGGCTCCTAGGAGGAGAGCAGTTTAAAGTTTCCTGCAGAAATCCCAGTACCACATCTTGTCTCTGTCCGTTTAACCACTGAGCCTGCCTGTCTGCATCAGTGCGTGTCTGTCGGGGCATGCTTCTGCACCAATCAGACTCTTTGCCTGCCTAAACGCGCTGAGGATTCCTGGAACCCAGGATCTGTCTGTTCCTCGGCCAATCGGAGCCCCTGGTTGGACTACGGACCCCTGATTCTTGGGACTGTTCCTGCCTGGTCGGTTTTCCTCGACCTGGATCAGCTGACTGCATGTTCTCCAGGACTGCAGCATCAGGAACACCCTGGGCAGCTCAGGGCCGCATCTTGTTGGCAGCAAATCGGCTGATCCAGACTAAAATTGAGAGGATGGACTGGACTGTCAAACCAGAGAGTGTCAGTGATTGGGCGGTGCCCCGCTCCCTTTCCCCGCAGTTGCCGCAGGTCCACAAATCCACAGCAGCCCATTTCTGTTCTGTTTTGTTTTAATAAACGTTTTGAACTTTCCTACTAACTGTCTCACCTTGAATAATGGGTCCATCTGTCCCGTACATGACAAAAAGACACAAAAAAATAAATTAATAAAGGTGGAGTGTTTCTATGAGATTGCTTATATGGGAGTTTTTTTTTTTTTGCCTTGTTTTTTAAGCCAGAACAAGTTTTTGGGCTATTATATAAAGCTTTGAACTCAACGTTAATTCTAAGATTTTGAACTGGAAAAAGCTTCCTGGATGGGAAGCGAAACGTCTTTAAACTTGAAAAAGAAGTCCAGTGGATTGTTTTTTAACTGTTTTGGAATGACTATAACCTGGATGACTGAGAATCTTCACCATCACATCAGAATGCATCACTGAATAAACAAAAATAAAAACATGTTGACAGCGGTAACTGTCTGTGTAAAATTTTAAGACCTACAATTTAGGGACTTTCAAGGTAGGTGTCTTGTTTAGAGACTATATATATATATATATATATATATATATATATATATATATATATATATATATATATATATATATATATATATATATATATGATTTTGGATTAGGGCTTGTCTTTTAAATCCCATATCCCATAAAAATATGAAATATATTGTCCAGGGATGATGCTGACAAACTAGTCCATGCATTTGCTACTTCAGGACTTCGCTAGTTCTATCTATGAAGGAGTATCCAAAACACGACAGCAAAAGTTCTGAATTAAAAAGAGAGATCATAGTACTAGAACTTAAGCTTTCCTTTACTGGCTTTCTGTTAAATCCAGAATATAGTTTGACATTATCCTTCCTACATATAAAACCCTAAATAACCAAACCCTATCTTATATCATATACCTTATGTTCCAACAGAGCACTTTGCTCTCAGACATCAGCTTTAATGTGAGGCAGGTCTTTTTTTTCTCCTGGCTCCTCTCCCATAGATCCAGCCATCAGCTTTAGTCTGAGAGGGAAACACAGTGTGTACTTTGGCTCAATGAAAAAAGGATAAAGCTTATAGTTGGAATCTCTTAGGTTATCTATAAATGTATGCTTGAATAAATTTATCTTCAGGAGAATGCTGGTTTAGAGTTCATTTGACTGGACATGTCACTGCGAAAACTATTACTGAAACTAACCTTCTACTGTTTTTCTCCCAGATGCAGTACAAAGTAGTCCTGATCAGTACCTTTGACTTCCACCTGTGTGTGTACTTTTTCCACTCAAACTCAGTTTACACTGAGCCTGGTTCTTTTGCAGATTTCTTCCTGTTAAAGGAGAGTTTTCCTTTCCCCCATTGCTACATGCATGCTTAGTATGAGGGACTGCAGCAAAGTCATTAGCACAATGCAAGTGATTGCCTAGTGTTGCAACATGCTCATCCAGGAGTGAATTCTGCAAAATCAATGACTCAATGCAATTAGCTGGGTTTTTCTTACACAAAAAAATCTTAACCAATCTGTATGATTAGATTGAATTAAAACTGTAAAGTGCCTTGTGATTAGTTGTAAATGTGTTGTAAATTGACACTATGAATAAACTTATTTCATTTGATTTAATTAACTTTTCTGACCAACACTTGTAAAAACATACAGTATTGAAGTATTGAATTTTAAACTATTTCATGAAAATGCACTGTTTTTAATATATTCTTCCGCCCCTAGTACATAATTACAAAACACAGTATGAAAAATGTTTCACTGAATGTTTTCAATATCTTTCCATATATAATCTTACAAAGAAATGGCTAATTATTAGTGGCGGGTTTATTGACAGTTTCACCCGCAAATCATAGCTATTACCCACACTTGGTGTGTGGGTGGGTGCCAATTTTATGCTGTAGGACCGTAACTTACATCTGGTGTGACTTTCACAACCACATTGTAAAAAACATATTGCCACAGAAATATGGGATTTGTTAATACTTATTTTTTCCGATGTATTCTTCATATAATCATTAAAAATATAATGTTGTCACAAAACAGAGAAAATAAATGATAGCTAAGCACTGTTTTTTACCAGATAGATGCCCTAATGCTGTTGCTTTCTCATTAGTAAAAAACAGATCTAAAATTCTATCCAAAATGAAATTTGATTGAAGCTGCAGTGTTTCCTAGAGATGGAAGGATGTCTCATTAGTTTACCTGTAGATACAAAAAAAATGTCAGCACCTGTTGAATGTTGTGTTTGTCCTCTGAGACAGAGGCAGCATGTTAAGGAGGTGATAGAGGAAGGCAGACATGTAATGCACAGTGTTAAGAGACGTCATAATAAGTGAGAGGTAGAAGCAAGAAAAGTGTCAGAGGGCTGAGAGGACTGTGAATGGAAACACTAGCCCTTCTTGTCCTGTCAGATCAGCAGACTCTCTGAGCACAGCGTTGCTCTGAAAGCCTTGGCTTCCTCTCGCCATCAGTACAAGAAATCCTCTCTGCGGCCATCCCTGCTAACAGACGCCATCAGTCACACTGGCTCAAAAATCACTTGCTTCCAATCTCACCACTGCTGTGAAGGCAACTGCTCGAGCTTGTCTCGCAAATCTGCTCTTCCGTGTGCTCGGCAAGCAGCAACATATATTTACACATACAAAAGCACACACACTCAAACACACACGCAAAATTATTTTTTCATCCTGCCAAAGCCAAAAACAGCACCAGTGAATTTGTCACTGTCCTGCTTTTTATATACTTCTCGAGGAGCTGGATGCACAGTCACAGAATCCATCTCATGTCATTCACGTTTGCTGAGTTTGTTATCTTTATGTGAGTGTGGCGCACCTACAATAGGGTGACCACATTTATTTTGAATTTTATTTGTGTTTAATTGGCGATTTAGGTTCCAGTAGTTTTTTCCCTTTGAAAGTGGGGGGCGGAACCTTTGTTTTTCTCCTGTTGCGCTGGGAGCGGTAAAGGGGCGCGCACTCCCGCCGTTTCTTCAGACGTGATTTGGAAGAGAAACTGTTTCCATCCTTTCCTCACTTCTCCTCTTTCACCTGCTTTAAACAGGTTAGTAAATCGCCATATATATACACTATATTGCCAAAAGTATTTGCTCACCTGCCTTGACTCACATATGAGCTTAAGTGACATCCCGTTCCTAATCCATAGGGTTCAATATGACGTCGGTCCACCCTTTGCAGCTAGAACAGCTTCAACTCTTCTGGGAAGGCTGTCCACAAGGTTTAGGAGTGTGTTTATGGGAATTTTTGACCATTCTTCCAGAAGCGCATTTGTGAGGTCGCACACTGATGTTGGACGAGAAGGCCTGGCTCTCAGTCTCCGCTCTAATTCATCCCAAAGGTGTTCTATCGGGTTGAGGTCAGGACTCTGTGCAGGCCAGTCAAGTTCATCCACACCAGACTCTGTCATCCATGTCTTTATGGACCTTGCTTTGTGCACTGGTGCACAGTCATGTTGGAAGAGGAAGGGGCCAGCTCCAAACTGTTCCCACAAAGTTGGGAGCATGGAATTGTCCAAAATGTCTTGGTATGCTGAAGCATTCAGAGTTCCTTTCACTGGAACTAAGGGGCCAAGCCCAGCTCCTGAAAAACAACCCCACACCATAATCCCCCCTCCACCAAACTTTACACTTGGCACAATGCAGTCAGACAAGTACCGTTCTCCTGGCAACCGCCAAACCCAGACCCGTCCATCAGATTGCCAGATGGAGAAGCGCGATTCGTCACTCCAGAGAACGCGTCTCCACTGCTCTAGAGTCCAGTGGCGGCGTGCTTTACACCACCGCATCCGACGCTTTGCATTGCACTTGGTGATGTATGGCTTGGATGCAGCTGCTCGACCATGGAAACCCATTCCATGAAGCTCTCTGCGCACTGTTCTTGAGCTAATCTGAAGGCCACATGAAGTTTGGAGGTCTGTAGTGATTGACTCTGCAGAAAGTTGGCGACCTCTTCGCACTATGCGCGTCAGCATCCGCTGACCCCGCTCCGTCAGTTTACGTGGCCTACCACTTCGTGGCTGAGTTGCTGTCGTTCCCAAACACTTCCATTTTCTTATAATACAGCTGACAGTTGACTGTGGAATATTTAGGAGCGAGGAAATTTCACGACTGGATTTGTTGCACAGGTGGCATCCTATCACAGTTCCACGCTGGAATTCACTGAGCTCCTGAGAGCGACCCATTCTTTCACAAATGTTTGTAAAAACAGTCTGCATGCCTAGGTGCTTGGATTTATACACCTGTGGCCATGGAAGTGATTGGAACACCTGATTCCAATAATTTGGATGGGTGAGCAAATACTTTTGGCAATATAGTGTATCTGTATTCAGCCAAGAATTAGTTTAGGTCATTTGTGTGTATATTTTACGTTGTTTGTGTCTGTATAAAAGCACTTAAAAGTAGGTTTTAGAAGCACATTTTCCCGAGCGGCCGCCATGTGGTAGTGCAGGGGTATTACAATCTAAACAGTGGTTGGGTTTATTTTGGAAACTCCTGAGCACACTTTTTATCTTTTAATAATAAGGATCTAAATGCACTTATGGGGAAATAAGCATTCTATTTGTATTTCACACTGGTTTATTTTGTGAATTTTTCTTTAATTCAGAAATGTTTAATTCAGAAATGTTTATTCAGAAATGTTTAGAATTAACATAAGCATATTCGATGCTGCATTTTTCAAAGACCTGTACATTTTACAACAGCTTAACTTTGTATTAGTTTGGCAGGCACATTTCTTGTGGGGTTATTACTTAATTTAAGTGTTTTGGACCAGTAGTATGCTGTGATATAAAATGGAGTGATTTTACGCACAAAAATGTTAATGTAAATACATGATTATACAGGTGTGTTCATCTCAGGAATATAAGTGACCAGGAAGATTTGGTAACATAAATGTGATACTGAAGGTGGTTTGAAGGACTTGTAAAACTGAATTGAGAAACTGAGTAAGCAAAGTTTATCCAAACTTAAGTTAAAATGCAGTATTGTTTGTGACAATAGAATGTTCAATAAAACAGACGTGATTTGGAAGAGAAACTGTTTCCATCCTTTCCTCACTTCTCCTCTTTCACCTGCTTTAAACAGGTAACATATTTGTTAATGTGGTCATCATACTCTGAGACCCGTAACAAATCTTGGGGGCTCGTCCGGGATCAGCGCCACCTGCTGGTTTGGAGCTGATCCATTGATGACATCTGTGACCGATACTGGAGCTGATGCTGGTGTAGAGCCGAGACGGAGGGGGACCTGTCTTCAAACTGTGAGATTCCATCCAGAGGGACCAGGAGGATTTTCCATGGCCGAGAGTGGGAGAAAGAACCTGGTGTGGGACATCAGGAAAAGCCTGCTTACTTTGTCAGCCAAGGAACTGTACGTGGTCGCCAAAGATGTGGGTCCAGCTGCAGGACAGGACCAGCCTGAGCTCGAGGAGGGAGACCAGGAGGGCTGTTTCGAGCACATCAGTTCTTTTATGTACAGTAAGCATTTACTCGAGTCAGAGGACAGTGGGATGACTGAGTTATTGATTTTAAAGGATGGCATTGACGCTGTAATTAAGAACAGGGATTTAGATACACCGACCATCCATGTTCCTAGTCAAATATTGTACACATCTCACAACACAGGTACAGTTACTGGTCCCCCAGAAACTGTCCTAGTGACCAACACCGACAATGCAACCAGGCCACCGCAGGCTGCAGACATAGTAAGTCACGCTAATTCAAGTGACCCTTTGCCTAGTCCGTCTAACACCTTTGCAGCTCACTCCATGAGTTCAGGCGGGGCTGTACCTGACGTCACAAATGTTGAGTTACAGGAAATGCTCAGCAGCTATGAGGAGCTGGGTAGAAGGTTGAGACAGAGCATGTTGTCACCTGCTGAGCAAGCGTTTGAATGTTCCTCATCACTGCCAGCCCAAACTGCTAAATCGAACAGTGAGCCAATCCAATATAATCAGTCCATGGCTATGCCATCCCGGGAAGGGATCATCTCTTTAAGAGATCTTTCTTATCTCCAGAGGAGAGAGTTCAAAATACAAGGGGGACAGGTTGGAGATAATTCGTCAGACATAAGCTACAATAACATTTGTAAGCAGATTGATGAAGGACTTAGAGAAGGCCTCCATGGCACTGAGGTAGTCCGAGGTGTGCTCAGAATAATAAAGCCTGGGGTGTTTAAAGATATGCTTATCAATAAGGATGACCTTACTGTGAGTGAACTGAAAGGATTTCTGCAAGCCCACCTAAGAGAGAAAAACAGCACTGAGTTATTTCAGGAGCTAATGTGTGCACGACAGGATGAAAACGAGACACCACAACAGTTTCTCTATCGTGTGATTGGCTTGAAGCAGCGTGTCCTTTTCACATCCAAACTGCCAGACACGGGCATACAGTATAGTCCAGCTACGGTTCAGGATGTTTTTCAGCACACTATATACCAAGGACTAGGAAATAAGTACAGTGATATACGAAGGGAACTGAAACCGCTTCTGTCAAGTGGTAAAGTAAACGATGAGACAATACTGCATCACGTGATGAGAATCACTAATGAGGAAAATGAGAGGCAGAAGCGGGTTGGGTCTTCACGTCGTCAGGCCCCCACAAGCGCGCATAGTGCACAGCTTCAGCCTGATGTAGCTTACAGTCGCAGTGACGAGAAAGAGAGTGCAGCTGTTAAAACAAAATCAGACCAAATCAAACAGCTTACAGACAAAGTTGAAGAGCTTACTAGTTTAGTGGAGTCAATGAGACGGCAATGTGAGCCACAATCAGTATGTCCTGTGCCGCAACACATTCAAAACAGATCGAGAATAAAAAGAGACAAACCATTTGGGTGCACAAACTGTGTGCAGCAGAACCGCACAGATTGTTGTCACTGTTTCGTATGTGGAGAAGAGGGCCACAGAGCCGTAGGCTGTTTAAAGAGGCAGAAGAGTCAGGGAAACGTGGGCTGGTCACTGCAGCGGGGCACCCAGTGATCAGGTCAGAGAACAAGCCCCAGAACCAGCGTGCAAGTGAGGCAGGTGGTCAGGTCAATACTAAGGGTAAGCAAGCAAGTGCTGTCTCATCCACTACCTCTGAAGCAACCAGTAGTTGTCTAGATGAGACCTCATCTCCGCTCAGTGTTGAGCCAGGTACCAGACGTGGAGCTGTTGCTAAACTAATAGGAAAAAAAGCCCTAATCCAATGTAATTTAAGTGGTCTGACAGTAACTGCATTGATGGACACAGGTGCACAAGTTAGCATGATAAGCCGTGGCTGGAAAGACAGATATTTGCCAGATTTAAACACACGCCCATTATCAGAAGTCATCGATGGGATAGAAGAGTTGAAAGTGCATGCAGTCACTGGGGAACCTATTCCATTTGATGGCTGGGTCCCTTTAAAAATCAACCTACCTGGAAGCGAAGATCCCAGTCTGTCTATCCGTGTCCCAGTGCTGGTCAGCACCTTGCCTATGGACAGACCACTGATTGGTTTTAATGTTCTTGAGCAACTTATAGAGGGGCAGCCAGAACAGTTAATCCCAACCCTGACCACGCTACTTCAGAATGCTATTGCAGTGTCCCCTGATACAGTAGAAACACTTGTTAGTTTTGTTCAAACAGCAGAGCGAAACACACCCATAGGTCGCCTTAGAACAGGTGGGAAAGACACAGTAATTCCTGCTGGACAGATATCCTGGGTGAAGTGCCGTGTTCCTCCAGCCATAAACTCCTCTGACCGCCTGGTGCTGTTTGAAACGGATGAGGGCAGCCAGTCTTTAGAACAGCTGGATGTAGGGACCGCATTAGTTGAGATTCAGAACCCAGCCAAGCCTTATGTTAAGCTGGCCGTTGGCAATAACACAAAACATGATGTTACATTACCAAGAAAAACACCTTTAGGCACTTTACAGAAAATTGAACGTATTGTTGATGCTGACTCCTCTGATAGGACCACACCTAGTTTAGCAGTTAGTGGGGTTACTACTCAACCTGAGTCGGGTGAGTCCAATCAATCTCTCTGGCATCCATCAGTAAACCTTGAACATCTGAAGGTAGAACAACAGGAGGTTGTGAGGAGGATGTTGTTTGAGAAATCTAAGGCCTTTGCCAGAGATGAGAATGACATTGGGTGTAATCCTAGTCTGCAGATGGTAATCAGTTTGAAGGATGAGATCCCAGTACAGAGGGCATACACCTCCATCCCAAAGCCCCTTTTTAGAGAGGTCAAAGAGTACATCCAGGACCTCCTGTTGAAGGGATGGATCGTTAAATCGAAGTCCTCTTATGCTGCCCCAATTGTATGCGTGCGTAAGAAAGATGGTACATTACGCCTCTGCATTGACTATCGCTTATTAAATCAGAAAACCGTGCCGGACAGACACCCATTGCCGCGAATTAGAGATCTGCTTGATACTTTGGGGGGGAACACCTGGTTCAGCATTCTTGACCAGGGAAAAGCTTACCACCAGGGGTTTATGGCGGAAGGGTCACGTCATCTTACTGCTTTCACCACCCCCTGGGGGCTCTATGAGTGGGTGAGAATTCCCTTTGGTCTTTCGAATGCCCCTGCAGCATTCCAGAGGAGCATGGAGGAGATGTTGAGCTCTCTGAGGGACGATTGCTGCATACCTTATCTGGACGACATTCTCTGCTACTCCCAGTCATTTGAAGCACACGTAGAAGTAGTCCGAAAAGTACTCCAAGCTGTGCAACGCTGCGGCGTGAAACTTAGGCCTGAAAAGTGTGAGATGTTTTAAGGAGAAGTTCGGTATGTGGGTCGTTTAGTCAGTGCTGAAGGTGTCCGAATTGATCCAAAAGACCAAGAGGCTGTTTTGGCTTTGAAAACCAAAACTCCTGAAACTATCGGGGACGTGAGGAGGGTACTAGGTTTTCTAAGCTATTATCGCTCATACATTCAAGGCTTCTCAAAAATAGCTCAGCCACTGTATGAGTTACTTCAGGGGAAGGCCTCCACCCTTCCAGTTCAGGGTCATTATAGGAAAAGCAAAGGGCCCCAGCTACCATCTAGGGCACCAGTAGAGTGGACTACGAAGCATCAAACCGTTCTTGAGGAACTGATTGACATGTTGACCCATCCACCAATCCTAGCATATCCAGACTTTGACTTACCATTTGTCTTGCACACGGATGCATCCGAGCAGGGCCTCGGGGCTGTGTTGTACCAGCAGCAGGGTGAGAGGTTGCGAGTCATTGGATATGGGTCACGTACCCTGACACCTGCCGAACGAAGCTATCACCTGCATAGTGGCAAGTTAGAGTTCCTCGCTCTTAAGTGGGCAGTGTGTGAGAAATTTAGAGACTATCTTTTTTATGCTCCACACTTTACTGTTTATACAGACAACAACCCACTGACATACATCATGAGCACAGCGAAACTCAACGCCGTTGGTCACCGTTGGGTAGGGGAACTGTCTGACTTCCACTTTAACATCAAATATAGGCCAGGAAAAGCAAATGTTGATGCAGACACGCTGTCTCGTGTACCGATCGATATAAACCACTACATGGCCTCATGCACAGAGGAACTCTCTGAAGAGGTGGTAAATGCAGCTTGGGAGGGAACCCAAATAGCCAAAGAAAAGGAAGTGGCTTGGGTAGCCGCCCTCTTTACCTCCTCCCACGATACAGTCCTACAACCTCCAACGTCCTTTCATGAGATAAAACAGGATGTCTTGATTCAGGCCCAACGAGAGGACCCCACAATTGGGGAGGTCATAAGACTCAAAGAGACTACCAACAAACTCACTGATGACATCAGGAGGTCGGTGAAGGGACCCCCTTGTAAACTCCTTAGAGAGTGGGATAGACTCCTCCTTGAGAAGGGAATGCTATACCGTCAAACACCTGCCAGAAAACAGTTAGTCCTACCACAAAAATATCGTGAGCTGGTCCTGAAACACCTCCATGATGATATGAAGCATGTGGGCACAGAAAGGGTACTCCATCTCGCAAGGGAGAGGTTCTATTGGCCTCACATGAAAGACTATATTGAGGACTATGTGACTAAGAAATGCAATTGCATAAAGCAGAAAAAGCCCACAACTCATGTGCGAGCACCGATGAGCAGCCTAAAGTCCAGTTCTCCTCTAGAATTGGTCTGTATTGATTTCTTGCACCTAGAGAAGAGCAAAGGGGGGTATGAGTACATCTTAGTGGTTGTTGACCACTTCACAAGGTTCGCTCAGGCCTACCCAACCAAAAACAAGGCAGGGCGGACCGCAGCTGAGCGGATTTATAATGACTTTGTACCTCGTTTTGGGTTCCCTCACAAACTCCATCATGACCAAGGCAGAGAGTTTGAAAACGAGCTCTTCCGAGCTCTTGGTCAGCTGTCTGGGGTAGGACACTCCCGCACAACCCCATACCACCCTCAAAGTAACCCAGCTGAGCGATTTAATCGCACGCTGCTGCAAATGCTGCGTACACTGACAGACAAAGAGAAGGAGACATGGAAAGAACATCTTCCACAAGTCATACATGCTTATAACTGCACTCGGCACGAGTCCACTGGCTATTCACCCCATTTTCTGCTGTATGGACGACATCCACGTCTCACAGTGGATTTTCTGTTTGGGTTAGCTGAAGATTCTGCTGCAGAGACGCATAGAGGGTATGTAGAGAGGTGGCAGAAAAGGATGGCGGAAGCATACCGCGTGGCCAACAGTAACAGTCAGTCATCTAGTGCTAAGGGCAAGTTTCATTATGACAAAAAAGTGAGAGGAGCCGTTCTAAAGCCAGGAGATAGAGTTCTTGTCAGGAATCTGGGTGAGCGTGGTGGGCCAGGCAAACTACGTTCCTACTGGGAGAGTAGGATATATGTAGTGAAGGAGCAAGTGTCAGATAACCCAGTGTATGTCATCTACCCAGAGCAAAGTGGAACGGGTAAAACAAGAACTCTGCACAGGAACTTGCTCCTGCTGGTTAATGAGCTGCCAGTAGAATTCCCACCACAGCCAAATAAACCAGTAACAGTGCCAAGACAAAGCCAGAAAAATGCTCCAACGAGGACAAGTAAAAGGAAAGACCAGACAGACATCACTGAGAACTCAGACTCTGAGGACGGATCAGAGGGAGAATATAATTTGAGGATACCGACAAGCTGGGTGGAACCAAGAGTCGCTGTTAATCCTGAGAGACCTAAAAATGTTCGGAGGGAGGAAACACCGGTATGGGAAACCATAACTTCTCCTGAAGCATCATCCACTCAGAAAGGAAGGAAATATGCTGGAGCACAGGACAGGTCTTCACCGGAAATACCTGTTAAAGGGATTAAACACATGAGTCATGGGGATTCATGCAGAACAGAGGAAGGAAGCCAGATTTTGATGGACACTCAGACTCTAACAGAGCCAGATTATGGACCGTGTGGAAATGGGACAGTTGATGAGGGACCAAATTTGGATCAGGACACTTCACACCATGTTGGACTTGATGAGGATGACAGGCAGACAATCCAGAATGCAGTTCCTTATGAGGAGCCAGAGTTGCCTCAACATGGGTGCCATGAGGAACAGATATCAGACTTTCAGCCTGCTTCCCCAGTCCCTTTACGACGATCTACTAGGCCGAGGCGACCAGGCCAAATGCTCACTTATTCCTCTCTTGGCAACCCAACGTATCAGTTGTTTCCCTCTGTGAATACATGTTTTGTTCCCCATAGTAATGTTTGGCCTTCACAAGCATACTTACCGCTATTTCAAAGTCTACCTCTATTGCAGTACCAATGTCTACCTCTATCCTACCCTGTTCAAGGTTATTAGGAGGTCATAGGGTACACAAGCACATAAGTCTTTGATGTTTGAGATCTTTATTTGATGTTTTTATACCAATGAAGGTGTTGGAAATATTTTTTCTATGGTGCTGATATTCTCTGAAGTTTATGCAAAGTGCCAGGAGTCACTTTTGTTGTCGGGGAGCATGTGGCGCACCTACAATAGGGTGACCACATTTATTTTGAATTTTATTTGTGTTTAATTGGCGATTTAGGTTCCAGTAGTTTTTTCCCTTTGAAAGTGGGGGGCGGAACCTTTGTTTTTCTCCTGTTGCGCTGGGAGCGGTAAAGGGGCGCGCACTCCCGCCGTTTCTTCAGACGTGATTTGGAAGAGAAACTGTTTCCATCCTTTCCTCACTTCTCCTCTTTCACCTGCTTTAAACAGGTTAGTAAATCGCCATATATATATCTGTATTCAGCCAAGAATTAGTTTAGGTCATTTGTGTGTATATTTTACGTTGTTTGTGTCTGTATAAAAGCACTTAAAAGTAGGTTTTAGAAGCACATTTTCCCGAGCGGCCGCCATGTGGTAGTGCAGGGGTATTACAATCTAAACAGTGGTTGGGTTTATTTTGGAAACTCCTGAGCACACTTTTTATCTTTTAATAATAAGGATCGAAATGCACTTATGGGGAAATAAGCATTCTATTTGTATTTCACACTGGTTTATTTTGTGAATTTTTCTTTAATTCAGAAATGTTTAATTCAGAAATGTTTATTCAGAAATGTTTAGAATTAACATAAGCATATTCGATGCTGCATTTTTCAAAGACCTGTACATTTTACAACAGCTTAACTTTGTATTAGTTTGGCAGGCACATTTCTTGTGGGGTTATTACTTAATTTAAGTGTTTTGGACCAGTAGTATGCTGTGATATAAAATGGAGTGATTTTACGCACAAAAATGTTAATGTAAATACATGATTATACAGGTGTGTTCATCTCAGGAATATAAGTGACCAGGAAGATTTGGTAACATAAATGTGATACTGAAGGTGGTTTGAAGGACTTGTAAAACTGAATTGAGAAACTGAGTAAGCAAAGTTTATCCAAACTTAAGTTAAAATGCAGTATTGTTTGTGACAATAGAATGTTCAATAAAACAGACGTGATTTGGAAGAGAAACTGTTTCCATCCTTTCCTCACTTCTCCTCTTTCACCTGCTTTAAACAGGTAACATATTTGTTAATGTGGTCATCATACTCTGAGACCCGTAACATGAGGTTTAAAGGTTCACCATATATCCTAAGTAAGAAAAGCTGGTCTGTTTTTTTTGTTTTGTTTTTTTTGTAATATGTGTACAGGATGTGTGGAATTATCATATCCACAGTTAAATCATACAATATTTTGAGTTTCATATTTTTACATATGTGGTTGTTTTTCAGGGTTACTGTAAGCCTTTGCTAAGTAAAATATTACAACGATATTGCATTCCTGTAAGACCTCAAAGCCTGTCTTTCCTGGTACTTTCTCATAACCCCTACTGGAAAATGCTACACTTTTTGACAGCTCAGTTCTTCAAGGTAAAATTTGCTGTGGCTGCTGGATAATAACTTCCGGGAAATGTTTATGTCAAAGTCTAGACATACTGACAAAAGGTCACTGTCTAAGGGTGTAGACCAATTTCAGACTACAGTTTATATCAGTGAAGAGAGTAGAATACTTTTTAAGAAGGTCACGGACATAATACAGTCTAATTTAAGCCCGTTTTAATAGCACCAATTAAAAACAAATAAACTAGAAGTACTACCTATAAGTAGAAGACAAGAGGTACGGTTAATACAAAATCTGTACAAACAATTTTTTTGATGCCACCCAGTTATGAGTAATACAACTGTAGTTTCTTACAGTTCTTTTAAAGCATATTTATTAAACTATAAAAATGACATTTGAAAAGTTATAGCTGAGGAAACCAGCTGAATCAATGAAATTGTTCACCCCATGTAAGCACCAATCAACTGTCAACAGGAACAAATCTGTTTTAATAATTAGAGCCTTCCAACAAAACAGCATCAGTCTTTCATTAAGATGCAATACTTGCTGAGGGAAAGATAAGAAGAGAAGTTGGCAACCAGTGGTTATATTCATGGTAACATTAATGGGGTTTGTTGGTAGAAGTTACCATAAAGGTTAATAAAACATGTAAAAGTAGGTTTGAAAATCCTTTGTGTTTAAATTGCCTCGATTGCTCCACAACCATCATAAAAAAAGCAATGAAAAAAAGATTGTATACATTGCCTGGTAATTCTTATTCATTTTTATTTTTTTTATGCCTATACCTCTGTAAGTTTAGTCTCCTAGTGGCAGCTGAATGATGTGCACTGAGACTGAGTTTGTGTTAGGCTAGTTCTCAGTCTATATAAATTTGAGGCAGTTTAACAATTATTATTGTTGTAATTTAGATCTGAAATTCTGTTTGTTCAGTTTAGCTAGTATGGAGCTAAATCAGTCTCAATTTTCACAAATACACAAATGTGATTCATACACGCACAGTACAAGCTCCACACACACAGTACGATTCACGCAAGCATACAAGATTCACACATGCACAGCACATGATTGGCCAAAGTATTTCTGGTCCATAAACAATTATAAAATTAAGTTACAATGCACCAGTGGTCTTTAAACTTCACTGCATTTGTGTGTGGATTTTTGAGACTGCCCTGACACACAAATGTAATTTCTTAAGCAAGGATGGTTTGCCACCAATCACAGAGCTCCCTTGTATAAGCAGACCACAAGAAAGTAATCCATGTGGGATGACTATTTGCTTTGTCAGGCCAGGATACCCTTAGTAATATGCATTACATAGAGTTTCCTCAGTCTCCGCTCTCTTTACATCCAAGCACGCTGGATTTTTTTTGCGATTTAGTCAGGTTTTTGTTGTAGTTTGTGCATAAAACAACAAATAAATCATTCACTACGTTCGCTACACACATTAGGTTTAAATACAAGCATTGCATGTCCATAAAATGAGGATCTTATTAAAGAATGATCGGCATTTTTTTCACAGAGAATTAAATATTTATAGGGAGATCATTCTACAACTCAGTTGACAGGATATGAGATTTATTTGTTTTTAATTTGAATATGAAGCAACAAGTGAAACCATATTATTTTTATTTATTCATTTTTACAGCGCATGAAGAACTACTAAAATTATTCTCAGATTACACATAAATTGATTAATTAATTCCATGGGGGAAAGGAATTACTTTAGGGTTAGGATTAGGGTTCACTCAGTGATAACAACCTACTGAGCTTACTGGCACAGGACTGATAACCATTAATTACTATCATGCGTGTGCATGGCTATAACTAAGGGTATGCTGGCCTGACGGGGTATGCTGAGCTGACAGAAAACCGGCCAGGTAAAGATCCGCAATTGCAATCGCATTAAACAGGAAAAAAAGAGAACATCTGCTTTGTCAAATTAAGATATGGTAATGATAGATCGGTAACTAAAAATTAGAGCATCATTCCTATATATTCCCAAAACCTAAGACTGTAAATTATTGGATGCAGATTATCGGCACTTCAACATACCAGGAAGCAGATTTCTCATCTCATCAATTTTTTTTGTGCTTGCGTGATTCGGGCTACGTGTGTGTGGAGCAATCCCTCACACCATGTATGCTTGTAGTGACAGTGGAGAGGAAAAACTCCCTTTTAACAGGAAGGAACCTCCAGCAGAACCAGGCTGAGTGTGAGTGGCCATCTGCTGAGGCCGACTGGGGTTTCAAGGAGCCAGAAGCAGAGATACAGAAAGAAGTAGAGATACAAAAGGCAACTGTAAAAGGCGACCCGGTCCAAGAAACACAGCCAGGCAGACAAGAACCGAGCCAGCTCCCATGTCAGAGGATAAAGAGCGCACATCCAGCCAGTCACAGACAGAGAAACAGGACTACACTGAACAAATGGCTGATCTCCAACATCTATTAACAAAGTTGTTGATGGCAACAGCACAGCTGATAATTCTCTCCAGAATGGTGTCAAACCCAAACAGGAACAGACGAGATGAAGCTACTATGAGAAACAGTGGGAGAATAGAAGTAGAATGGAGCAGAATGATGAAAAAAAGGGGTCCCTATGTCCTCCAGAAGTCTATGTCTATTGTAATTTAACTATAGAGATAGCCTACTTCAACTGTAAGCTTTATCAAAAAGGAAGGTTTTCACTCAGAAGTACACAGGGTGTCTGCCTAACAGACTAAAACTGGTAGTTGGTTCCACAGGAGAGGAGCCTGATAACTAAAAGATCTGCCTCCCATTCTACTTTTAGCAATTCTAGGAACCACTAATAAACCTGCAGATTGAGAGTGAAGTGCTCTGTTAAGAACATAAGGAACAATCATATCTCTGATATAAGAAGGAGCTTCGCCATTTAAGGTTTTATATGTGAGAAGGGGGATTTTAAATTGTATTCTGGATTCAACAGGAAGCCAATGAAGAGAAGCCAGGATAGGAGAGATATGATCTCTCTTTTTAATTTTCATCAGAACTCGGGCTGCAGCATTTTGGATCAGCTGAAGGCTTTTAACTACAGTTTGTGAACTTCCTGATAGTAAAGAATTAGGCTACAATAGTCCAGCCTTGAATTCACAAATGCATGGACTATTATCATAGCATCAACCCTTGACAGGATATTTCTAATTTTTGCAATATTCTGCAGATGAAAGAAAGAAATTCTAGAAACCTCTTTGGATTTAACTGACAGGTCCTGATCAAAAATAACACCAAGATTTTTTACTTTATTATCCAAGATCAGTTTATTCCCATCCAAATGAAGTGACTGACTAATCAGTGTCTTTTTCACATACTCTTGTCCATTACTGCGTTCCGATGTTGCACAGCTGCTTTTGAGCAACACACAAAGCTGAAGTGAAAAAAAAAAAAAAATTCACAATTTCTGAATTAAATTGTCCATTTTGGTTCATATAAACTATGCTTACTTCAAGTGTATCTAAAAATATGACATGTATTTTTTATTCCACTGTGCTGAACATTGGTTGCCCTAGGGTTTGTGAAGTGCTTTATGAATAAAGCTTTGACTGACAGCTACTGCCCGCATCGGTCCTTAGTCCATTGCAGGATAAGCAATGCCTATTAACTTAAAAAGCATGTTTCTATATGGTGGAATATAGACAGAGTACTTAGACAGAACCCATACATACAAGGGCAGATAATGTGTACTCCACACTGCTCTTGCTGTGATGCAACAGAGCTAACATGTTCACTTTCTTTGTTTTCTCCTTCTATTGTAACTGTAATTGCTAAAATGTACTACAGGAATAAAAAGAAGATGGGAATTAGTAAAAAAAAAAAAAAAAAAAAAGAAAAGAAAAAAAAAAAGGAGCCAAACATTTGAAAAACCTTTAGTAAGCCAGAAAAATTCTTATTCAAGACAGCTTTAAAATGTGAAACGGATGTTTGGCTGCTTTTATACTGTGAAGAAATCAGATAGAGGCAAAAAGTAGCTGAAGGCATCTTGTGTTTATTGTATGTTGCCTAAGTCTAATAGAACCCTAACATTAAACTAAATTTAATGCTTTTTCATTATCTTTTTTACTTTCTTTTGTAAAGTGGTGTCTATTGGAAGAAAGAAAGTTTAAATAACGGATGAGGAAATGTTATTTGCCTGGTATTTACCCCACCTACTGATATGTCATCTGCAAGAGGGGCTTTATCCAAGGCCTCCAATTCCCCTGAATTTCAAATTAGCAGTTAATCAGTGGCATTGTTTTGGAGTTGTTGAACCACCTTCTACTACTCATATTCTGCGTCTAGTTTTCATTTTATATCCAATAGACTTCATTGGAAAGCAGTACTGTCAACCCATGCAGTGACAGAATCTTGAAAATTATGCGGAGGATTTTGGGATTTTTTTGAATCAATACAAAGTTTCCTCCTATGGGATATACATATAATCCCAAAATAGAAAATTTGTCAGATGTGGTCCTCTTCCAGGATGATACCATCCACAAATCACATGTGATATGCGGTTTATAATCATAAAATATGAAAAAAAAAAACAAGTACAGTCTTTCAACAGATCTCAAAAAGCTGGAAGACTTGTGAGTGGTGGGTGAGAAAGCACTTCACCCGGGGAACTTCCATAATCAATGTTGGTGCACACTAAATGTCCTCTGGATGCACAAAAAAAATGCAATGTTGTTTTTACCCATCGTTTGTCACCTCTTCTTTAATTTATTTGTACATTTTCAACCTCTTAATCAATAGTTATTGTTATTAAATTAAACATGCTGAAGTTTGTATCAATAAAGCAATCCCTAAATTATAGGCTTTGGCTCTTAATGCTGTTTTATACCTTTCATTTCCCTCTTGCTACTTCTGGTGTATGGACTGCAAATTATATTTTTCACACATAATATCAATCTCAGAGCCTGCAGGGTATGAATATGGCTATAGAGGGCTTTATCACAACTTTGCCTGTTGAACTTATCTCTCCCTTTCTCCCTCTCTCCCTCTCAGTTGCTATTATTTATTCAGTTTGTTTGGCGGGACTCACTAGCCGCGGCAACCTGGCCTGGCAGACCTATCGAACTGTGGCATAATAGATGTAATACATCAATGCGTTTGAGCTGAGAGCCTTTAATTAGGCCTTCCTTCTCGTTTCATCAATCCCCCCCTTGCCCTCCCGGGATTTAGGGGAGGGGTGGGGGTAATACAAGGAGGCCTCCTGCACTGCATGTGAATTACTGAACCTCCACCTCCCTTGCCCATTTCTCCACCTCCTCAGTGGGCTCCTTGTTTCTGAAAAATTGCTGCCCCCCAGCCGGCCATCTTCCTCCACAGCCAGCCAACTGCCACTCATGTCTACAGGGTCACACAACATAAAATGGCAATCCTTACTAAAATGTCAATAATTACAAACATATCGCCTTTCAAGACTTAAAAAATAAGTTGCTTTCTTTGAGAATAGCAGCAGGGGTGTTGAATCATGCAATAAGGTGTTAAAAAAGGGAAGCTTAACTTTACCCAATTCCTGCATTTTAATGTAAGCTGTTTGTTGTTGCTGATTTTGCCCTTTTTTTAACCATTTTACACTGTTTCCATTTCACAATGTTTATGTGAAATATATAGAACTTTTACCTCAAACTAAAAGCCAACCAGACCAGACTTCAAAACTGTGCAGAGGAATCCGGGGCGGTTGTTGATCAGAGTATGTGTAAAGTGAGGGTGACAGCTATTCAGTTTTCATTGCTGTGTGATACACTACTGATTGAACACATTCCAGATCATATTGATTGCTTTTGTGTCATTGGAATGCATAGCTAGTAGACTGAACATTTCTGTGAAGCACCATCTTATATGTGAGGCAGTGCTTCAGATAATTTTCATATACTTAACCCATCGTTTATTTCATTTTATTGCTACCAGAAAAGATTATTTCTTTAAAATGCTGCTCCCACATTGCTTTACTACCTATTTCAAACTACATTTACAATTGTATTACTAGATAAGACAGATTGCTGCCGAATTCAAATGTGTAATATTGGACTACTTACAAGTTTTCTGGGCTCACATGTTATCCCCTGCTACAAATTCAGAGCATTTGACTTAATTTGACTTAAATTGTAAAAACCTAAAAATAACATTATATGTTATTATGCTACAATATACAGTCATTTATAGGGCTGCAACAAAAAATAACAAACAATAAAATAAATCAAAATCTATTCTTAAAAGCAAGGAAATTCTTTATCGATCCATTGTGTCACGTCATGTGCTACCTCATGATGGTTTGTAGTTTTCTGCCCCACATGCAGTTTTGCAGTATTTGGACACATATTTTTTTTATTTACAAAAAGAATCTTGATTAAGAAAATTTTCTAGAGTGTACAGCAACACGGGTTGTCCGAACCACCAGCAAATATCTTCTCTGTGACAGGAAGCTAACTCACACCATAAAAGCAGCAAACCCCAGAGAACCTAACAATGTTATCCTAACACTGGTGACTAGCTTTGTTGTGGGCACACATTGGAAAGGCTATAAAATAACTTTTGCAAGCAGACAGAAATTTAATCTAAGGAGTGCAAAAGTTCATTTGATTCCAGGATGGTAACAGAATTTTATCTAATGAGCCAGTGAATGAGGTGGGACCTAATTGAAGATGTCATTTAAAGCTTTTCTAGTCCCAGTTTCTGGTTTCGACCATTGCATACTGCTTGCAAGTTGAGGGAGTAGGCCAATTAAGAATGGTTGAATCTTTTCTGGATCTGTCTTCACCTGCCCTCTCTTGAGAAGAGAAAAAGGTGATTAATGTAGCATGAAAATCACATTCTCAGCTTTGACAAAGGGTTGGTTCTGTAGAAGATGGTGGTGAGGTTGATGTACATGAGACAGAACCAGGGAGAGATCTACTGCTGTTTCCTACTCGTGAGAATTTAAGACTGGAGACAAGGCCGACTATAGACAATTTGACAGACAATAGTCACTCCATGATTCAACTCAATTGTCTTTCCAGTTCAGGTAAGGATTATGAAGGTTGACCCAAATGTAACCTAAAATAATGGGAGATTAGGGTGAAGATAACAGGAAAAAAAAGTTTTTCTTCAATATTATTGCCTGACACCAAAAATTTTACTGATTCTGTTCAGTTCGTGATTACATGCAGAGGATTTCTATCTAGAGCCGAGACATGAAATGGTTCAGGTAGGCGTACAACAGGAAGAAGTAATTGTTCATTTAAATTGTTATCCACTCACTGTTTCACACTGTTACTGCCAGAGTCCGGTTTTCATCTGTCATCGTTATTGTTCCTTTCGATTACAACCACGTACGCGAATCTGCATTGGTTCTTCTAGACCTGGCCTGAAAGAGTCAGAAGTTTGTGAGCGATTTAGAAGATAGGATTGCAGAAGAGGTTAAATATTTATTTTTTTTTTTTTTGCCAAGTTCTCTCTCAACATCTGTTACCAATGCTAATAGCCAGGGATATTAGTTCCTGTAGAGTTATAGACTCTTCTCTGCATCCTTAAAGGAATAGTACACCCAAAACATGATTAGCCTTCATTTTCTACTCACCCCCATGCTGAACAAAACTCTGGAGTACTTTTTTGATATCTCAAATGCATCTGGAGATCTGGGAGGCTTCTTGCTGTCTGCTGACATTCAAATAATGGAGGTCTATGGCGGCCGAGACAGAAAGGTCCATAAAAGTCCACAAAAACGTGTCAATATTCCTCCATACTCCTCGTCCAATGTAATCCAAGTGTCCTGAGTGGGTAGCATCCAGAATTTACTCGAAACAAAGTGATTTAGAACGTTTTAGAGCCTAAACAGTAGTGTATAGGATTTCCTAATAGCGCCCCCATGCGCGCTCACGATTCTACGGAAGCCGGCAGACCAAACCAGCGCATTCAGCTCGGCAAAGAACTCATGCTCTTCCTCAACACTGAAGTCCTCAGACATTTTTCTTTCGTTGTTTCTTTCTTTGCACAGGTAAACAGCACATTTCTTCTTCTACGCATTATCGGCAGAGCAGACGCTGAATGCGCACTTTCTTCCGGTTTGGTCTGCCGGCTGCCGTAGAATCGTGAGCGCGCATGGGGGCGCTATTAGGAAATCCTATACACTACTGTTTAGGCTCTAAAACATTCTAAATCACTTCGTTTCGAGTAAATTCTGGATGCTACCCACTCAGGACACTCAGGAATATTGACACGTTTTTGTGGACTTTTATGGACCTTTCTGTCTCGGTCACCATAGACCTCCATTATTTGAATGTCAGCAGACAGCAAGAAGCCTCCCAGATCTCCAGATGCATTTAAGATATCAAAAAAGTACTCCAGAGTGTTGTTCAGCATGGGGGTGAGTAGAAAATGAAGGCTAATCATGTTTTGGGTGTACTATTCCTTTAATTCCTTCATCCAAGGCTTGAAGAAAACCACTCTTTAAAGCTTATTGGTTCCAGGCAGAAGAAGCTGCTAGAGTTCAACACTCAAAGCCAAAGTCTCACACTGGTTGTTAACCCTGTTTTAAATTCTACATCTTATGGGGAATGTCAGAAACTGACTCAGTATATCCGAACATCTGTTTAAACTCAGTCACACACTGGTCAAACAAAACTTCAGCAGCACCTAGAGCCAAAAGTGGCACATGGCATATACCAGTTGGGAATCAGCATATGCCAGTTGGAAACTGACATACAGTAGGCGTGTCCAGAACCAGCATATGCCAGTTGGGAACCGGCATGTTTCATCAAAGGCCCTACGTGGGTGCTGAATATCCTAATCTGGTTTTATTGACACTATTTTTGCAGTTATGAAAAAGTGTCTATTCAAACAATCATACCACCAAATCTTGTTGTAATGTTTGCTTTGAAAATGTGACTAATGTCCCGAAAATGGCAGCATATTGTTAGTATTACAGTATGAAATGGATTGCAAATGATCTGCTAAGCATTAGCTTAGCTACTATTGTACACTTTTTTTCTTTGTCTCTGGTTGCAAACAACAGGTGATTACTGTCCCCTGCTGTATGCATTTTCAAGACACCACCTACACCACCAGCGGTTGAATGATGACATGCAGCTAAACATGTCATCACCGTTCAGATCAGGGAGGGGACCAGAAAAAAATATGGAGTCCGACATTGTATTGACAAATTTGCACACCGAAGCAACACTAATTGTAGCGACCCCTGATGAGCGAAACTAGGTGTCTTCCGTGAATAACAGTCTCTGTATTTAAATGTAACCTTAGCCAGTTTCAGGTGTCATGATTTTATCTAAGGCTCGGACCCACATGCAGTGAAGCCAAACAGAGAGACACAGAGTAAAAGTTCAACAGGTTTTATTGAAATGTTTTTGAGCTCAGTGCAGAGTTTCTCCGAACTCTGCTCAGCCAGAAACTGGAAGACAAAGCGAAGACAGACTGTTAGATTCAGGCTCAGTGGGAAATTGAATTTGTTAATCTTGAAGGAGTGGATTTGTTGCGACTCACTTTTCCAGAGAAGTGGAGAGTCTTTGACTCCAGTCTGTGTGTTGGTCTTCCAGAGTTTGCCTGATTCAGTGGAGGGCGGAACAGGGTTTACCCAGAACTCGGACGGTGAGGAATGATGCAGACGCAGGTTGCAACTCAGTTTTCCTGTGGTACTTGAACGGGTCGTGGTAAAGATGGTTTCCTTACTCAGTGGGTTATCTCAGCGATTTCTAAGGTGGCTGGATCCAAACCTCCTGTTTGGAATCAGTCGCTCAATGTAAGGCTCAGTAGATCCCTCCTGGGAGAGGCGGTCCGGAAAGGTCCAGTTTGCAGGAAGACTTCCTGCCGAAAGGCAAAAACAAAACAAGTTGAATCTCAGGAAGACAAGCACTCAGTCAGAACTCAAAGAGACCTGAGCTTGGCTGGTGTACAAAAGCTCGCAATACAAAACTCAGATTAGACTCAGAATAAACAAGGCTTGGCTAGAGCAGCCCAAACTGGCAAACACTCTGGCGTCGAAGTAGTTGCAACCAGCAGCTTAAGAGCAGTCCGGTGATGAGGTAACCGTCAGCAGGTGTGTGAGGAGGCGGACCGGAACCAGGCGCCTCCTGGTGGTGGAAGGGGGAACACAAAGACAAGACGAACAGACAAACACAAAAAACTGGAGTCCTGACATCAGGTAGAATTTGATGTCACCCATTCTTTGGATTTGCTAAATACCTGAGATAGGTCGTGGTAGTCGGCAGGAACGGAAGAGAGATTAATGGTGTCTGACTCACTAGAATCCAGAACCTGGAAACTTGGGGGAACAGCAGATCTGAGACAATGTGAGTGACAATAAATGGACCATGAGTCCACATGTCTGCTGGTCCAATTTATAGTGGGATTATGAGCCTGGAGCCAATCGAAACCCAAAGTTAATGCAGAGTTTGCTGTAGGGAAAACAAAGAAAGAGATGTTTTCAATATGGTTCCCAGAAACGGTTATTTGTAAAGGGATTGTCTGGTGGGTAATCCGAGGCAGATCTCTGTCATCCAAACAAAAACACGAAGAGGGTTCTGTAGAGGAATAAGCTCTACTCCCATATGTTGACCGAAAGCAGAGTCAATTAGATTCTGTTCACAGCCAGAATCTATCGGGGCCGATAAGGAGACGGATTTATTATTCAAAAGCAGAGATGCAGGAAGGAGTAGATGAGGTGAAGAGGGAGAGAGGGCTACTGGTCCGCCAGTAGCCCTCTCTCTACTGGTGGACCCTGGCTTTTCCCAAAAGAGGACAAGAGGCAACAAAATGGCCCACCTCACCACAGTATAAACACAGCTTAGCCCGCATTCTGTGCTGCTTTTGCTCTGGGCTTAAGCGGATGCTGTCAATCTGCATAGGTTCAGGAGGGGACGGATTAGCAGGCAGCTCAGTGGGGAAACTATTAGACTGAGGTTTGGAAGGAGCTGTTTTACCTCTCCTTTCCTTAGCTCGGGCTCAAATCCGATTATCCAAATGGATTGAGAGGTTAATTAATTCCTCGAGAGAATCTGGTTCATTTAAGGTGGCTAGTTCGCCCTTGATCGAATAACTTAGGGCATGAGCGAAAACCCCCTTAAGGGCTATTTTATCCCATCCTGAGGCAGCTGGCATTATACAGACATCGATGGCGAAGTCAGAAACAGATCTTCGTCCTTGTTTTAATCTTAAACACGAGAGGTTCGAGATTTGTCTATTTCTTGTTTGAATGTTAACTTGAATTCCTTGGTAAACTGATCATAGGTGCAGTCATAATTGGTGGATGAGGATAATCTAACCTCAGCCCAGTCCAAAGCTCGGTCAGTAAGATGCGAGATAATATATGAGATTTTTTTAGAATCCTGGAAAAACTTACTTGGAGCGTGGTTGAATTGAGCAATGCATTGCATGAGGAATCCATGGAACTGCTTGGGGTCTCCATCAAACCTGGGAGGATTAGGCAAATGACACTCAGAATGAAGGGGAGAACAGACGGCCTGGTTAGCTTGCTGTGGGGCTAGCTCGCCGGCTGGGCCCGAAGCCTGGAGAGAAAAGCGTACAGCCTGTTGGTTTACATGTTCAACCAGGGTGTTATCACGTCTGGACAAGAAAGCTTGCCGCTTGTGAATGGCTCTCTGAATGGCTTCTGCTGGGTCAGCGGTTTGGCCAGAGTTTTCTGTCATGATTTTATCAAGAGCTCTGACCCACATGCAGAGAGACCAATTGAGAGAGACCAGGGGAAAGGTTTAACAGGTCTATTTAGGACTTTGTGAAAAATCCAGTGTTGCTCTGAACACTGCTCAACCGGAACTGAAAGGTTCCGGAAGACGCTGCGGTAGTTCAGGCTCAGTAGGAATTTTGATTCTCGAACTTGAAGAGGAGAATTAGGTAGATAACTCACGTTTCCAGAGAAGTTGCTGACTCTTATACTCCAGTCTGTGTGCAGAAGTTTCAGTGTTTGTCTTATTCGGTGGAGGGCGGACAGGGTTTACCTGGAATGCGGTTGTTAGTAGGCGAACGGAGAAGCAGACTGCCACTCAGATTTCCTGCGGTACTTGAACGGGTCGTAGTGGAGATGAATCTCTTACTCAGTGTGAAGCCCAAATGATCTCTTGAGGGAAAGTGTATTCAAACCTCCAGTTTGAATCCTCAACTCAGTCCGAAGCTCAGATTATCCTTCCAAGGAGAGAAGGTCCGAAACAACCAGTTTGCAGGGTGACTTCCTGCCAAGAGGGAAAGACAAAAACAAGATTAAAACTCAGGTTGACAAGAACTCAGTTTGACTCAGCAAAACTCAGCTTGGCTAGAGTACCCAAAACTGGCAAACGCTCTGTCATCGAGGTAGTGGCAGTCAGCAGTTTAAGAGCGCTCCGTTAATGAGGTAACTCACAGCAGGTGTGAAGAGAGGCAGACCAGAACCAGGCGCCTCCTGGTGGAGGAAGGGAGACAAACACAGAGATCAGTGGTAGGGCCAATTTTCTTTATTTTATATATATATGCTTCCAAACAGTAGAATTGTTAGACACCATGGGATTAATTTACACTGTTATGCTGATTATAATCAGCTATATAAATTCTGATGAAAGTAACCCATTTCATAGACTACAGGCATGTCTTGAAGATGCAGTCACTAAAGGAAGCTCTCCAGCTTTGCAACAGCTACATGCTTAGGGTTGGAAACACACTGATGTTATTTTTTCAGAGTCAGTAATACCACCTGCACATACCAAGCGAGTATTCTAGAACAAAGCTGAGCCTTTTCGTAAACATAAGGGCTAAACACAGGAAATTTAGTGCTCATGTTCTAACAAGGAAAAAAAACACCTCACATTTCACAGCATTCAACATTATCCAAATGCACTTCTTAGAATGACAATAATGTTTAACTTTTTATCATTTTATGTTAAACTTTCATGCCTGGAAACATATCAAAGAAATTAGTCCAAACTGAATGAACTGGATGGGCCTAAGTGAGAAACAAGGAAGAGAAGGAGACACCCCTACAAAGTTTAAATCAAAAGATTTCACTGAACCATACCAATTATTATGGTAATGTCAATGTTGGTAAGAAACAAATATGATTTGCTATCTGTCTCATCCAATAGTAGAAAAAAAATGCATTTGCAGCTTGCTCATATAAATGTTCATACAAAAATGTGTTTGATGTTGTTTGTAAATATGAATTTTGTATACCTTCATATTACAAAATTAAATGTCGACATTCCGCAGTGGCTTATCTTTGCAGTCTTTTGCTAATATATCCATTACATGAGTGATGTTCTCATAAGCCAGCCCGAGTCAGTAAATAATTCTGCTTAATTAAAGCCCAAGACATCCATCTTTGCCACAGCTTTGTGTGCAGACTCTGCGAAAGGGGTGTTCTATTAATAAAACAGTGGTTATCACTGCTTTTGGTGTAGATTCAAACATGTTAATTAGACTGTGGATTTCAAATGGAAATTAACAGCCAATAATTCATCAGAAAATGAGTAATGACACTTTTTTGGGTGGATTGGTGGAAAAGCTATCTTGCAGCATACCACCATGAATTCTGAATACAACAGGTACACATAAGTTAACTATGCAAAATTTAATCCTGAAATTTTACCAAAAAAAATTAATTGTTTCCTAATGACAAGATTACACAATCCAAATGCATGAAATGCACCACCTCGGATAAACACTTCACTGCACATTTTGTTTAGTTCATTTACCATTTTTATTTTTTTTCGATGACGCCTTCTGTATTATGCCGTTCTCAAGGAAACAATTTTTCAAAGGACTGCAGAAATGTCATGTTTTTAATAACAATGTTATATTGAAGAGCATATCCAATTGCTTTCTCTTAGCTGCAGATAAGCTGTTGCTTATAGAGCCATAAGATATGGCTGTTGCTATAAAAGCAAGGAAAAAATCTACAGGAGGACTTCCAGCACTCCAAAAGATCTTTGTCCTCAGTACATAGCATCTACTTTGACCTATCCTGCAAATAGCATCAGTGATATTACTTTATTCCATTTTATTGTTAACATGAACACTGGAGCTGTTTAAGAAATCTATTTTCTGACTCTAAATGAATTCTCATATTAATTCCTAAAGATTGATTCATACTACCAAACATATATTTTAAATTCATTTTCCACTGTCCTAACAGCCATCATTAACTACCATTACTGTATTCATTTGCTATTTTTTTTAATATAATGTAATAGCAGTATAACTGTGTTGCAACTTCACAGCCATTAGGTGCAGGTAACATCATTTTAATACCAGCAATCCGATTTGTTATCGGACTGAACTTTTTCTGATCAAAAAGAGTACATTTTACATCCTGAGAGTTAGGATAAAAAAGATTCCTAAAATTTTAATCGATGGCCATTTCTAATGAACACCCGGATGATTCTATAACTTCCCTCAACTTTAGTTACCTGGATATTCACCAGTGAGTAAGGTAGGTCTGCCCCTGCAGAATTTAACCATCTGATCCTTTTTTCCCCTCAGTTAAGATGAGGTGTTTCTGCTGACACCAGTCTACAAAGCTCTGTATCTACTCTCTGTACTCTAAGTCATCATAATCAGACGATGGCAGTTCTTAGAAGACTGTGACTCAACTAAAGTCACCTGAGAATGTCTGAGGATGACGGTTTTGGGAGTTGATGGATAAGTCTGCAGTTAAGTAAACAGGAATGGTGTTAGCACATAGACCTAGTACTACAAACCAACCTACAGACACACAGTATCTTCGTATAATGCAGGAAAACAGTGAAATAATCCAGTGTTCACTGGGATTTTACTTTTGTTGTTACTTGTTACCTTCCAGCAACAAAAAAGTGCAAATAAAATATCCAGTAAGAATAGAAATAACTGTTATATTATGAACAAAAAAATATATTTATGAGAAGAAATCTCATTATTAGAAGTTGGTTAATAGTAAAATTAAGATATATGGCTTTAGCTGCACTGTTGTTTCAATGTCAACAGTATAGTCTTGCTAAAAAACTTATAAATTGCTATTTGATGTCTGTATATCATTGATGTAAAAAAAAGTATTGTTAAATCATGTTTATCTTGTTTACAATATAAACATGATATAACATCACTATTTATCTTGTTTACAAGATTACAAAAAAAATGATGTTTGAAGAATTGTTGATTATTTTTTCACATTCAGTCACATCTTAAATGAAAAACCAATAACTGCACACCAAGAGGAACCCAAAGCCAGGATTTTTATTTATGTATTACAGTTTTATAAAAGAAAGATACTTTTTCTAATCGTGTACAGTGAAACCATGTGTTGACATAATGTAATTGCCAGTCCCATATCTAAAATATATGATTTCAAGATATGCCATAAGTTGTTCTTTTTATAGCAACGGTGGGAATTTATTCTGAGAATCTTGATAAAATGTGTTAAAAAAGCTTTGAGTCTTTGTTTTTGTGTGTGTGTAGCCCTCAAAATCTTGTATTAAGATTCCGATGAGCTTTGATATAAAAGTAAAGTCTTATTATGAAACAATATCTCTGTGTGTGACTGCAATCAGCAATCAGCAGTTTGAAAATGTCAATATATATCTACAAATTAGAAGCCATTTTTTCATCCTGACGACAGTCTCCACAGGGGAGATGCTGCTAATGGAAGTTTGGGCAGGACGCCTTTGTAATAGTTATGCAAACATCTTGTAAAGTGCTGAGAGCTATTCACTTTTCCTTTCACAAAGCCTGCATTCTGGTAGTTAAGAATTATGCTTTTGTATTTTTTTTCCAGGATGTAACAAAAGGAGGAAAAAGCCTGGTTTTCAGAAAATATTTGCCAACCTGATACATTTCTTCAGATGGAGGCCACAAATTGATCAACAACTTAACGTTTGATGAGAGGATTTGCTACCCTGAGCAAGTCACCCTTTTTTTATCAGATTTTTTTTAACCACGCTTAAGGGCTGGAAAAGACACAGTGATGTCTGGTCACAGTTTTATTAATTGAGCCCCTTAGTATTAATCAAGCATAATTATGTCATAAAACCTGCATTGTTGGTGAAGAGGTCAATCATTTTATGACCACAGAGAGGTAATAAATCAATCAATCAATTAATCTTTATTATCAACAACAATTTGCATTGTAATCAAGATTTCAGTATTATCACAGACCGCTTATCACATACATCACATACATTGGCGGGATGGTGGACAGGGGAATGATTTGACTGAGTACATGTGTGCCAAAGAATGCAGCCATTGGGCTTATTCTTTTGGCCTCCAGGGGCCCCCCCATGAGGCAGTGCCCTTAGGGTTAACCCTTTTAACACTGTGGAAAGATATGCAGTTCTGGGCCGTCCCACCATGATATCCAGGGGAGTTTTGGTAAGGGGGAGTCCGACATCCAAAATACACTTTTGGTTTGAGAGCACGCTGCACAAAATTCTCCGTCAACCTTGAAGTCTTTTGCCGCTGGGCTCCGCATGGCATGTCCAATATTCCAAATTAGTTGGGTATTTCTGCCTTGAAGGGAGCGTGCACCAAGATTTTATCCCATGTCACCTTTCAGTTCATCCACTGCAGCCAGCTTGCGTTCCATCGCACACAGCATACGCTCACGGTCATGCTCGTTCATACCCTTTGTGAGCACCAATGGCGTAGCGACACAACAATAGGCCCATAAGCAACATTATCTGGGTGGGCCCCATATGAAGTAAAACACGTGATAAAGGTTCAGGATACGGTGACAGTTCCATAAATCGGCCAAGAAGATACAATTATGCAATCTCAGTAGTATATGATCACACTCGGAAAAATAGTGACTGCGCACCTTGAATGTAACCATTGTTGACAGCGCACCACATCCAATGTTCCAAAAAATAATTTCAGGGAGATGCTTATCGAACCCCGCAATCTTCACTCACTGTAGCAGCCAGGTCCACCTCTCCCTCTTCAGTTCTTTGAAAGAACATGTTTATTTAAGGAAGTTTTTCTGTTCTTCCAGCAGCTAACACATTGTACGTAACGGTTATGGTTTTAATCTACGTTAAGTCGTAGTGTAAAAAATAAAATACTCAAATACATTGTTCTTTTAAGATGTTTCTTTGTTGCGGTTTGAAAAATGTATATGAGTATATATTTTACCAACCGTCTAATGAACTATACAGTTATTAACAAGTAATTTAAAGTACCACTGTCTGCTTTGCTGTTGACTTAGACTTAGACATTAGACTTAGACAGATTTATTTGTAATTGTTTATGTTTACTTTTTTTTTAACAGTGTCCTGTCTGGCAATGTGGCAATAAGAATAATTGTCTTGATGCCAAAAAGAGCCCCACAGATTTTACTTTCACAATTGCTTCACTATCGCCATAGTGCTCCGCTTTTTATGGATATAAATTGCTTTATTATAATTATGCAGGGAGTTTTACATGTTATATGGACACTGTATATATCTGTAAAGAGACGTCCTAGTCTACAATTGCGTAGGGGGCCCATGGGGTGTCAGTGATTTGGGCCCCTAAGCAACTGCTCTCTCTGCTTAACGATATTTACGCCATTGGTGAGCGCATCAACCGCTCTTCACAATACTTCTCTGGCTTCCCATTTTTAAGAACTTAATCCATTTGGGCAGCTTTGGGATGTAGTGGAAAGTTTACTTATTAGAACAAAAGTCAAAAGTACACTGTATGCTACCTGAACCAAAGTATTTATACATATATACAGATTGTATTTCATTTCTTGCAGTGAGCTATTGTGTTTAACATTTGTATATTGTCATTGTCTAACTTAAATCCATGTGGGCTTAGGTGTTGCAAACTACTTTTCCAATAGTAAAAAATATCCATCAGGTCTCTGTGTCCAAACCCATGCAATTGTTTTTCTATTTTTATTTTATTTTATTTATTTATTTTTATCAAGACTGGTGAAATGGGCTTAATTAGTTAATTTTGGTAGAAAAAACAGGGAGTGCCCAATGAACATATTGCTGTGCCTTCAGGTTATTGAGAAAGCAAAGAAATTGTAAAAATATAAATAATACCGTTCACATTTCAATTGCACTGACTGTTCAGAGCTCCAAAAGAACTCCATCAACATTTCCTTATCTTTATAACATTGGTTGAACCTACATTTTGTTTAAACAAGATAACAGCTGTCATGCTTTTTTAAAAGAGAGGTAATTACCTGGTCTCCTTGATGTGTCCTTTCTTTTTTGCATAATTAAATAACTGATTCCTTAATCTTAAGATAACAACTTTGGTCATTTCAAGAACAATGGACAGTTATTGAGCAGTCAGTTGCTGTAACGGCTGTTAAATAAGAATGCAAAGATGAGGGCATGGCCAAGGCATAAACTGAAGTGCAAAAAACATGCTTCCATCAACAGCTGACTAAATTAAGCCTGATGGTAGATGTAACAGCTGAAGATATCAGGCCATTTTTGTTTGCCATCTGACATTTTCATCTTTAATCAGTTGCTGATATAGTCAAGATGCCATCTCTACATCTATTGTAGTTGTGATCTCAGATAATCAAAAGAGGAAAGGCTTTTGTTTTCTTTTGATTACAAAATAATTACCCTACTATCTGAACAAAATTATCTATGTCATCTTAAGATGATGAGATATTTAAGTTTTGACCTCGAGAGACCTGTTTCAAAAAGTTAATTTGAGGACGGACAGAGTGGTAATAATTCTATTATTTTTCAGAAATGAATCTTCAGATCTTTTTTTTTCAAATAGGATTATTGTTATTATTGTTGTTGCAGTAGTTTGGTATGAAATTGTAGGTGTCTTTTTTGATACTAAGCTTTTGTGAAATTCTTAAAAAATGTTCCCGAATATATTTTTTTAATTTTTTATAAGGGGTCATTCATAATTATTTTTAGCTTTTTCACAAGTGTACAAACCGTATACTGGGAAAGAATTCAAGGTCCTGTTTAAGCAGCCATTATAAATGGCTAAAAGATCTGGCCTTACTAAGAAAGGGCTGAAAAATGGATATCAGAGTTTTAATTTGTTTAAAAATATGTAACAATGATTTAATATAATGTTCATAATATAGTTTAGCTTGAAAGACATCTGTCTAGTCATTTGGGAAAAGATTGTTATAGGACCACAAACAAACTTCAAATTTAACAAGACATTATACTCACCTCCGTCAAAGCTTCAATTTGTCCATTCATTTACAGTATGCAGCACTTCCCTGGCAATCAGTCATTTGTATACAAGAGGGTATTTCAGAGTGGACAAGATCAATAACCTACCTACGTCAGTTATCCACACTGACACTTCAGCTTTGATCACAATAGATAAGAATTATTGTTGTTGGTGAATAAAAAAAAATAAAGAAAACCATCCTCAAGCTTCTATAATTACAGTTAATATAAAACAAATTCAACTTGGTTAGTTATATTTTTGTTATTGACTGTATATGGAATGGAAATTCATTGTGCTCAGACCTAAGGTGTTCTGTTAAAAGATGACCCCAAACGGTGGCAAATAAAACACAGATATGTAACTTGCGACTAGTAGTTGCATTTCCTCTCTATATGGAGACAAACCCTTTTACTATATCAGTTCCAAGACTAAGCTAAACTGAAACGGGGAATCCACTGTTAACTGTTCCTTTTACTGCAAAACGCTCTGGAAGATTATTATAGAAGCTGTTATCATCCCACACCATTGTATAATGTTATAAGTATGGTCTTATTAAAAATCTATTGTGTTTTAATGTCAGGGCTCTAAATTGTGTTTAAGACTTGCTAGAAAATTCCAATGCTATAGGCCTTATACATAGAAATGGCAGCTCACACAATAATAATACCACAGTGCAAATCATTGATTGTCCGATGTGGTGGCCAGATTAAACCTGCCAGTGTATGTTTGCGTTTTATCTTTCAGAAACATATTCATTCACTGTCACACGGTTGGTAGATTTCAAGTGTTAATGATTAGTCTCAGAGGTTAAAGAAAGTAGTTGATTATTTTGCATACTGTAATCAGCCACACATTCAACAAAAAGAGGGAGAAAAATCTCATTATTTTATTAAGAGTAATTATTGAACATGTTTTTATATTGTCCCTTGAGGTTACAGAGCATAAGTATAGAAAGCATTTTTTACAACTAAGGAAGTTAAACGGAATTTCGTTTAAGTGTTCAGCAAAACATATTCTAATGAGAAATGTTGCAAATAAAACACTAATGATGACTGAAAATTGTATTACTTCATTAGAGAGGCGTGTTGTAAAGGGAATACATCTTATCTTTAAGAAATACATCATTCAAACCTTTTTTGTCCAAGCAATAACATACCTTGTCATGAAACGGATGGACCCAGTATTCAAGGTGAGAAAGCAAGTAGGAAAGTTCAAAACATTTATTAAAATAAACACAGACAGAACAGAAGCACTCGCAGCTCACGGCAGCTGCAGGAGGGGACGGGGCACCGCCCAATCACTGACACTCTCTGGTTTCACAGTTCAGTCCATCTCCATAGAAAGGGGTGCGATGGGCTGATGGGCTGACAAGCAGAGACGGCGTGCGTTGCCCAGAGTGTCCCTGATGCTGTAGGCCCAGAGAAGTTGCAGGAAGATGATCCAGGTCATGGGAAGACAGAGCAGGCACGAACAGTTCAGTAATCCAAAAAAAACCTCTGCTCTATCAGAGGTTTCAACCAAAACAGGAACAGCAGGATCCAGATTTCCAGGAATCCAACGAGCTCTCAGGCAGGTTCAGAGTCCAGAATCAGACAGGTGCAGAAGCATGCCCACAAAGAGACACACAGAAGCAGACAGGCAGGCTCAGATACAGACAGGCAGGCTTAGTGGTAGAGGGACGCAGAGACGAGAGGTGGAACCAGGATTTCACCAGGACTTTAAACTGGTCTCCTCCTAGGAGCCAGGCTTACGGGAATAAAAGTGACCCTCTCCAAGTTCCGAGCCTAACCATGAGGGCTAAAACTCTCTCACTCCACCGGCCGCCGGGAACCAGAACATGAACCATAGAATACACTAAACAGACAAACTAATGGGCATAACCAAAAAGACAGCAAACAAACATCAAACAATGATCTGGCCTTGATAGCTGAGCTGGACCGAATATAAAGCAGAACCTACAGGTGGATGAGATCAGAGATGATTAGGAACTGGGCAGAACTAGGCAGGTGAGTTAAAGGCACACTATGCAACATTTTTCAGTTAATTAATGTGTTCCATAACGTTTTGGATGATTAAATGAGTCATTTCAGGTTGAACAAAGGTATTCTCTGCCGCCCTGGTGGTCTGTGGGGGAAATACCGCACTTGCAATTGCAGGAGCACCGACCCGCACCCACAGGCTCAGAAGTCTCGCGAGAGTCGGTCTTGCTTTACGGCGAGAACTGCTACATCCCCCAGTTAAAAGCATGCTCGTTGCTAGCACAGTGGCGATCTTTGTGCAGTGCTGCTTTCAGTGCTGGGGGGAGCCTCGCTGGAAAATCAACACCGGTTGCATAGTGTACCTTTAAAGCAGAAGTCTGTAAGTTTTTAAAAATCACTTTTTTGTCATATTGGCTAAAACTGTCTCTATGCCCAGACAGCAGTACATGTGATATGTAACCTGTGAAAAAAACTGCTTCAATTGGTCCCGCATACTGCCTGTATCTCAATCTGGAAAGAATAATTCGGGACGAGCCAAAACAACCAATCATAGCCAGAGCGTCTGATGGTGTGTCAATCCCCCCCAACCCCCCCCCCTCCTACCGCTTAACCTGCCGCAGCGCCCGGCTGCGGGAGGACGCGCGTGGAAGACATGGCGGAGCGACAGCCACCAGCAAAAGAGAAACTGCCTGTGGTGGTCCGTCCAGTAAGGCACAAGGACAAAGGCATAAAAAAGTATTCTCTATTTATTTTCCAAAAATAATCTTCACAAAAGAAGGGCTTACATCAAATCTCAAAAAAATATAACAAAATGTACCCAAATGAAATCAACTAAGGCATACCTAACTCAGGATAACAAACCAAAAAACTGACTTCACAATGAACACACAGGGGAATTTATACACAAAGGCTAGCCTACACAAACGAGGAGGGGTGGGAGATGAGACAGAGACAAACAATGCATAAACATAGATAACTAATTCAAACTAACACCTTTTGACTATAACACAACTATCAAAAGAAAACATCATAACGCCAAAAATGTTTTAACAATTATGCCATAAGTGGAGAGAGAGAAGCAGACTAATATCCAGTCCCCTGCTTCCAGCAGCCTGATGGTATGTCCCACCTCCTGGCTTGCCTTCCAACCAGTCCTCTCCACTCAGCCAGTCCTTCAACTCAGCAAAGAAAAGTAATTAATTCAATTCAAATAAACAAAAGGTGTTTACTAAATGTGTGCACCCATAATAGTAAACAACCTAATGCAAAAAAAACACCACAAAAGTGAAATTATAAATGTACTGTGTGAAATAAATACTAACACTGAAGAAAAGATGGAGGAACCTCCACACACTCCCCCTCTTCTGGAAGCTCCATGGGCCAGCGTGACAGGTAGTCGGCAGTAGTGTTCAGCTTCCCAGGGATGTGATGGACATCAAACTGAAACGGTTGCATCGCCAGGTACCAGCGGGTTATCCTGCTGTTTGAGTCTTTCATCCTTTCAAGCCATTTCAGAGCCTTGTGATCCATTTCTAGGATGAACCGTGTCCCCAACAGATAATATTTGAGTGAATCCAAGGCCCACTTCACAGCTAGGCACTCCTTTTCTATGGTGGAGTATCGAGTTTCTCTTGGGTAGAGCTTTCTGCTTATAAAAGCAATAGGATGGCGCTCCCCTGGAGGCCCTTGAAGAAGCACTGCTCCCAGCCCACGTCCAGATGCATCAGTTTGCAAAATAAATGGCTGGTCAAAATCAGGACAGTGTAATGTTGGAGGTCCACTCAAGGCGCCTTGGATGTCCTTAAATGCTCTCTCTGCCTCCTCCGACCACTGTAGCTGATTGGGTTTCTTGGGACTGGTCATATCTGTAAGCACAGCAGCTCTGGCAGAAAAGTTTGGAATGAACTTATGGTACCAACCTGACATCCCAAGGAAGGATTTCAGCTGTGTCCTGGTTTGCGGCAGAGGACATGACTGAATTGCTTGAACCTTCTGGATCTGCGGTTTGATGACTCCATTGCCAATAATGTGTCCGAGATATTGAACTTCTGTCTTGGCAACGGTGCATTTAGTTGCATTAACAGTGAGACCTGCAGCATTAAGAGACTCAAAAACAGCCTTGAGATGTTGCAGATGGTCCTCCCAGCTGTTACTGTAGATGACAATATCATCCAAATAAGCAGATGCAAAGTCTGAAAAACCATCCAGTACCTTATCCATAAGTCTCTGAAAGGTCGCAGGTGCTCCATGAAGCCCAAAAGGCATGACGGTGAACTGATAGAGACCCCAAGGTGTCCGGAAGGCGGTCAGCTCACGAGACCTGGTGGTAAGGGGAACCTGCCAATAACCCTTAGAGAGATCAATGGTGGTTAGATATTTTGCTCTTCCAAGACAGCAAATCAAGTCATCAATACGGGGAGTTGGATACGAATCAAATTTGGAAACAGAATTTAAATAGCGGAAGTCTATACAGAACCTCATGGTGCCGTCCTTTTTTGGTACAAGGACAACAGGATTACACCAGTCACTGTATGAAGTCTCAATGATGCCCAGAGAAAGCATTAATTCAATCTCCTCTTTTAAAGGGCCAAGGAGACGCTCAGGGATCCGGTAGCTTCTTCGTTTCACAACTGCATTTTCTTCCAGGTGAATATCATGTTTAATATAATCAGTTCTTCCAGGATTATCATGAAACACATTGATGTTACAAAGAGCTCTCACCTGCAACTGCTGCTCTGGGGAAAGATGACTGAGGTCAAGAGTAGAGGCTGATGGGAGCGGCAGGTACTGTTCCTCCACCTCCTCATCAGATACATTTCTGATGAAAAATACATCTTGCTTCCCCTCAGGCCTTGAGACCCACTCCTTTAGCAGGTTAATGTGCAAAACTCTTGTACTGCGTCTCTGATCAGGAGTACAGATCTTGTAGGTGGTGGGTCCCAGTTTTTGAACAATCTCATATGGACCTTGCCACTGAGCCAGAAACTTACTGTCATCGGTAGGTAGCAGTACCAATACCTTTTGACCTGGTTCAAAACTCCTCTCACGGGCAGTTTGATCATACCAGGTTTTTTGCTTCTGCTGGGAGACACGCATATGTTCCTGAGCCAATGAGGTCATCTTTTCCAACTTTTCTCTCATCTGGAGGACATAAGAAATCATATTGACAGGTTCTTTTTCAGGTTTCTCCCCCTCCCACCTTTCCTTCAAAAGGGCCAGTGGACCTCGCACCTCATGCCCAAAAAGCAACTCAAAGGGGGAAAACCCGGTAGAGGCTTGGGGTACCTCCCGATATGCAAATAAGAGGTAAGGGAGCCACTGATCCCAATCAGACCCAGCTTCGTTGATGAACTTACGAAGCATGTTCTTAAGAGTCTGATTAAACCTCTCTGTGAGTCCATCTGTTTGCGGGTGATATGGGGTGGTTCTCAATCCCTTAATGCCAATCAGTTTATATACATCCTTCAGTAATTTGGACATAAAATTTGTTCCTTGATCAGTCAATATTTCTTTGGGAAATCCCACTCGTGAAAAAAACTGAACCAGGCAAAAAGCAACAGTTTTAGCCTTGACAGATTTCAGGGGGAACACTTCTGGATACTTTGTTGCATAATCCGTGATAACCAACATGAACCGGTTACCTGATTTGCTCTTCTCCACTGGACCCACAACATCCATGCCCAAACGTTCAAATGGTGTATTTATAATAGGAAGAGGCTGAAGAGGAGCTCTTGCTGCAAATCTGGTGGATGTTTTTTGACACCGAGGACAACTCCTGCAAAACCTGGCAACATCTTTCTGTAATCCAGGCCAGTAAAACCATTGTTGTATTCGGGCTATCGTTTTATGCTTCCCCAAGTGGCCAGCCCAGGGAATTGAATGGCCCAAAGTTAACACTGTTTCTCTGGCTTTTCTGGGTAATACAAGCTGTTGTACTCCTTCACGTCTCCTATAGAGGATGCCATTTTGCATGTGAAATTCCTCTGCAGTTCCACCTTCCTCAGCTCTCTTAATAAGGTCAGCTAGACTTTTATCCTGGCGCTGCAGCTCACGGATATCCTCAGGAATTTCAAAGTCTAACTGTACTTCAGGTTCAGGTAACATAGGAGAGGCTGTGGTATGTTTGAATTTTTCTCACTTGCGCTGTGCACGAGACTTTTGTTCTTTAGTTTGACACTCTTCAATCTCAGCCCCATAAAATGGTAAGGCTCTTAGACTGGGCTCATCTTCCCCAGAGGCCTTTACCTGGGACCGTGTCAGCACAAGATTGCAACTTTTAGAAGCATTAATTAGGTCTGTGAGAACTGGAAGATCATTTCCCAGAACAACAGGAAAAGGTAATTCATCCACAACACCCACATTTAAAAGGTAAACATGTCCTTGCACCCTCATATAAATGTCTGCTGTTGGATAGTTTTTCTCATCCCCATGAACACAGCAGATGGGTATTGTTTCTGAGGTGCAAATGCTATGTGGTGCAACATGCCTGCGTTGCACCAATGTCTGATTGCTTCCTGTGTCAATCAGGGCTTTCACCTTCTGCCCATCTATTTCCACAGTAGTCTCCATGAGTGGCTGGTTTTTCCTGTTCAACACTTTGTTCTCTCTGGGTGCAAAACACATCTGAGAGAATTTTGAAGGATTTTGAGCACACATGGGCTTTGTGTGTCCCTCCTGCCCACACAAATAGCAGATGGGCTTTTTAAAGGATTTTGTTTGACTGGGGGGAAAACATTTTTCTTTTCCAAACTGCTTACTCACATTTCCCGTTTGATTGGTGTTACCTGGACTTGGGATAAAGTCCCTTTTTACAGCTCTAAAAGCCCATGGTTGAGTCTTCCTACGGGCTGCCACAAAAGCATCTGCCAGGGAAACTGCCTCCGCTGCATCTTTTGGGTTCCGTTCCTTAATCCAAACTTGGAGTTCTGGAGACAACATTCGGAAATACTGTTCAAGAATTATGACGTCATTTATCTCTTCAACAGTCTTACCTCGTGGTTGAACCCACTTATTATACAGTTCCTTAAGTCTCACATAAAGCTCCTTGGGGGACTCATTTGGTTCCACGTGAAGAGAACGGAACCTCTGCCGATACGTCTCGCTGTTAATTTCATATTTCTGTAAAATAGCAGCTTTAACATTATCATAG
The DNA here is from genome assembly GCF_016077235.1 of Cyprinodon tularosa. Lineage (NCBI taxonomy): Eukaryota > Metazoa > Chordata > Actinopteri > Cyprinodontiformes > Cyprinodontidae > Cyprinodon > Cyprinodon tularosa. Next base: position 4,629,889 of record NW_024038720.1, on the reverse strand, counting down.
TCCATTGATTCATCCATATCCATATGTACATAGGCACTCCTGGCTTTACCCGTCAACAGTGGAATCAACTGAAATGCCCAGTCACTTTTTGGCCATCGGCAAACACAAGCAATCCTCTCAAAAGTAATAAGGAAATGCTCAACGTCATCATCATCACTTAGCTTTTGCAGCTTTGGTTCTTTATAAAAATGTGCAGAGAATGAGTCACCTGGTTTAACAGCAGACAGTGCCGGTTCTGTTGGTGAACCATCCACATCAGTAGGCCTCAATCCTGCAGAGGAGGGGGCGTGGTCTTGCACAAAAGGCCTCAGGCCTGCAGAAGACTGGGCCTGAAGCTCCTCTTGAAATAACCTGAACTGGTGTTGGAGAGCCTTATACCTGTGATCTTGGCGTGCCATTTCTTCCTCCCACTGTGCTTCTCGAGCTTTCTGCTGTCCCATGTGGGCCTGAAGGATCCCTGCCAAGTCAGATATGGTTGTTTCTCTCCCGTCATCCTCTTCACCAGCTGCACCACACCCCTCATGCTCTGTTTGGTCTTGCTTGTCTGATGGGGCTGACTTGCCTTTACCACCTCTGGCTCCTTTCATGGTTTAGGGTTTTTCTTCTTTTGTTTAAAAAAAAAAAGGATCAATAAATATACCTTTGTCCTTAACTGGAGTACCCCACTTCTGACACCAACTGTGGTGGTCCGTCCAGTAAGGCACAAGGACAAAGGCATAAAAAAGTATTTTCTATTTATTTTCCAAAAATAATCTTCACAAAAGAAGGGCTTACATCAAATCTCAAAAAAATATAACAAAATGTACCCAAATGAAATCAACTGAGGCATACCTAACTCAGGATAACAAACCAAAAAACTGACTTCACAATGAACACACAGGGGAATTTATACACAAAGGCTAGCCTACACAAACGAGGAGGGGTGGGAGATGAGACAGAGACAAACAATGCATAAACATAGATAACTAATTCAAACTAACACCTTTTGACTATAACACAACTATCAAAAGAAAACATCATAACGCCAAAAATGTTTTAACAATTATGCCATAAGTGGAGAGAGAGAAGCAGACTAATATCCAGTCCCCTGCTTCCAGCAGCCTGATGGTATGTCCCACTTCCTGGCTTGCCTTCCAACCAGTCCTCTCCACTCAGCCAGTCCTTCAACTCAGCAAAGAAAAGTAATTAATTCAGTTCAAATAAACAAAAGGTGTTTACTAAATGTGTGCACCCATAATAGTAAACAACCTAATGCAAAAAAAACACCACAAAAGTGAAATTATAAATGTACTGCGTGAAGACCTTTAAATAAATACTAACACTGAAGAAAAGATGGAGGAACCTCCACACTGCCCTTACTGCCCCTGCCGACAACTGCTTACACGGCAAACTTCGGTATAACCAGCATCTTATATCTAGCTGCTTGGAGGTGAGTGTTATCGCTCTTACCGGTTCACACTCCATGCCGCGTACGCTGCTTGGATGCTTGTGGTCGCATGCGGTAGCCGCGCAGGTGCTGTGAGAGGGGTGGAGCTTGGAGGTGGGGCATGAGTGAAGCAGAGAGGGTGGGGGAGTGGCGTGAAACCTGTTTTTCTTCAAATTTTCAGTCGAAGTCTGCTCTCTTCTCAATGTTACAGACTGCAGCTTTAAATGAGCAGTTAAGGCCAGCTATCAGAGTAGATCATGACAGACCTATGTTCCAAGGTGATGAATGGAAGTCTAGAGAATACTAAAAACCACTCATAAATGATTATCACTGCAGCTACTAATGTGGATAATGTTTGCCTATATGGTTGTTAGCAGAATTTTTTGACTCAGTTAATTTGTCCATCATATCTAGGTCAACAACTTCTTAGCCCATATGATTAAGTCCTACTTGTACTTGATGTTATGAAATTAAGTGTATAGTCACTCTTGTTATATTAAGCTGTTTAGCCAGGTTTCAAGAGTTTTTTCCACTTTGGTGACACATATAATACAACACAATACAATATAATTTTAGTTTTATTCAAAGCTGTTAGGTACTGTTAGGTGGCTATTAAATTTTGAATGGCACATTTGTAGGGGGAATCTTTTTTTATACATTATTAGATGTACATTTAAAATAAATCTTGTCTTAATTGCCTGAGAACATGTATTATTTTACAAGAGAAACATTTTTTCCTCGGATGAACCATCTATTCTCATGCTGTTTTATGTTATGATTATTTTATCTAGCATGACACAATCCCTATTGCTCTTTAACCTAAAATGTTTAAGGATGAGACTTGCAGATTGGCCCCATCCTGCCCTGATCTGCCACCCACAAGACCTGATCGTGTTTTCCACTTAATTTACCTTATGCTGTGATCCACTGCCAGATTAGGGCAAATGCCTGATACACAGACACATATACCCTCGCAAGATGGCCTCTCTTGGGGTTAAAGCAGCAATGTTGTTTGCATTTTGACAGGGCACTTTTAATTTCACCTGCCATCCCAGGTTTGTTCAAGTGCTCTCTGTAGACCTATGTCTAGAATGACCTATCACTGCCATATGGTTGCAAGTCCCGGAGCTGACTGCTGATGAACCTGTTGGCCCTACAAAGACCCTTTGTTTTTGTTAATTTAAGATTGTTCTATATTAAGGCTACATTGTACTTCATGCTGAATGCACTTTGATTTCTTGCTGGCTCCAGTTTTAACTGTCCAATTGCTGTCACTTCTAGAAAGCTTTTCTGAGGACCAGTTTCGTTTTTTTGGCTTTAGGTATACAAAATTATACCAAAGACAATAGAAAATATGCAGACCAACATATTCTCTTGTCCGCCTTGTCACTTAAAGGCACTCAGACATGAGTCCTTGGCATAATTTTCCAGTGCACAAAAAGGCCCTTAGGTGTAATTTCTCATTGTGAAGGGAAGTCCGATGGCCCTAAATAGAAGTCCCTGGATGTCTGAAATAGATGCCCTGAGAATGAAGTTAGATGTTTTATGCCTGTGAGGTTGTTAACCCAGAAAGCAGTGCCGAAACATGTTGTAGATGTAAATGCCAGTATTAGCAATTGATAGTAATGTGAAGGCTTGTATTTTAAACCCAATTATTGTTTTAGATTTATATTTTATTGGTCTTTATTTTAAACTATGGATTTGCGTCATAGTTTTTTTTATTTTAGATCATTACCCTCTATGTCCTCCTTCTATGTTTGAGGACTAATAAAGCTCTTCATTATTGCATTTTATTATTGACATGTGTAAGTAGCTACCTGCATATTTAACATTTTTTGCATTTCCTGATTAATGTCAATAAGGAAACATCTGTTTAAATAACATGTTCTTTTTTTTTCTCTGAATTTAAAAGCAGTCAACTAAATATGGTCTCTACGTCCTAATATATAGCCATGGCAAAAATGTGTAATGTGAGCTTGCTTTACTTTATTTAATATCTGTTTCTAATTTCAATTTTGTCATTGTTAGCATTGTGACCGTTAGACGATAATTTTCAAATTACAGAAAAAACCTAAAAGGCAATCGAACATTCTGTTTTTGATGTTGGCTTTTGCTTATATTCTATTTATTTCTGCAAAGATTAAGATAGCATTTCATTTCAATGGCAAAGGTGAATTGTTTTTATTTCAATTTTGTATTTTCAGATAATCCTTGGGGGATTTTATTTGTTTAAAGTAGGCATAGAGATAAAGAGATTGATTTGGAAATCAGTCTTACAGCAAATAATTAAATCTTAATTCATTTAGTTGTATTTTCAGTGCTTCCTTTACCAAGTAACTGTCATGTCACTAATAATACATCCCTTGCATATTCTAACATAGCATGGATTAGTAAAATTCAATACCAAAGATTTTTTTAATTCATTATTTTCTCTAATCTCTTGGGTTTTTTTTTTTTATTCCGAAGGAAATATCAATAAAAGAAACATTGCATGAACAGCCAATATCAAGACATATGAAGTATTGGAACAGAAATGAAATACGCTGTCTTGGGGCAAATTTAGGGCAGATTTAGGGCCACGTGGGGCAGGTTCTAGGATGAACCGTTTTAAGCGACACTTTTTAAGAGCCAAAGATAACCTGCAATCAATATTAGTTTGTTTGATATTTAGATTGAGAACCTCAGAGTATAACAGCTGCTAATAACTTTGTCTACTGTCAGCCAATAGACACACAACAGCCATTAGTAGAGAAACCATAGCAATAACTACAGAAATTCCGAATAAATGAGTAGAATAATAAATGTTAAGTTATTACTTTGACTGTCAAACTATGACCATGAAATAAAAACATGCTGTGTAATATTCTTTGTAATATAGATGTAAGGAGGTATAAGATGACTTATTGATTTATCCACAAGAAGAATGATCTGTGACACAACAGGACTTACAGAGATGAGAAGAGATTTGGTATGAAGAGCAGAGGAGAGTCCACAGGTTCCAAATTCTGCTCTCCATAGAAATATTTTTTAAGTTATATGTTTGGGATTTCTAAAGCCAATTTATCATGGAAAGCCTCTCTTGTTTGCTCCAATCAGGGAAAACAAACTGTGACACAGATCATCGACCGCAGAACGAACAGGTGTACCTTCAGATTACACGGCAGTCACAAACTGGTGAGAGAATTTATCACTGTTTTCTTATTGTAGCCAGTATAAAGACATATGAAGTATTTTAACAGAAATACAATGCTTTCCTCCTGTTGGATTAAAAATTAAGGACATCTTACCCAACAGTTTTTTTTTTTTTTTCTGTAACAACATTGACCTTTGATGTTACATATTTTTCCTATAGATCTCTTAAGTTCTTATTGTATCATTTATTATCGAGCTCAATGGAATTTGGTAATGTTTTGGCAGGAGTTGTGATTGAAAATGGAGCTGAAGAGCTGAATTTGTTTAATTGCTCATGGAATCCATGAGGCTGATGTAACCTTTTTCTAACCTAAGCCTATTGCCCATAGTGGAAAGACATTATATATTATCATAAAGTATCATCCAAAGAGGATCTTCTTTCACCAGTCATGACTACAACTAAATTGGCCTTTTTTCAGATTTGTTCTAATGTCTCGAGCATTAAACATAGATGTTAAACACTGATCTCTTGCAACCTGATTAAGTATCTTATTGCATAAGCGATTTGGTAATATTTTACAATGGTGATTTTACAATGTGCACACATCACATTTGATAAAGTACCAAAGATTATTAATTCTATGTTGCATATTGTGTCATTTAATATTTAAAAAAATGCAACTTAAGGAAGCTTTGACCAGCAAACTAGGGATGGTGTGGGCAGTGAGGAATGGTTGTGATCTGATGTGTTAAATAAATGCAAAATAAATGGAATGCTAAGGTGATAAATTACTAACCTAAAAATGAATAGATAGATAGCAAAGCTCATTCTTCCAATTCCAAAATGCTGCAAAGGTGTGTTTAACATGGAGCCACCAGCAGCAGCACTACTCAAGCCATCTTTTAGGCCAATATTAAAACTGATTCACTCCTTAAAGGAATAGTACACCCAAAACATGATTAGCCTTCATTTTCTACTCACCCCCATGCTGAACAACACCCTGGAGTACTTTGTTAGGTTTTATTATTTATACATCATGTGCACTGTTAATTTGTTAGTCAGATTAGACAGAGCAGAAGGCCTTCCTTCACATTGTGGATGTCGTGGTGTGTACGGAGGTCATCTAATCAAGACAGCCTTCGTGTCTCTAAGAGTACACAAGAAATGGGCACATCTTGGAGCCGGTCTGATAGGAGAGCTGCTGTATCTGTAACCCTGAGACAGAGAGGCAACCTGCATGGAGTTCAAGACATGGATGGCGTGTCAGTTTCTGATACGGACAGCTAAGCATCCACCTGATGCAACACATAGACTCACAAGGTATAAGAAGAAGGGGATGACCTTCATCGGGGCTCAAACTTTGCCGGACGCTTGCGGACGTGATTTTTGAGACCACAGCTGTGCATAGCTCGAAGCATTTTTCTCTGTCCTGTAACGACCTGACTGGAATAAACTCTGTTACTTTTTTACTCCTGTTTTTATAGTCCTTTTTTATATGGTTTTACCGAGTTTGAGTTAAGAGTAGTAAATAACTTGCTCCCAGGAAAAGAACCGTGTGAGGAGGCCCCGGGGCGCTACAGCCTTTACTTTGAAGGGGACAGATCCTTCTCACTTTAACAACTTTTTTGATATCTCAAATGCATTTGGAGATCTGGGAGGCTTCTTGCTGTCTGCTGACATTCAAATAACGGAGGTCTATGGTGACCGAGACAGAAAGGTCCATAAAAGTCCACAAAAAACGTGTCAATATTACTCCATACTGCTCGTCCAATGTATTCCAAGTGTCCTGAGTGGGTAGCATCCAGAATTTACTCGAAACAAAGTCATTTAGAATGTTTTTAGAGCATAAACAGTAGTGTATAGGATTTCCTGAAAGCACGCACATGCGCGTTCACGAGCCTACGGAAGCCGGCAGACCAAACCAGATGAAAATGCGCATTCAGCGTCTGCTCTGCCAATAATGCAAGCGTAGAAGAAGAAATGTGCTGTTTACCTGTGCAAAGAAAGAAACAACGAAAGAAAAATGTCTGAGGACTTCAGTGTTGAGTAAGAGCATGAGTTCTTTGCCGAGCTGAATGCACTGGTTTGGTCTGCCGGCTTCCGTAGAATCGTGAACGCGCATGTGCGCGCTTTCAGGAAATCCTATACACTACTGTTTATGCTCTAAAAACATTCTAAATGACTTCGTTTCGAGTAAATTCTGGATGCTACGCACTCAGGACACTTGGAATACATTGGACGAGCAGTATGGAGGAATATTGACACGTTTTTTGTGGACTTTTATGGACCTTTCTGTCTCGGGCACCATAGACCTCCATTATTTGAATGTCAGCAGACAGCAAGAAGCCTCCCAGATCTCCAGATGCATTTGAGATATCAAAAAAGTACTCCAGAGTGTTGTTCAGCATGGGGGTGAGTAGAAAATGAAGGCTAATCATGTTTTGGGTGTACTATTCCTTTAAACAGGATGGCACCACAAAGATGATTTTAAACACAAAACCAGGATTTAACACAAAAGTGCTGTAATTTGTCACATAAAAATACTACAAAACATCCATGTATGCAGTTTATTAACAAAAAAGTTGATTTAGGGGATTAGGTGTTCTTAAAGAAACCAGAAAAATAATAAAAATAATTCTACACACTTCAAATACTTTAAAACAGCTTACATTTTCTTCAATTGTAGTCAGATGGCCAAATGAATCAGAATGCATATTGATTATTTGTATGTGATGAGTTGGGAAAGTTAATATTAGATTCTTAGAGGAGGTAGCAAATGATGAAAAATATTATGTAAAGGCCACAAAATATGCCAGAAAATATGTCAATTATTTGGGGTTATTGACTGGAAAAGTTGTTTAATAGTGGCAGGAGGTTTTTGTGTTTACACCATAAAATAAGTTTATAGCAGCATGTTTTAGCTGAGAAAATTGTTTTAAGTGCACCATTTACACTAAAATCTGAGCACATTAAAAAGCCAAGATTTGAGGGAGAAATTATTCGTCTTTGAATTCAAAAGCTTTCATATTCCTTTCTTTATGAATTGAATGTTAACAGCTAACAGCTCCAAACTAGTCTGCAGTCCCAATAAAAGCAACTACCAGCAGTTGATTTTAGTTATACACATTTTGCACAGTTAACCATGCAAGTAAAATCATTAAAACCCTGAAAAAGTAAAGAATGTGTCTTACTTATTTTTTTTTCACATAGATTTGTCAACATTCTGAAGTTCCTGTATTACATGCTAAATGTTGGATCAGCAAATTGTGTTGTTCAAGGAGTTATCAGGATTATTACACATAATGGATGGCTCCATTTAGTTTAGTTTTTTTGCGTTGTTGTTGTAGTTAAGTTAGAATTGCATCTAAGTCCATGGGCTAGGTTAAGCAGCATACTGTATACCTTGCTCCTCTGCTGCACTCATTTGATATCATTTATGGCCAAAATACATTCGCGGAACACCTTTGTCATTACGGCAGAGTTAATTATAGAGGTACAGTATTAATCACACCAGTGGTTAAGGTCTGTGCTCTACTCATTCTTTTGCTGCATGGCTGCACCCACCTATCACCTGAAAGTGACACTGCTCTCAGCTTGCACTGCCACTGTCACCGTTTTAATATAACTGAGCAGTTGCCGCCTGATTTTGTTATGCAAGAGTGATAACGGATAGTATTAAAGAATTTGATTAGTGTCTTTATTTTGCTTAAAAAGAGTATTAAAAGAATTCTTTTTAGTACTTATATTTTGTCAACATTTGAATATGTGTGTAAAACCAGAATGATTTTTGGTCTTAGCAGAGGGATGGATCAGGGGTTCCTTAACCTATGGTTCAAACTGCACACTGCAAATTATCAACACAGGCTTGCATCCATATGGTGCTATTCACCTGTTATCTGGTTGAGAGGAAGAGATTGCATGCTCGAAGGTATTAATAAAAAAAAATGTTTTGCTTTGAAACTCATTGTTTCAGTTTACTGCTGTGGTCTAAGTTTAGATTCTCTCCCAGAGTTTTTATTAGATGTAGATTTACGTATATGCATGTGTACTTTCGGTTACAGTTACATCGTCTGACCACTAAACTCATAAACTAATGATACCGACAAAACCAAAACAGATACTGCTAGCTATTTTTACAAAACGTAGGTTTGTCACTACTGCTATAAAATATTGCCAAAGATTAGTGTGCAAAGACACTTTTCTACTCACAGTTTTGCTCTATGCCTTTGGAGACTTCTTGAAAGTTACAGAGCTTCTCACAGGAACTGCTGACAGCATTGCAAGAACAACACCCGCCTGCCTAGCGTCTGATGAAGGGTCTTTGCATTTTAAATTATAGTTATTTCCATTATGCCCTTATTTAAATCCAATCTAATTATGCAAATGAATTGAGAAGAGGTGACTGACATGTTAATAAACATGTTGCATCCTTTGTCAAGAGAAAAAAGCTGCTCTACTGAATATATATTATTTATGCACTTATCTTTCATCACAGCTATTACTTATTTGCCAGCTTGCTTGGGTTAGTTGCTGTCTTATGTAATTAGATTATCTGTATTTACAAAGGCTTGTTGTTATACTTTAATAAAATAGCCACCTTTAATATACAAGTGGTTTCTATTCTCAAGATGTAATATAATACCTAGTATCTGCCAGAAGGGCATAACTTGCTCAATCTATGTAAAGGGATGAGGTGGACATATTAGTTTGTTGCCTTTTGAAGATTTAAAAATATCCTAAGTTCCATTTTATCTTTAAGCAGATGTTGTAAAACATACTGAGTTATTAGCCTTGGTTATTTGTTAGGGATGTTCGGTAATATCGACTGGCCGATATTATCGGCCAATATTAGCATAATTATGTAATATCTCTCCATATTATCATCGGTTTTTCACTGGATAATGAAAAGCCGATAATATAATGCCTAGATTCTTTTAAATATGCCGGAATTAGCGCTTCTGCAAAAGGTGACTCTCCTGGATGACGTCATTAAACCGACTACTGTGTAGCAGAAGGAAGCTAACCAGAAGTGTGCGGTTTATAACAAAAAATGTCTGCTGTGTGGAACTTTTTGAAAGTTTCAAATGATGACTTGAAGTTTGAACTGCTCAGTGGCGTAGTGGGTAGCACTGCTGCCTTGCAGCAAGAAGGTTGTGGGTTTGATTGTCTTGCTGCATGGAGTTTGCATGTTCTCCCTGACCATAGGTTTTCTCTGGGTAGCCTGGCTTCCTCCCACAGTCCAAAAACATGCCTGTTAGGTTAATTGGCTTCTCTAAATTAGGTGTGTGTTAATGGTTGGTTGTCCTGTTTGTCTATGTGTTGCCCTGCTATGGGCGGCCAGTTTCGGGTGAAACTGGTGACCTGTCATGGTGTACCCTGCCTCTTGCCCGTAGACAGCTGGAGATAGGCACCAGCACCCCCCGCGACCCCATTAAGCATGTCAGAAAATGGATGGATGGATATTGTGATTTGCAATGAATGCATGTTGAAGTCCAAGACTTCGTCCTTCAACACTTCCAATTCAATATCTCACTTAAGGAAGCACCACCTGGAGAAACACAGTGTTTCTTCAGCAAAGTAAAGCCAAGCAACCTAGAAACGACTGGCACAAAAAACAACAAAGCTTTATTTTAAAGACTCAATCGAGAAGAAACAGAAATACAACCAAGAACACACGAGAGCGAAAACGATTTTTGAGTGCATTGTGTTAGACAACCAGTCGTTTTCCATGGTGGAAGATACTGGATTCAAAAAAACGTCTCGAATTCCTCGAGCCATGTTTGACATGGCAGGTCGCAGGTATTTCTCTGAAGTTTGCCGCCCTAAGCTGTATGGTGTTGTTCATAGACACACTGGGAAGCTAATATCTGATGCTGTATCTATCAGTTTCAACAGTTTATTATTCATAACTAAGTAAAAATGGAAAGAATTACTCATATCATTCACTTTTAGTAAATGTAAATTGAACATGTGGGTGTGCTTTGAAATGTTACAGAATTCTATTTTTGTTATATAAATTAGTGAATATAAATGGTAAAACATAAAATAAACATTTGGGTTTTCTTTGAAGGTTAATGGAAATCTTACTTTGCCTTTATTTTTTGTCGGGTGCAAACATACTTGGCAGAGATCGCCATCCTTAAGTAAGCATGCCCATTGATGTTCTGGAATTCCAACCAAACCTGCTTCCCTGCTCTAGCCCATCTTGCACGCAAGTACCTAACTGCACCCTGCAGTAGGGTTAGTTTGTAGACAGCAAGTGGCTGTTTAGTGCTGTTTCCCATGTCATAGTTGAGAAGAGGAATCGTTTACATTGCAACAATGCTGAGATGCTTATTTTCATCCAGAAGAATCTTCCTCTCATACATTAGTAAAATGGTATAACTTAAAGCCAATTTTAAGTTATATGGTACAGGTAAATTTTTTTCTATTTGTGAAGAAAGTACATTTATGTCTTGTTTGAATAGACTTCAGGTTAAGCTCAGGAAGAGCAGGTTCCAAAATGTTGTTAGAAACAGTGTTAAGTGTAACGTTTTGTGTTTTCCTGAAGTTGAAATGGTACTCTAATCCTCTACAATGGTAATTATTTGTGGAATATAAAGCATCTAGTGTGGCATTACAGTGAATGTGGTTATGTTTACATTTTGTGACTTGCATATTTTAAAATTTGGAACAGTATTTGGAATATCGATGTATCTAATATCGGCAAAAAAGGCAATATCGTGCATGCCTATTATTTATTTATTATAAATGCACCAACAAAAGGTAATAATCACAACAATATAAGGGATAAATATATCTAAAATGCTCTGCTCACTTAAACCAAGCAGAAAAGCAGACCACTTTGGAGTAGAACAAATAACTACCGACCTACTTAATATTCAGTTAATGAAAACAATAATCCAGAATTCCCACAGCAAACAAACAGCCTAAGATTAACTGGTCTTACAAAGAATAATAGTCATTTTCATTCTGCTATATGTTTATAATTTTCTTAATTTATGGTAAATTCAACCAATCCATCTTACTTCCATAAAATGCATTTTTTTCTCAGAAACTGGGATTTAATACCAACTGTGTTTAAACTGTTTATTTTAAATACAGGTGCTGGTCATAAAATTAGAATATCATGAAAAAGTAGATTGATTTCAGTAATTCCATTTAAAAAGTGAAACTTGTATATTATATTCATACATTACATACAAACTCATATATTTCAGATGTTTATTTTGTTTAATTTTGATGATTACAAATGACAACAAATGAAAATCTCAAATTCATCATATCAGAAAATTAGAATATTACTGAAGACCAATAAAAACAAAGGATTTATAGAAATGTTGGCCAACTGAAAAGTATGAACATGAAAAGTATGAGCATGTACAGCACTCAGTATTTAGTTGGGCCTCCTTTGGCCTGTATTACTGCAGCAATGCGGCGTGGCATGGAGTCGATCAGTCTGTGGCACTGCTCAGGTGTTATGATAGCCCAGGTTGCTCTAATAGTGGCTTTTAGCTCTTCTGAATTGTTGGGTCTGGTGTATTGCATCTTCTTCTTCACAATACCCCATAGATTTTCTATGGGGTTAAGGTCAGGAGAGTTTGCTGGCCAATTAAGAACAGGGATACCATGGTCCTTCAACCAGGTACTGGTAGCTTTGGCACTGTGTGCAGGTGCCAAGTCCTGTTGGAAAATGAAATCTGCATCTCCAAAAAGTTGGTCAGCTGCAGGAAGCATGAAGTGCTCTAAAACTTCCTGGTATGTGGCTGCGTTGACCCTGGACCTCAGAAAACACAATGGACCAACACCAGCAGATGACATGGCACCCCAAACCATCACTGACTGTGGAAACTTTACACTGGACTTCAAGCAACGTGGATGAAGTGCCTCTCTTCTTTTCCTCCAGACTCTGGGACCTTGATTTCCAAAGGAAATGCAAAATTTACTTTCATCAGAGAACATGACTTTGGACCACTCACCAGCAGTCCAGTCCTGTTTCTCTTTAGCCCAGGCAAGACGCTTCTGACGCTGTCTGTGGTTCAAGAGTGGCTTGACACAAGGAATGCGACAGCAGAAACCCATGTCTTTCATACGTCTGTGTGTGGTGGTTCTTGAAGCACTCACTCCAGCTGCAGTCCACTCTTTGTGAATCTCCCCCACATTTTTGAATGGGTTTTGTTTCACAATCCTCTCCAGGGTGCGGTTATCTCTCTTGCTTGTACACTTTTTTCGACCACATCTTTTCCTTCCCTTCGCCTCTCTATTAATGTGCTTGGACACTGAGCTCTGTGAACAGCCAGCCTCTTTAGCGATGACCTTTTGTGTCTTGCCCTCCTTGTGCAAGGTGTCGATGGTCGTCTTTTGGACAACTGTCAAGTCAGCAGTCTTCCCCATGATTGTGTAGCCTATAGAACTAGACTGAAAGACCATTTAAAGGCTTTTGCAGGTGGTTTGAGTTAATTAGCTGATTAGAGTGTGGCACCAGGGGCCATCAATTTTGAACCTTTTCACAATATTCTAATTTTCTGATATGATGAATTTGAGATTTTTATTTGTTGTCATTTGTAATCATCAAAATTAAACAAAATAAACATCTGAAATATATGAGTTTGTATGTAATGTATGAATATAATATACAAGTTTCACTTTTTAAATGGAATTACTGAAATCAATCTACTTTTTCATGATATTCTAATTTTATGACCAGCACCTGTACATCTTCCTGGTTCAGAAAATATTACCAACTGTTGTTTTCAGTTTTACAAGTTTCATTAACATGTTTTGGGTATATATTTGCAAGATAAGTAAAAACAATTGCAAGCCATGCTCTAAAAGAGAAAAGTAATTGACCTAAAGCTTTTTTAAAGCAAATGTCTTTTAAATACAGTCTCATAATTTGACATGCTTGGGTTGCCCAAATCTGATCTAAAACAAAAACAGGTGGGGATGCACTTTAAACAGATTATAAATTATACTTTGATCAAAATAAAAAAACATGAATAGAATAGAATAGAATAGAATAGAATAGAATAGAATAGAATAGAATAGAATAGAATAGAATAGAATAGAATAGAAAAGCAAATTGCTTTATTGTCCCACAATGGGAAAATTCTGGTGTTTATAGCAGTAAAAATATCATAGAAGAAATGGTCACACAATTGTGACCTTAGAAATAAGAATAGTGAGTTAGTAGAGTTAAAAAATATATAAACATTATAAAATTCTGTGCTGTAAAATGTTTTAACGATATAAATCCTGTGCACCTGCAGAATAAATAACCAATATACAGCTATGGACATTTTTACAATAATGGACATTTGAAAATAGCAGCAACATCAGAGATGTGCAAAATGACAGCAGCATGTGATTTAACTGACTAAGATAGAAACTGTGCAAAATTAGTATAAATGTAACAGCTTATTCGGGTTGTTCGGAACAGTGATGGTTACTAAGTCTAACAGCTGCTGGGAGGAAGGATCTGTGATTAATGCTCCCTGGTGCATTTAAGGTGCAGCAATCTGTCACTGAAGGAGCTCTGCAGTTCTGAAACAGATTCATGCATGGGGTTGGAGAAAATATCCAACAGAGATGTTAATTTAGTTAGGATCCTTTTGTTTCCCACCTCCTGCACTGAGTCCAGAGGGCAGCTTATCCAGCAGCTTTCTCTCAGCTACAGATAAACCACTGCTCTAACAGACAGCTCCATAGAAGATAGCTAATGGCTCAACAGAATCATGGAAGGGCTTTAGAATTGCCCCCTGCACTCTATAAGACCTCAGTCTCCTCAGCATGAATAGTCTGCTCTAACCTTTCTTACACAGAGCCTCAGTGTCGTAAGTCCAGTCCAGTTTGTTATTCAGGTGAACACCTAGTACTTATAAGAGGCCAATATCTTAATGTCTGTTCACTGGATGTTCACTGGTGTCAGTTCATTCTCGCTGATGTTGCCGGAAGTACACCTCCCTGAAGACACACCCCTCCGGCGGAGGTCTTAAAAACCCTAGCTTCCGATATTAGCGTCCTATTTCGCCGATGGCTTCATGCGGCTCAAAGGCTAAGCAAAGCGCTTCCAGCTGAAAGCTACACTACGTAGCGACCAGTCCCCTCCGGAGAAGTCTGCGCTCACTGGACCAAGTCATACTGCCTTTTTCCTGCGATTCAGAAGGAGCTAAACGCAGTCTTTTTATTTTTCCTGCGATTCAAAAAGGAGCTGAACGCAGTGTTTTTATCCTTCCTGGGATTCAAACTGAATGAACGCAGTGTATCCTGAATCCTGCAGCAGAGACAGAGCAGAGCTAATCCAGCTACCTGGGACAGAGCAGCGCCACGGAGGTGCTACTACGTGTTGCAGCTATGTGCTAACCACCATAGCTAAATGGGAGACGTCCCGCATGCTACCGTGAGTTATACAATTAACCCCCTTTCAAATCGCCTCTTATGGTTATCTTTTGGCATTGGACCAAAAATGGGCCTGCAGAAATCCAGACCCAGCTGAAGGCCTTCCCTCCACTGAACCAAAAACAGTACCCCCCCCCCCCCCCCCCCCCCCCCCCCCCCCCCTCATCTCATCATACTTTAATGCATTCCTGAATCATTATTTCTTTTTCACCATAAACTGAATAAAACTTTATTGCAGTTAACGTCTCTGTGTCAGGGTTTATTTACATTTTATGTGCTGCTATTATGAAGGACACTTTCAAATGCATTAAGCCTTAAACTTCGAACATCACAGACTTTGAACGGACTCTTAAATCCCTCTTCCCCTTTTGTTTCTTTCATTTTGCTTATTTTCAGTAGTGTTTAGTGTTTTGCTTAGTTATTAGATATTACTATTAGATAATACTGTGTGATTGTAGCTAATAAAGGAACCTTTGTATTTTTAACCCGTGGTCTTTTATGTTCATTTGACATAGTGAACAATTTATCACTCCTGGTTGGATAGTGTTTAAAGCACCGGAGAAATCAAAAAACATGATCACAGTGTTTCCAGGTTTCTCTAGGTGAGTCAGAGCTTGGTGCAGGAGGATGATGATGGCATCATCTGCCCCAATCCGTGAACTGTAGGCAAACTGCAGTCAATCCAATGAAGTCCCCACCAGGGAGCATAGATGGTGTAAGACCAACTGTTTTAGGGTCTTCATCAGGTGTGAAGTCAGCGCTACCGGCCTGTAGCTGAGATCCTTTGTATGATTTATCTTTGGCACCAGTGTAGGTTCCAGATATGCTCAGGTGGTCAGATCTGCTCGGGCCATGCACATGCCAATGACGTTACGCTACATGGTTGGCTGAATGTTACAAAAACATTGTGGTTGCCCTGACAACAATAATAACATCACGCAGCATCCATGTGCAGAGTCGGGAGAATCTGTTGCATTAGTGTTTCTAATGATCGATGAAGTTTTACCTGAATGATAACAAAACTGAAAATATCTGTTTATGGTGAACAAAGTAACTGCAAGACCATGAAATAAAGGGGCAGAGCTGGGTAGCGCTGTGGCTCTGCCCAGTTTAGCTTAATGAGCAAGTGAGAATAGCTAGCTATTCTCACTTGCTCATTAAGCTACACTACCTTTAACTTTGTGTTAACAAAAAAATTTGTTTTGTAAAAATGTAGTTTTATTTGTATAAAATCTCTACGAAAATAATTTATTAAGATTTTCCATTTGTCCTTCCCTGCCCTCAGATCTAAATAAAAAGAATAGAATAGAAAAATAGCCTAGATCGATATTTATTTTTTGATTCTGTTTGTGGTGGAGAATCCTGCCTCACAGCAGTAGGTTGAGCCAAACATTCTCTAAATGTTCAGGCTCCGCTCCAGTCCGGCCAGGTCCAGATCCTGTTTGTCAAATTAAAATATAGTAACAACAGATCGGTAACATAATTCTTATATATTTCAAATAACTAACACTGTTTATTTAAAAGATTGGATGCAAACTATTGGTATTTCAACATACCAGGAAGCAGATCTCTCATCTTTATCAGAAACCGCACATATGCTGCATTTTTTAATGTCATATTAATTTAACCCATAATTTCTGCATGTTTTGCTCCTACGAATTTAATGTTAATATTGTGCATGCTTTCCTCGAGCTCTGAGGATAAGTCAGAGCGCAGCAATACTGGAGGAACAGTGGAGGCTGGAGGCTTTGCTTTGTGCAGGAGGTCTGGATGCTGCAGGGCGAAGCAGTGACGGAGGATGTGGGATTTCAGGGTAACAGGAGAAGCAGAGCAAGTGACGTTTAGACACTGTCCTCAGACAACATGCGGTAATTTATACATTTTTTAAATCAGGTTGGGTCCGGATTAGCCAGCAGGTGGGTCTGGATCCAGACCGCAGTCCGCTAATCCGTGACCTCTGCATTAAACCGAAGCCAAGAGTAACGAGTAACGTTTGTTTTAAAAGTGTAAGGAATAGAAAGTACAGATACTTGTGTGAAAATGTAATGAGTAGAAGTCAGAAGTAGGAGGAAAAATAAGTAATGGAGTAAAGTATAGATACTTAAATAGGGTGCGTAAGTACAGTAACGAAGTATTTGTATTGTTACTTCACACCTCTGTAAATGACAGAGCTCAGTCTGTCTTAGAGAGCAGTGCTTTCTTTCAAGACTGACAATGATTGTTTCAACTTTTGGCTACTTTAAATTGCATGAAATGAATGAAATGTAAAAAAACTTGCAAATATAGTAGGTAATAATATGTTGTGAGTTCAAAAGAGATTTGATTCTTAAGAACCGGGTGCAATACAGTTTGTCCGAGTGAAGTTGCCATATGATGACGTCATAAGAAGGGGGAAGGGACCCGAGTAGATCCGACCACCTGAGTAGATCTGGTACCGACACCGGTACCACACAAGAGGTCTTACACAGCTGTGGTACTTCTCCCATCCTCAGGCTTAAATTGAATATGTAGCACAGGATGCTGGCTACTTGGGGAAATTTGGGCAGTTTCTGTACAATTTACAGTGGTATACAATGGATACCAATGGTAATTCAGACAACTCAGACATAAAACATCTACAACTACACATATGATAGGCCACATCCCTATAACTATGAGCCTGTTGCACGCCCAAGAGAGCGAATAGAGTCAGGGATAGGTTAATAGCCAGAGAAGACAGATTGAGTTGCGTGAGGAAACATAAAAGTAAAGCCTGAAAATGTAAAGAACTTGTCTTGAATAAAGCAGCAGCTGTCAGTCAGTGCTGAGATTTTGTACAGAGCTTCTTTAAATCACAGCTTCTTACTAATGCTTATAAAGTCTTTCTTCCTGCACATAATGAGCAAAACACAGTGATATTTAGATTTCAGTGAGCACTTTTTCCACTGGAATGCTGTCACTGAATCAGTGGCTCTGCACCATCTGTGTTCATGCTGAAGTTATGCATGGCCGTAACATGTACCACGTACATTTAGATGTGTATGGTAAGTCAAGTCGTTCAAAAATCTGTGATTTCTGACACATAGACAACACATGACCAACATGTGTTTTGCGCTCTTTTTGTGCGTTTTTAACAGTTTATCTTCAACTTTTAATCAGTCACATGTAGTTGACACATTGAGAGTGAGTCAAGAGCACATCAATTACATGTCAAAAACCTGTCCAATTAAAAGTTGAAGACATTGATAATGCACAAACAATAAGCAAAAATGGTGTTACTGAACTTTTGTCTACGCTTCAGAAGTCAAGATTTCAGTTCCTTTTGGTGCAGAACCATTTTTTGTATACATTAACATTGTAACAAAAGGTGAATATTTGTATATTTTGAACCCAGTCATATTAATAAATAATTACTAATATATAATTAATAAATATATCTATCCATTTTCCTTCACGGTTATCCTTCCTGGGGTCGTGAGGTGTGCTGGTGCCTATCTCCAGCTGCCTATGGACGACTTATGTACTATTTCTTTCTGTAAAATGCATGCCTTTATTCTGCACCCCTCTAGATCTTGTGTGGATGTAAAATTGCTGATAAATGAATAATTTTAAAGAAAAAGTGTTCTTTGTTTGCTCTATAGACTGGTCTTCCATCATACAATATGACCAACATGCAAACAAACATTCACTGGCATGTATGAGTCCTTTAATTCAGCTCAATGGCTTATGAAAAGCTTTAAACATCTATTTGATACTATTTAAGGTAAAAGACTGAATTTTAAAAAATATTCTGTTATTTCTAGCATGATCTATTCACAGGATCAGCCCATTTTTCAGACTCTCTCATCCTGTAATCAATTTCCCAGTTTTTGAGTGTTACTGTTCACCTCTTATTGTTTTTTAATGTTGAGCTTTATAATTCTTGGTCTCCTTAATGTCTCTTTATTACCTTTGTAACCCAAACATATGGTTTACCACCAGAGATGGGAAGTAACGAAGTACAAATACTTCGTTACCGTACTCAAGTAGATTTTTCTGATATTTTTACTTTACTTTACTACTTATTTTTATGGCGACTTTTTACTTCTACTCCTTACATTTTTACACAAATATCTGTACTTTCTACTCCTTACATTTTAAAAAATTGGCTCGTTACTTTAGTTTTGAATCCTTTCAATGGAGTTACCGTTATTATTTTTGACGTCATCAATACCAAATTCAATCTAATTGGATGGGAATCTACGTTGCATTTGACGCACCACTACAAGATGAATCGACAGATTCGGCGGTATTCATTGGCGGCAAATCATTGCAGCTTGGTGGCGGTGGCGTTAGCATAGTAGCATGGACGACGAGATGATTGAAAATGAACACAACGGAGATCTAGTCCTATTGGCAGACATCCATTTAAAATGTAGGCAACGGCATGAAAAAAGTGGTTTCTACTTTTACTTTTATACTTTAAGTAAATTTACAAGCCTGTACTTTGTTACTTTTACTTGAGTAAAGAAGTTTAATCAGTACTTCCACTTTTACCAGAGTATTTTTTAACACAAGTATCTGTACTTTTACTTAAGTACGGAAAGTGAGTACTTTTGCCATCTCTGTTTACCACTCTGACATACCTACTCAAATTCGAGTCTAACAGATACTTGTCCATCAGTGTATAGTTACAAAAAAATAAAAGGAACCTAGATAAACTGCAAACCTTTTAGTGCAAAGGTAAAGCTCCCAACACAAGATTAAGTAACAGAGAAAGCTATCTTACTAAAGAAGCTACTATCTTTGTGGGAATTTGCTAATAATAATTTATCAAAGCCAGCAGGAATGAGGTGGATGCTGCACATCTAGACACAAACCTTTTCTAAAATATTTAATCTAAGTGACTTAATAAAAACAGGATGAATAATTACCAGTTTTATTTTTGTGTAATATATTAGTTCTACATCAAGAAGTGATACAACTGTGTCTAAAAATCAAAAAGTATGTTCATGCTGTCTTATTACTCCTGAGATTGTCATTATTTAATAAAAAGATTAAGAGAATGGTCCTGCCTACAAGCATTTAAATTGATATACCAAATAGATTCCAAATAAAATCCCCAAAATCTTTGCCTTTGCCACAGAGAGAGCAATTAAAATTCTGAAGCTTTTCCTTCACAAAATAGAAGCAGACAGAATATTAGCAGTCTTCTTCTTAGGCCCCAGTTAACTTTTGTACTTTAAATGTACTATATGTTAATTCCACGCAATTAAACCTCCTTTGTGAAACACAATTTCCAAATGTATGTATGTAACCACCTTCTTTGTGTACTGGGTTAAAATAGTAAGGCACCTAAAAACAAATTTGTTACCAACTTAAATCAGAGCATGGTTAATGCTGTTTAAAAACATGATTTGATTTACAAGTTAGGCTCATGAATATGGTTATCAGGTATTAAGCTTCACACGGAGAGAGGTTTTTCAAATATATGTGTGCCAGTCTGTTTTGTGTGCAACACATTTTCTATCCCATTGCAAATTCTGCCCCAGGCATACCTGAGCTCTCAGTATTCTAAAATTAATTTAGCCTGTTTTGACGGTAAATAAGAAGAAAACTCAGAGTGGTAAAGCACAGTGCATACTGTTAGAGATGTTTGCCATGTTTTAAAGTCATACCACGGTATCATCTTTTCAAAATTCTCTACAAGGTCACCCGTGAAATGGTATTCATCGCATTCTGTCACCAGAGTATTCACTTCTTGGCGTGGGACATAAACCGTGTGTGACACCAAGCACATTTCATTTTGTGGTGTGAGTACAAAAAAGGGGTTTTCGCATATCACATCGCCACTTTCTGTAAATCTGCAATGACAACTCAAAAGCACATAAACATGTGCCCACACACCTACATGTCATCAAGGTATAATGCATACATGAACACACACACACAAGTTATGTCCTGCAAACATATTTAAACACACAAGCCACCCACTTACCTGCCCACATGCAAGAAAAAACTATTAAAAAGACACAAACAACATGCCAAATTAGCCAATACTCAGGCCAAATATGCTTCACTTACTAAGATTAAGTGAACCTGCCGGTTTAGCGAAACACTCTATATGCTGAATTTATGGCTTCAAGTAGAAACAGCACTAAATATGTGCAATACTGTAAGTGTGCATGTTGGGGATGATCTATTAAGGCTGCTGCGTAAATATTAAGACGTCACTTGCATACCATGTTCTACAGGTTGTTTTACATTGGTCATAAAAAAAAGATGAGGTTCAAAAATATATTAATGACAATACTAAATAATATTTATAGTAGACCTCACAGCCTTTCTCAAATTGCTACAAAAAAATGGAAGACAGGGAGAAAAAAAAATGGCTTGAAGCAATTCTTTTTATATTATATTTATGAACATGACACACTATTAAACTTTGTAATTTTCTTTGATTTGGTTGAACAGTATTAAGATTTTCTGTCCCACCACTGCATTATTTTATATCTGCCCTTTGTTGAAGTTTTTTCTCTACTATTAAAAGGACTTTATGCAGGGAAGTGGTGAAGCATTGAAGTATTAGTCTTTGGACTAAAAGAAGACCATCCAAAAGTTACAAAAAGTCAGTAAAGTCTGGCTTCTATCACCTAAAGAACATTTCTAGGAATAAAGAACTAATCTCTCAGCAGGTCCTTGAAAAAATAATTCATGTATTCATCTTTCGATTACTGCAATGGTGTCTCCACAGTTGATCCAGAATGCTGCTCACCAAAACAAAGAATGAGCACATAAACCCTGTGCTAAAATCATTAATCTGGCTCCCATTGCCTCATATAACAGACTATAAATAGAGTATAAAAAACTTCTGTTATTCTGTGAGTTACGGAATGGCTTAGTTTCAAAATACATCACACATTAATATTTACGTTTCCAGTCAAAATTTTTTTCAATTACCTAATTTTTTATGCTTTTTTAATAATCATTTGATCTTTTTTATATTATCCTCTTATTTTAATGTGTCACTGTTATCCCACTGCAATACAGGTGCTGGTCATAAAATTAGAATATCATGAAAAAGTTGATTGATTTCAGTAATTCCATTTAAAAAGTGAAACTTTTATATTATATTCATACATTACATACAAACTCATATATTTCAGATGTTTATTTTGTTTAATTTTGATGATTACAAATGACAACAAATGAAAATCTCAAATTCATCATATCAGAAAATTAGAATATTGTGAAAAGGTTCAAAATTGATGGCCCCTGGTGCCACACTCTAATCAGCTAATTAACTCAAACCACCTGCAAAAGCCTTTAAATGGTCTTTCAGTCTAGTTCTATAGGCTACACAATCATGGGGAAGACTGCTGACTTGACAGTTGTCCAAAAGACGACCATCGACACCTTGCACAAGGAGGGCAAGACACAAAAGGTCATCGCTAAAGAGGCTGGCTGTTCACAGAGCTCAGTGTCCAAGCACATTAATAGAGAGGCGAAGGGAAGGAAAAGATGTGGTCGAAAAAAGTGTACAAGCAAGAGAGATAACCGCACCCTGGAGAGGATTGTGAAACAAAACCCATTCAAAAATGTGGGGGAGATTCACAAAGAGTGGACTGCAGCTGGAGTGAGTGCTTCAAGAACCACCACACACAGACGTATGAAAGACATGGGTTTCTGCTGTCGCATTCCTTGTGTCAAGCCACTCTTGAACCACAGACAGCGTCAGAAGCGTCTTGCCTGGGCTAAAGAGAAACAGGACTGGACTGCTGGTGAGTGGTCCAAAGTCATGTTCTCTGATGAAAGTAAATTTTGCATTTCCTTTGGAAATCAAGGTCCCAGAGTCTGGAGGAAAAGAAGAGAGGCACTTCATCCACGTTGCTTGAAGTCCAGTGTAAAGTTTCCACAGTCAGTGATGGTTTGGGGTGCCATGTCATCTGCTGGTGTTGGTCCATTGTGTTTTCTGAGGTCCAGGGTCAACGCAGCCACATACCAGGAAGTTTTAGAGCACTTCATGCTTCCTGCAGCTGACCAACTTTTTGGAGATGCAGATTTCATTTTCCAACAGGACTTGGCACCTGCACACAGTGCCAAAGCTACCAGTACCTGGTTGAAGGACCATGGTATCCCTGTTCTTAATTGGCCAGCAAACTCTCCTGACCTTAACCCCATAGAAAATCTATGGGGTATTGTGAAGAAGAAGATGCAATACACCAGACCCAACAATTCAGAAGAGCTAAAAGCCACTATTAGAGCAACCTGGGCTATCATAACACCTGAGCAGTGCCACAGACTGATCGACTCCATGCCACGCCGCATTGCTGCAGTAATACAGGCCAAAGGAGGCCCAACTAAATACTGAGTGCTGTACATGCTCATACTTTTCATGTTCATACTTTTCAGTTGGCCAACATTTCTATAAATCCTTTGTTTTTATTGGTCTTCAGTAATATTCTAATTTTCTGATATGATGAATTTGAGATTTTCATTTGTTGTCATTTGTAATCATCAAAATTAAACAAAATAAAGATCTGAAATATATGAGTTTGTATGTAATGTATGAATATAATATACAAGTTTCACTTTTTAAATGGAATTACTGAAATCAATCAACTTTTTCATGATATTCTAATTTTATGACCAGCACCTGTATATTTTTTTATCATGTACAGCACTGAATTGTCTTGCTACTAAAATGTACTATATAAAAGAACCTTCTTTGCCATTAATATTATTCTACTATTGTTATTTATAATGGTTCAAATAAGTTAATATGGGCACAGAATATTTCTTCATCCTCTGGCATTGTATCAATCCCTCATCTGTGGCAACAATGACTGCAGATATTTTTGCGTGTCAGTTTGCGCCTGACAAAAGTAGTAATGTAAACAAAAAACTGAGGCCACAGTTGAGTTTCCGATTTGCAGAATCGTTTGGAACGTGGTACATGTGTACATTTGGATATACGCCAACCGTGAATTTACGAGGCTGGTAATTTGAATAATTTGAATATGATCTGCATGCTGATTAAGGCACAGACAGAAAAAAGGTTTGCACACACTGTCTGATGAATTTCAAATGCAAATTACTTTTAAAACTACAATTAAAATACATTTGTATCTGTTCTAAGACATGCAAATTTTCTGAAGATCAAGACTTAAGACTGTCAGGAATCCAGTTTTTGTGGGTTGTTTTTTGTGTTTCCTTTTCTTCTCCACCAGGTGGTGCCCCGTCCTCATTGGGCCTCCCTGCACACCTGCAGCTCGTTGCCTCATTAACGGACGACTCTTAAGCTGCTGACTGCCACTACCTCAACGCCAGAGTGTTTGCCAGTTTTGGGTACTCTAGCCAAGCTGAGTTTTGCTGAGTCAAACCGAGTTTTTGAGTACCTGAGTTTTTAACCTTGTTGTTTTTGTCTTTGCCTCTCGGCAGGAAGTCATCCCGCAAACTGGATGTTTTGGATCTTCTCCCCCCTGGAAGGATTCTCTGAGCATCAAACTGAGCTGAGGATTCAAGTTTGTGGTTTGGATCAACTTTTCCCCTCAAGGATTGTTTTGGGCTTCTCACTGAGCAGGGGATTCATCACCTCTATAACCCGTTCAAGTACCGCAGGAAAACGAAGTGGCAGTCAGCTTCTCCATTCACCAAGGAATAACCGCAATCTGGGTAAACCCTGTCCGCCCTCCAACGAACAAGACATTCACTGGAACAACCCACACCAACTTCCCCTTTACTTTCCAGTTCCGGTTCGACATTGTTCAGAGCAGCACTGGACTCATCTCATTCACTCCAAATAAAAACCTGTTAAACTTTTCCCTGGTCTCTCTGTTTGGTCTTCTGCATGTGGGTCAGAGCTCTAGATAAAATCATGACAAAGACCCTAAATTAGACAGTGTCACCATATGAAATTATTTTTTTTGACATTAGGAGAGCTTATTTTTAAATAAACTGTTTTCAAATTCATACTGAGCAAGGGCTAGATCGTTAAAGAATCCACACAAAGAGAGCTAAAAATGTAAAAAAAAATATGTATTAAAGGTAGGTTTTTTGGGCGGTGTAAACATAACCCCTTGCTCACACTGGCTCCGGTGCAGTTACCGAGGAGCCGACGGAGACCGCAACTCCCGCACACCCCCTCTCACACCGCCCTTTTGACTACGGTGCGGTGCGGCTCTGCGGCTCCGGCAACAGGTCCGGAGATTTAACAGAAGTTCACTTAAGTTCACGTAACTTCACGCGATAACACGGCCCAAATAAAGGATTTTTGCGAGAGCTTGTTGCGGAGGGCTCCGGCACGCCGCAAGGATAGCTTTCTTGTGGAATTTTCTGCAGCGCCGGAGTGTCTCTGTAACCGCAGCCGGACAGCTCAGCAGCCGGTGAGAGAGGTTTACGTCTTTTTAATGACTTGGAATCACTGCGGCGCCGCACCCACCGCACCGCAACGGTAAGACCGGAGTCGGTGTGAGCCTGGGGTAAAATTGTGTTGGTAATCGATAAGACATAAAAATAAGTTGGGTTTTAACCCGTTCAAATTAGCAAGGTGTCGCAGTCAGATTCGTTCCTTCAAACATTAACTTGACTCAGATCTATAAAAATTTCATAAAACCTCTATGTGCTTTACACTGCACCCAAAAAGGTAGGAATATTGAGGAAAAAACTGCAAAAATAACATATTTGAAGTTGTGTATACCCATTTTTGGCCCCAACCCCCCCTACCCCTTTTTTTTCCAATTTAGTTTAATTATTGTCTGCAGTCCTGCTGCATTAATTTTCGCCAAACTATGCAAAACTCTTTCTTCCCCTCAAATATTATATTAGTATTTTTATTTTCTGAGAGTCCAAATATCTTCACATGCATACCGTTTCTTTTTCTATCCCCTCTCATTGTACAAACACCTCTGTTGTGGCCAAAATGACCGTGGAAATTTTTACGTACAGGCTTGCATCAGTCTTTCAAATGTACTAAAAATAGAAACAAAAACTGCATCCTGAATCAATTTCAGGTTTGAAAAACTGATGCTGACTTTTTTTTCCATACCTAACCATAAATTTGGGCAGTGGTCATTATAATATGATCTGAATATTCATGAAGGTATTAAAACCTATTGGCATTTCATTGTTTAATACTAATCATAACTAAGGAATAAAAAAGCCCTTAGTTTTGAGAAGAAACAAGAAAGCCATGGTCTCTAAAATAGAGAAAATGTTCTTTACACCTAGAAGATGATATATTGTGTCCCTATACAGTTTAGGGTTGATAATATCTACAATTGCAGGCTATCCAATCCAGGATTACTTTGGAGAAGGTAAATCCTTCCAGAAACAGATAGGACAGAGACATACAGGGAGGAACAAGCATTTGAAGATAATATGAAAATGGCAGCTTTGCTATTGCATAAGTGTGCTTCCTGTTGCTGAGTGTTTGAAAGAAAAAATTCCAACTTATTACAATATCGACAAGGTAAAAAACACAGTTAAATAAAGGGTAAAGGAAGCCGTTTGTTATTCAACAAAGCACCATCACGCATGTATTAAGAATACTTAATATCAATATGACTACAAGATGTTAGTTTGTTAAATTGTTTACAATAATAAAGTACTTGTTTACCTGTACTCAAATATGTAATAGCTATTCAACCAGTTAATAATGTTGACTATATATATATATATATATATATATATATATATATATATATATATATATATATATATATATATATATATATATATATATATATATATATATATATATATATATATATATATATATATATTATTAATCTACATGAAAAGAGGTATTTACTAAATAAGAAATAAAATGAAGATTGAGTCAACAAATTTTGGAACACTGAAAATTGATAGACACAGTGGGAACTTAACCCTAACTGAAAACCTCACCTCAGTTGGGGTGATTTCTCTAACCCAACTTCTACATTTGGTGAACCTTTCTTGAAGCGCAACAAGAACGATTTGCATGAAACCCAAGTGGGTGCAAGAGAGAATGGGATTTGTGACAGAGAGTGATAGAGTCGCACAACTGCAGAGAGAAACTGGGAGAGAAGGCGCACTAAACCAATCTCTCGCTGTACCTCAGCAGGTCATTAAATATAAATTTTGGCTGTCATCCACGATGTATTCCCATTCATTGGAATTGTAAATTAGTGCCTGATGAAGACACACTGTTTTACTGTTGCTAGCTCATGAAACCCATCCGCCAATATGTCAGAAGGTAAAACACAAAACAAATATAGTGCATCATTGATTTTCTTTTGTATTTCAAACATTGTGGTTTTACCCACTGTACCCTGCCAAGTTCCTTCTTTGTTGCAAGGTTAGCACTCTGATCAGGTGAGAGGAGAAAGAAATACTGTATGAGCACTGAAGACTTTCAACGGCACCTTTGGCAAAGGATAAACAAGCACACATACAGAGAGATCAACTAAGGCTGGAAGTGATTCATAGACTGTGGAGTACATGCAGGTAAACTAAAACTGAGTTTCCTCTGTTCTCTCAAATGGCTTTAGCTGTGGCACTTTGCTGCCTTCCAAGAAGCTGGAGTAAAAGCTTCTAATCCTAAATTAAGATTAGTGTTTCCAGACATCCTACACATTTTTTCATACAGTTTCCCAGAGAAGAAAAGTTGAAGTACAGAAAGTAAAAAGCCAGAAAAGATATTAGTTTCGACTGTTTGCATTTTTCCACCTCTTCAGGTGTGAAAACCAAATTGCTTAAAGAGGCAATGCAGTTACTTTACATTCATAATGTAATCTGATCCCATTTATAAAAGCAAAATAAAGAGTGTTCCCACTTTTTGCAGATGAAGAAGGGTTTTACCATGAATAGAGGGCTGACTTATGTGGATGACAGTATAGAGACAATCCCAATGAAGACAGATTTTCTTAGCAAAATCACTGATGGCACAAATCTGAGAAATTTTTAATTTTAAATCTGAGACATTTTTTGATTTACGTTTTACCATTTCATGTTAATCACACTTTCTAGGAACCTATAATTGATAATCCTGGACTTTCATTTTTTTTTTATTTTAATATAAATATGACCTAGCACATATACTTTCAACCACAGACTCCTGGTCTCATCTATTTTCCAAGAAGTGAACAGGATAGTAAAATTTTTAAAATAATCTTCAAAACGTACTTTTAAAGAAATGCTGCAAATAGATATCTTAGGGTAAAAAAAAATATTAATTATCACTCTTAGACACATTCTTGTTGAGTTGTATTTTTGGGAGTGAATCCAAAAAAAGTATGTAGTTGTGATACCCCTCTCTGAGTAATGTATACATGTAACATTTACTTAACTATATCAGGATTGTAGCGGTACCTGTGGACTTGTGGTCAGATTTAGGCATAACTTACAAAATAAGTAGATTGCCTGTTTAATATATAATCCTTAAAACTTTTTTGACACAATTCGTTTTCCTTCTCTTTTTTCCTGGTCAATGATTCTGGTTATCTTTAGCAGCTCCTATTAGTACTGGCGGTTTCATGGCAGCTTCTCTTTATTATAGCTCCCATTTCTTTTTGTTTTAAGCAGCTGCTATGGCTAATGATCATTTTCAGGTTTTTTGCACAGTGGGAATAACAGGTTGAGCAAAACAACACTGGGAGACTATTATGACATTATATGGATGACCGCTGTTGGTCAAAGATGTTGTTACTGAGGGTGCTTTTTTAAATGAGTGTTATTAGTTTTATTGAAGCCTTATGGTAAATGGAATGGAACTTAAATAGCACTTTTTTCTTATTATGACCACTCAAAGCATTTTTAACAAATGATTCTCATTCGCTCAGCTGCAATCTCATATTTATACACTGAAGTGCATGTTCAAGGACACATGAACATGTGACAAGAGCTGGAAACGAAAGTCTCTTTTTTAAAGCCTCCATGTAGTTGGCCCAACTCCACCCAGACCGCTTTGCGAGCATTTCCATTTCAGTTTTTTATTTGTACCTATAACTGGCTTATTTTGTGCCTTTTTCAAAATGTTATATAAGAGGGGCTGAGTAGGGACAAAAAGTGACAGGAACAGACTGTTCACTTTTGCTGTTTACAAGAAACATGAAGATTTTTGTTGAGGAAGTGCAGCGGAAAGGTGAACTGAAGAGAGAGAAGATTAACATTAAGGACCTGCATGAACGGAGCAAGTCAAAACAAAATTAAATTTTGGTTTGACTCTATTATTTAGAAAACTATTATGTTTTGTTTCTGTAACCCACATGTATATGTGTGATACTGTTAGTAGTATTTTATTTCTGTAGGATTTTGTTTTGTTATTTAATGTTCCCAGCAATTCAGTTTATATTTTCATTTTGAGTTTTCTTGTCATACCAGAAACCGCCAGCAGGTGGCTTGTGAGTTACACTCTGGTTTAGACAGCGGAAAATTATTAGAAGAAGAAGAAAACCGTAGCTGGCTGTAGCACATTGTGGGAATTACTGCATGCTATAAGATAAATTCTTGATAAATTCCGGTAAGGATTAAGAGAAAAGAAGATCCGTGACCTGATCCCTGGCAGTAAAACACATTTTTACTGTGATTTTCTCTGGTGAGTGTTGTAACATGTTTTTGCAACCGAAATCAAGCTAATGCTTACTGGCGTCACAGGCATTACTGCTCATATATTCCGACAAGGAAGAACAGAGAAACGTAAATAATACCAATCGGAGAAATGTGTGAGATTAAAATGATGATTTTCACTGTATTGTATTTTTGTTATGTACAAACTAAGAGGTCGGATACAGTGTGATACGTTTGTTTTGCAAGCTTGCCATTAGTTGAATATTATTTTTGTGATAAATGGAATTTATTGCTTCCTGCATACTTTTGAAACTTAATAGTTAATTAAGTTCTATATATATATATGCAGGTGGGTTTTTTTAGAACCCCATTCAACTTTGAAGACTGTCCAGCTGCACAGCATCGCAGGCCTGGATTGGATTGCTGAGCTCCAGGTTTCAACCCAAGACCTGGGACTGCTGGATCCGCTGCCTACTTTGCACTGGATAAGATAAGATTTTGAATCCAAAGAAACACATGGCCATTTAACAAAGACTTGACTGACTGACTTAAATTACTGAACTAAAAAAAAACAAAACTTCTAAAGGACGAACTGAACTATAAGGAATCTGAACCAAAAGAAAATACACTGCCTGATATAAAAAAGGTGGACACTTTATGTTGGGAAAAAGAACTGTACAGTAACATTCTGTTTCAAGTTGTATTAAATAATCTGTTCATTCTTGATAATATGGTTGTTTGTGCTTATTATCCTCCTTTTTGAACTTAGAAAGATAAACTAACTGTAACTTCAACATTGAAATCTAAGTTTCTCAGCTTATCTATTCGTAAGTTACACTAGTGGTTACATAAGTGGCGAGCCAGCCAGGAGGATTTTAGGCTATAAACAACCAATATAAATAATTGATTAGTGATCAGTGTGTTATTTGATCACAGTGATCGGATAAGAGCGTGATCAAATATTGTCTGAAAATAACCAGACAAAATATGGCTTCTGTTGCTGACATTGGTAGCGAGCATGGTGTAAATGACAGAAAATCAATCCTTTTGAAGGGCATACTTGATGATGACACAGATGAAGACATTGTAGAGGCTGTATCATTATATGGTAGTGTCAGTAAAATAGTGAGACTCAAAGACTTTCAAGTGATTGTTGAGTTTGACTCAGAAGAGTCGCTAAAGCTCATCAGTTTCCCCTCTGTGATACAGTCTCCTAAGAACCCAGTCTCAAAATGGTGTTTGGACAGGGTTGAGGTTTTAACTACTCCCACACAATCACAGTCAGCCATTGATGAAAACCCTGAAGCCACATGTTCCTTTAAAACTGTGCAGAATGAACGGGGTAGCTCAGATAGTACTGGAAGTGAATCAGACAGCAGTGGATCATCTGTTATATTCAGTCCTCAAAAATCACAACCTCCACCCAGTAAACCATTAAAATCTGTCTCCAAATCACAAGGTGGAACTGAGAAGCTTAAGAGGACAAGAAAGGGACAGGCAGTACGACCAAAAGAACAAGCCAAGGGCACTGCCACAACCCTAGACTCTGACATACTAAACCCACCAGATGTACAACGAATAATAGTGGAGCATGTCATTAAGAGTGAAGCTACGACAGCTCCAGGCTCCAAGAGACTGCGTTCCTTCTCAGGCAGAGTTCCTATACCGCCTGGTGAAGTGGATTTTGAAACATGGTGTTTACATGTTGAACTTATGTTTCAGGATGGCTATACAATGGATGTGCAGCGACGACTGATTCTGGAGAGCTTACTGTCGCCCGCGGCAGACATTGTAAGACAACTAGGCTCCCAGTCACCTCCTCAAGACTATGTAAAACTCCTCCAGTCAGCCTATGGCCTTGTTGACGACGGGGAGGAGATCTTTGCCAGGTTCCTCAGTACTCATCAGGACGCAGGTGAGAAAGCATCTGAATACATTCAGAGACTGCAGACACTTCTCAGCACTGCGATCAGACGGGGTGGTGTAAGTGAGGCCAATGCTAGTAGACAACTTTACAAACAGTTTGTGCGTGGTTGCTGGGACCAGACTTTACTGTTGACCCTGCAACAGAAACTGAGAAATGATCCTGCCCCAAATTTTTCAGAGCTTATTCTTGAATTAAGAACTGAAGAAGAAAGAAGATCTCTAAAAGTAGACAGAATGCAACGTCACCTTGGAGGGTTTAAAGCAAAACCTCTTGCCCAGTTTCATGGCATTCCAGATCCCACCCCCACAACTAATCAAGACACAGATTTAATGCAGAAATATATAACAGAGACTGAGAACTTAAGGAAACAAGTGGCTGAACTTAAACTACAGCTAACTGAAAAAAGAGCCCAAAGACGGAAGAAACACGAACAGAAACATGCCAGTGCTTCAGAACCTCAACCACCACATTTTACAGAACTGCAAGCACATCAACCTGTACACAGATCGGCTCCAAAAGCGTGGTTTTGTTTTAAATGTGGTGAAAATAACCACATTGCCCGAGAGTGCATCAATGTTCCAA
Source organism: Cyprinodon tularosa (assembly GCF_016077235.1). Taxonomy (NCBI): domain Eukaryota; kingdom Metazoa; phylum Chordata; class Actinopteri; order Cyprinodontiformes; family Cyprinodontidae; genus Cyprinodon; species Cyprinodon tularosa. The sequence continues at coordinate 4,597,915 of NW_024038720.1, read as the reverse complement.
ACAAAGACCTTGTTGATAAAAAGAACAAAGAATTAAAGGCGAAACAACAAGAGTGGCAAGCTAAATATGCCCCAGCTTTAAACTGGACAGGGTTTCAGTAGAGGGACGCACTGAGACCTTATCAGAGTTTAGTCCCAATTCGGAGCAAAGTCCAAAGCCAGCACAAGATAACCAAAAGAACAAAAGACTGAAACAAATAGATGACATTACCAACTCCTGTTCAGCATTATCGGAGGAGGCTCTTTTGAGTGCTCTGGTTGGGTCAAAACGTACTGCTAGCTTGACTATTGATGGGGTTCACAGCGTGTGTCTTCTAGATTCTGGCTCCCAGGTAACCACAGTATCAGAGACATTTCACAAACTACACCTACCTGCACGCCCGATTCAGTCTGTGGCCAAATTGCTTGACATAGAGGGCGCAGGGGGTCAGCAAGTACCCTACTTGGGTTACATAGAACTCAATTTGTGTTTTCCAAAAGAGGTTACTGGGAGACCCGAGGAAGTGAATACCCTAGCACTCATTGTACCAGACTGCAGATCAAACCAAGAGATTCCAGTTCTCATTGGGACAAATGTTTTAGATGTGCTTTATGAGACATTCACATCCTACAAAGAGTCAGACACAAGTGTCAGACATTGTGACAGCATTCCAGTGATCCAAACCATGTTCAACAAAATCAAAGTTGATAAGAGAAGTGGTAAAACAGGAAAAGTTAAGCTGTTGAGCAGAAAATGTGTCACAGTACCAGCTGGTGAAAAAGCTGTATTGACAGGCTATGCCAGACATGTTGATATAAACCCAGGTAGTCCTCTGCTAGTAGAATCCACAGCATCATGCTTGCCTGGGGGTTTCCTATTTTGCAACTACATTATGACAGCTCCCTCAAAGGCTTCCTTTAAGCTTCCTATTCTGGTCAAGAACGAGAGTGCTCATACAATCAGAATCCCTGCTGGTCAAACAGTGGCTGAACTGTATGCCCCCTTGTCAGTGTGCTCTTTAGCTTCAGGCTTGAGTAGTAACACAAGGACTAGCTCTCAGTCTCCAAAGTCTGTTGCCGAGTTTGATAACATCAAAACCACCACAGACAGCCCACTTAAGTTTGACTTAACTGATACTCCTCTCTCCGAAGAATGGAGGCAGAGAATTATGGAAAAGCTCAACTCAATGTCAGATGTTTTTGCCATGCATGATTTGGATTATGGACACACAACTGCTGTGAAGCATCACATTCGACTTTCGGATGCAACTCCATTCAAACAACGACCCAGACCTATACACCCCTCGGACTATGAAGCTGTCAGACAGCATTTAAAAGAACTTTGTGAGGCTAATGTTATTCGTGAATCTGAGAGTCCATTCGCATCACCGATTGTGGTGGTTAAAAAGAAAAACGGGGCCATTAGGTTATGCGTCGATTACAGAAAATTAAACAATCAAACCATCAAAGATGCATACGCCCTACCAAACATTGAAGAAGCTTTTTCAGCCTTAACAGGCTCAAAATGGTTTTCTGTTATGGACTTAAAGTCTGGATATTATCAAGTTGAGGTTGAGGAAAGTGACAAACATAAGACAGCATTTGTTACTCCTGTGGGATTTTGGGAGTTTAATAGAATGCCCCAGGGAGTTACCAATGCGCCTAGCACATTTCAACGTGTTATGGAAAAGTGCATGGGAAGTCTGAACCTCAAAGAGGTCCTAGTCTTTCTAGACGACCTCATTGTGTTCTCAAGTTCATTGGAGGAGCATGAGGAGCGCCTCATGCGTGTCCTGTCAAAACTCAGAGAATTTGGACTCAAACTTTCCCCGGACAAGTGCCATTTTTTCAGGAAGTCTGTTAAATATCTCGGTCACATTGTCTCAGAGAAAGGCGTGGAGACTGACCCTGAAAAAATAGCTGCCCTCACCACCTGGCCAAAACCCAGAAACATAAAAGAGCTCAAATCATTTTTAGGGTTTGCAGGCTATTACAGGAGGTTCATTAAGGACTACTCTAAAATCGCAAGGCCCTTAAATGATCTCACTGCAGGTTGTTACCCCCCCAGAAGGTCTAACAGAGCAGGAACAAAGCACAGCTCTACTATAGATCCAAGGAGACCTTTTGCTGATAAGTGGACTGCAAACTGTGACGAATCCTTCAACACTCTGATACACAAACTGACAACAGCTCCAGTTTTAGGCTTTGCAGATGCTAAACAGCCCTACATCCTTCATACGGATGCAAGCATTCATGGACTTGGTGCAGCTCTTTACCAAGAGCAAGATGGGCATCTGAGGGTAATAGCTTTTGCAAGCCGGGGTCTGTCCAACTGTGAAAAAAGATACCCAACACATAAACTGGAGTTCCTTGCCCTAAAATGGGCAGTAACGGACAAGTTTTTCGATTATCTCTATGGTGCCAAGTTTACTGTTGTGACGGACAATAACCCTTTAACATATGTCCTGACGTCCGCCAAGTTAGATGCAGCTGGTCACAGATGGTTGGCTGCACTTGCCACCTTTGACTTTCGTATTCAGTACAGGGCTGGAAAATCAAACCAAGATGCCGACGGTCTCTCCCGCAGACCTCATGTACAAGATGAAATGGACAACTCTGCTAAAGATGAGGACGACCGTATTGACCGGTTCATGTCTGACATCACTCAGAACGTAACTGTTTCTCCAGAAGTAGTACGTGCAATATGCCAACGACACATTGTCCACTCAGAATTTCAACCACAGTCTGAGTTGCCCTTCCTTGGCTTTATTGAGTGCATTGCTATTGATGCAAATGCTATTCCACCAGATTACAGCCACACAGACATTTTGCCTGGCTCATGCACTTTGCCACAAATGTCTCAACGTGACTGGGCTTTAGAGCAGAAGAAAGACCCATCCATCAGCAGGGTCATAACTTTGTTAATGGGGGGGAGGAGACCACCTCACAGGACGCGACAAAAGGAAGACAGAGAAGTCCAGCTCATGTTACGGCTATGGGACCAACTAGTTATGAGAGATGAAGTGCTTTACCGGAAAAGACTTCTAAATGGTGTACCATCTTTCCAACTAGTTCTGCCGAGGACTTTTCGAAATGAGGCTTTGGACAGCCTACATGACTGTATGGGACATATGGGTGTAGATCGCACCACAGATCTGGTTCGTGCACGCTTTTATTGGCCACGCATGCTCACTGACATAAACAACAAAATACACACATGTGAGAGGTGCATCAGACAAAAAGCCAGAGCTGAACACAGTGCCCCTTTGGTGAACATTTGTACCAGCAGACCGCTGGAGCTAGTCTGCATGGACTATCTGTCCTTGGAATCTGATGAAAAAGGGTCAAAAAATATACTCGTAATTACTGACCACTTCACCAAGTACGCAGTGGCAGTACCCACAGTTGACCAAAAAGCAAAAACCGTGGCCAAAGCCTTGTGGAATAATTTTTTTATTCACTATGGCCTGCCGGAGCGTTTGCATAGTGATCAGGGCCGGGATTTTGAGTCCACACTGATCAGAGAGCTATGCAATCTGCTTGGAATAAAAAAAACAAGAACGACTCCTTATCATCCACGTGGCAATCCTGTGGAAAGATTTAACAGGACACTCCTTGCCATGTTGGGCACCTTACAAGAAGAGGATAAGTTAAGGTGGAGAGATTTTGTGCAGCCATTGGTGCATGCCTATAATTGCACGAAAAATGACACGACTGGATACTCACCTTATCAGCTCATGTTTGGAAGACAACCAAACTTACCCATTGACATTGCATTTGGACTCGACAAGCCTACTGGGAGGGGCGAAACACATAGTCAGTATGTAAAAGGCCTTAGAGACAGTTTGACAGAGAGCTACAAAATTGCTATTGAACATAGCGAAAAGACTGCCTCTTACAACAAACAGAGATTTGACAACAAGGTGAGGGAGTCTAAGCTGGAAGTGGGAGATCGTGTGTTAGTGAAAAATGTAGGTCTCCGTGGTAAACACAAGATTTCCAACAGGTGGACTAACACTGTTTACAAAGTGATCAAACAGATAGAAGACCTCCCTGTTTATGTAGTAGCTCCCTTTGATGATGTGGGTCCAGAAAGAGTCTTGCATAGAGACTTGTTGCTGCCCTGTGGTTTTCTGTCAGTTGCAAAAGAGCAACCTGAGCCCATAACACAAACCCAAACAAGGAAGTCTAAAAGACTACAGTCAAGTGCAACAAAAAGAGGTGCTGGAAATGAAGTTCCAGAGGATTCGCTGCTGGACAGCGAGGATGAAGATGTGGAGTATTATTACTATCCTCCAACAAAGATGTTGACTGATGTTGGAACCCGAAACGATGATGAACAGGACAGAGACATGCAAATTGGATCTGAAGACCAAATGTTGGACACAAATGAACTTGCCAGTGAGAGAACAGAAACTGACAATACAGAACAGGACGTGACAAACGAACATGTTTCAGTGCCATCACTTAATCCTGAAGCTTCACCATTTGAGCCACAAGAGCCAAAAGAGACCATATCAGAAGAGCAGCAGCTCAAGGGTGAGTTAACCCAGTCACTCACACCTCGAATGTCCATCCAACCACCAGACCATGTCATAATAGATATTGACAACCCTGAAACATCTGAAACTGTTATCCCTATTGGAACGGACAACCATGAAGAGAATGTTGAAGTAAGGAGATCAACAAGAGAAAGAACCCATCCCAAGAGACTCACCTACCCATCCTTAGGAAACCCACTTGTGGTAGTTATGCAGTCTTTACTTGGTGGCTTAGACAAAGCACTACAAATAGCCCTTGAACGTGACTTTTATGCCCCTGTATTTGATGCTTAGGAGATGTTGACATGCAGGGACGCATGCAATTAATGGGGGGGAGGATGTAACCCACATGTATATGTGTGATACTGTTAGTAGTATTTTATTTCTGTAGGATTTTGTTTTGTTATTTAATGTTCCCAGCAATTCAGTTTATATTTTCATTTTGAGTTTTCTTGTCATACCAGAAACCGCCAGCAGGTGGCTTGTGAGTTACACTCTGGTTTAGACAGCGGAAAATTATTAGAAGAAGAAGAAAACCGTAGCTGGCTGTAGCACGTTGTGGGAATTACTGCATGCTATAAGATAAATTCTTGATCAATTCCGGTAAGGATTAAGAGAAAAGAAGATCCGTGACCTGATCCCTGGCAGTAAAACACATTTTTACTGTGATTTTCTCTGGTGAGTGTTGTAACATGTTTTTGCAACCGAAATCAAGCTAATGCTAACTGGCGTCACAGGCATTACTGCTCATATATTCCGACAAGGAAGAACAGAGAAACGTAAATAATACCAATCGGAGAAATGTGTGAGATTAAAATGATGATTTTCACTGTATTGTATTTTTGTTATGTACAAACTAAGAGGTCGGATACAGTGTGATACGTTTGTTTTGCAAGCTTGCCATTAGTTGAATATTATTTTTGTGATAAATGGAATTTATTGCTTCCTGCATACTTTTGAAACTTAATAGTTAATTAAGTTCTATATATATATATGCAGGTGGGTTTTTTTAGAACCCCATTCAACTTTGAAGACTGTCCAGCTGCACAGCATCGCAGGCCTGGATTGGATTGCTGAGCTCCAGGTTTCAACCCAAGACCTGGGACTGCTGGATCCGCTGCCTACTTTGCACTGGATAAGATAAGATTTTGAATCCAAAGAAACACATGGCCATTTAACAAAGACTTGACTGACTGACTTAAATTACTGAACTAAAAAAAAACAAAACTTCTAAAGGACGAACTGAACTATAAGGAATCTGAACCAAAAGAAAATACACTGCCTGATATAAAAAAGGTGGACACTTTATGTTGGGAAAAAGAACTGTACAGTAACATTCTGTTTCAAGTTGTATTAAATAATCTGTTCATTCTTGATAATATGGTTGTTTGTGCTTATTATCCTCCTTTTTGAACTTAGAAAGATAAACTAACTGTAACTTCAACATTGAAATCTAAGTTTCTCAGCTTATCTATTCGTAAGTTACACTAGTGGTTACATTTCCAAAAGGTTTTTGGTTCAAACGTTATTCATGGACTTAATTAAACCACTGTATGTCAAAGGAGGGAGAAGGCAGAGAGCAGATATGCCTTCAGGCATTCTGCCTTTACCAGATCTGATGCAAAGAACACTCCCCGGAATCAGTGGAGTGAATCCAGCCTATAAAACAAATTTCACCTTGGTGAAAAGTATACAGTGCTGAGCTTTAAAGTCATATGTCAAAAATATACTCATAAAGCTCTAAAGTTAAACTGCATCATGCAAATTCAGAGCACATCAGAGAGCCATGTTTTCCTTCTAAATACATGTACAACTAAAAAAAAGATATGCCTTTGTCATGATCGGTTCTCTAATGGAGACCCAAAGATGCAGAACACCACTGACGGACACAGGATGAAAAGTTTAACAAGTTTATTTGCACAATTACACTGAATATGCAGAAGGCTGGTTCGGGCCTGGATTCTGGTTTCACCGGAGTCTGCGTGAGAGACAGCACAGTTAAGGACTGTTGACGGGGTTTGGTTTCCAATGATGCACAGATAGTACCTTGAGGGTTCTTGAGGTTCTCTTTGGGAGAGTCACTGTTGGTTCTGGAGAAGGATTTAGTAGCAGAGTCCGTTAGCTGCTCCAGCGTCTCACGTCTAGTTTGAGCAGACCTTGGCCTTGGTTTCCCAGCTCTAGCCCAGAGCTGCTTGGAGGTTGTCTGAGAATCTTCAGGGTTTGGCTCTGAGGGTCGGCTCGGCAGGTTAGCTCTTCCAGAGCTTTCACGGAGGAAGCACGAGTTTCCTAGAGGCACAGAAACAGAGGTTAGCATCCAACTAGGGATTAGAGTCATGGAGATAATCACTGAGATCTAGGCTTTAGTGCTGACCAACTGGAACAACACTGCGGCGTTGAGGCAAGATCTGAAAGCAGCTTAAGTAGTGGATCCTCTGATGATCTAGATGAGCTGCAGCTGTGCAGGAGGCTCCCTCAGAGGATCCACAGCGGACTCTGCTGGAGAAAGATGGGATTTTCTCCAGCTCCCAACAGTACCCCCCCCTCAAGGGCGGATTCCAGACGCAATGGACAAGACCTAGGGAGACAAGAAAGCAACAAAAAACATCCCACCAAGGGTGGGCGCAGGGGGCACCAAGCTAGGTAGGCAAGAAGCTGAGTCCATAACAAAAAAAAACCAACCCACCCAGGGTGGACGGAGGGAAACAAAAAGGAAAAAACAAACTGAGTCCCAGAACAAAAAACAATCCACAAAAGGTGGACGGCAACAAAGAAAGTCTCAGATATTTTACCGGGAGACACCTGGTAGCAGCTCAAAAAAAGGTGCAGGGCGGGAACTGGTTGAAAGACTGGAAGCATGGCAGGAGGGAGACCACGACTCAACATGTCTACGAGTCCAATCTATATGAGGGTTGTGTTGCTCCAACCACTCATAGCCCAGAACCAAAGGTGAACAGGCTGATGGATAAACCAAAAAGGTTATGGTCTCTCTGTGACTACCAGAAACTTGGAGTTGAAGAGGCTGAGTCTTGTGGGTAACCTGGTGTAGACTCCTTCCATCAATGGCTGAGACGTTGAAAGGCTTCCTCAGAGGGATGGTCTCAATGTTCAGCTGTTGAACTAGATTTGGGTCAATAAGGTTTCTCTCACAACCAGAGTCTATGAAAGCCGACAGAGTGAGAGCCTGATTAGAACTAAACAGAGTGGCAGGTAACAAAAGATGAGGAGGCCTCCTATTTAAATCATGCTTCACCAGACTCCTCTTAAATCCGGATGACCCCCGAAGCCCTTTCTTCGCAGGACAGGAGAAAACAAAATGTCCAGGTCTACCACAATAGAAGCAAAGTTTCTCCTTAAGCCTTCTCTTCCTCTCATCGGGCGTGAGCCTGGTGTGACCTATCTGCATAGGCTCCCCCTCCGCAGCTTCACAAGCTGGCGGAGCAAAGTGAGCATTTGACGCAGGTATTAGTTCAGGCTGAGCACGGCTCTCTGTGCTGAATGCCTCTTCGTGAGAAACAAAGGGAGGGGTGTCCCTTCTCTTAGCCGTAGAAACAGAAACAGGTAGAACATGGCTCTTAATTTTAGACCTTGATCTGGTTCGAAGACGGTTATCCAAACTAATTGTCAGCCTAATTAGTTCCTCAAGGGTCTCAGGTGACTCGAGTGTGGCGAGTTCATCTTTTAAGTTCTCGTTTAAAGCGTTGAAAAATGCACTCTTAAGAGCACATTCATTCCAGCCTGAGGCTGCAGCTTTAACCCGGAAGTCTATGGAAAAATCTGCTACAGAGGAATTTCCCTGTTTAAGATTTAACAGAGCTCGAGAGTCAATTGTTTGGTCAGAATCTTGGTTGAAAACCTGAGAAAATTCGGAGATGAAGTCTGAATAATAGCCATTAAGGCTGTCGTCGGTAGGAAATCTAGCCTGAGCCCACTCCAAGGCTCTTCCTGTTAGCTGAGAAAGGATGAAGTTTATCTTCCTGTAATCTGTGGAAAAGCTGCCTGGAGAGTTCTGGAAAATAAGTCGGCATTGAAACAAAAACCCTTTACATTTGCTAGGGATACCTGAAAATTTCTCTGGAAGAGACGGGCGAAATTCCGGAAGTGACGAGACAGGCTCTGGTTCCGGAAACAGAAGTTGAACGGGCTCCGCTCTGGGAGCTGATTGTGTGGAAAACTCCTGCGGAGACTTATTAAGTCGAGTGTTGAGCTCACCCATGATTATGTCCACAAGCCGGTCCTGAATATCTCGAATGGCGCACTCAATTCTTCTAGCCAATTCTTCGTGGCTCCCACGGAGGAAGGCCTCAAGGTTCTGAATCCGAGTCGGTACATCCTTCAGAAGCCTCCAGAGGGGTTCCGCTGGGAAATCTTGTTGGCCGCAGTGTTCTGTCATGATCGGTTCTCTAATGGAGACCCAAAGATGCAGAACACCACTGACGGACACAGGATGAAAAGTTTAACAAGTTTATTTGCACAATTACACTGAATATGCAGAAGGCTGGTTCGGGCCTGGATTCTGGTCTGCGTGAGAGACAGCACAGTTAAGGACTGTTGACGGGGTTTGGTTTCCAATGATGCACAGATAGTACCTTGAGGGTTCTTGAGGTTCTCTTTGGGAGAGTCACTGTTGGTTCTGGAGAAGGATTTAGTAGCAGAGTCCGTTAGCTGCTCCAGCGTCTCACATCTAGTTTGAGCAGACCTTGGCCTTGGTTTCCCAGCTCTAGCCCAGAGCTGCTTGGAGGTTGTCTGAGAATCTTCAGGGTTTGGCTCTGAGGGTCGGCTCGGCAGGTTAGCTCTTCCAGAGCTTTCACGGAGGAAGCACGAGTTTCCTAGAGGCACAGAAACAGAGGTTAGCATCCAACTAGGGATTAGAGTCATGGAGATAATCACTGAGATCTAGGCTTTAGCGCTGACCAACTGGAACAACACTGCGGCGTTGAGGCAAGATCTGAAAGCAGCTTAAGTAGTGGATCCTCTGATGATCTAGATGAGCTGCAGCTGTGCAGGAGGCTCCCTCAGAGGATCCACAGCGGACTCTGCTGGAGAAAGATGGGATTTTCTCCAGCTCCCAACAGCCTTATTGTATTAGTCTTACCTGATGTGCAATAATACAAATATCCATTTTGTTTGGATAAATTTTTAATGTTTATAATGTATGATTTATTTTTATTCTTCCCTGTTTCTTCACACAGTAAGTGTGGCTACATGGGAATAAGTCCGGTTCCAAGCAGAGAAGACAGAAATGGAGGAGAGCTGTATGGAGCTTAATTTGTCAATTGAAAATTGCATAACTTACAATATCTAGATTATAAAAAGTAATTTTAATTCCACTGAGCCACCGCCACCCCCTGTTGTAAATCTTTTATAAATCTTGGAGATTTTTTTCAATTTTTTTTCCCCAGGAGATTATAACGTTTTTTTATTTGTAAATAGCTGTTTAATTTAAAGGTTGACTGAAATATAGCTCTAGATTGAACTGTTGGCTTCCTGTTTCTATTCATTTTCCTGGACCAGATAATAAACATTAACAGTTTTAAGCCCTTTTCTCCTTTTGCATCTAACCCAACTGGGAGTCATTCTTGTAGCCGATTTTCACAGCCCAATTGGCTGCCAATTATCTCTCTTGGTCCTTGGTTTTTACAGTGTGCTTGTCAGCCTAATTAGGTAGGGCTTCAACGTTTTATTTGTCATCTGTTTTCATGATCTTAGTATCCCAAGTATGACCCCTCTTTTCTGACACCCATGCCTTACAGAAACCTGTGGCAGTTGGCCAATATAGTGCCCCACCCCACCCACTCAATGACCTTGTTTAAGACATTAAAAAAAAGTTATTAAAATGAAAGTAAAAAATTAAAAGGTTTTGAAATACATAGATATATATTTTAGGTGTGCAAGATAAATATTTAATCTTTAATGAGGAGTAAAGCTGTTTAGTTTTTTGTTGGATTGGTAATGTATTCCACCCTAGGGTGCAAAACTCTTTGGCCATAGACTCTTGTTAGAAGTTTTACATGCGCAGTAGCTCCTCTGCAATACAGAGGTAAAGAAGAGCTCAGGGCGCACCTCTCGAGCGCCCCAAGGTGGCAAAAACTGTCATTACAGTCTTGTGTGGCTGATTGACAAGACTAGTTGTGGAAGTGAAGTCCCTTAAAGCAAACTTTCCAAGAGAAGCTGAAGGTGAAACCGTTTGGACCTGATCAACCAAATATCAGAATTAATCAGCAGTCCAAAGACGCGTGGAGACAGTACAGTTGGTCTTTTTTCAGGACCTGGTTTATCTACAAGACTTGACTTACTGCATGCAGCGAGGCTAACGCTTTATTCTGCTTACTCTGCCTCCTTTTCAAACGTCAGGATCTGACCCAGCATGGATAATGACAGTATAAGGGATTCAAAGCACTTATTAGAAAAGGCATAGAAAAATAAACAATCTGGGATTCACATGGAAAATAATATTACAGTGAACTTTTTCTAGGTGTTTGTATACTTGCTCTTAAATAAATACATGATTAGAAATAAATATTTTTTTATATGTTAAAAAAATATAAAGCTGACTAATAGCTTCTCTATTATTAGACTTTTATATTACTTTTTTTAGGTTTGTGACACAATATTGGACCATGCAAAACACAGATTTGTCTTCCTAAAGCCTCAGAAGGGCAAATTTAACATACAAAAATTGAACTTGTAGATGAAAATATGTTTTTGTTTTTACGAAGTGTTTTTATAATGTTGTTTTTTGTTTTTGGCTTTCATATAAACATACTGGTGTGATAACTTAGTATACGTTTAATTGGTTTTTGTATACGTTTATTTTGATCTGATTCACCCCCCTGGAGAAAACTCCACCAGTCAACACTGACAGAGACCCATTGATGGTCTTAAGCCCAAGGCAATATGGCCCAAAATGCCTACTCAACATTTAGGCTGCATTTATATGAAGGGTCTTGGGTGGCTGAAGAAAGGTTGCAAGAAAGATCTTCTCCTCTGGTAGATAAGGCAAAGAGATCTTTACAAATTTCCAAGAGAACAGATATTTTTGACTAGTTTCTCATTAATAATTAAGCTATCCCATCTCCGAGGGTTAGCCACCTTTTAGAGCAAGCTCATATTGGATGCTTTTGCCATTTTTTTTTTATTTCTGAACTCAAAAGTAAATATTTGCAAAGTTAAAGCACATTTAGTACAAAATAAACAATTTTTAAGAGAAAACGAAGCCCCAAAGGTCGCCAGTTTGAATATCCCTGTGGGTTTCTGAACAAGATCTGCAATGCCAGAATGCTCCCCTGACCTGTTTCCTAAGGGGTTTGGTAAAAGGCAGATGACAAATGTTTCCACTGTGGGTTAATTAAGGGATTATGAAAAAAAAGGAAATATATACCTTATGATTCCTGTTATGAGTTGTTGGAGACCTATTCATTATACATTATTAAATTGTCAGCTTTCCTGTAGTAGTTATTGCAAAGCATCTTCCACTACATCTACATTTTAGCTGAATTTAATTGGTAAAAGACAGTATTGAGGAAGTGCTGCATCAGATGAAAACTGGATAAAAGCAGAACCTTAACCCCTGCAATGAAACTTGGCTGTTGTTAGTATACCAAACTGTGATGCAGAAACTAGGCCGAAGGCCATTGACAAATTCACTTCTGTGTTACTGCAGCGTGCAACAGTGAACAATTAAGATGCATGTCACAATCCATTTCATTATGTGAATAATGGCTCATAAAAGCATGCAAGAACCACCTCCTTGGAGGCCCCTTCATATCCCTGTCTCTGTTCCTCTCACTGTTTCAGTGTCCTACATGAGTGTGACAGAAATGTAACAGAGACCTTGGGAGCAGTTGAATAGGGCTGTACGAACATGTGTCAGTGGAATCTCTAATGGGAACACCAAGATCCTAATATACAGTCCATCTGTAGACTGCACAATGAATAAGAACTGCTCTTTGCAATATTGACTCCTCCCCGTTCCCCCATTTTAATGATTATGCCTTTGTCCTTTCTCTTAGAAAGTCCTGTAGGAAGTGTTCCATTACTCTGTTATGGGTGTGGGGGTGGAGGTGGGGGAATGGCTCCAGAGCACAGGGCTAGTTTTGCTGTCACACTGACTCTTTATTATTCATTAGGACCTCTTTCTTCTCTCAGTGTTAAAGGACCTTGATGAGCCATGTTTATTCATGCACTAACCTTTTTAAATATTTCTAAGAGCCCTCATACAAAGACCTACCTGGCATGCTTAATATCGAATCTTTGTTTCATTATTCAGCCCTTATGCTCACACCTCTCACTTAAGATGCCATCCATGAAATGTGCCTCCACACCGCCTCTTTGTCTTCTAATTTTGCTATGTGCCTCTGCCTTTGTCCCTTGCTTGCTCTATAATTTAATTATTTAAACTGTCTTGCAAGTATTTTCTTAATTCATTGTTTTAGTTTTTCCGTCCTTTCCCTGTCTGTTCAGTTTGCCCCCTCTTTCGCTCTTTCTCATTCAGGAGTCCTTGTGTCGGCGGCGTGATCCCTGAGGACCTCCCACTGATTAGTGCATTCACTCCCCCACTCTCTCAACAGCAGGCTTACCTGCCCACAAATGTACTTTTTTCAATTATTTATCACACAGAAATTTACCTCCATACCTCTGTGAAAGAAAAATAAGAAAGGCGACATCTTTGTCTACTGTGCACTAAAATTATTCCGGGCATCCAAGTGTAAGCAGCTGTTTTAATCAGCCATTTATGATGCAGTCCATGAATCTAAAACTATTGTAACTATATTTTTCTTGGTGATTAACCAGATTTTTACTTTATGTCTAATCCTTCACATCTTTGATGAGCTGAGACCAAACATGGTTTTTAACAGCATCCAACATTTAGCATCTTAATTATGGAACCTGTCGGTAATCCAGTGAGGCTGAAACCCTTTTTGTCAGGTTCTAAATTCTTAACACATAAAATCATGTTCCCGTCCAGCTCCATTTGTCTCTCATAAGTGGCTCAACAAACCATACTTTGCTCCTCCATTACACCTACACTGCTTGGATAGATATAACAGTTAGTAAAAGGAGACAGATTCCATTTTTTAGCAATGCATACATCTGCCAATCCAATCCCTGTCCTTGATACTTGGCAGGAGTTCACTTGCTTACGGTAAGAGTTGTAGCAACACCAGTGGCACTGTTGGCACACAGCGGAGACACAGGCCAGCTTAAAGCCCAGATACTGATGCATAAATGCAAGTGCTCATTCAAACTGATACAGGAAATTTGTGAGTTCTCAAAGACTGCAAGCACCAGAGCAAAATATCATAGATCAAAGAGAAAAATCTAGCACATATATTTTCTTTGTACTCTCTGTGCTCTTAAAATCACTACAAATCTGTCATTTTTACCGTTGCTGTTGCAAGCTGCATTTTGAACAACTTTATGTTCATTCATCACTACAAAATATTCATTCCCCTTTATACTTTTATCTTTTTCCACATTTCACGTTACAAAAATTAAACTCAAACATTATTTTGTGTGGTTTATAGCATGACTAGAAAGGGGTAAAAGAAAATGTTTTTAATTCATTATTTCAAGACACACCTGAAAAGTTGTGATCAGCTATCCCTAATAATTTGTTTAATTAATGAATGTTTGCTCCTTCCAGCTTTTGCAAGTCCATAGACTATATATTTTTTGCTCATAAGTTTTATCCTAATAAACCCTGCTCAGTTAAACTGATAGAGAGGGTTTTACGTACTGTGCTATGAAACATCTATGCATGATTTCTTTTGTGCGTAACACATGAAATGGAGAAATTTGTGATATTATTGACTTATCTGCTAATAGTCTAAAACTGATTAGCAGATGTAGTGTTAAAGCTCTGACTTTTAAAATCTAAGATATTATCTACGATGTTGTATGGTTTTCATGATACGACTGGTGTTCAGCTGCTTTATACTATGAAACAAAGCAGCTATCAATTATAAAAATATTACTGCATGACTTTATCCTGTGTTTTCGAGATTTTGTGGTGAGATGATATTGTTTCTGTTTTATCTCTTTATATCCTGTATTTCCCTCATGCTTGTCGCACTGTCAGTCTTTAAACAGATCTTCCTGTTTTTTTGTTTTTCTCTCACTTCCATTCTTCGTTCAGATGAACTGTCACATTCCCTCTACTGAACATCAATTCCCTCTCTGCAATCTGCCCCAAAGTTAGTGATGCCAAATCCATGACGGCCTCACTCAATCCACATTTTCCACCCAATGGAATTTGAGGACATATAAACCAAACCTTGCTTGGATATGCACATTCCCACTCTGACTCATCAATCAGGCCTTGTGGGAGCTGTCATGCTCCAGATTGGTTTTTAGCTTTCCAGTGAATTGATTGTGAAAAAGAGACTTAAAGTAATGTGTTTGCCAATAAGTTTCCACACTGACTCGATTTCAAATGGAACCAGTCGTCGTGTTTGCCCCTGCCTACCATTACTAAGGTTTTTTTATGCTATTTTGGAGCAATTCACCCTTCACTTTTGGCCACACCAACTATCAAACTATGTTTAAGTACCTTTGGATATTACCTGCTGCCTGCCATGAGAAATTGGAATTTGTGTGAAGCAAGAAAGTAGATGAATGCGAGGGTAAGAAAGTGCTGGAGTAGTGGAGAGAGCGAAAGCTTGCCACTGAGGAGAAGCTATCTAAAAGTGAGAGAAGAGGGAGCTGAAATTCAAATGTAGCAATCTGACAGCTTAGTAAAGAGTTTCTGATAAATGGAGCAAGTCGCACTGAACTGCTATCAAAAAATGAAAGGGGGGTCATAGCAATTGGAAAGAAATATATGGAAAAAATATTAAGTACAGTAACCAGTTTGATGCGTTCAGATTTTAAAGTTTTGTAATCTCCTTAGCTTTTGTTTTGAACAAAGACAAAAAGTGGTCTCTTAAAGCTTTTAAAGCAAAATTTAAAGCAGAGATTTACTACGATTTGCATACCTTTATTGGATAACTCTTTTAACTAAATTCATACCACAGATGTTTCAGGAATGGTTACATTTACATGGTAATGAGCCTCCCTGCCTCTGAGAAACTGAGAGTGCTGTAATATGCTAAAAAAGTGAATATTTAGGTTAATATATTTGGTTATATACTTAATCTTAAAAATATTAAGGAGAATAGGCTGAAAGAAAAAAAAAAAACCTAAACGTCATGTTCAACAAACAGGCTAACATCAGTTAGAGGTTTCTCTTAACAGTTTCTTTTTGCATGAAGATGTTCAATCTAAATTTTAAAAGACACTCCATCAGTGTGATCTTTTTCAGGTTAATATATTCCATGTTTTAATTCTAAATTTGACCTCAATATATGTAGCACTCCACTTTTTCATAATAAAAACAAAATATAAAACCAATGAAAATATAAACCAGCACTTTAAATATATTCTTTTCATGCTGTGTTTTTATTATTTTAGTTATTACTCAAATACAGGAACTGCACACAAAATAGAATAAAGCTTTCCCCCTAAACTGACCTAATGAACTTGTTAATTTTAGTTCTTTAAGTAGGAAAAAACAAGTTGAAAAATTCCCCTTAAGGTCATAAAAATATGCGCCTGAAACAAGAGTTAATACAGGTCTATCAAGCTAAAAAGGAACAATAGAAAAAGCCAATAGTACACTATACCCATATGAGTCAAATTTATGAAGCCACTTCTTTAAACTTCAATCCTCATGGTGTTAACAAGGAAATAAAAATAACATTTAAAAAAACCAAAGGAAGTTTAAGAACATAATGTTGAGAATTCTAACTTAAAGAAATAGTACACCCAAAACATGATTAGCCTTCATTTTCTACTCACCCCCATGCTGAACAACACTCTGGAGTACTTTTTTGATATCTCAAATGCATCTGGAGATCTGGGAGGCTTCTTGCTGTCTGCTGACATTCAAATAATGGAGGTCTATGGTGACCGAGACAGAAAGGTCCCTAAAAGTCCACAAAAAACGTGTCAATATTCCTCCATACTGCTCTTCCAATGTATTCCAAGTGTCCTGAGTGGGTAGCATCCAGAATTTACTCGAAACGAAGTCATTTAGAATGTTTTTAGAGCATAAACAGTAGTGTATAGGATTTCCTGAAAGCGCGCACATGCGCGCTCCCGACGCTACGGAAGCCGGCAGACCAAACCAGCGCATTCAGCTCGGCAGAGAACTCATGCTCTTCCTCAACACTGAAGTCCTCAGACATTTTTCTTTCGTTGTTTCTTTCTTTGCACAGGTAAACAGCACATTTCTTCTTCTACGCTTGCATTATTGGCAGAGCAGACGCTGAATGCGCACTTTCATCTGGCTTGGTCTGCCGGCTTCCGTAGCGTCATGAACGCGCCGGCGCGCGCTTTCAGGAAATCCTATACACTACTGTTTATGCTCTAAAAACATTCTAAATGACTTCGTTTCGAGTAAATTCTGAATGCTACCCACTCAGGACACTTGAAATACATTGGAAGAGCAGTATGGAGGAATATTGACACGTTTTTTGTGGACATTTATGGACCTTTCTGTCTCGACCTCCATTATTTTGAATGTCAGCAGACAGCAAGAAGCCTCCCAGATCTCCAGATGCATTTGAGATATCAAAAAAGTACTCCAGAGGGTTGTTCAGCGTGGGGGTGAGGAGAAAATGAAGGCTAATCATGTTTTGGGTGTACTATTCCTTTAAGATTTGAAGGAGCTCAATATGCTTTCCTTCTGTAAAATATTTTTATTTCTCCATATTAAGGCTGGGTCATATTACAGAGTTTTACCCATTTCAAGTACTCCACCCACTTGTGTCTCCAAGTGCCGGGGGAGACACAAAAATTTTTAGAAATCAGAATTATAGCAGCTAATCATAGTACTGACATATTTAAAAAAAACAAAGGACAAAGTACATTATTCGGTATATAAGCAATGCAAAAATATTTACTCAAGAAAATATGGACCTCTCTCTTTAGCCTCCCCCGTGTTGCCCCCTCTCGTGCTTGGTTTGTGATTAGGTAGTGAAAAAAGCTACAGTACAAGTTTTACTCTGAAAACCTTATAACCACTGTGATCAGAACACATTTCAAATCAAAATGTATCACAAATGTCTCTGCTTTAGCTGCTTCTACCATGTCTTAAAAAGCATGGATACCGCTCCCCTCTTTTCCCCCTCCTGTCCAACTCTCTATGACCTGCTCAGAGAGAGGGAGACAAACAAAATGGACATTTTGAGTGGTTTTATTTATTTATTTATGTTGTGGACCAACAACAACAAAAGAATATTGTAATTTCCAATGCAATTACCCAATATGAAAGCAACACTAAACTTAAATGTAAAACATGAAAAATTATAAACTCCAAAAACAACACATTGGGCAAATGATCCCATGTTTAGCCTATAAAAAGAGAAGTCTATGAAGCAGTAAGGAGCAATATTTAATGCAAACCATGGATCACATCATACATTGCACTGAGCAGTAAGACTCAATACATAGTGGGGTTAACATATCCGAGAGATGTCCATAAAATTTCAATAAAATATCATGCTTTGTATTATTTATAACTTGGGGGTCCCTAGATGATGATTATCATGTGGGTACAGGGCTTTATTCTAAAAGCACTTTTTAGGATGAGTCCTAGTTCTGAATTACATTACCCAATATTGCATTTCATTCATTGAACTTTGTTTATTTTCTTTTTTTAGTTCCTCTTAAAACATGTTTTATTGATAATATTTATTCATCCTTAGCAAAACACAGTTATCTTGTGTGGAAATATATGCAACATATTTGGTGAAAAATAACCTTATTTCCAGATTTTGATTTCTGCTTTTATTCATAGCAGGTTTTTAAAACACCTTATTTCAGAAATAATGAGAAACACACTCATAACTACTGTAAAAATATTTATTTCCAGGTTGGGGCTACACAGAATTTGCGCTCAGGATCTCCAAATGGTTAGGAAAGCAATAAGTCAGAGGCAGCATCAGGTTCCCATTGGATGAACTAAAGCTATCTTGAGGAGTATAGCTTCTATTTCCTTTTGTATTTTCTAAACAAAAATTTTATCATTAATTTTAAGCTATTAACTTTAATTAAGTTTTGTCCCACCGAGCCACCATTTTGAATCTGTGGAACCCCTCTGATGTAAGTTTTTTTGCAATCACTGTCCAACACATTTCCCATAATCTGATTTAAGTTTTATACATACTAATATGTACATTACCAAAAAAGATAATATATTTCATGTTTTTAAACAACTGAAAAACCATTGTGTAATGAGTAGGGCCCTCACTTTCATATCACATATAACATACACATCTGGCACATGCATTGTCTGTGTATTTTTTTTTTTTTAGGTTTTCCTCTGTTACCTCTAAGCTGCGCGCATGCACATTTTTGCACTGCTTGTGCATTTTCAGTGCAAAAAGAAATCTATGGTACCTATACCAGAAGGGATATGTACCAGAGTGGTCAGATCTGCTTGGGGCCCACAATATTGGGCCAATAACATATTTTAACAATATGTTAAAATTTGACCTTAATGGAGATTTTGAGACAAACAACAGTTATTCTACTTGTAGAAAATGAATGGTTGTGATTGACATGAAGTTGAAAGAAGTGTAGCTTAATAAGGGAAACTGCTGAGCTAAAAGAGGGTATTCTGTTAGATCCAACAGGAAAAAGAGTATGTGTAAGCCCAAATGATTTACCAGTGCTGGCTTCCAGATCTACAAAGTAACCGGTTTGTAACAGACATGCTATCTAACATGCACGCAGTTTAAGGTGCACATGGGCGATGCTCTGTGTGTCCTTTTTTTTTGTTTTTTTAAATTCAAGTACATGATGAAGCAAAAGTGTAAACAGGGGCCAATCTGCACATGCACATCTGCACTAGATGTGAGGAGCTAAAGGAGATCTCACATCTTGTGGATATTTGTCCTACATTTCAAACATCCAGTGCTGATTTGAAAAAAGATTTAGCTTAATGAATCATGTCTAAATGGCATAATTGTCGTGAAGCGGCATATTTGGAAAAACATTGAAAGACATTGAAAAGGACAGATGTGAAAAACACAGAAAATGTAAGTAATTTTGGTATCACAGGCTAAAGCACACATTTTATAGTGCAAGACATGAATGTTTTAATGTGAACAAAAAGTTATATCTGAATGGTGTAACATCTCATTCAAGAGCAAGGCCATTAAACTGGCCAAAGCTCACGTGTAACATACTACACATCTCATCTTTTTGTGTGTGTGTGTTTTTCATTTTAAGTTGGCCAAATCAGTGAAATTAATGTAAACTAATGGAAATTTCTGTTGTTATCTCCTCTTCTTTTAATAAACAGTGTAACTTGCTATGATTTCAGGTTAATAACAAGTTTAAAGGCTAACCATGTGGCATCTGGAGCGCTAAACCTGTAACTGTCCATATTTTGCTTCTACTACTGTAAACGTTGAAAATAATAACAAAGATAAATGACTGTATACTGGGAGCAAAGTATTAACTTACCAGTATAATAATAAAGTTAAGAAAAGGGAATTGGTTTTACATCTGGCCTCTTCTTTCAGCCTGTGCAAATGAACAAACTCATTTCCAAGATGGACTCACATTTTCTCTTTTAAGCCTCCTCAGAAAGTTGAAACTTTTTCTCTTCCTCAGCCTTCAGCAGTAGTTGAGCAGGTGGAAAAATAGAAAAGCAAAATCCTTAGCTCCATGACTATATAAGAGCATGTGGCTGTAAAGCAATCCGTTCATCCAGGTCACATGACCTGGCCAACAACTTTGAGTCTTCTCTTAACTTACATAGTCAGTATTTCAAGCGGGGAGCCCCGCTCATAGCATTGATAGTGTCAAGCGCTGTATTTTGGCCTAAAGAATCATTTAAAATAACTAAACTCTTAGGTCAAAAAGTCCTCTGTGTACCTGTAATATTAATATGTGATCTCAGCATGCCTATCTGATGTCGTCGTCGAGGGGCCTTGTGAGTACGTTCAGACACATGAAAATTAAAGGACGCATTGTTTGCAAGTATAAAACATTTAAAAACTCGATACTGACAGCAAAGCTGATCTAATAGCCCCGTCAATAACAAAATGCATCTTTAAAATAAGTGGAATGAATTTACTATAGCATGTTTTCCTTGATGATTATGCAGTTCCAATGTTGATTACCACAACATACAAAAAACGGGGAAGAGGATATGCAAATATACATACGTACTTCCGACAAGGTGATTTATTAAGCCTGAAGTGGATTGGTGTGCAGTTTCTCTTTCTATATTAAGCACATTAGAAAGTCAGGAACAAATTCAAGCAAACATGTCTGTGGTCATTGTAGGTTGTAGGGGGACCAGGTACAACAATTGACAAAGAAGAAATATAATATTCCATGAATGTGTCAACATATTGAGAAATGCATAAATGAATACAGTGGACAAGTATTATCTATTGAGGAATGCCATTTTTGAGGTGCTGTAAGAAAACAGGGCTTACTTGGAGCCAGTGACAAATGGAAGCTATGCCAGTTATTCTATGGGGAAATTCATGCAACTATGTATTTTCTTGAGTATAGATGGATCATTCCAGCATACCATTGAGCTTCATGGTGTCTCCACGTTATTTTCCTTCTGTAACAAGGGTACTGGGGGTATTACATAACATATGTATGGGTAATTTTAATCACCATCATCATATCAAAAGGATCAGTCTAAAAAAAAAAATGTATGACAAATAGCACGTTGATATAAAGGTGGTATTTTCTTTCAATAGTCACAAGATTTCAAGAAGTCCTCATGCATTTCTCTGTGCACTATGTATAATGAAACTTTCTAACCAATTTAAGCCAGAATCTACACAAGGTCTTTTGGTTATTTTCTCATTGCTGGGGCAGTAAACCTGCCTCTCTCCTGAAGAGCATGATCGCAAGACATTGATACTGTATGCTGTTAACAGGTGCATATAATTTCTTCATTAGATAAACCTGGTGCCTTATATCTGGAAATTGTACCCATTAATGAACTGGACTTGAGGAGGCCTTAAGTTCTCTTTTTTATATCCTATGATGTCACACAAGGATGTAAAGTGAAGATATAGTAAGTTCAATGTGTACACATTTTATTTGATATTTATTTATAACATTCTGTCTCTCCTTATTCTACCATTTCTTTATCATAATTAATTTTGGAAAATGTCATAAAACTGGACATCTTAAGTATTATTTAATGCCAGACACTAAGAAAAATGGAATATGCTTCTTGTTAATCGTTTATGCCTTTAAATTTCATCACGTTTCTTCAGACTAAAAGTAACAAATAAATAGTTTGCACCCTTCGTGGAAGGAGCTTAACCTGCCAACCTCAAACACTTTTAACCTCAAGGATCTTGTGCTGTAGATGAATTAGACCAAATACCAGTCCTTACATGTAAAATGGTTTCATGCAAATCCAACTTTTCCTGTAATTAATGACAGTACTTACTTGCAGAGATCAAAAAATTTTAATCACAATCCACTTTCAATGTTTCAATCAAAAATTTAATAAAGCCATTAGATTTCTGGGTTTTTTGGTATTTGTGTTGGCATTTTAAAGCACATAATAATTGACATGGATCAGTTTTATGATCTCAGAAAGCAATCTAGAGATAGACCTGGAAGAACACTGAATCCTTTTATTATGTCTCTATTGCCGGAACATGACATTTTGAGCCTGGTTTCAGCTCAGACATTCTTTGATTTAGCAATCCATGAATCCTACTCTGCAGCAGCAAGATTAGAGCAGAATGTCATGTGCTGCTGAGTTTTTATGTGAATGCCAAATATTAAAATATCTACAACTGAGTTCATCTTTATAGGATGCTTGACTGTTCCTTCCCTCTTATTGTTCTGATGTTCTGTAGCTGAAATTGGTTCATAAAAATATCTGTTGCATTGGTTAGATGCTCTAAAACTGTTGTGAGTTTATTAATTACAAGTTTTGCTAGGGTACTAAAACTCACAAATCAATTAAATTACCTCATGGTCTTTATAATGTAGTTACACATTTTTTCTAAAACAGCTTAATTTCACCTAACATTCTATAGAGCTTTTCACTGCATGATGGTAGCATGTATATAAACAAAATAATGAATACTGTGGACCTCCTTCATCCCTATAAAAATAAATTAAATGTTGAAAGGTCAATTACACCATCTGTAAATGGATATTACCTAAGCAACCTGAGAGCTTGATGTGAGTGAGGGTAAAGTTCTTTGAATGCAAATAAAACTGTGACTTGCAAAGTGATTGCATACTTTAAAACGCATTTGATGGCCAAAGCATGGAGACAAACCTCTGATTGTTTATTGATCATGAATTAGAATCCCATGTCAAGAAGATCAGCTCAAGGTTACAAAGATCAGCCAGCCAGCATGTGAAAATCTGTAACTAATGCCTTATAGTCTAGCTTTGACAGGGTCAATCTCCCTCTTACGAGGTCCTCTTTGAGACTGATGTTATTACAACCATTTTTGTAACCCATTTTGCTTCTTTACAGATTCCAAGTTACTCATGTGCACTTTATGTACTTACTAATTTCTGTTTTGGGTAATGTAGTTATGTTTGGCACCTGTTCCAACTGTAAATATGCCACTTAGAAAAGGCAAACACACAGACACATACGATAAACATTCCATTTACATTTGCACATTTACTTATAGGGTCAATTTAGGATCTCTAGCTCACCATTCATGCATGGTGAAAAGCCATTTAAACTATCAATGGAAATGCCTATACTTGCAGACCTATACTTTCATTAAATCTTTGTGAATGCTTAAAAACAAATTCTGATTTGGTTCTGATGCCTCAAACTTGGCTGCCTAACCTTCCAGTTCAATTGAGCACCCTATTCTAGCAGGAGCATTTTCAGAGCAGAGCAGGCAATTGTTGGACTTGGCTCACATGAGGATTGCATCATCACACTTAAGTAGTGTGCGTGTATGTTTTTAATATAACAATAACCCAGTTAAGTGTAAAGTGTTTTTTGCCAGTACTGCAAGCGTCTCATGTGCCTGCTGTCATCTGATCTCCTTGCCTGTTTTATTTTGAATCTATTGAGTTCCAATATTTTGTATTTCTTAGTTATTGTTTTTATTTCACAACTCATATTATTGTTGATGCTGATTAACTGTATGGACATAATTTGTTACTACATTCAAGTCCAGAAAATACGATTCAAGGATCTACATATAGTCTCATAAAAGTATACTTGACCGGTACCCCTTTTCTTCTCATCACTTGACTTCACGCCTAAACAATCAATCTCCAGATTGATGTGGAGCTGTTTTGGCAAGTGGCAAAAACAGAATGTCTGCTTTCTGTCATATCACAATGCAGCACATAAAATCTAACATTTATTAATATATTACCTAGCTGGGAAAAAAAAAGTATCTGTGACTAGCACAAAATAATGCTAAATGCTAAAGCTAGTTCAAATCTTACCCCTGAGCCATTTAGCCTCTCTCCCTCTGGTTGTTTTTAAGCCTGATATAAAATATATATTGAATCGTTTTGTTGTAAATCTTCTTGATTTAGTATTTACACTTTATCAAATGTAACAGAATTGTTATCTCTGTCCCTCACGTTTTTCTCTATTATCAATATTTTGTGTCTAAATGAAAGAAATACAGCTTTGTTTGGACCGCTCGCTCCATTCCCCCATTCAAGGTTTCCCTGAAACAATCAGAGTGGAAGAGAGGCTGGGTATGTGTGAGAGTGTCCTATTGGAGAAGTAAATAGTGCTAACTGCAGTCAGTCAATGGCACAAAGAACTGACCATCATCATGTCGAAAAACACATGCCTGCTGAGAAATGCATCCCCTTGTTCAAAGTTAGAGGGGTGTAGAATCCAACTTTAGGTTTTTGTCTTAGACCATGAACTAATTAAGCCTAAATTTTATATATGTTGTTACTAAATATCCTGACTATTGTCTCATATGAACACCATACTTGTAAAAATTGGATTTAGAATAATAGGAAGATTTTGGCCCACAGGATAAATATTAATTAATTTCTTACCTTGTATTTTAAACCTGATGAACGAACCTTATTCTAGAAATTTTGATTGTTTAAGATTCACTTAATAATCTTAAATGACAATGAAAATAAGCATTTTTATTTGCTTAAATTAGACCCATGAGGCTAAATAATGAGGCAGTTACACTGCAATGTATTTAGTATGCAGTACTGTAGATCAAATTAAAAAGTGTGAACCACTGACTGCGACCATCTAAAGTATTACCGGTAGTTGGCTGTGGCCACTTGAACTACAATTTAATGCAATCAGAAAAATATTACAAATTGTAAATTCATTAACAAGTTGCTTGATTTGATAATAATGGAGATGCTTCCATGAATATACAGAAAAGTAAGCATGTCGGATATATATATCATAGTATCTGGATACCTGATCGGGGGCCATTTTTTCACAGCATGTTATCAGTCTTTTACATTCACTTTACCTTTCTGGGGAAATCTCTATTAATACCTTCTCCTAATACCTGCCTTGTTTCTCCTTAGAATAGATATTGTCAGGAAATTATAATCTCTCCTTACCTTAAAAGACACCTGTAAAGATGGACCAGAGGCTGTTTCCTCCCTGACTCTGCTTGTTCTATTAAGCAGGTTTGAAGAGAGGAGTCTAGAAAGGAGCTAGGGAAAAGGAGACCAACCAAAGAGGGCAACAAATAAAAACCTAAGAACTCAAAGAAAACCAAACATCACAACAAAATAGGAATTAAACCAATAAAACTAGAAAACATGGAGCAAAGTAAAACTGAATACTCAAAAGAAAATATAACAGAACCAAGACCGTAACAGAGCAGGGGAGAAAGTGTTGCGACATTTGACTTTAAGGTACTTTCATGCTATAGATATTTTTTGACCAAAAGTCTTGTTTAAATATAAGCAATTGTGAGCAAAAATCGGCCCAGAAATTTAAGAGTATTATAAAATAATTACAAGAATAGACACTTCCCTCTGGCAGGAGGCTGCGGTTCATCAGGACCAAAACCTCACGCCACAAGAACACTTTCTTCTCATCTACTACCAGCTGTATTAACAAGGCCCAGAGACCCCCGTGACACTGACATACCTCTCTCCCTACTCCGTTCAGGACCTAGACCATCAACACCAATTCAAATTCCTTGTAAGTGCAAACCTACTTGGCATTAAACTTGATTCTGATTCTGAATAAACAAACTAATTGTGTTTTTCCATTCCGACCAAAAGGCAGGGATTACTCAGAGTTTTTAGAGACACAGACTTCTGTTTTTTAATTTTTTTTCTTGATACAAAAGATATTGACTACTCAAAGGAAGTAAGGACCACTTCACTCAATATAACAAACAGTGTTTTTGAACAGAATTAACAACTATAGCTCTAACACATTGATATAATGTCATTTTGACCAAATCATCATTTAACCAATGAATCGAATCTAATAGAACATCACTTAACTTACACAATTGTATTGAAAAAAAAAAGCTATTTTTGTTGCTTCTTGCTGGCTGGTTTACCAAAGATCCTGATGCCTATGTCTCTTGTTAGTCTTCTGGGTTAGCATGTGTATGTCTATGGTGCATTCAAAGACAGCTGCCTGCCTGTTGCATGTCAGAACTGATGTTTTCTTCAGTAGTTTATCTTATTAGGCTAGTTCCTCGGTCCGCCTATATACAGTTACAATCTTAGGCCTGTATGTGGCAAAGACTTGGGAATGGAATGAGTGCTTTGTCCTTCAGCTAACAACAAAGTATAATACTTTGATAAGGCTGGATCCATGGATGTCTCCTCATCTGCAAATGTGTATGATGTAATTATGTGACGATGTGGCATACTAAAGTATAAAATTGTCATGATGGGTTCACTAAAACGACCCAAGTATGCAGAACACCACTGACGGACACAGGGATAAAAGTTCAACAAGTTTATTTTAGTGCAAGCACACAGGATGTACAGGTTCTGGCTCGGGCCTGGACACTGGTTCACCGGAGTCTGCGTGAGAGACAGTTCAGTTAGCGTTGCAAGCTGGAGCTTGATTTCTTGAGGATAACTGATTGTACCTTGAGGGTTCTTGAGGTTAGCTTTGGGAGAGTCTCTGTTGGATCTGGAGAGGTGTTCATCAGCAGAGTCCGCTTGCTGCTTCAGTGTCTCACGTCTTATAATGAACAGACCTTGGCTTAGGGTTTTCCAGCTCTTAGTCCTGAGCTGCATGGAAGTTCACTATACGATTCTTCAGGTTTGGCTCAGAGGGTCGGCTCGGCAGGTTAGCTCTTCCTGAGCTTCACAGAGGAGACACTGGTTTCCTGGAAGACAGAAACAACGGTTAGAATCCAGGCTGGATTCAAAGTCACAAAGTTACACTGAGAGCCTGGGCTTAAGCGCTGACCAACTGGATCAACACTGCGGCGTTGAGGCAAGGTCTGAAGACAGCTTAAAGGAATAGTACACCCAAAACATGATTAGCCTTCATTTTCTACTCACCTCCATGCTGAACAACACTCTGGAGTACTTTTTTGATATCTCAAATGCATCTGGAGATCTGGGAGACTTCTTGCTGTCTGCTGACATTCAAATAATGGAGGTCCATGGCGCCCGAGACAGAAAGGTCCATAAAAGTCCACAAAAACGTGTCAATATTCCTCCATACTGCTCGTCCAATGTAATCCAAGTGTCCTGAGTGGGTAGCATCCAGAATTTACTCGAAACGAAGTCATTTAGAATGTTTTTAGAGCATAAACAGTAGTGTATAGGATTTCCTAATAGCGCCCCCATGCGCGCTCGCGATTCTACGGAAGCCGGCAGACCAAACCAGCGCATTCAGCTCGGCAAAGAACTCATGCTCTTCCTCAACACTGAAGTCCTCAGACATTTTTCTTTCGTTGTTTCTTTCTTTGCACAGGTAAACAGCACATTTCTTCTTCTACGCTTGCATTATCGGCAGACCAGACGCTGAATGCGCACTTTCTTCCGGTTTGGTCTGCCGGCTTCCGTAGCGTCGTGAGCGCGCATGGGGGCGCTATTAGGAAATCCTATACACTACTGTTTATGCTCTAAAAACATTCTAAATGACTTCGTTTCGAGTAAATTCTGGATGCTACCCACTCAGGACACTTGGATTACATTGGACGAGCAGTATGGAGGAATATTGACACGTTTTTGTGGACTTTTATGGACCTTTCTGTCTCGGGCGCCATGGACCTCCATTATTTGAATGTCAGCAGACAGCAAGAAGCCTCCCAGATCTCCAGATGCATTTGAGATATCAAAAAAGTACTCCAGAGTGTTGTTCAGCATGGGGGTGAGTAGAAAATGAAGGCTAATCATGTTTTGGGTGTACTATTCCTTTAAGTAGTGGATCCTCTGATGATCTTGATGGGATGCAGCTGTGCAGGAGGCTCCCTCAGAAGGATCCACGGCGGACTCTGCTGGAGAAAGGTGGAACTTCTCCAGCTCCCAACAAAAATGTTTTGCTACCTGTTTGCCAGGGCCACTTCCCGAGAAGTGAGCCTGGATGGTAAGCAGCTGCCTTCTGTAACTCTAAGCAATTTCTCTGATCTGAGTTAATTACAATTTCTATCAAAATCTGTTGTCATGTCTCATGGTTATTTAAAGAGTTTGCCCTAAGTGATCTCTTTTCAGGAAAATGAACCAGAGAGAGAAAGTTTCAAGGAATAGACAGAGAGCATGCCTTTAACAGCTCGGAAGAAGAACTTACAGCCAGGGCTGGGCGATTTAGAAAAAAAGCTTATCGATAAAAAAAAAAAAATGCATATTGATCGATATTATTGAAAAGATTTGAAACCATATTTTATGTGCAGCTCTGCCTGGACTTTTTATGATATTGCTTAATGATTTAATTTTAATAAAGAACACAAACACAGACTTCCAATTAAATCTTTATTTAACCAACTTTTTTAACCATAACAGAATTGTTTTAAATAAAAATAACTTAAGAGACCTGAGTTATGTTATTAAATACTGACAAAGAATAAACCAAAGTGACCAGAAAAGTGACCAAAATAAATATTACAAATAAATAAATGGATTCCTCCACCCCCCTCCCACCACCCCACCCCCCTCCGCCGCCGCCGCCTTCCCCATTCTTCTGAGCTGAACCTGGTTCAGCTTAGTTTCCTGCTTTAACCTGAGTTATTACTTTGAAGTTTCTGGCCCCTCAGCATTTTTCTCTCAATTGTTAGAACTACGTGGGAAACTGCCCAGAACTGAAAATATATATATATTTTCCCGAAATTCCCGAAGATTCCTCAGAGGAGAGCCGCGCCGGGGCCTACACATCTCGTACTCCTGCGGGTGTGAGCAGCTGAGATGATACAAAAAAAAAAATTGGTTGTGTTATCAGACTTGGTTTTCACTGGTTCCCGACACATTTTACAGATGACTGTGGTTTGTTTTTTGTCCAACTTGCCATGACCGAAATACTGCCAAACTGGCGAACTACAAAAACCCTTCTTTGGAACAATTTCCTCCGCCTCTCCTTGCTGCACATGTTCATGTGCTCTGTGTTGTGGTTTGATAGGGCGGCGCTTTGTGACGGCGTGCCTGGGTCCGCGATTGTGATTGGTTGGGAGGAAGTAGTGACTAGCATAAACCTACATGCTAGGCTTCAATGAGAAGGAAAGAAAACTGCGTTTCTTTATCAAACTTTTATCGACCCTCTTTTTTTCTATTGCGCCACACGTCTATCGATCGATATATATCGTTATTGAATTATCGCCCAGCCCTACTTACAGCATACCAATAACAGGTTTAGCTTTTGTAAGGAATGACAACTATTGTGGGTGACAGATAGAAAAAGAGCGGGGGACATGTCAAGTTTACTTTACTCCTTCACTGGAAAAAATTTTGGAAATAAGCAAGAGAAATTACTGGAAATACTTGGCAGGAGATAACATAAAAAATCGGGCGTTTCTCACGTTAATCATGAGAGTTGGCAAGTATGAAACACTGTACAGTTATAAGTGTTCCTTTAGCTTTGAGTGCAGGAAACCTTTTGGTGTGACACTGATGCTGCTGACTACAGACTGAGTGCTAAGAGACACGAAGCAGAGCAAATTCACTTTCTCATATAAACTGTTCTATTTAATAGTTGAGTCAGTCGACTTTGACTGCAATGTAGACAAAAAAGTGTGGGTGTTCCAGACTTCAAATATGAAAAGTGTGGGTGTTGCATCCCCCACAGGATTGACGCCCATGCTTCAAAGGCACTGAGATAACAACTCTGATTGATCAAAATTAGTGTGATCAACTGTGACCGGTCTACAGATACACACAGCGGTACCTACAGTAAGTGTTGCTTCCACATCGAGTGGAATTAAGGGTAATGGTTACAGATTACAGGCTGCATAGGTAATCCCTCAAACTATACTGTACATAATGGAGATAGAAGGATACATACATCGCCTGAAACTTTGGGTCGATATTACATTTTTTTTTTCTGTATTGGCACCGGACAATATGTACATGCATTAGCAGATACATTTGTACATTCAGCAATCATGTCTTGAGACCAATTATATCGCATGTGTTACCACTCCCTCCGTTTGCTAGCCATTATTAACATGATTTTTTTTAATTAAATAAATAAATGTTTCTTTTTTTTACATTTATTACTGTGTTTCTTTTATGTTAATTGAAGAACTAAAACCTATACCAGCCTCAAAAATTGACACCAATAAAACAGGAGTACTTGTCGGGGATCGATTAGACTTATTTAAAAGTAATTAGTATCAACATTAGCCTAGAAAAATCTGAATTAGATTTTGATCTTATAATTTAAATTCTAAGAAATATTACAAAACAATTTTTGAAGGGGAATAAAAGTACAGAAGACTTTCTCAATGAAAGACATAATCACAGCATATGTCGCTTCCAGTCGTACAAATTACAGTATCTAGTATAAGCAGTAATTTACCGTATATATATATATATATATATATATATATATATATATATATATATATATATATATATATATATATATATACACAGTATATATCATGCTGATAAAAAAAATAAAGTTTCTTCTGCATGCAAAGTGAGAAATAAAAAATGTAAAAAAAAATCCAGAACATCCGCATGTTATATCATGTTACCTCACTCCATCTCGAAACATTTTTATAAGGCAGGGCAAGTTTATTCATATGACAAATCTCAGTAGCAAGACATTTCAAAGTACTGTAAATGAAAAAAATGCAGTTCCATAAAGAGGTTATTGAATCTTTTATGAAATAAGAAAATGAATGAAATGTTATACTGAAACCTTAAAGGAATAGTACACCCAAAACATGATTAGCCTTCATTTTCTACTCACCCCCATGCTGAACAACACTCTGGAGTACTTTTTTGATATCTCAAATGCATCTGGAGATCTGGGAGGCTTCTTGCTGTCTGCTGACATTCAAAAAATGGAGGTCCATGGCGCCCGAGACAGAAAGGTCCATAAAAGTCCACAAAAAACGTGTCAATATTCCTCTATACTGCTCGTCCAATGTATTCCAAGTGTCCTGAGTGGGTAGCATCCAGAATTTACTCGAAACGAAGTCATTTAGAATGTTTTTAGAGCATAAACAGTAGTGTATAGGATTTCCTGAAAGCGCGCACCTGCGCGTTCACGACGCTACGGAAGCCGGCAGACCAAACCAGATGAAAGTGCGCATTCAGCGTCTGCTCTTCCAATAATGCAAGCGTAGAAGAAGAAATGTGCTGTTTACCTGTGCAAAGAAAGAAACAACGAAAGAAAAATGTCTGAGGACTTCAGTGTTGAGGAAGAGCATGAGTTCTTTGCCGAGCTGAATGCGCACTTTCATCTGGTTTGGTCTGCCGCGGTTTCCGTAGACTCGTGAACGCGCTTTTAGGAAATACTATACACTACTGTTTATGCTCTAAAAACATTCTAAATGACTTCGTTTCGAGTAAATTCTGGATGCTACCCACTCAGGACACTTGGAATACATTGGACGAGCAGTATGGAGGAATATTGACACGTTTTTGTGGACTTTTATGGACCTTTCTGTCTCGGGCACCATAGACCTCCATTATTTGAATGTCAGCAGACAGCAAGAAGCCTCCCAGATCTCCAGATGCATTTGAGATATCAAAAAAGTACTCCAGAGTGTTGTTCAGCATGGGGGTGAGTAGAAAATAAAGGCTAATCATGTTTTGGGTGTACTATTCCTTTAACTAATATCTGGATACCATATTCAAAGGCTCCTTTAAACAAGTTGTTGACTTAAGTCAAAGCATTGGAGAGGTCTGGGTGATGGATATGCAAACATCAAATCTGTCATGTAACTCAGTGATACATACCAAGGCTGCATTTACACTGCAGGCCTTAATGCTAAATTTTGTTGTGAAGTTCGATTGTTTTGTGTGGTCACTTACAGTTCATAATATACATATATATGATTTGATGTTTATCTCCTGTCTTAATAGTATTCATACAACTTGTGTGTGCAGCATTTTCTGTAGAAGACGCAGATGCCAGAAGTCACAGAAGTCAACATGGATGGCAGTGCTGGTGTACATCTGCTGATCTTTAATTTCTTTTCAAACCAGAGAAAGGACATTAACAATGCAATCTTTTTAAGGAGATGGAAAAAGAAAAACATCATCCACAATGGTTGCTTTGAACTCAGTTCTTTAATTTAGGAGGGGATTTTCTTACTGTTTGCCATGGTTGATGTTTTTTTTCCAGTTTCTGAGCAGCAAGATGCGGAACAGTGACCTTTGTCGATTATTAATGACATACAGCGCGCGCTGTATGTCATCAGGGTGTGCTTCTGCAACAGCAGTTTCCCGCCAAAGCGCTATGGGAAACCTATTCGAGAACTTTGGTGGATGGTCACGAGAACTTCTTCGGCGAGGCCGGCAGGAGTGTTTATTTTCCAAAACACATGTCTGAGGAATCGTACAAGTGGTTGTACTTCCGAACCTCCTCGATCAACCTTTCTTTGGGGTTATCAATTGTTGTTTTTACTCCTCGGTTTTTAAAAATGGCGCACCCCGGCACCGAATCGAGAAAGACAACCACACAGACAGTTGGAAAGGTATACCAAGGACCAATCACAACTGCTTTTCATCTGCGCACTTCCATTTGAGGTCTGTGTGGGATTGCGTCAGAATTTTTTTGACAGATTTGACGGTTGCAGAGGCTATCCATCAGATGTCTAAATTGGCCTTTACCCTAAACCTAACCCATTGCAGGTTCACACCTGTAATGGACTAAAGGTGACTAAATCACACCTTAGTCCTTAACGTTACCCCTGACCCAAAAACATAAATTTCCCACGTTGGGTCAAGGCTTTGGGCCCCACATGTAGCAGGCTGTCCCCACAATGTGTCATTTTCCCAGAAAATATGCCCCACAATGTATTAAAAAGGAGAGCACACACACACAAACACACATCCATGTTCAGAATGTTATTGAGGACCTTACATTTACATTAATTTATCATCCATGAATAAAGCTAAAACTGATGCTTCTTGATTTTGTGAAAGCTTTGACAAAATGTGGAATAATTTGAAATAAAAAAACAAAAGATTCAAATAATCAGCGTACTGCAACTAAAATTGAATGCTGATTGTTTCCTTTGGGTCCTGAAAGGCTGACATGTTGTGCTGAGAGAAGAAGAAACAAAAAAAAACATGGTTTAAAATATCAAACGTCAGTTAAATTTAGCACTTTAGAAATGTAACTAAAGTATAATTAGACTCGAGAGCACTTTACAGTTTCCATCTGCCATAAACCACATCCTCAGTTTAGTGCAGATCAGAAATATACAGCTTGATCCATTTAGGGAAATAAAGTTGGAATCCCATCCAGCTTGTGATTATTCTGCACCTTAAATGGGATTGGAAAAACAATTAAGTTGTATAGAAATGTAATTTCAGGGTTGAGCGTGCAGGTGTACTTTGTATGCAACTTTCCATGTTAAATGCACTTCCTCTTAGCAAATTAGATGATAATTGAGCTACGTCTGCTTTGTTTGTGTCAAGGTAATAATCCAAGTTTCCCCCTAAAAGCTGAAGAGCGCAGCTGTGTGATCGCTTAAGTAAAAAATGTAATTATTTTGCATGTTGGGAAATTCAACAGGTAAGACAGGTGCAGTTTTCACTTCCTTTCCTTTCAACTTTACAACCCAAATTAGTACCTGCTCCAACCCATCCGAGAGTCACTCTACACCTAAGGTGAGTGTTTTTTCATATGTATCTGATTCTGTCCATTTTATTGTCTCTGTATAGCGTAGGGTTATATGTGTATCTTGTGTCATGTCTTGGAGTTCCTTCTTGTAGTGTAAAATGGAAACTTTTAAAGATTACTATAGATATTTAATATTATAGAATGTATAAGTTTATAGAACATCAGCATATCATTTATTACCTTTAGTCAGGACCTGAAGTTAACTTTTTTGGCCACCAAATGTCGTGGCAGATAGATTGTGTAATTCATCTACCACAAATTGTTTTTTTCAATAGCCATTTTTTTTTTTTGCTAAAATAAAAGTGACGCTTTAGGAAGGCTTTAAATGCTTTAGAATGGATCATTAATTTTGTACAGAATACACATTTACGTGCTCCCAAGTTATTAATCACCTTAGAGTAGACAACGACAGATATACAAACAGCTGATCTTCTCATCGATGGTATCATTTCTTTAGTTAACACCCACCTGCAAATTTAATTTAATCTAGAACAGTTACGTTTTCACAGTTTACATCCAGGTTCAACTCTAATTTTCTTTTTCTTTTTTCTTTATCTTTTTTTTTTTTAAGATTGTTGCATTACATGAATCTCAAAATGGTATTTTTAAAAGCTACATTTTCAGTTTCATCTAATGGTCAGACTGAATCGACATGAACTACCCTCACACTGCCTCTCTCCTCTAAAGGCCAATTTATACTTCTTAAGCATAGCCTCGGCAACCATCAAATCTTTCTCTGTGCGCAGATGTTCTGCAACCGCCGTCGCGCACCTCAAAGGAATCATGACTACACGTCGGACGGTCACAAACCTGCGCAGACCACAAGCGGAAGTGCGCAGACAAAAAGCAGCTGTGATTGGCCTTTCCGGCTGTCTGTGTGGTCATCCTTCTCGATTCGGTGGCAGCGAGTGCCATTTTTAAAAGCCGACGAACAACTACAATGGACAACCTACGCGTCCCCCTTTGTCTTTTTGCCAACTCCATAAACAGAACCTGTACCTCTTCGATGTCTTGCAACTCTAGAGCCATCTGCATGACCGTGATATCTTGCAGATGTGCCATTGTCGTTTTGGAAGATAAACACTCCCACTAAAAATTGGCTTCCACGTCTGCTTTTTACCTATTTTGTCAAGTGATGATGAGGTTTGTTTACATTACAGTAGATCACAGCATCAAATCCATACATTCATCAATATTTCTGTATACTCATGAACATCAACATTATATTATTAGTATTAAGAATTACAAGATGAGAGTATCCTAACTGAACCACTGTTTTAGTGAAGGAAGCAGCAGACACAAGTTTTTTTTTCTTATTAAAATGGAAGATAGAAAAAATAATGCTGATGATGAATCCAGAAAAGCTTTCGTTTGTGAGTGACTTTTAAAAAAGTAATTTTAATGTAGCCCTAGAAGAGGTGTTTTGTGTTCTTCTCTCATCATTATCATGAAAGGTAGGGTGACCAGATATGAGAGACACTGGTTGTACTGGCCAAATAACCAGTTTATTTTTCTATTTAAAGCCTACATGTATAAACTTCTGCTGCGCAATCATAAAATCCTCACTGAATCCAACCGCTCCTTGGTCCTTCGCTCTGAAACACTTCCAGTGGAATAGGATGCCTGGCAGAATCCCCTCACAGACGTTCCATGGATGACTGCTGAGTTAACGAATTTGGTGTAATAACCGGGGTACCACTATGGTTCCTTAGCTCCAGTGGCGAGCACAGCTGGCCGGCCCTTTCCACTTTGAGAACTCTCTCAACAGCTGTTCTCACACTGATTCTCCACTGCTCCTGCCTCAGCGAACGGTGTCTCACCTTACCTCTGTTGTGTGGGTGATTCATCCACAAGCCGCCCTAGGCACTCTGACCAAAACAGACATGGACCCAGTGCAGGAGAGAGCTGCGAGTCTGCTGAGAAAAAGATAAAAAAAAAAACTCTTTATAAAAGCAGCAACCACAGCTTGAAATCAGTCATCTTAGTAATGTCTGCCGGTCGTGTGTGGTGTAAGTCTAGTTTACCTAGATAATTTTATAAATGTATTTTATCCATCCATATAGGATTGTGCATAGGCCTAACCTGCAGCAGCCATATTGTAATGGTGATCTCTACAGTCACCAGTTTGTCAGGTCAGCGCTGCCGTGGCATAAAGAAGTCTTCCTTCATAAATATGCAACCCACTTATATAAATATAAATAGCAATTTCTAAGGCAACATAAACATAAAGACTTTCAGGTCATAGATAATGATGAAAATAACATATGTATGGATAATATATTATATTCTTTCAATAAAACCCTGTACATTATTAAACACTATGCCGTTTTACTTTTCAAGACAAGTCTAATATTTTCATTAACTAGTGTTTAGATAAAGAACAACATTAACAATCATAAGAAAAATTATGCAATTAACATAATCCAAACTATATCCACTATATTGTCAAGGTCAGGCAACTGTTGACAAGCTTTTATTACAGAGCATAAAATGAGGACTCTGATTCCTCAAAAAAATGTGGAGTAGCAGAAACTCTCCTTTGCTTCTTCCGCTTCCTCCACCACTGCAGCAACTGCTGGGTTTTCCACAAGATATAGCATGATCTCGCTTTCTCTGAACTACACTTTACAGCAATCATAACAGTGTATCTTCTCTGTTATGGTGTTATACACCTTGCTACCCCTTCTCCTTTCAAAACATTTGTTTTTTAATCATCATCCTCATTTTATTTTTGGTTACAGGCTGCAGCCTCTTCACATAAGCTTTATGTTTTCACATTTTACTAAAAAGAACAAAGAAATGAGCAAGGCGTAACAAAAAACAATAGGCAATGTGATTTGTCAAAAACATAACTTGTCAGTTTTGAGTGTTGTCTTATCGGCTACCCACCAATGTGGCAGGTAGATCCACAGTTTCACCTGCCAATCAAAAATGTTACTTGAATTTGACTTGTGGCAAGTGCCAATTTCATGCCCTACCTTTAGTCCTTGACAAACATAACATTAAATTGTAAGTTTTCTCAATTCTTAAAAGTTAATGGCAGTTTTTTTTTTTTTTGAAAAAAAGGTATTCGATTGAAGCTATCCATTTAAGCTATCCACACCATAGTGTGGCTGGCCAGTGGCTGGAGGGACCCTCAACTGCCACTGGGCAGATTGACATTTAGATAGATGCTCAGTAAACATGAAAGGGTGATTCTGTACAATCTATATGCACCAGTTTGTTTTAAGGTCCTCCTTCTGAATCCCCAGCTCCTTTTAAAGAGGTGTTTGGAAAGGTACAAAAAGATACAAGAAGATACTAAGTTCTGTATGTGTATATGTGGACAAGACCAAATTAAATGTGCATCTTTTTTTATTTAGGCAGTGGTGAGGGTGACTTAGAATGAGAGGTGCACATGGCATATGGTGTTTCTCACTATTGTCCCGTCCTGGATGGTTGGCAGATGCAGGGGGTCATCATCAAGGTCTTCAATTCATAGGGCAGGGTGTTATTCCCCTCTAATGATTATGATATTTTGGAAAACAATACAAGCCACAATTATATCACACGCCTTCTGAGGGGTCACCTTGAGATAACATAGGCAGTGGAACAGGCCTATCGTCACCCAGGCTCTCATCCTGCAGTGAGCTTGGTTGAAGTGTTGTTGGGGACCTGGTTCTGGGTTAGGGTCAGGGATCAGCAGCCTTGGTTGGCAATGGTAACCCCTGACCCCTAGCATTTGGCCATCCAACTCTCTTCTAATGTGTGAATACATTAGATTGCATTAATGGACAAGAATAGGTTATTTGTATTGTGCTAATCAGTAGGTGACTGACCACGTTGTAGTCTGTTTCTGACGTAAGATTTATAACATGTTCTTGAAATATGGAGAATCCGAGCCTCCTTGATGGCTTGGATGGGGTTAGTCCCCAGGAAATTGACAAAGTGGGGTAAAAAGCTCTTTCAGGACAAGGCACACCCTTCTTACTACTCTGCACAAACGAAATGTGGCTGTCACAAGTTCAAGTCTCAGGCTGTTAACCTTTGCCGCATGACTGCCGCCCCCTCTCTCAACTGTTTGTACTATCAAATAAAGGCAATTGGGATGTTGGGTTCAAGGTACAGTATAGGGGAACTAAGCAGGTGGTTAGTGGCTCCAGGGGGCTAAATTAAAAAAAGTCTATTTTTCAGGTGCATAATAATTTCCCAATGCCAGAGTAAAAAAAAAACTATAATTGCAGTGTTACAGTGTTTCATTTTTATCTATTGGATGTATTTGATCATTAATAAATAATGTATTCCTGCAAATAAAAGACAAATTTAACTGGTATTGGGGGGGGAGCTTGATGCACAGACAAGGAAAGACCAATGTAAACTTCTACAAGACAAACTTTTCTATAGAGAACAGTCTGATAGGCCATCTGATCTGAGTGCAAGACATGGAAAACCTTCCAAAAATCCCTAAAGCACAGCTGACCCCATTTGAACTGCTCACATAACACTCTCAAAATACTACCAGACCTGTGAGTTGCACCCAAATCTTTGGAAAGCTGTATACAGGTGCTGGTCATAAAATTAGAATATCATGAAAAAGTAGATTGATTTCAGTAATTCCATTTAAAAAGTGAAACTTGTATATTATATTCATACATTACATACAAACTCATATATTTCAGATGTTTATTTTGTTTAATTTTGATGATTACAAATGACAACAAATGAAAATCTCAAATTCATCATATCAGAAAATTAGAATATTGTGAAAAGGTTCAAAATTGATGGCCCCTGGTGCCACACTCTAATCAGCTAATTAACTCAAACCACCTGCAAAAGCCTTTAAATGGTCTTTCACTCTAGTTCTATAGGCTACACAATAATGGGGAAGACTGCTGACTTGACAGTTGTCCAAAAGACGACCATCGACACCTTGCACAAGGAGGGCAAGACACAAAAGGTCATCGCTAAAGAGGCTGGCTGTTCACAGAGCTCAGTGTCCAAGCACATTAATAGAGAGGCGAAGGGAAGGAAAAGATGTGGTCGAAAAAAGTGTACAAGCAAGAGAGATTACCGCAGCCTGGAGAGGATTGTGAAACAAAACCCATTCAAAAATGTGGGGGAGATTCACAAAGAGTGGACTGCAGCTGGAGTGAGTGCTTCAAGAACCACCACACACAGACGTATGAAAGACATGGGTTTCTGCTGTCGCATTCCTTGTGTCAAGCCACTCTTGAACCACAGACAGCGTCAGAAGCGTCTTGCCTGGGCTAAAGAGAAACAGGACTGGTGAGTGGTCCAAAGTCATGTTCTCTGATGAAAGTAAATTTTGCATTTCCTTTGGAAATCAAGGTCCCAGAGTCTGGAGGAAAAGAAGAGAGGCACTTCATCCACGTTGCTTGAAGTCCAGTGTAAAGTTTCCACAGTCAGTGATGGTTTGGGGTGCCATGTCATCTGCTGGTGTTGGTCCATTGTGTTTTCTGAGGTCCAGGGTCAACGCAGCCACATACCAGGAAGTTTTAGAGCACTTCATGCTTCCTGCAGCTGACCAACTTTTTGGAGATGCAGATTTCATTTTCCAACAGGACTTGGCACCTGCACACAGTGCCAAAGCTACCAGTACCTGGTTGAAGGACCATGGTATCCCTGTTCTTAATTGGCCAGCAAACTCTCCTGACCTTAACCCCATAGAAAATCTATGGGGTATTGTGAAGAAGAAGATGCAATACACCAGACCCAACAATTCAGAAGAGCTAAAAGCCACTATTAGAGCAACCTGGGCTATCATAACACCTGAGCAGTGCCACAGACTGATCGACTCCATGCCACGCCGCATTGCTGCAGTAATACAGGCCAAAGGAGGCCCAACTAAATACTGAGTGCTGTACATGCTCATACTTTTCATGTTCATACTTTTCAGTTGGCCAACATTTCTATAAATCCTTTGTTTTTATTGGTCTTCAGTAATATTCTAATTTTCTGATATGATGAATTTGAGATTTTCATTTGTTGTCATTTGTAATCATCAAAATTAAACAAAATAAACATCTGAAATATATGAGTTTGTATGTAATGTATGAATATAATATACAAGTTTCACTTTTTAAATGGAATTACTGAAATCAATCTACTTTTTCATGATATTCTAATTTTATGACCAGCACCTGTACATTGCCAACACTCTCCCTGTCACAGTTTGATCTGCAGAGCCAAGCATTTCCAAGCTCAAACTTATGAAGAAATACAGATCCTTAGAGGCACAAGAAAGACCTAAGTAGACTGGCAGGGATTAGTATTAACAGAAAAAATTGACCATCAGTTAATTTTATCTTTCAGACATATAAAAAGCTGTGCAGCCACATAAGCCAGGGAGCACAGGTTTTAAAGAGTGAGTGGAATATTGAGGAAGAAAAGAATGATGAAAATTTTATATTTGTGGTTAAAGGCAGTTTCAATATTTTGTCCTACAGCTGTTATGAAAGATGTTACATATAGTTACATCTATTAACAGCTTTAAGATATAATTATATAGCTTTAAATTAGTTGTTTCCAATTTTTCTTTACCAGGTTTCAGGTCACTTTTCATTTACATTATATAGCTGTGTTTAAGTGTTTGCTTGATATTGTATGATTTTATTATTTTGCAGGTAGCAATCTAGAAATTCAAACTAACAAAGCAGTGAAATTGAAAAGTTTTATTTAAAACAATGAGGTAATGAGATGAGTGGGACTGAATCAGATGTCGAGGAAGACCTGAACGGGTGTTGCAGGCAGAACCAGACGCGGCTTGAGACTGCAGAGAAGACCAAACGTACCCCCAATGAGGCAGAGCAAGAGAAACAGGCAGAGCACAACAAAAGGAAAAAAAATAATGGGGAACAACTCGTGTAGGTGAGAAAGTAAACAAGACATCCTGGCAGCAAGTGAAGAGTGAGGCAGGTCTACAAAGGCAGGGAACCAGTTAAAATGACTTGGAGGTAGTTAGTGGCAGCAGCTGGAGCTAATTATGGTGCTGAGTAGTGGCTGGGAGGTAACTGAGGATAATAATGCAGAATGGAGTAGGAATCAGTCCAAAACAAAACAAACACCTAAAAAAAACACATATATATTCGTGTGTGAGTGTGTGCGTGAATGGGTGAATGACTGAATGTAGTGTAAAGCGCTTTGGTCAAGTCTCCTGACTTGAAAAAACACTATATAAGTACAGATAATTTACCATATATATATATATATATATATATATATATATACAAACACATATTTCTGTTAGGGACCTATGGAACCCTGGGCTCTGGCTACTGGTGCCAAATTAAAGCTGGATTCTAGCGGAGCCTTATTTAAGGGGCTTTTAATTTATTTAACTTTAACTTTCAATTTTACTCTGGGGGAAAAAAAAAAGCTCCCTAAAAAGAATAATGGGTAAATGTTATCTGTGCCTG
Organism: Cyprinodon tularosa; assembly: GCF_016077235.1. NCBI lineage: Eukaryota > Metazoa > Chordata > Actinopteri > Cyprinodontiformes > Cyprinodontidae > Cyprinodon > Cyprinodon tularosa. The sequence goes on along the minus strand of NW_024038720.1, from coordinate 4,556,730 downwards.
AGTACAATTTTTTCTTATTTTAGTAGCTTATACTCAGATTTGACATTCAAGTTTCCTGTGTATAAGATTTGATGCAAATGTAGTACAATTATTATTTTTATTGTATCTTTAAATTTGTAGTTAACAATACCGGTGTCTTTGTTTTATGTATGAATATAAAAACATTAAATGATTGCAACATTAGGGAATAAAAATTTCTGCAATGGCTGTGCAGTCAGTAAATGCATCTTGAATGAACGTTATGTGAAGGGAAAGTTTTATTTATTTTCCTATTACCGTAATACTAAACACTGAGTTTCATGCTCAGTTATCCCAAACTTGTGATTTTCTGAATAGTACTTTCAAGAGTTTAAAATTTTAGGTCATCCAAAACCAGGAGCCTGCACTGTTTTACAAACAGGTGAACTATACCCTGAAAAATATCATGTGTATTAATGTTTGATAGCTGTAAGCGTGTATACAACTTCCACTTTCAGTCAGTCAATTATTTGGTAGAGGTTGTCAGTCTGCTCCCTGTAAACGAAGACATTCGAAAATAAATTGACCACACAGGGGATTTCATAAAACCGCTAACAAAGAGCAGGCATGGAGTTCCTGTCTGAATGAGAAATTGGATTGCCTTGTGTTTTTCCCAAGGCTTGTGTACCAAAAACTTCAAAATATGATGGGGATAATAAATAAGACTACTGCCAAAATGCTTCTTTTGAGTAACGAAAGAAGAAAAGTCTTCAAAAATACAGTTGCGATCATGCTGTTAGATGTTTTATTCATTCATTTAACCCATCGACAGCTCACTAAGACAACATCAAAGACAGATACAAACATGCAATAAATGAAACAGAATTGAAACAAGTTGCAAGGTTTGGATGGTATATTGCACAAATGAGATGCGCCCCTTTAGTGCTTCCTTATGTTCCGTGAACAAGACTAACTGACATTTTTTCGGGCAAAACTTTGGCATTATTGCTAAGAATCACATCTTTCATGTGTTTCTGCGCCAAAACTATCACCCCCTTTTTCATTTTTGTTTTGTTTTGTTAAAACCACTGAGACTGATATTGTTTCCTTCTGATTACTCAGACCTTTTTTGCTGCCTATTTCCCCAATGTCTAAGGATGCTCAGGTTTTATCATACATTTAGTTATGGTGGATATCTTAAAGTAAAGTCAATAAAATTGCAGTATTAGAAGTCTTCAACATTTAAAGGTCATGTTAGCAAACTACTCAGTACAGAGAACAGCAGTCATTAGCAACCCCTTGAACTGATGCTTAAAGACCCAATTTGCATTATTTAAGCCTGGTGAATAATACAGACAGACATAATTTTCTGAAGAGCAAGCCACCGACACGATTTCCTTGGTCTGCGACAGTATAAAAATAGTTTAATTTATTTTTATTGAGGCAACATGTAAATATGGCTGGGCTTAGTATTTATGTTTAATCTCCTTTGTCCCTTTTGTCAAGATAAGGAACCCACCAATGGAACACCACTTATCAATATTTTCTTTGCACCTCACTCTTTTTTACATGTTTCTCCCAGTGAAGGATTATTGGATTGCTGTTGGGTCTGATCTCCTGCTGTTGGGCAATTCCTCTGACATTGAGGTTCCATCTATCAGTCAAATACAGCTCAATCTAGGCTGGTTTCCCTGATACCTTCAAATAACCACAATGACCTAAACTTATTTATTAAGAAATATTGCATATCTCTGTTTAACAATAGCTTGCCATTACTTGTCTTATTCATAAATTCCAGATTTCAGTGCTGTGTGGCTTGTGGCGCTGCCAAGGTCAGCTGTATGCCAGCTACAAGAAATATAATCATTTCTTAGTTCTTGAAGTAAAGAACTGTTCAGGTATTATCCCCTTGCATTTTTGTGGTGCAAAATGTATAAATATAATTCATATTTTTATGAGATTTGAAATGTGTCACTTTTAAACACATCTGTTATTCACTGGAAATGTACAACTGTGTACTACAGCTTATTTGATTCAAATCCTCAAGGGTGTAAATTCTCTTAAGCGATACGCAGGAATCTGTCTATTGCACATACTGTATGTCTAGTTACATTATTTAATCTTTATCTACTTATATTTTTTATGCTGCATCTTTATCATTTCATGCTGAATCTTATAGATGATTTTCTAGATCAAAAGAAATTTCAAAAAAGAAAACAGGTGAATGCAGGTAATTTTATTCATGATCCTATTGGTCTCATATATATATATATATATATATATATATATATATATATATATATATATATATATATATATATATATAGTAAAACCATCATATGTCCATACATTTTTCTGCACAAGGATGTTAATATTACGGTAAGCTGGAAATGCATTTTCTATCAAAGTCAGAGAAAGACGAAGCACTTACTAAACATTACATAATTGGCTGTATTTTAGATAAAACCTATTTATATATTTTTAAAAGACATTTAGGATTTCAAAATGGCATGGAGCCCAAACTATATATTTGATGGTAAATCTGGTCTTTAAAGTGAGGGAGAAGACTAAAGTTTCAAGTTTTTCAGTTTTATTTCATTACTGAACAGGATGTGAATGTATTTGTCTTTTTTTAAAATAAATCCAATGGTAGTAGATTTCCTCTTGGATGCCAGAAGGGTGTGTAAAGGGTAATCAATTCTAGATCTATGCAGAGGTTTCAAGAAATGCTTGAAACCTGCCCCCCTGGCTAAACTTTTAGAAAAAGAGGGTATGCTTCTCACCTTAATAATTCACAAGGTTAAAAGGTCACAATGGAATTTCCATTTCTGTAAGATTTAAGACAGTGGCAACATAGTGAACGGGTCCACAGCAATTACCTTCGCTCACAATACATTCAGTCCAGCAGAAATGTGAGGAATTATTATTTTTCTTTTTAGATAATGAAACAGGATCTAAAATCTCCATAGAAATGCTATTTGTAATTGGTACCGGAACCTAAATTCGATTTTTAAAACAACAGCAAAACAAATACTGAAAATCTGATATTACTTTCGAAAAAGGAATAGTCTTGTTTTCAGCTTAATGTGCATCTGTTTAAATGTTCATTAACAGATTTTGGAAAAAAGTTTACATTTTAACACAATTCTATAATTAATTAGATATTATAAGGGTGCTAAAAGTATTTGACCTTCTTTTTCTTGTTTGTTAAAGATTACTAAACAAAAAGCTCCATGAGGGGAGAAACACACCAACTGAATTTATAAAGAGATAGACACATTTAAATATCTCTGCATTTCTTTCTTGTGTTGCATTATTTATGACTGAGGTTACCGACAGATCAAGCAATACAATCTGTCATTCCAATATAAACTGCAGAGAGATTCAACCGCATAATCTCAACAGAACAGTAAACAGCCAACATGCATAATGTTGCCACTGTTTCAGCTAAACATTTTTTTGTAGTAAAATCTATCTAGTCTGCATGTACATGCTTTGGTATAACAATTCAAGAAAAAAAAACACATCCCTTTTTCCTTTTTTTCAAGTGTTAAACACTTAGGGAAAAGAAACACAGGGAAATGTTATATATTCTGGAAAGCTTTGATTGATAGCTGTAATAGAGGCATTAAACGTGTCTGTTACATGACATTTTGTCAGCAGATTTTGTCAGATTTTCCTAGGGGAGTCTTTGTCCTTATCATGTCAGTTTGAATGCTCTGAAGTTATCTTATGTGTAGGATCAATAGTTTTAGTTAAATCCTGGTGGTGGATTTATATTTTAACCTTCTAAAGTGATTCGTTTACTTAACAGTCTTACAAAAAGTTCAAGGATAAACTGAGGATGAAAGTATATTAATTATTGAAATTATCTAATTTTTTTCCAACTTTTCTTCTCTCTAAGGATTCTCTTCTTCAAGTAGTTTTCAGCACACAGAAACACAAATCAGGCATTTTTTGAAGTTTATTATGTTATTAGGGCACAGCAACTGACCTTGATGTTTCCTTGGAACATTTAACCAACCCCAAGGTGGCTATTACTGTGATGAATATTCGGCACTGCTGACAGCGCCATGGCTTATTTATTTACCCAGCAAGAGGTAGCCTGCTACCTCACCATGACCTCACGCTGTGTCTTCCTCTCTCATTTGTCAACTTACACCTCCTCTGGTGGCCATGTGGCGCCAGGAATGAGAAGGGTGTGAACATAACATGTAACTGAGCGAGGTAGCTGTAATGCACACAAGACACAAATAAACAATAGTAGAAAGCTGATGTGGCTAATTATTCTCAAACCTTTCAATCCTTCGGCTTCATTTCACTTTTGTTTGCCAGCATGTGGTGTTGATGGATTTAGGTTCTTCTATCAAGATTTCCTTCATTTAAAGCACTTAATCACAGTTGTTACCCTAAAAATAACTAGCAACTACGCTCTTTGTGTGGGAATCAAGGAAGGAAATATTATTTTTTATAAGAATCATTTATCTTATTATACCAATGATAATAATTACATACACTCATTTTATGAAAATTACTTCTTTTGTCCAACTATGCTGAACTGAAAGTACCCTCCACCCTTATAAATATATGCAAAATATGTCTAAAAAGGTATTATAAAGTGATTATGTGCTTATATTATAAGATGAAGTGAATGATGACAAATATAAAATAAAAAAAATAAAAATACCTTTTTTTATTACATATATTCAGAGGTGGGAGGGGGGAGACCATATGTTAGATATTTTATGACAAAGTAATCTCTAAAAATTGAACAAAGTAAATGTTATAGCAGATAATGTTAGTGTATACATTCCTTTTGAACCAGTTTTTATCGTCATTACAGTGTCATAGGTACAGAGCAAAGAAATGAACTCTCTGCCTTTAACCCATCCCCTTGGGAAGCAGTAGGCTGCCATTGTGCAGCGCCCGGGGAGCAGTTTTAATGGTCTTTGCTCAGAGTGGCAGTCTGTGGGAGTGGGGCTTGAACTCAGAACCTCTGGATTCCAAGCTCTATGCTCTAACCACTAGGTTACTACTCCCCTATTACCTTTATAGAGTTATCCAGAGAGTCCGGAAAGTTTTAATTTGCAAACCAAGAAGTCCTTATTGCCTTGGGTGTAAAAGGAGGTCTCATAAGGGTTACATAATTAGCACATAAGGGGCAGAATGGAATCAGGAAATTGTAGAGACATAGTATGTCTATATGTTGTTTAGCATTGATTTTGTTTTTTTGTTTTTTTTCCCATTTTGTTGTCTTTATGTCAAGTACTGTACAACAAGCTGCTATGAAGACCATTTAACCATTAAGTGGTGAGCCTGGTTCTGCCGGAGGTTTCTTCCTCGTAAAACACTGCATGAAAAGTGGGATTTTCGTCAAAATGCGGCACTGTAGATTGTCGTGGAACTTCAGGTTAGCGGCAGTTTACGACAATTTGCAGGCTTCGCCGAAAACTCCCGTAAATTGTCAGAAATTGACATGGACTTTCTTAGGCAGTGTTCCCCCCATGCCTCCCCCCCCATGGAATTCTAGGGGAGGCTTTAATGTGTAAATGAAAATGGTGTGAGCTATACAAATGCAAATCAGGGTTGCAGGGGGAGTTTCCCTCCCCCTGCAGCATGCATGCTCGGTGTGAGGTATCACTGAGGAGTCAACAACAAAATGCAAGCGAAGGTCGTCGCCACAAGCTCATGCAGGAGGAGCATGTCTTGCAAGTCAATGACTGGATTCTGTCTCTGTTAAGTGCCTTGAGATGACATGTGTTGTGACTTGATGATATATAAATAAACTGAGGTGAAAGTGCCATCTACTGTATAAATATCAGGTAATTCAATAATTTATGGGTTGTGATGGTAGTCAGAAATGGCTTTCTGTCCTACCATCACAAGTGTAAGCACACTGGATTGCCAAGTGTGCAACGGACTAACTTGATCTGTCAAAAGAAATTAAGATCTGTCTTTTAGCATCAAAAAATGAAGATAGATCTGGGTTCAAGCAAAAGGTAAAGAACTTTGTGTCTACTCTAATTGTGTGGTTTGTGGCGCTGTGGATTCACCTCCCAATCCATAATCAGGGAAACCATTTAAGCGTATGAAAACATGAGCAAGTTAAAAAGATAAGATATTCAAGAAGCCATATCTTTGTTTAACCATCCATCCCATCTGCTCTTAGCAGCAATTATTTTATGGGTTTCTTTATAAATAAGATTGATCTTATGAAAAAAAAGATCATTAGAACTCCTCTAAGTATGATTGTTTTATCTCTGGAAGGTGAGGCAGCATCTGAGGTAGCCATAGAATATTTATCAGATTTAGACTGCTTTGATCCAGTTGAACTTTCAGAGTTGGCAAAAATATTGTCCTCATCTAAGCCTTCAACTTGTATGTTAGACCTATATCCAATCTTCTTTTCTTTTCTAAAATTCTTGAGAAAGTAGTTGCCAATCATGTGTGCGACCACTTACACCATAATTAACTTTTTGAAGAGTTTCATTCTGGCTTTAGAGCTCATCATTGCACTGAAAATTTTCTGGTGAGAGTTACTAATGATATTCTAGGGATTATCTTCGAGTCAATAAGGTCAGTGCAATCAACTGGTATTCCTTAGATAGAAAACTTTGAAATAATTTGACTGTATGATCTCGTTGAATTGTCTCTGTAAAGTGCCTTGAGTCTCCCCCTTTTTTTCCTCCAACCTTGGGTCCTCTACCAGAGGCCTGAGAGCTTGAGGGTTCTGGACAGTTCCTAGAATTGTACTTTTCTGGAACAAGATGTCTGATGTATTTCCAGGGATCTCCTGTAACCATAACCCTCAAGTTCAGGGGTCACTGCCGCGAGTGCCCCAATAACCACAGGTACCACTGATGCCTTGACCTTCCAGGTTTTCTCCAGCTCTTCTCTGAACCCCTGTTGTTTGTCTAGTTTCTTATGTTCCTTTTTCCTGATGTTGCAGTCACTTGTTATGTAAACTATAAAGGCTTTCCTCTTCTTTTTGTCCACAACAACAATGTCCGGTTGGTTTGCAATTACCATTCCGTCCGTCTATATCTGAAAGTCCCACCGAATGTTGGCTTGGTCATTCTCTATCGTCTTTGGGGGTGTTTCCCACTTACCTTGGGGTTTCAAGCCCGTACTCTGCACAGATGTTCCTGAACACTATTCCAGCCACTTGGTTATGGCGCTCCATGTAAGCTTTCCCTGCCAGCATCTTACACTCTGTTGTTTGCTGGATTGTCTCAGGGGCCTCTTGGCTCAGTCTCCACCTGGGGGTCTTGTCTGGTGTGGTAGATCTGGGGCCCAGATCATATATATATAAGGGGTGTTGTTTGCTCTTACTATACAGTGCTGGAGTTCATCACAAGTGGTTTATCCAGAGCTTTTCTACAGGACTGTGTATATGTAACACGGTCTCTCCTTTCTTCGTTGTTTGGGAAACTTCACTGCTGGCAAGACAGAAAAGCTGTTGTGTCGGTAGCCAACATGATGATCTGGTTTGGGCTGTATCTGTCGGAAAAGTTTTGAATCATCAGTTTGAACAGCAAGGGACTCTGAACACACCCCTCAGGGGATTCCATTTGTTATTTTGAAAGTGTTTCCAACAACTGTCTAGGCTCTGTGATGAAAGGTAATATCTATCCGACTACACAGTAAGGTAAACAGTGACAAAGGAGTTTGGACTTTCCAAAGTGTCTCTGCTTTTGGATATTACTCAGACTGTCCATTAATCTTTTTTCTTCCTTGTGACTGATGTTTTTAATACGTGTTTATACAAACTATCATAGTAAGGCTAGATTCTTTTTTATTTTCTGCAATACCTAAAATGTTGCATGATTTTTATCAAGTTTCCTTTCATCAAATAGCAGTTGTTTAGACAATGCAATGCAATATATCATAAAAATCCCCATGAAGATGACCTTGACTTCAAGGTACCCTTTTAATTTGGGCTTGGGCTCTTAAAAAGGAAACCTCTTTTTAAAAAAATCCTTGAAATATTCAACTAAGTATAAAGTCTTTCCATATATGTATGAATTTAAAACTAGATTTTTACACAAGTATTATGAAGGGTCAAAGGGATTGACTTTAACTGTGAAAGAGAGATTTTAAATTGACATTGTTCTGTGGGACTAGCAAGGGATCTATGTTTATTCTTAAAAGTAGAAACAACTGTTCTAACAGACTAAAAAGTGATATATCAGCATATCACTTCCAAACAAGTCAGAGGAAGATTAATCAGGTGGACAAAGAGGACACAATCACACATGTCCATAAATTAATGTATGTAAGTATTGTTTCATATTTGTATAAACATTAAAAACATAATACTTATATTTCTATGTTAATAAAATATACATCAGTTAATATATGATATAGGTATATGTCTGCAGAACTTTCTACACTGCTATTGACTCACTTTTAGTATTTTATTTCCATTGCTCTCCCCTCAGGGTGACATTTTAAAAATGACTTTGGCAAACTTCACAAAAAAGCTCTCTGAAAATGATCTTTCAGTGACCCTACCAATTTATAAACCATTGCACAGTCTTTGCTGTGGCTGCATTTTCTTTTCTTTAGGGTGCTTTAGTTCTATTACATTTTGATTCTTAATATTTTTCTAAATCTTTTAACTTCTCTGCTTTATTTTAAAAGCGTTGTCCACTGGTTTGTCAGGACTAGAGGAGCTGATTTGTAATTTTAACTGGCAGCTGCATGGATGAAATTTTGATTTCAGCAGTGGGGGGATGCAAGTATTTTTAATATAACTCATATAAAAATTAAACATGTTTTCTAGTTTCCTTTGTGTTGGTTTCCTCCACTTTCTCTTGCATCTCTGCTCTCCCCCTCCTGACAAAATATATGGATGCATGATATGAGCAATTGGACAATTTGGGGTGCAAAAATCCATGTACCGTATTTTCACGACCATAAGGCGCACCGGACTAAAAGGCGCACTCTCAGTTATGTGTCCCATTTCTGTATTTAACACACACATAAGGCGCACCGGACTATAGGGCGCATTTTTTATATACAGGTGCATGTCCTCTACTACCTTTAAATACCTCTACTGCGTATTTAAAAATACAGCAGGGGCAAAACTGAGTATGACTGTGCTTTATTCATGTATTTATTACAAAGTATTAATCAAACCTAGCAGCTGGCCGTGAGACAGACACATCGCAGATGACACAGCGCTGTGATCACTCCTAAATTAACTTTAAATCCTGAAACCTGCCGACGGAATATGTTCGCTTTTATTGCCGGTATCCTGGTGCCTGCAGTTAAAATTATTTAGATGAAAAACACCTGCCAGCAGCCGCGGTGAGGCTGCTGTTGAAGGGATTTACTGTCGGTGCACCGCTGGTATGTGGGGGTCTGAGCGCCTCCGACAGAAATACATAATCTGGATGAACTGACTGCAATTATTAAGCTTTCAGGTGGACTTTCTCACTTAAAAACATATTAAAACTACTTTATTCCCACTGATCACAGCAAATATAGCTGCAAGATTTAGATTATTTAGATGAAAAAACACCTGCCAGCCACCGCGCTGAAGAGGAGGAGACCCGCCCACAGGCTGCTGTTGAATTAAGCTTTCAGGTAGAAAAATAGAGCGGGAGCAAAACTGAGTATGATTGTGCTTTATTCATGTATTTATTACAAAGTAACAACAGAGCCAGCAGACACGTAGTAGTCCAAGCATCTACAATCCATCCGCAAACGGAGGCGTAACTTGCCCGGCGCTGCCTTCCCATTATCCTGAAACTGTGGTCTCCGTCTGTCATCCATCTCTCCCACGCCGCTTGCAGCCTTACTTTGAACGGCCGCTTCAAACCGATGTCGAGCGGTGGAAGTTCCTTTGTCAGACCCCCGGGATAACGGCGAGCACAGCGTTCATTTGATTCACCTTTTTTTCACATCGGCTGTGAGATGGGCACGCAGCGATGGTGATGCGTGGAAAAAACCACCTAGTCTTCTCACATACACCTGCCTCAGCCACGCATCCATCCAGCCTTTTTCATCTAATATCATATGTCATCAGAGCGCTGTCTGTCTCGCTGTCAGCTCCCAGATCTGCTTCTCTGATTGGTTGATGCGGCGCGTCCAGCAGCAAAACTTCAATTTTTCCATCTGAGCAGCAGCAGCGCGTTGGCGGCGCTTCAGATGCTTAAACGCTCCCGACGTGCTGCACCAAAACGCGCTGCAGGACCTTTTGCTGCACCTATACGCGCGTCAACCATTGACTTTGCATGTAAACTCGCTGCTTCTGCTGCACCTGCTGGGTCCGGTTCACACCGATGTTGAGCGGTTGAACAGCGAGCACAGCATTCATTTGTTTCCCCATGTTTTTCACATCAGCTGTGAAATGGGCACGCATGGAGTTACATATTAACAGCGATGGTGATGAGTGGAAAAAAAAAACACCTGGTCTCCTTACATTCAGCCACTCTTTCATCATCTCCTCAATGAGGTGGTCTCAAAAGTCGCAGTTACAACACACATAGGGCGCACCGCACCATAGGGCGCACCGCACATTTTGAGGGAAAAAAAAAGACGTTTAAGTGCGCCTTATAGTCGTGAAAATACGGTAGATTACGAACAAATAGTTTTACAATTATAATGAGCTTGGATATATAAATTCATAATCAAATATTGTATTTTTTTCCTTCTTTTTATGATAATAAAATATAAAAATAATACATTTTCTTTATCAATGCTTTTTATAAAACAAATACACTTTACAAGGTTATTGAAAGCTTTCAAATTTGAAGGAGCATCTTGAAGTAGATACGCTGCTTTATGCAGCCAGTGTTGTAGGAGGGGCGTTACACAGTTTAACTTACACTTTGACTTTTAAATAAGTCTCTTATGTCTCTCTTTTTCAGACATCTTGGCTGCGAGTCTGATGACCAAACACAAGCAAGCACATCAGACCAATTCAAAGATTTTTGTAAATGAAGACATCTGATATTAAAAACCCTCCTAGATTACATGACCAAAGTGAAGAACAAATGCTCAATTTAAAGTACCAGATTCCATCACGTCAAATTTAAAAGAGCTTTTCCAAAACCCCACCAAGGTTTCGTGTAGACGGATGACAGTAGCTACTTAATGTGCCCATGGCAGTGACATCAAATTGTTGTACAGCTTAGGAATAGATAACTGAAATGCAGAACTCAAAACAGGAGGATTAGGTTCAAGGTTCCTTTAATTCAGTCCTTAGGCCCGTACCATGCTGTCAGTTCTAGTTTTGAGAGAAATCTTTTTAACTCTGATTGCAAAAAAATACATACGTTTGAGAGTATAATATATTTTTGAGAAAGCTTTTCCCTTTGGAAATCATTTTCCAAATGTTAACTAATCTTGTATTTATTAAATGACAAAATAATTTTTCTAAAAATGTTTTCTTCAGTCTGAAAAAAACCATCATATTTTGCTATCAGTGTGAATCCTTTTTCTTTCCAATCTATTAATTTTACTTTTAAAATAATTTTCCCCTTTCAGACCGCTTGTTTCTTGAATTTAATTAAAAAAACAAGAACAATTCCATACACTACAAGGTAGAATAAAAAAAATAAAAATTTCTGACAGCTCAAATATCAAGATGCTCTGCTTCTTCTTGTATTAATATGAGGCAGTCATGGAAATAACTTCCAGCTTTATGGTAACCCATAAATTATTGAATTAAAACATCCAATTACCCAGGATGAAATAATGTTTTTGTGCACCAAAGTCCTCTTCACTCACGTTTGGCTACATCTGGGGGATGAGCCACGATTAATATGCAGTATAGTGATTGGGATGCATGCTGTGTTAAATGTCACAGTAACTCGCTCATTTACGCAGTTAGCAATACTTTGCCATGCCATTTGGTATCTTTTTGTTCTGCCACCATGTTTGACTTTTCATTGAGACTTTGCTTTTCCTCTTTGTATTTCTGTAAGATGAGTCTTTGTTCCTCACAGGAGAAATACGGCACGCACCGTTCTTCACTCATGGTCGTGATTGGTCTGCTACCCTGTACTCATCCCTTTATATGTGAGCATTCACAGATTAATGATAAATCAAAGCTGGTTGAATTAGGGAGTTGATCAATTCTGTGGTAATGCTAATCCTAATTGCCATTGTTGTGGATTGGTTAAACTGGATAGACTGTAAGGCTTACTCCCAAACGACCCCCTGAGCACTAACCCTAACTATCAAGTGCCACTCCCTTCCCCTGCGCCTTGCACAGCTGCGAGGTGTTGCGCTGGAAAGCGGCTTGATTGCAAACAAGAATGGGACGGCTTCTTCCCTCCAACGGCAACACAGTGACAGCGCAGGTAAGTGGTTGTAGCTCTGTGGTGCAGGGAGACATAAAATCAAAAATTTGTTTGAAAAGAAAGTTTTGTCATGTCTCAGAAAAGAGGATCCGCAGGGTGTATTCTGTATGGCCAGATTATTCTGTCATGGCTCTGAACAAGGGACCCAGTATGCAAGGCAAGGCAGACAGTGGAACTACATCAAAAAGTTTTTTTTTTTTTAAGTATTTATTAAAACAAACGGACTGGTGATCTGCAGTAGTAGCGGTTAGTGCGTCTGTAGAAAGGAAACACAGGTTAGTGACGTAAATCTGACAGAGGATGGTTATGAACATGTGAGTCACTAACCTGGTTTTATAGCTCAGTCCATGTCCAGAGAACGATGTTGTTTCCAGTCTATAGGCTAACAAAATCAATGAGTTTCCGCATAGAGAGATCCAGACGCTGAAGCCTTGAGGACTACAGAACAATAATCTGGCCGGATAACTGAAAGCAGGGAGACAAAGGAGACAAACACCAGAGGGCAAGCAAAGAAAAACCTAAGAACACAAATATATCCAGGAAACACCAATAAAGCTAGAAAGCAAAGAAAAACATGGATCAACATGAAACTGAAAAGTCACAGAAAACTTAACAGAACCAGGACCGTGACAAAGCCAAGCAGTGAAAGTAATGATATACCTCAAGAAAACAAATTACTTTTGAAACATCTTTCCCCAAACATTTATTTTCTTTGCATGGTTGATTTCCATTACTTCGGTGTAAATCTGAATACCTTAGCAAGCCTCCCAAACTGAACTGAAACACTAACTAAAACCTTGTACACAAAACCGTGATTTGAGATAGCTAATATTTGGTGCAAAAAATCCAAATTACTACTTAGCCAAACCATCTTACAGATCAAGGCAGTCTTTTACTTTCCTATTACAGTTGAACATTGGTGCCATGTGATCAGAAAAGCTACAAGAAAGAGCTTCGTTTTACTTTACTTGGATTCATAGTTATACATATATATATAAGAGTTATATGTGTATATATTTATATTTTTATTATCTTGTGTGGTTTGTTGTTTATATATATATATATATATACAAACAAAAAGTAATTTCCCTTTGGGATTATAAGAATATTTCTGATTCTGATTTATCCCTCAAGGAGTTTAACAGTGTTCAGCAAAATACTTACCAACTTTAACAGAAACCCTACTTATAGGACTCTGTGTGGCTGTATCACAGATTGGAAGGAGAGATGTAATGTTCTAAGCTACAAAGCTCAGAGAGTGGTCGAGTCAGCCCTGAGCATTATCAGGTCTGAACTCTTAGCCATCCAGGACTCCCACAGGCAGCACTGTTGGGAGAAGACATAAAGGTATACCCGCTCTGATCTCACCCATTACGCACAAACTTTCTTAACAATCTGGCTGTGCTGCAGGCAGTTTATTCCCATAGCACTTCAAAATAAAATTGGAAATAATAATGCTCTGTTTACCTATTTTACTGGCGATGAGAAAATGCTAGCTTAGCGGAAAGTCATTTTGATTCCGCCTCATAATGAAAAAGTTCCTTAGTTTGATTCTAGAAAAGGGTCTTTCTATATAAAGGCTTTATGTTTTCCCTGCATTTGCATAAGTTCTCTTCAGATGATGATTTTAAAAAAAGAGTAAACGGTGTATCCACCTTATTCTTATAACTACTTAAGCTTAATAGGTACTGTGCACTTTACTTTCAGACCATTATCACATCAGAAAATATGGGTTAAAAAATGAGAATATTTACTTTTACATCAGATTTGGATTATGACATCACAGCTTTATAGTACCTATATTTTCCATACTGTAGATCTGTAAGATGACTTATACTTGTATTACTTCTTCAATGTCATATGCACTGAGTGCAAAAATATAATTTAACTTTATTTTCAGTTTTTATAGGCTTCAAAATTGCTTAGATTTTATTGAACATTTGACTTTATAAGTGTCACTTACGCTTACTGGATGAAAACCGAGTAGCGAATAGTGTAGGGTAAAATATCAATGATAATTACATAAATAGTTTACCAGTTGTTTCTTAAGAATAAAACTATACCTGATGTTTTTCTGTTGCTGATGTTAATCCTTTTCAAGAGTTAAAGTTTCTTCTCTGGTAGTGCTGAACCACAATGTACTGTATTGATTTTCTCTAAGAGCTTTTGATCAAATGAAAAGAGCAGAAATGCAAAGTTTTTGTCACATACATCTTGATTCTTCCTTTATTAGTACCAAGTAAAAATGAATGTTGTGTTCTGAATATTCATATCCTTAATATTTAGTGTCTTGTTATCGTGACACAATCTAAAAAGCACAAAAGCTTCCCCTAAACACAGGCCTTAGAATCAAGGGAAGGATTGCTATTGGGATAGTTCCCTTAAAATGAAAATAACCATCATTGTGTGACGCAGAATGCAAACATATTTATAGGTGAGCCCTCCTTGTCTTCAGCATTTGAAGGCATTTTGTTTCTAAAAAAATATATAAATTTGGGAAAGACATCTCTTTTCAAATTAAAATTTATTGACTGTAAATTAAAAGTACACATCATATCATGCACTGACCATTTTATATTAGAATAATTATAACTAGAAAAATATAACTATTATTGTATTCATTTTAATCAAAGTTCATATATGACAAAAAAATATGTTTCAGATGATAAACTGCTACCAGCATTAATGATTATTATAAAAAATTTACATTTTCGATTAAGAACTATTAAGGTAATTAACAGTAAAGTGAATATTTAAACCAGCTGTGGACCTGGACCAAATTTATGATGGTTAAGGACAATTTAAATTACAATTGGTAATTATTATTTTTAATTATTCATTAACTAAACCACAAATGTCACTATATAATTAAGCTTTTAACTCAAAAGGAGTGTTCATACTCCTAGGGACTAACAATCACATACTTGGATTATGCTGCCTTTATGTGGTGTCATCAGTATACGTCCATCAACAAACTAAACATCTGCTCACACAGGATGAGTCTGCATTCAGCAAGTATAAATATACGCTTTGAGGCTCCCTGTAAAGGAACAGAGGAGACAGGATCTCTGGTCAGAAGACAAAGATTAATAACTGTTACAGTACAGAGGAGTAAGAGAACAGAAAACAAACTAAAAATCAGTAGCTGAATCAGCGTAATGACGCAGCGCCGCTGCAGGTAGGAAGACGATTCCCAGACCACTTGAAGTTTGATGACACTCAGCTCCAGTTAATGATCTAAAAGTCTACCTGTTGGGTTTGAGTCTCGAAATAATCTTAGGCGATAGGCCATAGCATTGTTTTCTGTCATTTTTAACCTGTTCACTATAAAAAAGTAGGTCCTTTCTTTTCCCTTTTTCCTTTGCCTGCATCCTCTCTACGTATAGATCAAATCGGCCACACTTACAAATTGCGGCTGCTTTTAGGGTGAATGCACTTATTTTCTGTTTAATTGAGTTACTCTGCACTTATCACATACAGTAAACATATTTGCACCCTTTCCTCCTACAATTAGACCTTGAGCTGAGACGTGAAATATTCTAGACAAACACCAACTGGAGAGCAGCAGGTGTTATTTTACAGCACAGTCCCACACATATCGGTCCT
This sequence comes from Cyprinodon tularosa, assembly GCF_016077235.1. Classification (NCBI taxonomy): domain Eukaryota; kingdom Metazoa; phylum Chordata; class Actinopteri; order Cyprinodontiformes; family Cyprinodontidae; genus Cyprinodon; species Cyprinodon tularosa. The sequence goes on along the minus strand of NW_024038720.1, from coordinate 4,540,852 downwards.
TCTGGTCATCATCCATACCTCGCTATCAATATTTTATTTCAATGCCTTACTAATGAGAAATTAGAACCTCTTTATAGTTTATCCTAACCTTTAAATAAAACTCAATCAGTCTATCCTCCTCTTTCACTTTGGTTTGTTCCTCTTTCTCTGTAACACAAGGTGCGCTGTAGCAGGATTATGATTTGGAATTTTATGCACACAATATTATGCTAGGGCCACCTATAAGATATATCTTAAGAACACCCACAACAAAAAAGTCAACTGTATACTTAGTTATCCTTTACCCTTTATTGTATTCAATAATCTGCTGTTTAGATCATTTTTTTTTGTCCTCCAAACAAGTCTTAAATGACTTCACTTCATAAATGTAGTTAGATGTGGTCTCCAAATGCCAAATAGTGACCGTTTTTAGTGGCAAAGTAATTTATAATGTCCTTAAAGTCAAATTTCTTGGCAGGCTGATGCTCTATAGACAGCATTGCCAGGTCATTGAACCTTTCCTGGGATATCCTAGAGCGCAGGTAGTTTTTTATTATCTTCATTTTACTGAAGGCCTGCTCACCTCCGGCCAATCACAAGTAGAGATAGGAAAATATGTTGCAGGTTCTTGCATTTCCAATAGCAATGTTTGTGTGCACAGGTTCTTTCATGCCCTGGAAATCTTTCATAAAGCTTTCTGTATTCTGTGTTGGATGTTTTCATCCCATCTATTGAATTTAGTGCACTAGTTGAAGTTTTCTCTTCTTCATAGGAGAAGAACAAGCACAGTAGGCAAAATATTGTATTTTTGGACCTGCTGTATATTAGCCAGTCCCTAACAATTTTTTACCTTCCCAAAAAAACTTTGGAAATTGTCTGCCCTCTGAATCTGCTGGCAGTTAATCTGCCATCTCTGAAAAAGACTTCCTTTTTGCCATTACAAACATTCACTCGATCAGAATCAGTCATTTTTGTTGGCCACAGGGCAGGATCATTGAAATTAACGCTTTGATCCATTTCTGAGCCACTATGCCTCTCCCTGTCTCCTCCTCAAACACACCCTTTCCCACGCCCCGCCCCCAGAAGTTGGTACGCTCTCCTCCTTTCTCTCTGTTAACCGAGCTCCCCGCCTAAACTTGCTCTCCTGCTCCACTCTCTTTCACAGTACACCTGGACCTCAGCCATCTTTATGGTCTTTTGGCACTAAGCTCAAGTATTTCTGTATAGGAAAGATAAAATAGCTAGCGGATTCTATATTTTAAAATCCCATTGATAAAGACAGTGCTTCTTACCTGGCTCTGAATGGGCATTATTCTTCTGCAATTCCGTTCCTGGACCTGTTCCTGGCTCATCCTGAGTTTTATTTTAATATTTACTCATAAAATCCCTCATGCCTTTGATGTCATCTTCCCTTTTTCTCTTTTCTTCTTAACACAAGTATTTTCAGAAAAATTATTTTTGCCTGTGTTTTTAATGGTCAGTGTCAATTTTGGGTCCCCCTCTGTCTGGGCCTGTGACAATTGACACCCCGCCCCCCTTTCGACAGGCGTGTTTTGTGGCCATTAATAACTATTTCATTTCATATGACAAATTATTATTTCATGGGCACAGACTTATATCTCATGCACACAACTTAGTATTTTGTGGGAACGTTTAGGTATTTCAATCACCATGTCAATTCCCAGGATCCATAGTAGTGTACGCCAATGGGCACATGATTTAGGAGATGACCCTGTGAACCTATTCTTCCCCAAGTAGCCGGCCAGGATAATCCATCCATCCATCCATCCATCCATCCATCCATCCATCCATCCATCCATCCATGCATCCATCCATCCATCCATCCATCCATTCATCCATCCATCTATCCATCCATCTTCATACACTTATCTGGGGTTGGGGTGCGGGTGTAGCAGCTTCAGTAGGTAGGCCCAGAGGTCCTTCTCACCAGCCACTTGGGCCAGCTCCTGTAGGGGAATCCCAAGGCACTCTCAGGCCAGCCAAGAAACATCGTCCCTCCAGAGTGTCCTGGGTCTTCCCCTGGGCCTCCTCCCAGTGGGACAATGCCTGGAACACATCACCGGGGATAAAAGTTTTCAACAGATTCGGTGACAAAGGGCAACCTTGGCGGAGTCCAACCCTCCCCGAAAATGAGTCTGACTTACTACAGGCAATGCGGACCAGGCTCTGACACCTGTTGTACAGTAACATAACAGCCCTTATTAAAGGGCCTGGGGCTCTATACTCCTGGAGTACCCCCCACAAGACCCCCCAAGTCCAATGCCTTCTCCAGATCCACAAAACACATGTAAACTGGTTGGCCAAACTCCCATGCACCCTCCAGAATCCTGCTGAGGGTGTAGAGCATATCCAGTGTTCCACAGCCAGGACAAAAACCACACTGCTCTTCCTGGATCAAAGATTAGACTATCCGACGGACCCTCCTTTCTAGAACCCCGTAATAGACCTTACCAGGAAGGCTTAAGAGTGTGATTCCTCACACCCTCCGGTCCCCTTTTTTCAATAAAGGGACCACCATCCCAGTCTTTCAATCCAGGGAAACTGCCCCTGATTTCCACGCAATGTTGCAGAGCCGCGTTAACCAACACAGCCCCACAACATCCAGAGCCTTAAAGGAATAGTACACCCAAAACATGATTAGCCTTCATTTTCTACTCACCCCCATGCTGAACAACACTCTGGAGTACTTTTTTGATATCTCAAATGCATCTGGAGATCTGGGAGGCTTCTTGCTGTCTGCTGACATTCAAATAATGGAGGTCTATGGTGCCTGAGACAGAAAGGTCCATAAAAGTCCACAAAAAACGTGTCAATATTCCTCCATACTGCTGGTCCAATGTATTCCAAGTGTCCTGAGTGGGTAGCATCCAGAATTTACTCGAAACGAAGTCATTTAGAATGTTTTTAGAGCATAAACAGTAGTGTATAGGATTTCCTGAAAGCGCACGCCTGCGCGTTCACGACGCTACGGAAGCCGGCAGACCAAACCAGATGAAAGTACGCATTCAGCGTCTGCTCTGCCGATAATGCAAGCGTAGAAGAAGAAATGTGCTGTTTACCTGTGCAAAGAAAGAAACAACGAAAGAAAAATGTCTGAGGACTTAAGTGTTGAGGAAGAGCATGAGTTCTTTGCCGAGCTGAATGCGCACTTTCGTCTGGTTTGGTCTGCCGCGCTTTTAGGAAATCCTATACACTACTGTTTATGCTCTGAAAAACATTCTGTGGGAAGGCCAGGGCGCGCTCTAACTTCTGACAGTGGACTGGCTATCAGCCTGTTTTAGTGGAAGTAAAGATGGAAATGGGAGACAGATGTGAGTTATTTAGAATACTATAAAATGAGTCTTTTACAGATCATTTTAGATATAAACATTATTTTTTTAGCTTTACAAAACAATCTTTTTTAAATTTTTGTGTTCAGAGGACAAATGTTGATCAGTGGGAATTGAATGGAAACTGTCTGCACACACAGAACCAGGCCACATGGACAGTTTTTATTTTTTTATTTTTTTAACAGTCATTGATATGTGGAAAAATAAAATCACAATAAGATCTCTTCAAATTCAAAGCTGTTTTTTCTCTTAACACTGCACGAATTGAAGACAACTGAGAAGAGAACAACTGAGACATGTAGATAAACCTAATGGGCATGATGTTTCTGGCATTATTTAAGGTGAAACTGATTTATGAATCCCATTCAAAACTGCAGCAAATAGTGGGTGCAAGGCAGTTGCAAATACGGAGGCTCAGTGGCTTTGTTCATTTCAATCTCCGGCTTTCAATGCCATGGAGATAAGTTCTTGACCAGGGCTTCTATTAATGCCCAGTCAGTCATTGGAGATGGCTGGGCTCCGCTATAGGTCTCTTCATGTTAAACAGGAATAGTTTCTTCACATAGTCACTGCATACTTGTCTAAGCGAAGGGGTGTCTATAATATAATTCAACTTAGAATAATTTTTAAAAATTGCTTTAGGAGTTTGGTTATTGCAAGAAAAAGTCTCAAGGTTGTCAAGTATGATCTGATTTATTGTTGTCTGAGTCATGAAATATGACAGTGCCTGGCTTTCAGCATATTAGCAGCCACAGTCTTTGAATAAATCATATATCCTTTTAATTCTTTCTAGGGATCTCTACCAGGAGTTCATTGAATTGACATAAAAGATTAATAATTGAGCCCATTACAATCACAAAGTCATAAATTTCAAACAAAAGCATATGGGTTTTAGACAGGATCCCACACAGAGACATTAAATATACTGTGTCCAAATCTCAAGTCATTTATAAATAACTCAGTTGAAAGAGTTGTGGTATCTGAAGAATACCATAAATGGAGACAGGCTTGTCAGGTTAAAGATTGCAGTGTATTAGCAAGCTTAGTCCTGCTTGCAAACTTTTGGTGCATGAAGCAAAGAGGAGACATGGCAACTTTAGTAGAATTGATTTCTGCTAATCTATTTTCATTGGTCTGTCTCTAAAAAAAGTTCATTTGACAGCTACAGTTAATTCAGTATACTGCAGCCCAAATCCTTACTAAAACTAAGAAAGCCGAGCTCAACACCCCAGTTTTAAATGACTTGTAATGGCTCCCCTTTTCTCAGAGAATATAAGATACTTCTGTTAGTGTATTTTTTACTCATTGGTTCCCCATCAAATACATTAAAGAGTCGTTGTCATTGTATCAGCTGTCTAGACCTCTCAGACCTTCTGGATCAAATCTACTTTGCTTAGAACCAGAAACAAACATGGAGAAGCAGCTTTTGGTTCTAATGCTTCACTAATCTGGAATAAACTTAAAAAAAACAGCAAAAGCGCTGAGACGCTAAGTTGCCTTAACCCTTAGACACCCATTGTTGATAATATGCAACAAACCCTTTATAGTATGTATGCAGCCAATATAACATATATTTTCCCGTGCCAGTTTTTTCACCTTCAGTGTGGGCTTAGGAACCTTTCACAAGCCCTATTTTCAAATAAACAGTGTACCTTATCATTTTCTGTTTTAAATGTACAAATTTGTAATATGTCTACAATTCTATTTATTTGTAAAATTAATAGCTGTTGCCTAGAGTAGTGGAGGAAACCCGGAGAACAGAATAGAAGGTTTAAAAAATGCATTTTAATTAAGTAATTTAAGACGTGTTAAGATTATTATCTTGAAAGAACTGCCAAATATGATGTAAATGTCTGGCCTGTGGTCATGAATGAATTGAATGTTGTGTGACTTGCAGAATGCCTGTTGTCTGATAAATAGTAAAAATAATTAGACTGTTAAAATAGTTTTAACTCATTCATTGCCAGCATGTAGCCTAACTTACTCTAAATTAGCCGATAGAAGCACCACTGATTTTCTGATAAACAGTCTATTTTATAAAATAGATACTCTAAATGAATATTTGGAAAGTGAATTATTAGAATTTATATAGGCTTATTTCATTTTCAGGCTAATTTTAATCTATTTGAATTTATAAGCAGTTTTTTCATATTTTGAAAATTGTTTCAGCTGTTTCTATTTAATTAATTGAATTTAAATAAAAGATAATTTACTTGAAAGGATTAAGGTATTCATTTTCAATGTTTTGTTCCAAATCTTAATAGATTCATTGCCGAAATATTTTCCAAAGTCAAATCAAAGAAGTGACTAACCAGGGCTATGGAGCTGATCCAAGTGGGAAATGTTTCCTCTGCATTTGTCCCTTACTATGTAGGGGCAGTGATAGCCATGCCAGTCCATGAACTGACTGCAGTTCTACTGTAAGGTGCCTTGGTCATGATCAATAACAGGTGTATGTGAAATTTAACAACCATACCATGCATATTGCTTTAGGTTAAAAGGTTAAAAAAAATCCACTATCTCCCTTCTTTTTTTTCACAACTCGACTACTGGTTCTATGCCTCTGCAAAGTGCTTTTCTTTTTCGTGTCATGTACAGAAATGTGCCATACAAATAAACTTGCCTTGCCTTACTTGTTTTACTTCATGCACAATGCCTTTAGGCAATTATTTTTTAAAATGTAAAAATGTATTTAAGGGATTCCAATATTAATGCTAGATATGAAATTAACTGATAAATTCATGATGGATATCCTTTGCAGAAATTCATTCTAGTACATAAAATTACTTTTTGGAATATTTTTACTTCACATACTTTACTTTATCTTTTAATTAAAACCAGTTATGTTGATGTTTTTTTTTTCCAACAGCTCTGTTTCATTTACTTATTTCATGGTTCAACATGTAGAGCTACTGGACTTGTATAATGTTCCATCCGTTCTATCCTCTCAAAAGTTGAAAATCAGTCTAAATGCATACATTGATAAAAATGAGTACTGATGTTAGGCTGAAGTAATCATTCATACTAGTAGTGTGGCAATGCACTGATTGTCCTACTTCCATCAAGAAAACAATTCAAGATTATTGGAAACGGAGGTGGGTACTAACTAGTTACAGTACATTTACTCAGTTCCATTTACTTGCGTAACTTTTTGAAAAAAAAAAAATACTTTTATGGGTAGTTTTAAAGCATTGTGTCCCTGTGCTTACTTCAGTAAAATGTCAACATAAATAGCTGGTTTTCCTTAAATAGAAGCCAATCTGACATGCATTGTGAATTGATGCTAAATTGATAAGCTGAATTGAATTGAATTACAATGTCTGGCTACTCCATCCATTGTAAGTAACTTCCCTTAATGAAAACAAGCTTGAGATACAGTCATATTGTGGTATTTTTTGGGGCTGGTTTTCCATATTTCTCTCTAGAATGTTTTCGATCAAATATGCAACATTAACAGAAACACTTTCTCCTTTTTTGTATTCAAGGCTTAATGTTATTTTTACAACTGCTGTGTCTGCCAGTAAAAACAGCATACGGTAATTTGACATATTCTTGCATACTATAGCTATTAATTGTAATCATTAAAATAAAGTACTTTGAAGAGTGTTTATTCCACACATTTTTTTTAATTGTGTAATCACTGTACGTTATATGTTTTTTGTATCCTATATTTATTTGTATCTGTTATTATTCTTTGAAACTCCAGAATTTTTATAGACCCTTTCACAGCCTATGTCATCAGTGACACCACAACTCGAGCTGGAGGATAATACAGACTTGTGATCTCAATCAATGAACAGAAATTAATGGTGCTGCTTCTGCCCACTCTTGTTTGTTCCATCACCAGTTTTGACAACAGCCCGCATATTTATGTTGCACCAGCTAGGGTGAGCACAGCCGCTTCAATGACCCGCCCCATCTACAGTATGTGTAGTTGGCTAAAACGTTGCCTTTGCTATTTGTCTAAATTGGTTGAATTGTGTGATTGACAGATCAAAGATAGGAATGGAAAAAAGTTGGAGTTAAAAGCAAAAGCTTAATGAAATATACACTTTCCAGTCCAGGGCCTACACAGGTATCCATATGCCCGCCCTTCTCGCTGGGACTGCAAGGACAGATTAGTTTCAAAGTCATTGACATCTATCAGTCAAAAAAAGGCGACGTGGCCTTTGGACAGCTGGGAACCAGAACAAGAGACATTATCCACAAAAGGCGAAAATATGTTAAAGTTATCAGCCAAATTATTACACAAATATATTAATCTTGTCAATGAGGATGCTAAAGACACAGAAGCAGATCTCAACTGCTTGAATGAATTTCTGGTTTCATGACTGGACACCAACAAATAGAACAAATCATTGCTGACCAAAAGAGAATATAAAGGATTCTCATGTTTAGCCCCAAAAAATTTGATGACTCCAAAGACTTCGTCAAAAAATGTTAAAGACAGATGTATAACTCTTTGGAAATTGTGTGTCTTGTTAAATCTAGCATTAAACTTGCACACAATTTTTAGAAAATGAAATATTACTAAAGTTGAAATACAAAGAAAACAGAGGGATTTATAATTGCTGTAATTAATGAAACATTGAATTATGTTTCCTAATAAAAATCAAGCAACATGAAGTCCAGCCATTAGATGAGGTCACAAGCATTGGGTTATGCAACAAGATAATTACCTGAGGCCCATCAGCAAGTTCCCTTCTAAATAACCGTGACGCATTTGGAAGGATTTCTAGTGGCCTAGTCAAAAGTCTTAACTAAAATCTACTTAAGAGGCTTCAGCGTATGCATAATCAATACATTCCCAGTGGTTTTCAATTAAAACAACTCCATAGTAAAAAAAAAAAAAAGTAGTCATTTCACTTCTTGATGAAAGTCACATTCTAAAGATCTTACACTTTCACTTTTTTAAATATAAAAATATTTCTGCTTAGAAGCAATTTATCAACAAAGCTAAGACATTATTGCTTTTAAAGGACTCATATTTCTTTTATTTGCTTTGTAGCTAAAGTAATTCTCTGACCTGGAATAAGTTTACTTCATCCTGCAGCTCTCATATAAAACCACCTTCCTGATGTATAATTCATATGGGAAGTTGTTCAAGGGGCGCTTCCCTGGTAATTAAGTTGTGTAAATGACAAGGTCATTAACAAAATTTATATGGTAATGCTGTGCCCCAAAAGGAGAAAGACAGCTGATCCTGTCTTATAGCGGATGCTGACCTCAGCAGCCTGGCCAACAGGGGCTGATGAGACTTTCAGTGTTGCATTAGCAAAGAAAATGTTTAACAGCAATATTTACATAGGCAACATCTCCTTATGTGATCTGACAGTGACTCCTTCCTATTCATTTAATCTTTGAATCAGCTATTTGCATTGTTAGATTTAACATTGAAGTTTATTATTTGCAGTTTCACCACTCTTTGTTTGCTCCAGTTTCATATTTCTACTTCTTCTGGTCTAAAAAAACAATTTATTCAGTAACCCTGCAGGGACAAGTAGAGGATAATAGTCTTCTTGATCACAAAGGGACAAGGGCAAACCAAAATTAAATTTCTAAGAGAAAAGGACAGCCGATTTGTTGTACTGCACAAGATGAGTCAGTGCTTCTGGATATTGATGATTGCACTCTTAATTCACGGGTCTTGTTCCCCAATACTTTTCTTCCTCCTTGGCACTGATAGCCTTACGGTGACAAATCTAAAGCAACAGAGGGGTGACAGAAGAGCAGATACTGCAGTTAAGTGGATGTAAGTCAAACTGCCAATGAAGGGTGTTCCTTAATTGCGGCACTTGTGAGACAAATCAACATAAATGGGCTTGGAAATGTGGCCTTGAAAGCCAAAGTGGCATCATTGAATCACACCCTCTAAACAGAGGATCAACAAATGAGGGCTGTGTAAGAACCAATGCGAGGCAAACATAGATAATAGAGCCTTGGATCCTACTCATATTATGTGCTTCACTTCACTCTACTAATCCCATCCCCGTGGGCAGGTTTTTTTGTACAGTAACCTATTTATATTTTGGTACACATGACACATAGCTTTACATAAGTAAACTAAAAATATTGTCACTCAAGGAAAGAGTAGCAAGTGCTTAAAAAAATAGATGTTATACCAGAGGCTGGCAATCCTTCTAATGAGGAGTGCCATCTAAAATTTATTCAGAGCCGCATTATCAAACAGGGCATTAACAATAAATAGAGAGTAACTCTACAGAACTGTATTTACTGAAATATATAGCATATTGCAGATCAGATACTTTCTTACATCTTTGGTGTTAGGTGTCCAGTTCACACCAAGCACAGGGGGAAAAAATTGGGTAAGCATGATGAGGGATCCCTACCCCAGTTTTGGATTTCCTACCTCTGTTTTCTTGGAATCAAACCTGTCTGCGCACAGGACTTGAAGAGATGGCGATTCCATTCTTAATGTACATAAGAGAGAATTTTTTTAACAAAAATTAGCAAATGCTGTCAATAAAGCTTGTACAATAGTTTTGACATAGTTAAACTTGTCTTGTAGTGTTGTTCAGCATGTTTAAATGCAAGCTCCATGATCATGCAGCTGTGGATTCATGCTGTTGTTCTGCAAACTTCATTCCCCAAAGAGTTGAGCTCTTTAAATTGATTGGCTGCATTTTCATATCTTTTGTATACAGACAGTAAAAGAGAGACAAATTAAACTTATAATTAAAGCCTTCTGGTTTGATCAGAAAACAGTGGTCCAAACATCTTTAAGCCATGAACGTTTCTTTTAAATTCTTAATTTCTGTTTTGAGTCTTTAGAGGCATCCTTGTATTTCCATATGGTTTGATGCTTTACTAACCTAAGAACTCTTGGGGGCATTTAAAGTGGTGGAATGGATTTTCCAGCAATCTAAAGTTTGAGATACTCACAGTCATATTGTGGTATTTTTTGGGGCTGGTTTTCCATATTTCTCTCTAGAACATTTTGGATCAAAACAATCCACAAAGTTTTCAAGAACCTTTCCATGGCTAGGCCAATGGAAGACGCATCGGAGCTAAAGGCCCCAGCAGGTAGTGCAGGGTCTACTACTTATTAGTATGTCTAAGGAGTAGTTTGCTTCTTCTTGACATTGCATGTGTAATTAAGTTTTTTTTTTGTCTCAAAATGCCACCAAATTCTAGAGATAAAGCAAACTACACTCTCTAAGCAAGAGATGTATACAGCACAATTGTTATGCTGCACAAAATCCCTCTCTTACATTAAAATCTTAACATAAAACCACAATTATTGCACTTACTTGCTTCAATTCCATATTTTATAAGACTGACTGTCTGGCTTCATCATTTTCACCAGAAGGCAAAATAACTCAAAGGAGTCATTACTTCTAAACAATCGGTCCAAGCCGGTAGGTGGAATTCTAGCTAAGATACGATCATTTATGAGCAGCATAGCAGTGTCTGTGCTAGCTAATCCAATTCAAACTGATTTGCTTTTTTTATTGTATTTTAATGTTTTGTATACACTTACAATCATATGAAAAGTTTTGGGCCCCCTCTATTAATCTTAATTATTTTAATTTCTTTTTTTTTTTTTTTTACTTTTTATTTTCAATAACAATTTTTATATCAACACATACATATGTCCATCCATGTCACATCTCACAATTCACATCTTAATATCTTCTTATAGATCATTTTAGACCTTTCATTTACATCAGACATACAGGCTGTCTATTCTAGCTCCGTTAACAGTTATCCAGGTGCTATTGAAGGAGAAAATAACAAAAAGAACCTTCAAGAACGACCAATAAAGGTGCATTTCCTTCAAATAGACACTAGCCCAATTAAGAGAAACCCATATTCATTAATAACATTCATGGATGTATAAGTCACTATGATTAAGATGAAATGTACAACAGTGTCTTTTCAACCTTAAACAAGGTAATTCTTCAGTGGAAGATTTTTCAATTAACTTCCGGGTAAAAGCGGCAGCTTCCGGATGGAACCAGAGCGCTCTAAAAGGAGCATTTTTCATGGCTTTAAATGAACAAATCAAAGATGAACTTGCTACCCTCGATGAACCAGCCTCCCTCGAAGATTTAATTCGTCTCTCCATCAGATTAGGTAACAGAATTCGAGCCAGAAACAGCTCTAAGAAGCAAGGTAACTTTTCCTCTGCCTCTCATAACATGGCTGTTCTCTCTCCCTCTACAGAGCAGATGCCCACACAGAGATCTAAGCCCCAGTCTCTATCATTGCCTGTTCAGGCCTCTCATTCAGGCGAAAGGGATTATGAGCCTATGCAGGTGGGACACACTAGGCTCTCTCCTGAGGAGAGACGGAGGCGTTTTCTAGGAAAACTTTGTATCTACTGTGGTGAGAGTGGCCACTTTATCGCCTCCTGCCCGGCAAAATCAAAAGCCGGGGCCCGCCAGAGGATATGAGGAGTCTGGCGGGCCATATAAATTCAATTAAATCTCCTCGACTGTTGCTGCCAGCCACCCTTTTCTGTAATAACCAGAGTCTCTCCTTCTCCGCCTTCATCGACTCAGGCTGTGAGCGTAATCTAATCGACTCAGACCTCGTCCAGCAGCTCCAGATTAAAACCGTTCCCCTGTCTCAGCCTCTCAGTGTGTCCGCCATAGACGGAAAGAGACTTCATCGTGTTACCCACCAAACCCAGCCCCTTGAGCTACTTTTGTCAGGTAACCACCGAGAAACTATCACCTTCTTTGTGTTTCCCTCTGCATGTTCCCCCCTGGTCCTCGGATTCGAGTGGTTGGAGAAGCATAACCCTCACATCAATTGGACCAAACGTCTCCTGGAATCATGGTCTACTACGTGCCACGAAACATGCCTTCGTTCTGCTGCCCCGATGTTGGGGCCTCCTAGAGGTGGGGGGGAGATGGACTCTCCTGACCTTTCTTCAGTTCCCTCTGAGTACCACGACTTAGCCCCCGTCTTCAGTAAGGTCAGTGCGACATCCCTACCTCCACATAGACCATACGATTGTGCCATAGAACTTTTACCTGGTGCTCCTCTTCCAAGCAGCAGATTGTATAACATTTCCAAACCAGAAAGAGAGACTATGGAGAAATACATCAACGAATCATTGGCTGCTGGAATAATCCGTCCTTCATCCTCTCCTCTGGGCGCCGGTTTCTTCTTCGTGGGCAAGAAGGATGGTTCCCTGAGGCCATGCATTGACTATCGAGGTTTGAACCAAATTACAATTAAAAACAAATACCCACTGCCTCTTCTCGCCTCAGCCTTTGAACCAGTGCAGGGTGCAACTGTCTTTACCAAGCTGGATTTAAGAAACGCTTATCACCTCCTCAGAATACGAGAGGGTGATGAATGGAAGACTGCCTTTAAGACACCCTTGGGCCAATTTGAATACCTGGTGATGCCTTTTGGTCTGACTAACGCCCCAGCCTGTTTCCAAGCCCTTGTTAATGATGTTCTCAGAGATTTCCTCAACGTGTTTGTTTACATTGATGACATTCTCATCTATTCCAAGGATCTCCACGAACACAAGAGACATGTCCGTCTCGTTCTACAGAGACTACTGGAGAATAAGCTGTTCGTGAAAGCCGAGAAATGCGAATTTCATCAGTCTTCAGTCACCTTTCTGGGGTTTGTGCTCGAGGGTGGCCAGGTAAAACCTTCTGAGGACAAGATCAAGGCAGTCCTAGATTGGCCAGTTCCAGAGAATCGAAAGCAACTACAGAGGTTTTTAGGTTTTGCTAACTTCTATCGTCGATTCATAAGGAACTACAGGTGCTGGTCATAAAATTAGAATATCATGAAAAAGTAGATTGATTTCAGTAATTCCATTTAAAAAGTGAAACTTGTATATTATATTCATACATTACATACAAACTCATATATTTCAGATGTTTATTTTGTTTAATTTTGATGATTACAAATGACAACAAATGAAAATCTCAAATTCATCATATCAGAAAATTAGAATATTGTGAAAAGGTTCAAAATTGATGGCCCCTGGTGCCACACTCTAATCAGCTAATTAACTCAAACCACCTGCAAAAGCCTTTAAATGGTCTTTCAGTCTAGTTCTATAGGCTACACAATCATGGGGAAGACTGCTGACTTGACAGTTGTCCAAAAGACGACCATCGACACCTTGCACAAGGAGGGCAAGACACAAAAGGTCATCGCTAAAGAGGCTGGCTGTTCACAGAGCTCAGTGTCCAAGCACATTAATAGAGAGGCGAAGGGAAGGAAAAGATGTGGTCGAAAAAAGTGTACAAGCAAGAGAGATAACCGCACCCTGGAGAGGATTGTGAAACAAAACCCCTTCAAAAATGTGGGGGAGATTCACAAAGAGTGGACTGCAGCTGGAGTGAGTGCTTCAAGAACCACCACACACAGACGTATGAAAGACATGGGTTTCTGCTGTCGCATTCCTTGTGTCAAGCCACTCTTGAACCACAGACAGCGTCAGAAGCGTCTAAAGAGAAACAGGACTGGACTGCTGGTGAGTGGTCCAAAGTCATGTTCTCTGATGAAAGTAAATTTTGCATTTCCTTTGGAAATCAAGGTCCCAGAGTCTGGAGGAAAAGAAGAGAGGCACTTCATCCACGTTGCTTGAAGTCCAGTGTAAAGTTTCCACAGTCAGTGATGGTTTGGGGTGCCATGTCATCTGCTGGTGTTGGTCCATTGTGTTTTCTGAGGTCCAGGGTCAACGCAGCCACATACCAGGAAGTTTTAGAGCACTTCATGCTTCCTGCAGCTGACCAACTTTTTGGAGATGCAGATTTCATTTTCCAACAGGACTTGGCACCTGCACAGTGCCAAAGCTACCAGTACCTGGTTGAAGGACCATGGTATCCCTGTTCTTAATTGGCCAGCAAACTCTCCTGACCTTAACCCCATAGAAAATCTATGGGGTATTGTGAAGAAGAAGATGCAATACACCAGACCCAACAATTCAGAAGAGCTAAAAGCCACTATTAGAGCAACCTGGGCTATCATAACACCTGAGCAGTGCCACAGACTGATCGACTCCATGCCACGCCGCATTGCTGCAGTAATACAGGCCAAAGGAGGCCCAACTAAATACTGAGTGCTGTACATGCTCATACTTTTCATGTTCATACTTTTCAGTTGGCCAACATTTCTATAAATCCTTTGTTTTTATTGGTCTTCAGTAATATTCTAATTTTCTGATATGATGAATTTGAGATTTTCATTTGTTGTCATTTGTAATCATCAAAATTAAACAAAATAAACATCTGAAATATATGAGTTTGTATGTAATGTATGAATATAATATACAAGTTTCACTTTTTAAATGGAATTACTGAAATCAATCTACTTTTTCATGATATTCTAATTTTATGACCAGCACCTGTATAGCCAAACCGCCCTTCCATTAACCTCACTAACGTCTTCCAAACGAACTTTTCAGTGGACCCCCGAGGCCCAAGCTGCATTCGAGAAATTAAAATCCATGTTTTCCAGAGCACCTGTACTAATTCAACCTGATCCTTCAAAACAATTCATCCTTGAGGTGGACGCTTCAGATTCCGGTGTTGGAGCTGTTCTTTCTCAGAAACTCGATTCAGATCAAAGAATACACCCTTGTGCCTTTTTTTCCCGTAAGCTCTCCTCGGCTGAACAAAACTATGATGTGGGTGATCGTGAGCTCCTGGCAATCAAACTGGCGTTAGAGGAATGGAGGCATTGGCTGGAGGGAGCTGAGCATCCGGTCCTTGTGTGGACTGACCACAAAAATCTGGCTCACATCCAGTCAACCAAACAGGCTAACCCTCGCCAATCCAGGTGGTCCATCTTTTTCTCCCGATTTAATCTTATTATCACCTACAGACCCGGATCCAAGAACGTGAAGCCCGATTCTCTCTCTCGTCTCTACTCCGTCGATCATCCTGAGACACCTGAACCTGTTCTCCCAGCCTCATGCACCGTAGGAGTGGTCAACTGGGAGATAACGGACCTAATCAACTCAGCCCTAGCCACCGAACCAGATCCAGGTACCGGTCCGTCTAATCGCACATATGTCCCTTCTTCTGTCAGGTCCCGTCTGATCCAGTGGATGCATGCCGCAAAATTTTCCGCTCATCCAGGAGTGAGTAGGACTGTCGCTCTAATCTCCAGGCGCTTCTGGTGGCCTACGCTCCATCGAGACGTTAAAGAGTATGTGTTGGCCTGTCCAACATGTGCTCGTAACAAGGCCTCACATCAACCTCCTTCTGGTCTCCTTCAACCACTACCCGTTCCCTCGCGTCCTTGGTCTCACATAGCCATTGATTTCGTCACCGGTCTCCCTGTCTCCCGAGGTATGTCCACCATACTAACCATTGTCGACCGTTTCTCTAAGTCTTGCCATCTAGTTCCCCTGAGAAAACTTCCCACGGCCTTCCAGACAGCCCAGCTTCTAATTAAACATGTTTTCCGGCTTCATGGCATCCCCCAGGAGATTCTATCGGACAGAGGTCCCCAATTCATATCCCAGGTATGGAAGGCTTTTTGTTCTGCTCTCGGCTGCAAACCATCTCTCACCTCAGGTTACCATCCTCAAACGAATGGCCAGACCGAGCGTATGAACCAGCATCTGGAATCCACCCTCCGCTGTCTAACATCAAATAACCCGGTGGATTGGAGCCAATACCTTCCATGGATAGAATATGCCCACAACTCTCTCCGTTCCGCATCCACTGGACAGTCTCCATTCCAGGTCAGTCTCAGATATCAACCACCTCTTTTCCCCGCAGATGAGAGAGAGATATCGGTGCTGTCCGTGAACCAACACATCCGTCGCTGTCGGAGGATTTGGAGGGAGACCATCGCCACACTCAACCAGTCATCTGAATCAGTCAAGCGTTTCGCTGACGCCAAGAGACGCCCCGCCCCTGAGTATTCTGTGGGCCAGGAAGTGTGGCTTTCCACTCGAGACATCCCCCTCAAGGGGATGTCTCGAGTGGAAAGCCACAGCAGCCATCAGCTGCCATCAGCTGTCCGTCTCCAACTTCCTCCTTCCCTCCGAATCCACCCGACCTTCCACGTCTCCCAGATCAAACCTGTTTCCTCGAGCCCTCTGTGCCCGCCATCCGACTCCCCACCACCCGCCCTGGAAGTCGATGGCCATCCGGCCTTCACGGTCCGCCGCATAGTAGACTCCCGTCGACGAGGTCGCGGATGGCAGTACCTCGTCGACTGGGAGGGCTACGGACCGGAGGATCGTCAGTGGGTCCCAGGCTCGTACATCCTCGACCCTGCTCTCATCGAGGAGTACGAGCTTTCCTGTCCTTCCACTTCCTCTGGACCGCCAAGGGGCGGTCGTTGAGGGGGGGGGGTACTGTTGGGAGCTGGAGAAAATCCCATCTTTCTCCAGCAGAGTCCGCCGTGGATCCTCTGAGGGAGCCTCCTGCACAGGTGCAGCTCATCAAGATCATCAGAGGATCCACTACATAAGCTGTCTTCAGACCTTGCCTCAATGCCGCAGTGTTGTTCCAGTTGGTCAGCGCTAAAGCCTTGATCTCAGTGATTATCTCCATGACTCTAATCCCTAGTTGGATTCTAACCTCTGTTTCTGTGCCTCTAGGAAACACGTGCTTCCTCCGTGAAAGCTCCGGAAGAGCTAACCTGCCAAGCCGACCCTCAGAGCCAAACCCTGAAGATCCTCAGACAACCTCCAAGCAGCTCTGGGCAATAGCTGGGAAACCAATGCCAAGGTCTGCTCAAACTAGACGTGAGACGCTGAAGCAGCTAAACGGACTCTGCTACTAAATCCTTCTCCAGAACCAACAGTGACTCTCCCAAAGAGAACCTCAAGAACCCTCAAGGTACTATCTGTGCTTCATTGGAAACCAAACCCCGTCAACAGTCCTTAACTGTGCTGTCTCTCACGCAGACTCCGGTGAAACCAGAATCCAGGCCCGAACCAGCCTTCTGCATATTCAGTGTGATTGTGCAAATAAACTTGTTAAACTTTTCATCCTGTGTCCGTCAGTGGTGTTCTGCATCTTTGGGTCTCCATTAGAGAACCGATCATGACAAACAGTAGGCACACTGGGAAAACAGATTAAAGTAATAAAAGCACACAATACAAAATAAAGTCAAAACACAATCTCCAAAAAAAAAAAAAAAAAGGACCAAAGAGGCGTCAAGGTCCCAATATGAATTTAGCTATAGGTTTCCACTTAGTTTCAAAGGTCTCCAGCTTAAATTGTAGTCTTGATGTTGTTTTTTCCATGATGTAGACTTTTCTGATTCTATCTCTCCATTCTGTGATACTAGGAGGTTGTGACCTTAACCATGCACTTCTTCGCGATCAGGAGCATGACCCAGATCATGTATTTATTGTCTTTATTGGTCAAGTCCATGGGAATTATTCCTAAAATATATACAGATATATCCAGATCTAAATAAATGCCTAAAATATTTTTTATATCTGTTTGAACATTTTTCCTAGCCTGACGTAGTCAGACTCAATTCTAGTCAGAATATGAGTCTGATACTGCTCCATAGAGCTGTGATTATGGGGCGTGTTTTGAACGAACCAGGAAAAAAAAATGCCTCTGCACTCAATTGGACAGACCTACAACCAATAAGAGCAACGGATTGCGTGACGTATCTTAAGCGAGGCATAGTTGTTGTCCACAAAAATCAAAGCGTGCAGTTTCACGCCTAGAATAAGAAGATGAGACTTGATCGCGTTTCTCTGTTCCTCTTTTAAAATTAATTTGCTGTCGATATCTTCTAGAACAGACCTAATAGCAGAATCTACTCACCCAAACTCTCCAGCGGCAGCCATTATTGTTGTCACCCAAGCGCGCATTGGTCACGTGGTTGATAACGTTACTCTTGATCATCTGTCCATCATCGTATAAAGCCCGCCCTGACAATTTGATTCGATCGCCTTACAGTGGGCTTTAATACTCGCGCTACTATGGAGCAGAGCCAGACCGAACTTCCCCGAACTCAAACCTTGTGGGCGGGACTAAGTTCGGACTGGCACCCAGGCTACATTTTTCCAAAACTTAACCACCTTTGGACAGTCCCAAAATATATGAGTAAAATCCCCCACCTTTCCACAGTTTCTCCAGCATAGCCAAGATGTCCCGCCATATTTAGATGTAATAATTGGAGACCTAAAGTAACGCATCTTGACTTTCCAGTCAAATTCCCTCCATGTTGGGCTGTTAGTTAATTTGTGTCCAAAGCTGAATGTTTCTTCCCAGTCCTCATCTGCTATTATTATATTAGCCTCTAATTCCCATTTCTCCTTAATCCCCTTATTAATGATATTGGATTCATATTGTAGGCTTTTGTGTAGTTTTGAGATCATAGCTTTTTTTGATTCACCTTTTGCTATTGATAATAGAATTTATTCCGTCTTGGTCATGTCTGTTGAGATTTTCTGCCATTCACTATGATTCTGAACGTAATGTCTGAGCTGCAGATATCTGTAAAACTAATTTTTTTGTAAGTTAAATTCCCGTTGAATTTGTTCAAAAGATTTCATTGTTGACCCTTTAAAAAGCTGTTCTATAAATACCAGTCCCCCTTTCGTCCATTTCTCAAACCCTGTGTCCATAGTAGCAGGGATAATGTCTGGAATCTTAGTTATTTTTTACAATTCTTGATATAGAGTCCGGAAAGTTAAATTTTTTCTTTATTCTTGACCAAATATTAATTGTTTCCTTAATCCAGTAGTTTTGAATCTTGAGATTTCTTTGAACCCGCTTTGTTGTGAAGGGCAGTGTATCTAGGGACAGATTTGGGCAGGCCCTTTGCTCTATATCTACCCATATTGTCTCTTGATCCTTTGCTAACCACAGGGCTATGGCTCTCAATTGAGCAGCCCAATAATAGTTCTTTAATTCAGGTAAACCTAGCCCTCCATTACTCTTTGGGGACTGAAGTATTTTAAGTTTAATTCTTGCTTTTTTATTTTGCCATACAAACTTTGATATTCTTTTATCCATCTCTTTAAAGAACGAGTTGGGGATGGAGATTGGTAGTGATTGGAATATAAACAGTAGTCTCGGTAAGACATTCATTCTGACTGTCTCTACCCTCCCCCCGAGGGTGAGAGGTAGAATCTCCCATCTTTCTAGGTCTTTTATAATTTCCTTCCTTAGCTTCTCGTAATTTGTCTCAAATAACTGTGTAGTTTGGGATGTAATGATTATACCCAAGTATCTAAATCCTTTATTGGTCCATTTGAACTTTACTTTCTCTTTTAGTTGTGCTGGACATTCACCTGATAACATCATTGCTACCGATTTGCTTTCATTAGTCATATATCCAGAAATATTCCTATATTCTTTAAGGCTTTCTAATAGAGCTGGTACTGACCTTAGTGGCTCTGTTAACATTACTAGTAAGTCATCTGCAAACAATGATATTTTATGTTCTATCCCTCCCTCATCTCTTATTCCAAGAATTTTTTTATTCTGTCTTATTGCTTCTGCTAATGGTTCTATATTAACCGCGAATAGTAGTGGACTTAAACAGTCCCCCTGTCTAACTCCTCTCTTGAGATCAAAAAATTCTGAGCAATATCCATTAATTCGAACTTGGGATTTTGGATTTTTATAAATTATTTTCACCCATTCAACAAATTGCTTTGAAAGCCCAAATCCTAGTAATGTCTGGTATAGAAAACTCAGTTTTACCCTGTCAAAAGCCTTTTGGGCATCCAAACTAATCAGGAGGGAAGATTGTGGTTTAAGTTTTGCACATGATATTACATTTAGTGTCCTTCTAATGTTGTTTGCTCCCTGCCTGCCTGGGATAAATCCTGTTTGATCTGGTTTAATTATTTGTTTTATATATTTTTGTATTCTTTCTGCCATTATGCTTGTTAGTATTTTTAAGTCGTTACACAGTAAACTCACAGGTCTATAACCCTCACATAAGTTTGAGTCTTTACCCTCCTTATATATCACAGATATAATGGCTTCAGACTATGTTTTAGGGGGGTCTCCCATCGTTAGTGCATAGTTAAATACCTTACATAATACTGGCGTTAGTTCTTCCCTAAATGTTTTGTAGAACTCCCCTGGCAGTCCGTCTGTCCCCGGGGATTTGTTGTTTTTGAGGGTTTGTTGGGTTTTAATCCAGAGAAATTTGAGTTTAAAAGATTAAAAGGAAAATGATAAACACAGAGACGGGATTTTGTGACGTCAGCGTGTGCCGGGTGGAGAGAAGAATGCTGGCTTGGAAAGCCATCACCTTCTCCCACAGATCCCTTCATGGCAAAGCCTTTTATTAACAGTTTACAACATCAAACAGGCGGGCCTAAAACAGAAGAGCCAGTAATCATTGTCTGGGAGGATGCAGGTAACAAGATAGTGTGAATTGACCAACTGGCTGGATGGAAGTCACACATCCGTGTGATTCTGCCTCATGACCGACAGGAGGTCATAAAAGTTTATGACCCTTCTGGTTGAAACACAGGATAGTTATCACTCTAACATTTCCCTCCTCTTATACATAAAAACATCAGCATCTTTCAATTCATATTGTATTCATAGAAGTAGGAATATGAGTATAAACATAACAGTCTGTTTTGTTCAAATCTTCAGCAACATGTTTTGCATGTTGCCACCACATCTTGGCACTGTAGGATGACTTGCTGTGGATCCATCAAAAATCATCCTGCTCTTCCTTTGTTTCAGACAGTCAGTTTGAGTTCCTAGGAACACCGGTCCAACAGTCATCACCGGGCAGCATAACCACTTTGGTTTTTCAGATCTTTGCCAGTCCGTCCAAGGAAACACCCACTAACCGGACTCTAAAAGACTGGGTTAGGTTGTTTTTTTCACCAGCGTTGAGACGAGTGGTCCTAAAAAAACCAAACCCCTTTGAAGCTGGACTTCACCACAGATCTATACCTTAGTCGTGGGGTCCCTGTGAAAGTAACTGGGCTTTTTTGCTGAGGAAAATTTTTTAATCAGTTTACAATGACTCTGGTGGATCCAAGTGTCTCTCTCCTGGATTTTCACGGCAGTGGGGGTTGTTAGTTGCTCTATGTAGGGTCCTTCCCACCTCGGAGCTTTCCAAGTTTTCCTTTTGATGATTTTAATCAGCACTCGGTCTCCAGGCTTCAGGCCTTCCTGTGGGGAAACAAAAGGAGCACTAGGCAGATTACATGTTTTCCGAACAGTTTTGTCGCTGAAAAGCTCCAGCATCCACTTAGTTAGCGGGTCAATGTCATCTTGTTCGTTTTCTGCCCATGGCTTTCCTGTTTCTGCCATGAATTTTCTCAATCTATTTTTAACATCCTCGAACCATTTAACTGGGTTCTGTCTGGCTGGAGGTAAACCTCGACAGGCAGTCCGCATCTCTGCATCTGTCCATGGCCCACACACAAGAACAGTGGGTCCACAATCCAGTGGGTCACCATCTTGGGGTCCCGTGCGTTGACCACAATGAGGGTTTGCCACCTCCAACACAGGAAAAGCACATGCCCCCCTCCCAGGATCTTGGTCCTGTTCTTGTTTTTTTAATTCAGCCAATCTTGGATAAATAGGGGCAGATGGGCCCCTTCCACAAGCCTCCACTTGATAATGATCCCTGTAACACTTCGAATCAAGCTTCACATCCCCCCCTGATCCTCCCAACTCATGCTCACAAGAGTCAGAAGCACTGAGTTCCATACCATCCACAGAGGACGACACGGACAGGGGGCCTGCTCCTGCTCCTCCAATATCACCACACGATGGTGGGGCTACTGGAGGAGGAACAGTGGCATGGCTGTGTTCACATTCACCGTGATGGGGTCTATCTCCACCTTCCTGCGCAGCTGATGCCACTGCTTGAACCCCATCACCCCCTTGAATTTGATTAGGGTCCGGATATTGAGGAAGCATTCGGGATACAACAGTTTCTTCATCAGCTTTAACTTTTACAGCAGCAATTGTAACTGTCTTTCTATCCTTCTTCTGTTGTATTTGGCTTTCCCTATTTTTTGCTTGCATAATCCACTTATTTAACTCTTCTAATTCTTTTCTGTATTTAGCTTGTTTTCTTTTTGATTTATACACCAACTTCATCTCCACCTTCTGCTGAATCTTTGTCAGCGGCTCAACTCTCAACTTTCCATCCCAGTCCTCCTTCTCAATCCACTTTCTGGCAAACTCTGGGTCACCACCACAACACGCCACCATCCATCTAACATCACCTGGCATTTCCTTCTTACTACTGCCTTGTCCCATTTTCAAAGAATTGTCCAGTACACAGCGGTTCGATTGTTTCCTCACACACTTTCACACAGTCACACACACCTAAGGCCTAATATTTTTTATTTTTTAACCAACATAGAGTCCCAGACTCAAATGCACAGAATACCCAGGTCCCAGACTTGTAAACAAAACTTGGTTTCGTCAAATATTCTTGCAACTACAACCAGTTATAGCTTGAACACAGAGGGTCCCAGACCCAAACGCACAGAATACCCAGGTCCCAGACTTGTAAACAAAACTTGGTTTCGTCAAATATTCTTGCAACTACAACCAGTTATAGCTTTCACACAAAGGGTCCCAGACCCAAACGCATAGAATACCGATCCCAGATCTCTCACAACAAACCCTGTTTGTCAAATATTCTAGCGACTACAACTAGTTATAGCTTTCACACAGAGGGTCCCTGACCCAAAACGCATAGAATACCGATTCCAGATCTCCCACAACAAACCCTGTTTGTCAAATATTCTAGCGACTACAACTAGTTATAGCTTTCACGTGGTCCCAGACCAACTGTTGGTAAAAAACTTTAGGCGTACCGTTTCTGTGCAGATCAGTCCTCAGCTTGAGTCGTCACCAGGATGTCCAGGGCAGGGCTGGACCAACCTATTGGCTCTGTCCAGCAAAGGGTGGACGGCTGTCGTCAGTTTCTTGGCCTTGGTCCCGCACGGTCCTGGACAATTGGATCTTGACTCCCGGAGTTTCAGCACCAAAAATGTTGGGTTTTTAATCCAGAGAAATGTGAGTTTAAAAGATTAAAAGGAAAATGATCAACACAGAGACGGGATTTTGTGTTGTCAGCGTGTGCCGGGTGGAGAGAAGAATGCTGGTGTGTCACCCTTTTTAACTGAGTAGTCAAAATAAATAAAATTTCAAAAGTATCAAATGTTATTTTCAAAAATTAAAAAAAAAATGTCTCCAATCTACTCACTTTGGGTTCAATTAGGTTCGTAAGGAGATTGGCAGAGGTAAATCACTAAGTGAAAGATTATTCCAACCAAAATAAGACACTGACAACCATTAGAATTGAATAACTGAAAACCTGTATTTCAAAATGCTGAACTAGAACATTGGCACAACACAGTTTGTTCACTTCCACATTCATTCAATTCAACAATACCATCCTTTATCAGAGTCCACAAGTGCACTAAAAAAAATACTGTCCATTTCAGCTGAGTACACCGTCTTCCACTCTTTGGTAGGTATTTAATGCAAGTTTTAATATTCCTGATGCATCAGTTTGGTTTGTGGTATCAGATCTGACCCAAAAGTAACAAAAAAAATAAAAATAAATGATTTGAGATCTCAAAAAAACAAAAATAGAAATCCTCAGAGCAGATTGGGAATCTGTTTTTTCCCTACCACCCTCCAGAGAGACAGGCGGCCTTCACAATGGATGCATCCTGCAGCAGCATCTCCGGTGGTTCCTAGTTCGGTCCGTGGATGGAATCCCTCAGGTTGTGGCAGCAGGTTCAGGGACTATATGTATATATAAAACCAGCCTGCACACAATTGTGCAAACCAATTACTTCAACTGGAAAACAATCATGTAATCACCCTAAATTAAATTGTTTTAATCATATTGTACAGAAAACAAAACAAAATAAATACAGAAAAGAAAAGAAAATTATCAGTTCCAACTTGTCTTTTACTGTATATGCAGCTATTAAGGCCTGTAATAAGTATTCTTATCTTTCAAAATAAATCTAGGAGACCTGCAAAAGGGTAAGTTACATTATGACCTACAGCAACACCACACATGGTGCAGCTAGCTTAAACCTCACACAAAAGTACTTGTTTTTTTTAGAAGAGCACATGTGGTGAGTTAGCTTACTTCTTACCATGCCAATGCACCTAATAAACCATGAACAGCAATTGTAGTCATATTTCTAACAAAAGCTCATAACCTAACTGGTTTTACATAGCAAAAAACACTTGTTTCACAAGACTCACCAGGATTCTTCAACAACAACAACAAAAACTCCTCAGCTCAACGGATTTCAGGACTGAACTCCTACAACATCTGGTGCCTCTAAAATACAAATATAATCATCAATATGACATTTAACAAGGCCTTTCACGCATTTAACCCAGGGCGAATGTTTTAAAATATTACCTTGCTCTATGCAGATAGATGCCATGGAAGAAAGTGCGTTTGGTCTGAGCAGGGAGGAGCTGTGAGCAGCGCAACTGTGCAGGTGCGGTGCATTCACAGTGCGTGGGAAATCTTAGTACTTAACTTCATTACCCCCTTTTCTTACGATTTGAAAAAAAACATACATGTACACTGATGACAAAATAACCATGGGTTACATTCTCCCCCTCTAGACCGCATGAGTCCCTTCATGCTCATTGAACCAACTGGAACCTTGTTGAGGTGACAAGACTGCTTTGGAGAATGCAACTCCTAATGTTTGAAAAAATGAGCTAATGGCCAAAGTCAGTGGCTCTCCTAACTCATCATAAGTCAACTTCTGAGGTGGACGTCGCTCTCTATTTGAACGCCTCAAATTTACTGGCTCTCTATCACTAGTTTCAGTACTAACAGCATTGTCAGTACTAACTACACATTTCTTTGGAGTGAGGTCTGTGTCAGTCAAGGTAGGTTCAAAGTCAGTTTCAGGAATGTCAATAACAACATGGTCTGAAGACCCAACGTCTAAATGGCCAGAATCAGTACTGCATGCACTCGGTGCTTCAAGTGGAATAGAGGTATCTGTATTCAGTAAGGAGTTTTGTGGAATCCCATTATCAGCAGATGATACCAGGGGATGACTGTCTGCGAGCGACTGTGCATTTGGAGGATTCAGTTCAGTTTGAACATAAGGGCCTCTAGTAATGACTTCTGGCTCCCATGTAGTGAAACCTAAGTCCTCCTCATCACTTATTTCATCCTCACTGTACTCTCCAATATGGTCACTTGTTTCTGCATTGTTCACTTTACTCCTGGTTCTCATTTTCCTCTGATTGCCATTTTGAATGTCAGTTCCTGCATGGTCTTCAACAGGTAAGAACCCGCAAGGGAGAAGCAAATCTCTATGCAATGTACGGGTAGGGCCATCTCCATTTCCTGGTTTGACTACATACACAGGACTGTCTTTGATTCGCTTGACAACAATATAGATGTTTTGCTCCCACCGGTTAGCTAGTTTGTGTTTCCCTCTTATGTTGACGTTTCGTACTAAAACTTTATCACCTGAAAACAGTTCAGCAGCTCTGATCTTTTTGTCAAACCGCATCTTGTTTTTGTAACCCATTTCCTTAGAATGTTCAATGGCAAGGGCGTAACTCTCTGAAAGATTTTGGCGAAGAGTTTTGACATAGTTGGAGTATGACTTTGGACCAGGTTTGCCAGGTTGAGTTCCAAAGATGAGGTCGATTGGCAACCTTGGCTGCCTGCCAAACATAAGTTCATAAGGGGAATACCCCGTCGTATCATTTTTGGTACAGTTATAGGCGTGTGTTAATGGCCTAACAAAGTCTCTCCAGTGTTGCTTGTCTTTGTCTTCCAGCGTTCCTAACATGTCCAGAAGTGTCCGGTTGTACCGTTCCACCGGATTTCCCCGGGGATGGTAAGGAGTAGTGCGGATTTTACTCGTCCCAATCAATGTGCAAAGTTCTTTTAGGAGCTTAGATTCAAAATCCCTGCCTTGGTCACTAAGCAGCCGGCTAGGGATCCCATAAGGGATGATAAGGTGGTCCCACAAAGCTTTTGCTATCGTCTTTGCCTTTTGGTCTTTTGTCGGCACTGCAACAGCAAATTTTGTAAAATGGTCAGTAGCGACTAACACATTTCTAGTGTCTCGACAGTCAGGTTCAATAGACAAGTAATCTATGCACACTAATTCTAGAGGATAAGTTGCAAGAATATTTTCTAGTGGAGCGGCTTTCTGGGGAATGGCCTTCCTCATTAAGCAGCGAGAACATTTTTTGCACTTATCCTCAATGGACTGAGCCATTCGTGGCCAGTAAAACCTTGCCCGAGCAAGATGTAGGGCACGCTCAAACCCAAGGTGACCAACCTCGTCGTGCACACCTTGCATTGCTCTGTCCCGGTAAAGTTGTGGCAATACTAACTGGTACACAGGGGAATCATGGTCATTGAACTTCCTGTACAGCACACCATTAAGGAGCTCGAGTTTGCTCCATTGCCTTAGCAAGAGTTTAACATCAGGGGGTTCAAGGTTTGTTTCTTTTGGACTTGGTCTCACCCCTTTTTCCAACAGGACCATCACACGAGCTATAGATGGATCACTCTTTTGTGCAGAGCACCAATCAGTGTCTGTCATAGAGGGTAATATTTCTTCCCCATATGCTTCACTGACTGATGTTGGGTCCATGGCAAGATACTCACATATAATAGGCTCTGAAGAACATAATACTGAATGACGCTGACACAGGGCAGAAAATGTTTCATGGTCTAGTTCCTTTTCTACGCTACCAAGACGCTTTTTTATGTCATTTATGCGAGCGTTCTCTTTCACAAAAGTCTCATCATCATGTGGAGGGTCTTGGGGTCTCCGGGACAACCCATCGGCATCTCCATTGGCTCTGCCTGCCCTATACTTGATGTTAAAGTGATAAGTAGACAAAGCAGCCAGCCATCTGTGCCCTGCCGCATCCAACTTGGCAGTTGTTAAGATGTAAGTTAGCGGATTATTGTCGGTCAGTACAGTGAAACTTGAACCGTAAAGATAATCGCTAAACTTCTCGCACACAGCCCACTTGAGAGCTAAGAACTCAAGTTTATGTGTGGGATAGTTTTGTTCACTCCTAGAAAGGCCCCGACTGGCATACGCAATCACTCTCAGCTTCCCTTCCTGCACCTGATAAAGCGCAGCCCCCAACCCATCATGACAAGCATCGGTATGCAATACATAAGGAAGTTGCGGGTTTGCAAATGCAAGGATGGGTGCAGATGTCAGCTTTTGGATTATCATTTGGAATGCTGTCTCACACTCCTCAGTCCATTTCTCTGCAAGAGGCTGATTGGGACTGTGAGCCAGTCTGGGGGGTTCTCGTTTGTATATTTTTCCCTTCTTCTTGGGTGGGCGGTAACCTGCAGTGAGATGGTT
This sequence comes from Cyprinodon tularosa, assembly GCF_016077235.1. Classification (NCBI taxonomy): domain Eukaryota; kingdom Metazoa; phylum Chordata; class Actinopteri; order Cyprinodontiformes; family Cyprinodontidae; genus Cyprinodon; species Cyprinodon tularosa. Next base: position 4,513,237 of record NW_024038720.1, on the reverse strand, counting down.
CAGTGGTTTAGCTATCTTGGAATAACCCTCAACAAAACGGCGATAGTATCCAGCGAAGCCTAAGAAACATTTGAGCTCTTTGAAAGTGGATGGCCGAGGCCAGCTTTTCAGAGCAGAGATCTTTTCAGGATCGGTATGGACTCCGTGTGCATCCACGATGTGACCCAGATACTTCACTGAGCTTTTGAAAAAATGACATTTTTCTGGGGACAATTTAAGCCCATAATCTCTCAGGCGGGTAAGCACTTTCATTAGGCGGTTTTCATGTTCTTCTAACGTGTCCGAGAACACTATTAGATCGTCTAAGAAAACAAGCACTTCGTTGAGATGTAGGTCACCTACACACTTCTCCATTAAGCGTTGAAAAGTGCTTGGAGCATTTGTGACCCCCTGCGGCATCCTATTAAATTCATAAAAGCCCAGGGGACACACAAAGGCTGTCTTAGGTTTGTCATTCTCAGCTACCTCAACCTGATAGTACCCAGACTTAAGGTCCATGACTGAAAACCATTTAGCTCCGCTAAGTGCTGTAAATGTTTCTTCTATATTTGGAAGGGCGTATGCATCGCGTATAGTCCTTAGATTTAACTTACGGTAATCTATGCATAGCCTGATCGAACCATTTTTTTCCTCACCAATACAATTGGCGATGCATAGGGGCTTTGAGACTCTCAGATGATATTTGCATCAAGTAGTTCTCTTAGATGCTGTTTTACAGCTTCTCTGTCACTCGGATGAATGGGCCTTGGCCGTTCTTTAAAAGGTGTTTCATCATGTAATCTGATTTGGTGTTTGACAGCTGTAGTGTAACCATATGACATATCATCAAGAGCAAAAACTTCAGGAATGGTTTGCAATTTTTTTAAAATGCGCTCTTTCCATTGCTCTGAGATGGGGGACTCATTAAGACTGGATGAGAGTTTGTCAATGACAGGATCATTTTGACTTAAAGAGTTTGTGGTTTGACTAGGTCCTAAAGGCGAAACATGTTGTGCTGCACAAGCTTGAGCAACAATGCTATTTGGCTGCAGCGTAACACTGTGTTCATTCACATTGTGAACAATGACAGGCACTCTATTTCTACCATTAAAGGGAATGTCCACTAAAGAAGACTCTACAAGTAATCCACCTGGTAACTTGTATTGCTCGTGTGGTTCAAGGACAAAACCTGTGTTCTGGTTGTTCTTTCTTAATCTCACATTGCCCATCAGGCACAGTTTCTGGTTTGCGTGAATCAGCACTGGCTTTTTGCTTTGTAACATCACAGGACAGGATTGAACATCACTTCTTTGTACCTGGGCGACATGTTGGAGAATCATTGCAAACTGCTTAGAGTGTAATTTATGAATGAACTTGGGGCCATCTTGTTCCAACAACTGCCCATAGAGTCGCAGAAGCACGTTTGTCCCTATCAACAGTGGAATTTTACTGTTGAAGTGGCATTCAGGAACGACAAGGGCTAAAACAACTAAGTGTTGTTCTTTGCCTGCAATGTTCTCAGGAAAAGTGATGTGGGTTTGAACATAGCCCAAGTATGGGACATTCTGCCCACCTGCTCCCTCAATCTCAAGAAGAGCGTGTATTGGTTGGATGGGGAGATGGGAAAGATGCCTTTTGTGAAAGGACTCTGAGATGGTTGTAACTTGAGAGCCTGAGTCCATTATAGACTCACATGGCATGCCACCAATAACTACAGAAGCTGCACACCGTGGACCTACAAGACCACGAGGCAAAATGGAGTCAGGATTAAAGCTGTCTAGTGGATGCATCGGGTCTGGGATTTTCATTTGTGTCTCTGGACTAAAACAATCTGAGTATTCAGCTCCTGGGTGTCCCACAACAGGAGCTGCCCCTACTTTAAAGCAAAGGGAGTTGTGGCCTGCCGTGCAGCATAGTCAGCTTGTTTCTTTTTTAGCTCAACATTCTTTTCACGAACCAAGGTAGGATTTACATCATTAGTGCAGCTGGCTGCAATGTGATTATCTTCCCCACATTTGAAACAAAACCATGCCCGGGGAGTGCCAGGGATTTTAGTAGCTACCCGCGGGGGCTTGGTGTTAGTAGCTAAGGATTCTTTGTGGTCACACTTATCGGTTTTGGTTGAATGTCTTTGGTTTTGCAGGGCTTAATAAGCTTTCAAGTATCTTCCTAACCTTGAGTGAATCAGTTAAAGAGGAGTCACTGAGCAGCAGATCAACTTGGGTGCGCCATGTTTCGTAATCGACTTCACCATTGGGTCTCGGGAGTCGACCTGAAAATGTGCGTATCTTTGCATGTGCAAGAGGTGCATGAGTTGGCTCATTACGAATAATATGCTCAACCACTACCTTCTGAATATGTGGGGGATTGTACAGGTTCTCATCTACATGTACAGAGCCTACAGAAGTGTCACTATGTGGGCTAAATACACTTGTGGGCTCTACAGCTTCTGTTGACTTAGTATTTTGAACATCGTCCGTAGTTGTATTAACAGTCTGGTTCGTGGGTGGATGTTTTTCAGTCTGAGGAGTAAGGCTAGCGTGCAACTCACCTTGAAGGAAGCTAAAGAAGCCTGCTTTCCCACTATCCCCCATGAACTCCAGTTCTCTCAGGTATCGGCGCGCCATTTCTTTGCCTATCTCTTCTTGGGTAATGTCTCTAATGGTTTTTGAATACCATTTTATAGGTGGGTCTACAGTCAAGACTATTTCTCCTAAGGTTGAAGGGTCTATCTTTAAGATAGCTTGTTCAGATTCATACATTATGAGTGTTCTGCCTTCGGGCTGATGTGGCTCATTGGGGACCCTGACAATTTTAGAGATTTTACCATTTGCCCCAAAAACATCAGAAATGTCATTATCACTATGGCTTGCTGTAACACCTGTAACATACAGGGTTTTCTGGCTGTCAGCTGCAAAACGTTCACAAAGATCCATTTCAAATTTATACAAATGGTGTCAAAACAGTGTATCGTAATGGTTGGAAATAAAACCACAATACCAATCTCCTGGCTGGCTCGCCACTATGTGTCACCCTTTTTAACTGAGTAGTCAAAATAAATAAAATTTCAAAAGTATCAAATGTTATTTTCAAAAATTAAAAAAAAAAATGTCTCCAATCTACTCACTTTGGGTTCAATTAGGTTCGTAAGGAGATTGGCAGAGGTAAATCACTAAGTGAAAGATTATTCCAACCAAAATAAGACACTGACAACCATTAGAATTGAATAACTGAAAACCTGTATTTCAAAATGCTGAACTAGAACATTGGCACAACACAGTTTGTTCACTTCCACATTCATTCAATTCAACAATACCATCCTCTATCAGAGTCCACAAGTGCACTAAAAAAAAATACTGTCCATTTCAGCTGAGTACACCGTCTTCCACTCTTTGGTAGGTATTTAATGCAAGTTTTAATATTCCTGATGCATCAGTTTGGTTTGTGGTATCAGATCTGACCCAAAAGTAACAAAAAAAATAAAAATAAATGATTTGAGATCTCAAAAAAACAAAAATAGAAATCCTCAGAGCAGATTGGGAATGTTTTTTCCCTACCACCCTCCAGAGACAGGTGGCCTTCACAATGGATGCATCCTGCAGCAGCATCTCCGGTGGTTCCTAGTTCGGTCCGTGGATGGAATCCCTCAGGTTGAGGCAGCAGGTTCAGGGACTATATGTATATATAAAACCAGCCTGCACACAATTGTGCAAACCAATTACTTCAACTGGAAAACAATCATGTAATCACCCTAAATTAAATTGTTTTAATCACATTGTACAGAAAACAAAACAAAATAAATACAGAAAAGAAAAGAAAATTATCAGTTCCAACTTGTCTTTTACTGTACATGCAGCTATTAAGGCCTGTAATAAGTATTCTTATCTTTCAAAATAAATCTAGGAGACCTGCAAAAGGGTAAGTTACATTATGACCTACAGCAACACCACACATGGTGCAGCTAGCTTAAACCTCACACAAAAGTACATGTTTTTTTAGAAGAGCACATGTGGTGAGTTAGCTTACTTCTTACCATGCCAATGCACCTAATAAACCATGAACAGCAATTGTAGTCATATTTCTAACAAAAGCTCATAACCTAACTGGTTTTACATAGCAAAAAACACTTGTTTCACAAGACTCACCAGGATTCTTCAACAACAACAACAAAAACTCCTCAGCTCAACGGATTTCAGGACTGAACTCCTACAACATCTGGTGCCTCTAAAATACAAATATAATCATCAATATGACATTTAACAAGGCCTTTCACGCATTTAACCCAGGGCGAATATTTTAAAATATTACCTTGCTCTATGCAGATAGATGCCATGGAAGAAAGTGCGTTTGGTCTGAGCAGGGAGGAGCTGTGAGCAGCGCAACTGTGCAGGTGCGGTGCATTCACAGTGCGTGGGAAATCTTAGTACTTAACTTCATTACCCCCTTTTCTTACGATTTGAAAAAAACATACATGTACACTGATGACAAAATAACCATGGGTTACATTGGCTTGGAAAGCCATCACCTTCTCCCACAGATCCCTTCATGGCAAAGCCTTTTATTAACAGTTTACAACATCAAACAGGCGGGCCTAAAACAGAAGAGCCAGTAATCATTGTCTGGGAGGATGCAGGTAACAAGATAGTGTGAATTGACCAACTGGCTGGATGGAAGTCACACAGCCGTGTGATTCTGCCTCATGACCTACAGGAGGTCATAAAAGTTTATGACCCTTCTGGTTGAAACACAGGATAGTTATCACTCTTACAGGGTTTTAATAACTTTCAGAATTTCCTGTGGAGTTATAGGTCGCGTCATTTCCAGCGATTCTTCTTCTGATAAGGTTGGAAGATTAATTCTTTTGAGAAAAGAAGAGGTTTCATCTTCCTGATTATTTCTGTCCGAATCATCATACAGGTTTTTATAATAGTCTGCGAACGCTTCCGCTATTTCTTTCGGTTGTGTTTTAATCTGCATATTCAAGGGGTGTTTTATTTTGGAGATGTGCCTATTTACTTGGGCTTTCCTAAGTTGAAATGCCAAAAGACGACTCGCCCTATTACCCATTTCGTAATACCTTTGATTTGTAAAGCATAGAGAACCTTCTGCTTTGACAGTTAATATCTCTTCTAATTTGTCCTTTGCCTTTTTAAGTTCTCCCATTATATTTTTATCCCCTAATTTGTGTTCCCTTTCCAATTCTTTGATCTTATTTTCCACCTCGTTTTGTTCTTTCATTCTGGCTTTTTTCATTCTAGATGTTATTTCTATAATTTTCCCTCTTATCACTGCTTTTCCTCCCTCCCATAATATTGTTGGTGAAACTTCCCCATTATCATTTATTTCAAAGTATTCCTTAATTGACTCTTTGATTTCTTTGACAATATTTTCATTGGAGATGATCGATACATTCATTCTCCAGTATCTAAAGCAAAGTTCTTCACTTGTATTTAAAGTTAGCAGAATAGGTGCATGATCACTTATAGTTATATTTTCTATGTTACATTTTAATACTTTATGTGTATGTTGTTGAGATATATATAAATAGTCTATTCGAGAGTAGCTTTTGTGTGGATTTGAGTAGAATGTGTAGTCTCTCTTAGGATTGATACTTCTCCAAACATCAATAAGACCAAGTTCTTTGGTAATATTATTTAGCATTCTAGACTTTGTTGTCTGTGGTCCCAAGTCAGAAGGGTATCTATCTAATATATTATTTTGTACTGTATTAAAATCTCCTCCCATCAGTATCATTCCTTTTGCATCATTTGTTATTATTTTGACTATTTCTTTCAAGAAAGTGTCCTTCTCCTCATTTGGGTAATATATTTTTAATATTGATATTGTCATATCTCCTATTCGTCCTACAATCATTACATATCTTCCCTCTTTATCCTTTACCTCATTTTCAACTTCAAACAATATCCCTTTTTTGATTAAGATTGCTACCCCCCTCCTTTTACCAAATGAAGCATAATATGCTTGATTGACCCACTCCCTTTTTAGTTTTCTGTGTTCGCTCTCAGTTAGATGTGTCTCCTTTAATAAAGCTATGGAACATTGTAGGTTTTTTAGTTGAGTCAAAATCTTCTTACGTTTAATAGGATGGTTTAGGCCGTGGACATTGTAAGATGCTATATTTAGCCCATTCATATTGCTATCATATCTGGAGCTGTGCTGTACCTGACACCTCTTTAAAAAGAAAAGTAAATTGCACAAAACATAAACTCAACTGAGAAGAAACAATAGCAAAAAATAAACACACTTATTGGGATATAAACCCCATAACAATGTCTGGAACATGAACAATGAACTTCCAAGAGTCCTAACATCATAGAGCTGTGACCTTCTCTCTGATGAACAAGCACTGCGTGCATTGACAACTTCTTAATAGTTGTCTAAAGCCCTAAAGACTCAAACTCCTCAATATTACTCTTTAATGAACACGATTTTCTTGTAATCTATCAAATTATTTCACAACTAGCGTTTTTTTTTTTTTTTTTTTTTTATGAACAAAACGAATATCACTTTTTTTTCTCCTCTTTTCCCTTTTTTTTCTTTTTTTTTCTTGTCCTTTCCCTTTTTTGCAGGTCATGGCAATTAGTTTCTCTTTAACGGCATACATATATGTATACATACATATGGTAATCTTTATTACGATGCCACCTCGGCTGACGTCATCACTCCAGGAGCGCTTTCAGGTCCGCCTCCGTGATTTCGGGCCGCGACTGCTTACCCCTGTGACTGGTCCCTTTTGCCGTCTGCGCCATCATGTGCTGAATTCTATCTAGTCTGTCTTCCTTCACCTTGATGCCCATTTCTTTCAGCAAAGGCGCCACTTCTTCCACTGTGCTGAATATCTTTGTTCCAGTGTCCAGAAATATTTTGAGTTGGGCCGGATAGGGGGATTGCGCCCTCACGTTCCTCTCCTTCAGCTGTTTGATGACGTCTCTCACCTGCTTCCTTTTCTTTTGGACCTCTGTTGTGTAATCTTGGTTGAAATAAACAGTCTGTCCTTCATAGCAGATCTTCTGTTTCCAGGCCTCTTTTATCACCTGTTCCTTCACTCTATAATCCAAAAAGCGCACAATGATCGCCCTCGGAGGCGCTGTGCTATCCTTTGACTTATTCACCAGTGACCGGTGCTCTCTTTCTATAGCAGGTCCATCCCGTCTGTAGTTTTAATCTGGGATTTAATAAATTGTGCTATGAAGCCTATGGTGTCATTTTTTTCTGCACCCTCGGGGATGCCATGGATCCGTATGTTGTTGCGCCTCATCCTCGACTGCAGGTCGTTGCATTTCTCTGATATTTTGGTCACCTCCCGGAGCAGGAATGTCGCCACCCGTTCCTCCCGCGCAATCTTGTCTTCATTATTTCCCAATCTTTCCTCCATGTGAGCTACTCTCTGCTCCAGGGATGTTGTTCTGACCATGAGCTCCCCAATACTCGCTTCAACTCTCGCCATTGCTTGCTTATTATCTCCTACCGCTTCCGCATGCTCTTTTCGTAGCTCTCGTAGCTCGATAAGTATGGCCGAGTCACGGTCCCCTTTCGGCGGCTCCGAGCGCTCCCCTGCATGACTCTGTACTTTCACCATTCCGGTACTCTTTTCTTTTCCGCCTTTCTCTTCCATACTCTTTCCTTTCTTGACCATATTTTCCATGGGTGATCTATGTCACTTTAAGAGCGAGTTTTCTCTATGTTCTACTGTTTTTACCTTATTTTAACGCTAGTTTTAATCGTGTTCTTCAGAGCAGCCTTTTCTCCTGCTTTTCACACCATGGCGCCACCGGAAGTCCAATTACTTTAATTTCTAAATCCAACAGCTATCTCAGTTTGATATAGCTAATAACTGATGAACACAGTATTTTTTCAGTATTCAATTGAGGTTTATTGGACTAACGGAAAATGTGCAGTACGCATTAAAACAAAATTTCACAGGTGCAAAAATATGGGCACCTCACCAAAAAAAGAGACAGTAGTATTTAGTAGATCCTCCTTTTGCAAAAAAAAAAACAACAAAAGCCTCCTGTCACTTCCTGTAGCTTTTAATGAGTTCCTGTATCCTGGATAAAGAGATTTTTGACCATTCTTCTTTGCAAAACAATTCCAGTTCAGTTAAGTTTAATGGTCGCTGAGCATGGACAGCCTGTTTGTATCATTGAACATCCCACAGATGATCAATGATATTCAGGTCTGGGGATTGGTATGGTCATTCCAGAACATTGTGATTCTTCATCTGCATGAAGGCCTGAGTAGACTTGCAGTGGGGTTTTGGATCATTGTTTTGCTTTTTTATCCATCCCCGGCATTACTTCAACTTTGTAACTGATTCTTGAACATTATTCTCAATAATCTGCTGATATTGAGTGAAATCCATGCTACCCACAATTTTAACCAGATTCCGAGTGTCAGCATTCGCAACAAAGCCCCAAAGCATGATGGAACCTCCACCAAATTTTAGAGTGGGTAGCAAGTGTTTTTCTTGGAATGCTGTGTTTTTTTTTTTTTGTTGCCATGCATAACTCCTTTTTTAATGACCAAACATTTCACGTTTCATCAGTCCACAGGACCTTATTCCAAAATGAAGCTGGCTTGTCCAAATTTGCTTTTGTACATCTTTAGCAATTCCATTTGTGGTGTGCTTGCAGAAAAGGCTTCTGTTGCATCACTCACCCATACAGCTTCTCCTGGTGCAAAGTGCGCTGAATTGTTGAAAGATGCACAGTGACACTATCTGCAGCAAGATGATGCTGCAGGTATTTGGAGGTGGTCTGTGGGTTGTCCTTCACCATTCTATCCATTCTTCTTCTCTGCTTCTCTGATATTTTTCTTGGCCTGCCAACTCTGGGCTTTACAAGAACTGTCCCTTTCGTCTTCCATTTCCTTACTATGCTACTTACAGTGGAAACTGACAGTTTAAATCTCTGAGAAAACTTTTTGTATCCTTCCCCTGAACGACCATGTTGAATAATCTTTTCTTCATTTGAGAGTTGTTTTGAGGTGCCCATGATGAATCTTCAGAGGACATTCAAACAGGAGAACAACTTGCAACCAGTCACTTTAAATACATGTTCTAATGATTGGATAAACCTGACTATGAAGTTCAAATCTGAATGATGTTACCAAACAAATTTTGTGTTTCAGTAAGTCAGTCAAAAATTGTTAAGGCTAATCAAATCAATAAAATGATTAGGGTACCCACCTGTTAAGTTTTCTTTTAATGCATATTGCACATTTTCTGTTAGTCCAATAAACCCCAATTCAATACTGAAATATTACTGATGTGTCCATCAGTTATTAGATGTATCAAACTGAAATAGCTGTTGCAAACACCCAAATATTTAGAAATAAAAATAATGAAGATTAATATGGGGTGCCCAAACTTTTTCATATGACTGTACTTGAATGAATACACTGTGTGCCATCAGTTAAATCTAGTGTGCTACATCTGACACAAGTTTACTGAGCCCTGTGTTAGACAACATGTCTGGAGGGAGAAACAAAGGAAAGTGACCACAATCATCTGACAGGAGATGTTAACGTGAGTGAGTCACTTACCTAATTTCACAGTTCAGTCCATCTCCACGCTAAGGGGTGCGATCCAGCCAATGGGCTGCCAACCAGATGTGGCGTGTGTTGCTGCAGCCCCGGAGAACTTCCAGGAAGCTGATCCAGGTCAGGGGAAGATAGAGCAGGCATAAACAGTTCCAGAATACAGGAAACCTCTGCTCTATCAGAGGTTCCGATCCAACCCAGCACAGAGGGATCCATGCTTTCCACCTATTCACTTTTTATAGATATTCAGTTTTAGAAGGCAAGTCTAGGCAAGTCTCTTGGTACTGATCTAGATACATATATAGGGCAGGGTGCGGCTGGACTGGAGGTAGAAAGAGCCATTGCTTGTCAGAAATCATGTTTTAGTCTACAGACAGTTATCAACAGCCTATAAATTTTGCTTATTGCTCCTTAAGGTAATGTCATTCACAGCATATTCAACATTAAAATATCTAAGTCTAGTATCTGGTTTAGCTACCCAGTGGTCAGCATGAGCGTTCATCTAAACTGTTTCATTCTTCATGAGAACCATAACACGAAGGTAATTGTGATGAATAAATCAGAATGGAAGTAATGCAGTTTCTGCAGTCAAAGCCAAACAGACTAATAATTTGTGTGAGTAAGAGGCTTTTCAGTGTCACTGCCACCTCATTATGACATGGGCATTTGTGCCTATTATCAGCCAAGAGTTGTGTGTTGCCTCAAATTAATGTGTTGAAAGTGCATTCTCATACCGTGTCATTTCAGACTTTGCCTTTTGCCATCCTGGCAGTATTAAAAGTTCACAAATAAAAGAATTCATACTGTAATTAGGATTATTTGCATCAACGTTCTTTTTTAATATACCCAGAAAAAATAAAGTTCATGTGTAAAAGTTTTTAAAATTCATTTCTATTTTCACTGCTGTATTTATAATGGATTACTGATAATCCCTGTTTAGAATCCTTTATTATAGAGGTGGAGAAAAGGAGAAAATTTGTTTTAATCTGACAGGAATCATACTTACCTCAAATAAAAAAAACTGATTAGGAAGAAGGTATCTCTTAGGATCAACATGTCACATAAACCTAGTCTCATGCTTGCTATCAAAACATTATGGCTGCATACCAAGACACAGCTTACAGCATCAGGGTATGACCAACCTCTTCTATTCAACAGCATCGGGTACTGAAAGTCCTGCATGACGCTAACATCAGCAGAGCATGATAATGGCCCAAGTATTAATAAAGCTACTGAAATCAGGTGCCTGTCAGCTTCCATGCAGTATTCACCAACATCTTCAGCTGTCCGTTCCACGGGGCTAGTGGACTCAGCTGTCTGAAAAATGCCACAATAATTCCTGTTCTTAAGCCCTTTGTTGTCACTGTGGACCTGACACCTGTTATCCGTAAATGCATTAAGAGGCTGGTGTTCAAGCATTTCAGCTTTGAGCTTATTAAAGAAAAAAAAAAGGAAAAACAAGAAGACATGAGGATTATGTTTATTGAATACAGCTCAGCATTTAGCTCCATCAGACCGAGCCAACTGATGAATAAACTCCATCTGGGAACCTCCCTCTGTCTGTGGACCAATAACTTTCTGACTAACAACACAGAAGGATAGACACTTCCATATCCTCCATCATCTTTCTTAATAGTGTCCCTCTGGGCTAAATTCTGAACCCATTCTCGAACACCCTCTACACCCATTACTGCGTTGCTTCTCATGGCTGCAACACCTTCAGTTTTGAAAACGAAACAACCATTGAGAACGACCTCAAGCTTGCACCAAAAAGACAAAAAATCTCATTGACCTCTGTAAATCAATGCAGAAAAGACACTGTCCTTATTTATGGATGTGCTCACCACTGATGTGCTCACCATGTTGGATAAAACCAACATGGCGGCGCTTGCAGGTAGTGGCTTAATACAGCTCTCTACAATTCCACAAAGTATGCCTACTTGGACGCTAGGCATTTATTCTGCCTCTACGACCGCCATTGATCCCATCCATAATGCTCTCCAAAGCCTGGTCACTGGACAACATCCAACATCTCTGACTCAAACTCTCTTCTAAAAAGGTGGTTAGCAACTGCTGCACCATCATCCTGACCAAGTTATGGCTTGATTCATCCATACCGGACAATGCCATTAGACTGGAGGGGCTCACATTATACCGCACCAATAAAAACAACAAATTCAGCTGTAAGACTAGAAGAGGAGGGCTGTGTGTGTACAGAAACAAAAACTAGTGTAAAAATTCTAGATCGTTTGGCAGCATCTGCTCTCCAGACATCGAGTTTCTGACTGCCCCCACACCCCACCCTGCTGTTCACTCTCAAGACACACAACTGCGCCCCAAGGTTCACCACCAATGACATTGTGAAGTTTGCAGACAACACCATTGTGTTAGAACTCATAGAAGACGACAATGACCAGGACTACAGAGCTACGGGACTTCAGGCTGTTATCTCTGGACTGGTGTAGAGATAACAGCCTGATCCTGAACGTGGTGAAGACGAAGGAAATCATCGCGACTTCAGAAAAATTCAGCCATACCACACTCAACTGCTCATCAACAGCTCAGCTGTAGAGGCGGTCAGCAGCACCACATTTCTGGGGGTGCACATCACAGACAACCTCACCTGGACTATGAACACCTCCTCCCTGGTCAAAAGGGCACAGACGCGCTTGTATTTTCTGCGAGCGGATGAGGAGAGCCCACCTGCCCCTGCCCATCCTCACGACCTTCTAAAGAAAACCATAGAGAGCATACTGACCAGCTGTCTCACTGTATGGTGTGGAGGCTGCAGCACCTCGGACTGGAAGAAGGTGAGAACAGTGGTACTGTAAGAACAGCAAAGAGGATCATCGGGGCTCCTCTCCCCTCCATAAAACACATTTCATCCCGGTGCTGCATCCCCCAAGCCCATAACGTAACTGTTCTCCCTGCTGCCCTCTGGAAAGAGGCTCCGCAGCATACTATGCAGGATGAATAGGTTCTGTGACAGCTTTTTCCCCACTGCCATCAGACTACGAACTCTTAAAAAAACTTAAAAGTCAAATCATAAATCGATACTCACACTGATAACTGTTGGAGAATTATCCTGCCACAATGCAAGAGCACATAATTTCAATTTGAGAAAAGAATTTCATCTTCTTGCACTCATAACTTATAATGCTCACACTCAAAACATGCGCTCTCTCTCAAATATTTTCTCTTCTCTCTCAAATCTTTGTTTCTTCTCACGCTCTGCTCGAGTCTCAGTTACGCTCGCAAACCCGTAGGCTCTGCTTGCGGATTTTTTTTTGCTCTCTCTCAGATTGGATCGGATCGTCGCGTAGCAACCTTTCCAGCCAATTCAACGACAGCCTCAGAAAGGGTGCGCTTGTCTAACTCGACTGAGTGTGCCTGTGATAAACCTTACCAACAATAACTGCTCGAGTCTCAGAGCGTAACTGAGACTTGAGCAGTGAGCGGTTTGTGCGCGAAGAGAAGGAGGCAAGCGAGAGGAGAAAATATCTGTGCAAGAAGCATTAAATCTAAGAGAAGAAACAAAGATTAGAGAGAGAAGAGAAAATATTTGAGATAGAGCGCATGTTTTGAGTGTGAGCATTATAAGTTTTGAGTGCAAGAAGATGAAATTCTTTTCTCAAATTTAAATTATGTGCTCTTGCATTATGGCAGGATAATTCTCCCATAGATAACATCATACCATATAGAACGCAACTCAAATGTTTTCTACTGCTTTCTACGGCACTATATATATTAATCTATTTTTGTACTTCTCTGAACTTCCACATCGATGCCTTTTTCGCACCATTTTCTCTCTCAAACTGTTTACATTTGATCACTGCTGCATTTTATGAATGGAAATGCTCCTTTTCACTGCCAAGATGCTGCTGATTTACTCTCTGAAAGTTGTATAAATGAAATTTCGTTTTGTATACACGGAGTGTATACAAAATCACAATAAAGTTTGTCTAAGTCTAATTCATTGGCTCCCCACTCCTAAAGGAAATCAATTTAAACAGCTTCATCATAAAATCTGTGAAAACCCAGGACGTTGTTTTCACCCGTCTTCCATCTGGCAAACTCAGAGTTATGCAAACCTCAAGCATTGGTTTTTCCCAATGGCTGCGGGGAAAAAATTGGTGTTGGAACACATATGTGGGCCCACACACATTACTGCCAGGGGTTTGCAAAGATTTATAATATGAGTAGTCCACAGTTTCATTAACTTTAATGACAAATTTACAACCTCAGATATTCTTTTGTTAAAGGTAAAAAATAGATACTGATAATTTATCCCATAATAAAGTCTCATATAGCCATGGAGTTGATGTAAACCTTTACAAAGTTGACATTACCTAATAAAGACCAGCTGCTTGATTGTTGGTGTCCTCTGCCAAGGCTATTATGCCGATCAACTTGGAAGTGTTTTAGGATTCAATGACTGCTGGTTTGACATTGCTGCTGGTTTGAAATTGCTGGATACATTTTTTTTAAACATGTAGCTTAACCTCAAGTCGCATCATATGTAAAAAAAAAAAAGACCTGCATCTTTTTGCGCAGTCGCCACACTCAAGCCATGCAAAAAGTAATCCATAGTAGAGTGCAAGGAATCTTAAATCTCAATTAGCTCACAAAAGTGGATTGCTTTAGGATGGATTTTACCTGAGAAAACACCTGTTACTGTATTATATGTACCAACAAGAGGGAAGGATAAAATTATCAGCATAATCTATGATTAATTACAAAGGACTCTGCAATGACATCACAACTTGTTTGTACAAGATACATCTGTAAAGTCTGAGGGAGAGCTTCGGCAGATAGATCCATGGGTAGAGCAAAAAAAAACAACAACAACAATAGTGTATTGTTTTATCTCTAAACTATGGAGTTGGAAATCCACATTGAGAATGCTTGCCATGCCACAACCTCTTTACTATACTATTGGAAATAATAACACAAATTATTTGTTAAACAACATATCCCTTGAGTTACATTTATTGCATTCTAGCATGCAACATATCATCCAGAGAAGTTGTTTTTAGTTAAAACAGTTTGGCCATTAATATGTATGCACCTAATGCAGGTGCAGAGAGAAAATATTTCTTAGAAAAAATTGTGGAACATTTAGGAGATTATGTTTTTTTTTTTTTTTAGGAAGGGATTTTGAATGTACACAAATTGAATTTTTAGAGTGCAATCATGCAGAGTCTCTTCCGGCCTCCCAACAAACCCTGCAGCAGTTGGTCTCATCCCACAGACAGGTGGCTATATGGAGGAGGATGCACACAGGCTCCAGACAGTACACATGGTCCAACATTAAAGAGAGTATCTGCTTTGAACACCTTGATCATTTCTATTTTAATGTGTTAAAAACATTCCACATTTTACCAGCAATTTTTACAGACCACTCATTGCTATAATATCACATCAGAAACATGTTACCCAAGGAGGAAATACTGCTATTTTAATCTGGCTTTAACCCATAATCACAGTAGGAGGCTTTTAAGTTATGTTTAGACTATTGTTATGCATACAATTTCATTCAATGACCCCCCACCACCACCCCAACTTTCATTTGCTTTCCCTCCCCAGAGGACAGCAAATGAAAGTTGTGCAAGTAAATCTTGTTCTAAATATCTTTTTTCTGATCAAATAACTGTTGCACTGTCACATGTTATGCTGTGAACACACGCCCAACTGGCTGTGTGTTAGGACAGCCAATGACAGTGTTGAATAGAGCTCAAATATTTATTTCTGCCCTGATATGAAATAAAGGCACGACAGATTCCATGCTAAATATAAGAATTTATATACAAAAATTATTCAACTTCAAGTCAAACATGTCAGGTTTGTTGGAAGTTAGTTGAGGACCCAAACGAAGAGGCAGAAGGAGGCAGAGCGGAGATTTGTTGATTTAATTATATTCCAAAGGGCAAGAGAATTAAAAGCCCACTAACAAAACAAAGAAAGCCAAAATCCAGGAGTTATTTGGGAAGCACACGTGTGGAGCCACGAAAAAACAAAGAACCAGCAAAGAGTAACTGAACAAGAATGGTCGTAGATTTGCATAGGCATCATAGGGACATGTCCCTACCAACATTTTGGATCGACCTACTTGTCCCTACTAATAATTCGATGTGGACAATATGTTTGTAATTTACAACACAGCATTGTTGCAGCAGTTGCTTCTTTTCCTCTCACATCTCCTCTGCCTGGTAGCTGCCTCTGCCTGGTCATTCCTGTACCTTTCATGTAGCAGCGCTCGTAACTGTGCTCCACTGCTCCACATTTTTCCACCTTAAGTTCCGCCTTCTCTCTTTCTGATTGCTTGTTTTCTAGTCTGTATGTGTGTGCCCCTGCGTGCTTGGAACGCGAAATAAAAAAAAAGATGACGCTAGAATATGGCGGTCACCAAAATTAATATTAAACGAAACTAGTTCCAATTAAAAAAATAAATATTGTACTACACTAAAACAGGCAAAAGCTTCTGATTGCAGCTCAGTAAAGAAGCAGGAGAGTGTTTTGATTTGTAAAACTAAATATTCTGAGTCAGACAGGAGCTCTGAAAACTGCTGTTAAAATTAACAAGCAAAGATTGTAAGCGATCAACATTTCTGATTCCCTTTTACCAATATTTCTTTGCTATTACTGTATTCATTTTTGACAGCAGTTCAGGTATAATAACAGGTGTTATTTCTTTTGTAGAACATAACAACACAAGAAGTATGCTAAAGATGTGCTATTTTTTTGTTTTTCACATAAAAATAGTGCTATCTAATTGACTTCTATTCTAGAAATACGTTAAAGACAAACAGAGGAACTCTATTTACACTAATTCTATTTTTCTAGATTTCCACACCAGTAAATAAATAAGTAAATTAGTACAAACATTACTGTCTGGTAAATAAGGCTTGAATCTGGCTGTTTATTTTGGATACTATTACATTACAGATAGGATAGTGTTATATTGTCTTTTATAATTGTTAGAAGTGATTTTATATTGGCATAAACTGAGGCTCATTCTTAGTGTTGTGCTTTGTAGAGGATGTCATTAAAAAAGAAAATAGACATAAGGAGCTATTTTAACAGTCAGACAGTAAGCAATATAGGATGATGATAAAAGGTTGTGTTACATTTAATCCTTTATCCTTTGCTATTAAAAACGCACTTCTATAATATTCTATAATAGAAAAATTATATGACTGTAGCAAACACAGATATAATGATGCAGGGCAGCCTGAATGTGAAGCAGCTGCGCTTCAGTGCTGTATTATGTAAGAAATGTGTTTAAAATGTTACCATAAAATTAGGGCTGCAACTAATGACTATTATGCAAACTGATTAATCTGTCAAATATTTTTGGATGAATCAATTAATAAAGGCATTTATAATATTAACTGTAAAATATCACCTGTCTTTTCTTTCTTATCAATCTGAGAGTAAAAGATGAATGTCTTCTTGCAATTTTTTGACTAAAGGTCAAGACAATTAAACACATTCCCACAAATACTTTCTACAGGGGAAAAAAAACAGAAAATGGAATAGCTTGTTCAATGAATTATGTTAATGAGTATAAAAAAGGCTAATGTGTGTATTTCTTATTTCTAGCTTATTGCCACTGAGTTCTGCAGTAACACTGCATCCTCTTGTACAAAGTTACACAGAGCTAAAACATACAGTATAAAAGGAGCTATGAGTACAATGCCTTTCATTATCCCCATTGACAAGCATAATGAGATCTAAGAGCAAAAAAAAATATATATTTTTTTTTATGTGCACAAAATTCTGGTCTACCAACAATACAGATAAATAAACCACATTGTGTTGTTTCTTTACTGGCTTTTTAGAACAAATCAAAATAATGCATGTGAACATCTGCTTAGGAAATTCTATGCTCACACGTTCAAACGTTTTCTGATTGGCAACTGCTACGGTAAAGTTGTGGTCGCTTCTAGAAGGTTAAACACACAATCATGCACCTCCACTGTTATTTCCATCATTATTTACACAACCATTTAAGGCCTCTGTCAGAAAAAATGGAGGCGTATGTCAAACAATGTGTTTGAACAAAGATTAAATTCTGCTGTTTTATTTATGAGCTCAGTTATGTGGTGCGCATCAGGAAATAGACTAAGAACAACACTGTAAAAGCATCAGCATCTCAAATCATAGGTGTTTTCTGCATCACTTTTGCATCATATTTTCCAATATTTGCTTGTTTATTGCTGCACCTTAACTCATGTAGATTTACAAGGCATGAAGAATAAGGTAATAAAACAAGCTAATTGAACCTAAACCTGACAGGTGTTTTACTAAGTGGACTAAGTGACTGCAAAGTCATTGACTCAGAGCAATAAGCTGGGTTTCCCCTAGATAGGAAGCTTTTAACCAATTCGTCTGTATGATGTGATTGAATTGTCTTCATAAAGTGCCTTTAGATTACACGGGTTGTTAATTGGCTCTCTATAAATAAACCTATACTGAAATATATTGGACTAGAACGATGAAACAACATGTTTGTTTTAATGTATTTAAGGCAATGTGGAAAATGTATTTTTCAATCATTTGTAGATGATTTTCATGCCTGATTCATGCTTGGAGACCCTAACCACCAGGTGTGTCAAAACCAGATGGGATAATCATTCTAGTCATTCAGTCTAGTCCAGGGGTGGGCAAACTTTTTGACAGAAGGGCCGGGCCAGGAGCATTTGGACAAGCAATGTCATTAATTAAACCTGGGGATTGAAATGTATAAAAAAACAGACAATTTTCACGACCATAAGGCGCGCCGTACTAAAAGGCGCAGTCTCAGTTATGTGTGCCATTTCTGTATTTAACACAGACATAATGCGCACCGGACTATAGGGTTTTCTTATATACAGGTACATGTCCTCTACTACGTTTAAATACCTCTACTGCGTATTTAAAAATAGAGCGGGAGCAAAACTGAGTATGATTGTGCTTTATTCATTTATTTATTACAAAGTATTAATCAAACCTACGTGCTGGCCGTGAGACAGACACATCGCTGATGACACAGAGCGCTGTGATGACTCCTAAATTAACTTAAAATCCTGAAACCTGCCGACGGAATATGTTGGCTTTTATTACCGGTATCCTGGTGCCTGCAGTTTAAATTATTTAGATGAAAAACACCTGCCAGCCACCGCGGTGAACCCGGAGGCTACCCAGCCTAGAGGGATTTCTACTGTCGGTGCACCGCTGGTATGTGGTGCACCGACAGTAGAAATCTGGATGAACTGACTGCAATTATTAAGTTTTCAGGTGGACTTTCTCACTTAAAAACATATTAAAACTACTTTATTCCCACTGATCACATCAAATATAGCTGCAAGATTTAGATTATTTAGATGAAAAAAACACCTGCCAGCCACTGCGGTGAACCCGGAGGAGACCCGGCCCAGAGGCCCCCTATGGAGGGGGAACAGATTATTTCAGGCAGCTGAAATATATGGTTCCCCCCCTTTAATTTTTGCAAATAAAGAGTAAATATGACCAAATCCACAGGATTTGTTCTCGGTGGTGAGAGGAATAAGCACAGTTAAAGACTTGCAGGTAAATTAATTTCTTCCCCTGTTATGGAGGGGGAACAGAATATTTCAGTAAGCTGAAACATCCATTATCTCCTCTCCTCCTCCCATATCTTTGGGAAATAAAGAGTAACTGTTTCCAATTTCTCTAAAATTGATATGTGTGATGTGGTATACTATTAATATCCTTAATCCAGTAATCTGTCATATTTTACATTAGAAGGTGATTAACCAGAAATTCTACTCTCATCTTCGCAGGACGTCTTAATTTGTGTGCCCTGCTATCAGCCAGTTTCAATCCTCTTATATCAGCAATGAAAAATTAAAAATACACTACGTGTTGTTGTGTTCGGTGACTGACGTTTATTTCTGTCAGGCTGAAGGGACAAAAGTTGGAGAAATACCGATTCTCTTGGCGTTTAAAAAAACACAAAACAGCGTAAGAGGACCTCGTTAATGTATTTATTTTACAATTTCTTAAAAAGAGCAACCGATTAAAATGGATGATACAAAGTTGAGATGATTATATGACCTGTTTTTACCGAAAAATGATCAGGAGCGCCTTGAGAATGGTCAGATCCGGCGCTTCTGATAAACGATCCTGACGTGCTGCACCTGCAGCTCAAAACGCGCTGAGGGACCCTTTGCTGCGCCTATACGCGCGTCAACCATTGACTTTGCATGTAAACTCGCTGCTTCTGCTGCGTCCGGTTCACACCGATGTCGAGCGGTTGAATAACAGCGAGCACAGCATTTATTTGTTTCCCCACGTTTTTCACATCAGCTGTGAGATGGGCACACATGGAGTTACAGATTAACAGCGATGGTGATGAGTGGGAAAAAAACACCTGGTCTCCTTACATTCACCTCCCTCAGCCACGCTTTCATCATCTCCTCAATGAGGAGATGAGGAGTTCTGCATGGTGCATGGTGGTCTCAAAAGTCGCAGTTACAACACACATAGGGCGCACCGCACATTTTGAGAAAAAAAAAAAAAAGACGTTTATGTGCGCCTTACAGTCATGAAAATAGGGTAATTTGGACAAGTTCGGCGGGCCGGATTAAAAAGCCTAACGGGCCGTATACGGCCCGGGGGCCGTAGTATGCCCATGTCTGGTCTAGTCCAATCTAGTAATAGTTAACTAGCCTAAATTACAGTAATTCAACAGTGTTAAAAATGTAGACTTTACTAAATTTTAATAAGTAACCAAACATATAGAAATTATGATAAGAAAGTTTTGCTGATATTGACAGATCACTCTGTAGGAGATATTTTGTCCCCTGGTGGACATGTTTAAACCATGTAAACTTTGCAAATGCTCAGCACGTCACAGACACATAATCTATTACTCCCCAGGCAGGCTTACATCTATGTGTTGCCAGACTGTGAAAACTAAGATTTTACTTTGGAGCAGAGTTTGTCATGTCTTCTGTACTTGATGTGTATTTATGGTAAATTCTGAGGTTTACATACATCAACCATGAAGACTACAAGGCTGAGGTGGGTTGATGTCATATCTTATCAGAAAATAGATGTATTTTCTGCTGTGTTACAATTAAATTTCTCCTTAGAGGTGATGCTTATATTGGCACTAAATCACAAACCTTAAAGATACTACATTATATGTGAAATATTAGGTGTTAATTTCAGTCTAGGTTTTAAAAAGGTATGTCTTTAAATACCTGAAAATCTCTGGACTTGTTTTCAGGGTAAAGAAAACAAATGCATCCCAACCTTTGCCTGAAGACTGTATTTTTCAGATAAACAACTGAAAAAAAGCAATAAATTGCAAAGAGAAACACTTTCTTTACAAATATTTCATGCTTCAAAAACAAAAAAACGGACAAGGAAACATGTGGGTGAGGATTTTAGCAGCACAGCTGGATCTCTGTCGTAAGCTGCCTTCAACTAAGGACTGTCAGCTCTAATCTAGCCAGCATTTACCCGACACATTATCAAAACATCATGGTTCTTGACAGGATTTTTTCCTGCTATCATTTGCTCATCAGATTTCTATTTGGCACCAGTTTGCACCTCACTAAATGACTATAGTAGCGGTGAAGTAAATTGCTAATAGATGGATGAATTTAATTGGACTGTGGAATCATAAATAAAAGCTGTTAATTCTGGTAAAACACTCCTAGAGATTTCTGGAAAAATTAAAATGCTACCCGACAAAGTGAGAGCCGGCCATGTTGTCTTGCTGCCAGTGTGTGATTGTATACTTTTCAGAATCTTTTAGCTTTACAGAGTAAATAACAAACATTTTTTTTTTTTGCCCTCAGCAGTTTCTGATATCTGCAGCTTCATAAACACGAGTATGATGTTAAATAGTCATAATTATGGTCCAACATACAAATGTAGCAGATAGCAGTAGGTATTTCATGGCATTTTATCACCTTTATTTAAAAGTTTAGGGAAATCCGTTTTTAAGGTTTGTAATTATCCCTGTTCTTGTGCTTATGTTGTGTGTCTTGGTTTTTGTTTTGTTGAAGCACTTGTGATTTTTGCCTTAAAAGATGCTTTGATCACAGTTATATTATTTCTCATTTTAACAATCACCTGCCACAGGTTCCTGAGACCAGCTGACAAGGTATCTAATAAATGAGCAAATAAATACCCAGAAAGGAGGATAAATTTCACTAAAAACACAAAACTGTTACCGCAAAGCAAGTTTTAATACGTGCCTTTTCTCCAGAGCGGTAAAATGTTATAAATTATCCAGCTGAAGGTCTAGGCACCAAACATTCTTCAATAGATGTCAAAAGAGGATTGTATGAAGGTTTGAATGTGTGTCCTCCAAAACTACAAACCTTTTGTGGAACAGTGAGTGAAAATCGTTCAAACAAGAGTAGAAAGACTGTTAATTTGCAACAGCATGTGTGTACAAGCTGTGATAATTGTAAGAATGGTGATATAGAGCACTAACAATGAAAATGTATTACTTAAAATAATCTGTTTTAAAACATTGCTTTTTTAAATGTGCAATTTCATTGTTATTTGCAACAGCTTCTGTATGTTACCTATCAGGAACACCATCTACTGTAATAAATCATTGAAAAGCACTCATTTTTCATTAAGTTAAATATTTTTGTATTTTCTTAAATAATTAGCTAATATGTTGATAGTCATAGTACTAGCTCTTGGTTGATTTAAGTTGAATGCAGCATGTGCTAGATGAATTTCAAGATTAATTTAACTGAATAATTTCTTTCTTAGTTTTAAAACTATCTGAAGTAAATAGTTAGACTTGCTCATATATTTTTAAATAAAAAGTGTGATTTCAAGCCAGCATAGATGTATTTGCATGCTGATGCCTTATGGACACAACTTCAGGCCACTGAAAAACATTTTTTATGCATGTGTTCTGGCCCTTTGGGGGGTGTTGTAGTTTTGTTAAGTCCTGGTTTAGACAGCAAAAAATAAACACAAGGAATATATTTAGCATAGAAGTAAAGAAAAAATCTGAAATTTCAGCCAAACACATTGCACATTTTGAAAGATTTATTAAAATAAACTCTGGTTGGAAAATAAGAAACTGCTAGAAGGACTCTCAGTAACAACTTCTACAAGTCCATGTGGAGAAAGGGAATCCTAGTAGTTTTTTGGTCTTGTCAAAAACAGCCAAACAGGCAGGTGTCATCGTTGAAGACAGGATTCTGGTAGAATCAGAATGTCTTTATCCCAGTGGTTGGGAGGATTGTTTAGAACTTAAGGAAAGCTATGGGTACAACATCGAGACAGCAAGAGGAAGAGCTTGGCTGGTTCTTTTTTTCTGTTCAGTAAAGAATTTACCACATTTTCGTAGGCCCTTTTTGAGTGAAGTTCAGATGCTGCATTCACAGGAGGGTTTTTAGCCTGTTGACCATGGCCTTGAGCATGGCTAATGTTTTTGGATTTTTCAGTTGTATGTCATATCTGTGAAGTCTCTCTTCACAGATGTTATATTGAACCTGGGGTCCAGACTTTTGCCATCTGCATTCAGCTTTTCAGCACCCCCTTTTTTCACTTCTGACTGGTGGAGCCCTTCTTAAAAGAGACGTTTCCTTTCCTTTTTTCCTCAGAGCTACCATTTACTTAACTATAGCAACTGAGTCAATGATGTTGTAGATTTTAGAATAAAAGTTGCCTACCAGCTTATCAACAAAGTTAAAGGGCAATGTTGGGGTAGAGCAGTAAATCCAGTGAAGATGTGGGAAATAATGATTTCAAAAATAACAGAAAAGTAGATTTGGCAACATTTGTCATTTGACACATTCTTCCTTTTCTGGACTTTTTGGTTCTTTTTAAGTTTTATTTTGGTTTTCTTTCGCATAGTCTCTATTGTATTTCTAGTTTACTCTCTGTTGCCCCCTTTTGCCAATCTCCTTTCTCCTACTTTCCTTCTAGATCATTCTGTCCACACCTGCTCCCATTCAGTTGATTACTCCATTCATTGCTCTGTTTGGCATAAATACCTCTTCTCCGCTGCTGTTACTGTTTGCTAGATTCTCTTCATTCCCTCATTCCTTTGGTTTATTCCACCCTAGTGTCTCTTAGTTTTTTGGTTCCTGAGTTTTTTGTAGATCAGTTCTGGATTATGGCTTCTGTATTTTTGCCTGTTTTTTGAATTTAGTAGGAAATCATCTCTGCCTCTCCAGCTCTGCTTTTGGGTCTTCAACATGTATCCACTAATCCTAACAACATTAGTTCCAGCCACTTTAGACATTTTTTGACCCTTTGTGATGATTAAATCCCAAATATGTCCATGTTTGTGTGTTTTGCACACAGTTCTTTTGTACTCCTGTCTTCAGGTTTATTAATGTGAATATTACAGTCTCTCACAATAATTTAGGAGTCATACTCAGCAATGATAGACAAACAGTTATTAACATTTTTTTTAAGTTTATGTTTGAGTTAGGAGGCCTGTTAATATTCAAGAGCATTGTTTAAACTGGGCTTTTTAGCCAGAGAGCCAAATATTAGAAAGAGTCAAATAAAATTATACATTACATTAAAAAAAAAAAGTTAAATCAATTTAATGATGTTTATGTAAAAATAAAAACATCAAGATTATGATTGAGAATAAATTCATTGATTTGAAAGGATTTTTCTGACAGAGAAAAATTGTTCAATAGAGAAAGTTTATGTGACTATTTGGCTGATATTAACTCTTCTCTTTTTTTTGTTCATATTTTTTTCAGCATTTTTATGAGCTTTTGGAACTAAACCTGAGCCTCATTTTTCTGATTTCACTCCAGTAATAATTGTTTCTGTCTTTCTTTGAAGCTAAACCCCTATATTTCAGTTCCCTGTGTTTATGTTCCCTAGTGAAGTTAGCTCTTCTGCTTAAAGAACCTCTGCTGATATTTGTATTACATTGCTAAAACTGGTCTCCGCTCCACTTGTTCCATGAACTGAGTTCATCCTTCAGTTGATTGTTTTAATTAGTTATGGTAGACTTTCGATGTGGGTAAGTTTATGTTGGTAGCGATTGTTTTGTAACAATTTTCAGACATAAATATAGACATTGTTGAGCGGCATATTCTCTTCTGTCTTAAAGTTTAGCCTGTGTTACAATATATTTATATTGTAACACAGGCTAACAGTGGGGCAACAATGATGTTTTATCAGCCCTGAAATCGAAGGGTTGACGGTTCAAGCTCTGGATCCGGGTTTCAGTGCGGTTGTGTCCTTAGGCAGAACATTTCACCTGCATTGCCAATGCCTACTAATGTTGGTCAGACGGCCCGATGGCACCAGTTTATGGCAGCTTCGCTTCTTTTATTGAGTCCCATGGCAGCTGTGGCTACAATGTACTGTAGTTTGCCATTATTATCTGTGTGATTGAATGGGTGAACGAATGAATGTAGTGTAAAGCACTTTTTTTAAGTCTCTTGTCTTGAAAAAACACTATATAAGTATAGGCCATTTACCATTTATAGCCTGGCTAAGTCTTAATGCATGGCTTAATAATTATGGAGCCTGAGTATGTGTAGGTAAGACAATTTAAATAGGAAAAAGGATGTTTCACGTAAAAGTCATGAGTCACTCTGATCAATCTTTAAAAGTAAAGTATTACCTGTACCATTATCTTATAAAAATATTTAGGGTAGTCAAGAAACCTAGCATATCTCCTAATGTGGCTCTTTGAAAACTAATTCACACAGTGAAAAGTAAAAGTAGGACATCCTTTGTTCTCCAATAACATTTCTAAAATGAATTCTAAAGTAAATATAAGATATCAACCACATTTGCCAAACCAACCCTCCAGCGTGTGTATAAAAATGGATTCAGAACAAAGCAAGCTTGCTTGGTTCAGTCTTTTGTACCCATCACCCATTTCCCCAGAGTAACACTGTAGGAGGGGAATTGTAATCAGTGGGGTACAAAATTAAAGCAGTGGATTAAAGCCAAATTACTTCTTAAACAAAATAGGTAACTATATCAGCAGCAGGTGGTCTTCACACATTTCAGACAAACAGAGCACACACACACACTGGCAAAGACACACAGACAATTACATCATATCCCTGCAACTAATCAGGATTTGATTCAACAAAAGCAAAAAATACAGATAAACACTTTCCTGTTGTGAATAATTATATGAAATTAAGTATGCATACTGAATATTATCAGTCATAAACACATTTAATATGTATTAGACATAATAGAAAAACCCTAAGAAAACTGACCTCAATCATAAAAGATAGAAGAAAAAAAATCTTGAAAGTGTTATCAGTAGGAAACCTGATAATTAACATTTTCACGTAAAAACCTGTTGTTGTTTTTTGTTGCTGTTGAGCCTTAGTTGAAACCTGTTTTGTTTTTGTTTTTTTCATGTAGGCTCTTTGGTCAAACTAGAAAAGCCTAAAGGGAACTCTCTCCACAGAGTGCAATTTTGTACCTCCTCTGATTTACATCATCAGTTGGGGAGTGTTTACTAAAACCTGCCTTACTTTCATCACGTCCGTCTCTATTCCACCAAAAGGGCCGATTCCAACATTCAGGGACCCACCTGCAGGCAGTCGGTAAGTGCTGCTGAATGTGTAGCTTTTTACCCATTGTGTAAAAAACAATGGTAAGTGAAGCATAACAAGCTGCTAATGTTGATTATGCTACATATGCAACTACCTCAAATTGTTGTGTGTAACCTCATGAGAAAAAATAGGGGTAAGAGGGGTCAGAAGGAGCTTTATTTAATTGTGTCTCCTATAAAACGATTAAACATGAATTTAGAGAGAGATTATATATGCAAAATACCAGAATAGGACTCAGTACTAATGTCAATCACAGCTTTAATGAAATATCCAAAATTTACATTAAAGCACTTCTATAGAAATTCTTTTCATACACAGCTTAATCACATCAGCGCCAGAAATTTGGAGGGTTTTGCTTGTTTATGACTTTATATTGGCGGTTTGGGCTACTGCTGACAGGTGGTGCTGAAGAGGAGGCCTTACTGTAACCTGAGCCAACAGGTCTAAATTTTTCTAAATTTTTGCTAGCTGTTACAGTGATGTCAGAGTGATTTAATTGTTGTTGTAATTAAATAACTTATAACTGCAATATCTTTTTTATTTAAATTTTTTGGCAACATCGAATTAATCTAAAATATACCAAGGCCTGCACAGGCTGTGCATTGGCAACTATAGGTTGTCTACAGTAAAATCAAGGGACATGTTTATTTAAGACTAAAGACATAATGACTACTCATACTATTTTGAGTTCAGCTGAATAGCCTTCATCCACTCAGACGTATAATGCTTTCATAAGCCAGATCGCAATCCACTTTTCCCAAAGGAGGCTAGTGTTTGCTGAGTGGACACCATCGCTATTACTGCTGCTAATCACAGGTAATCGGTAACACCTTCATTTAGGCCTGTTTGGCTCTCTTCTCTTAGGTTAGATGTCATCATGTGGGCTAAGCTTTACATCTGGTCTGCATTAGTCTGAGTTCTCATCCTAATATTTCTCAAACCCTGCTTTGTCCCTTAAGGCTGATTTCTACATTTCGAGACTAGGCCGTCTGCGTAGGTGTCGCAGTAAACAAAAAGACGTCCCCGCCCCCTCCGCAGACACTCCGCTGTACCTCTCCCAAATTGTAGGTGATCACAGACAATGCCAGAGGGCGGCTTGTTTTTTTTTTATGACCGAAATTGTGGAAAACAACTTGTGAATTTGGACTAGCTAGAAGAGCGAGGTGTGCGAGAATGCTGGGACCCTTTTCCCACCTAGATCCCCGCTATTTTTTTGCCGTCATGTCCCTCCGTTGTCTGACAAACTGCCCCCCCTTCCTCACCGCCTCGGCTGTACCTACACCCACAGCGTGTAGCGCAGACCACGCTTCAATACTGGGCATAAATCAAAAATGTGTGCGCAAGCTCACTGCAACACACTGCTGCGGGAGTATAACCAGGCCTTTATTCGGTACACAGTGTCCAAGCTCCATTGGCTCCAATACTAGCTAATTGAACCTACACTACATCTCCAACCCAATGTTGCTCTTCTGGCATGGGGGGTTGTTCAAGGAGAAAGAAGCATACAAAAGTTAACAGTAAACTAACAGTAAACTAGCTCCACAGGTGGCTCACAACTAAACGACTGCACTCCTCTGATTTCGTTTACACCTCTAAGCCACACAAGCCTGGTCATGGAGGTAGCTCTGCAGAAATTTACTGTGAGAAGTCAAAAAAGCTGCTGCCTTCACCCCTGTTTTCAAATCTATGGAATGTCTTGCCAGGAAACTCGCTGGACCTGCTCCCACTATCATTGAACGCAGCCTACCACCTCCTAAGCTGCACAGTGACGTTTTCAACGACTTGGCTGACTTTCTATCTCCCCTGTCCTCTCTCTTTCCTATAATAATAATGGGAGGTTTTAACATTAATCTGGACAATAATAATCCTACCTCCACTAAACATTTATTACCACCTTATAAATTTAATATTTAAACAGATTTCCCAACACACACAAAACACCATACGCTGAACTTAATCTGTTGCTCAGACATAACAACTGAATTACATATATAACATAATTATATTTCATTGATTATCCATGATGGTTGCATGTGTTGTCTTTGTAATTCATGCTGGATTGTCTTAAATAAAGTTATTAAATTATTCACTTATTCATAAGAATACACTTCCAAGATTTTTACATATTTTCTAAAGATGGAATGCATAGGAATAAAAGCTTCAAATTGCAACTGGTATTTATTCTAAAACATCTATAATGGAGAAAATAATTTGGTAAATGGCAGTAGCTAACAGTTGTTTTGAATTTGGCCTCATTTGTTCTTTGGCTTTGGTTAATCAGAGAAATGTATGACATTACAAACATTCAAATTTGTAATCCATTTGGCAATAAATTGCGGGTGTCAAACTTTCATGCAGCTTTGTACAGCACAACTTGCTTGCACATTTACTTATACTGTCAAAAAGCCATCCCTTCTGGTTTTAAGAGGTAGTCTACCTGTTGTAATATTTCCTATAAATGGTTGAAGAAATTGTCTCTCGCATGAGTTGACCTCTGCTCTATGTCTCTTCCTTTCCAAGATGCTGAGCTTCTGTTGAGCATGAAATCTATAGCCAGCCAGAATCTGATGCCAAGTTTATCAGCCAATTCCCAGTTCTCTAAAATAATTGCCCTGGGGCTTGGTTGGGAACAGATTTCTTATTGAGTTTAGCACTGAGTTTATTTTGATCAGAGAAAAAAAAGTTCAAACTATTCCAAATAATGAAACCCAGGAGCGAATTTGACAAAATTAATACAAAGTGTGTTTATGTTATCAAAGCAAATTAATCTCAGTATTTATCTGGCACAATGCCTGGCTGTGGTTCCAAAAAATTCAAAAGTAGAAAGTTTGTCAGACTCCAGTCTATCCAAATTCGTGCGCTATGGACCTCACAACAAATACTTTCAGATCAACCATTGTCAGGGCACCATTCTGTCACCATTCTGTCAATATGCCTCCACCAGAGTGCGATCCATGATGATTTTGCATCTTGTTGTCAAACAAAGGAGGAAGCTTAAAGGGATCTTTACTGTTTTTATTTCCCTAGTCATGTGATCTTTTAACAGAATACCGTTCAGTCTGTGATTAATTCCTCTTATACCTGGAAGGCTCTGACTCACAGAGGTGAAGGTAAAATATTTTTAAAATGATCTATCCGAGATAACACAGGTTAGTGACTACAATAATCTGACGGAGGTTGATTATGAACACGTGAGTCACTAACCTGGTTTGACAGTTCACTCCATGCCCAGAGAACGAGGATGATTCCAGGTTGACCGACAAAATGCAGAGGACGCTGCAAGGGAGTTTCAGATGAGAAAGCCTAGAGGGCTGCAGAACTGACAGGAGATCAGATCCAAGCTTACAAAGGAAGGCAGGATAATCCACAGGGCGAAGTGGAGAGGCAGATCCAGGTTTAGTCCACAGAAGAATCCACCAGGCCAGGCAAACAGATCAGACAGGGGAAGACAAGCTCAAAGGTCCAAATACAGAAACAGATCTGGATCAGACAATCAGAACACTATACAGACACTAGAGAACTCTCAAAACCAAGGGCTGAAGAATAATCTGGCACTGATGGCTGGGACCAAGGAGTTTAAATAGAAGCAGGAACAAGTGGATCAGATGAGCAGTGATTAAGGTATAGGGCCGAGCTAAACAGGTGAATGAAATTAGCAATCTAGCCAGCCATCAGTGCCAAAATTATGACATTTTCTTTCTTTTGACATTTTAAAAGCTCACTAAAAGTTTGCATGATATTTCAATGGAAATACGTTAAGTGCTGCTATTTGAATTGCAACTCTTCTGTAGTATGCCTTTACCAGTTTTGGCCATTCCTCTTTGCAGAATAGTTGAAGGTCTTTCAGATTCAATAGAAAACATTAGTAATCATACATTTTTTTAGAATCTGTCAAAGGTTTTTGATTAATTAGGTCTTGGTCTTTAACTGGGACAGTCTTCCACTTTGAAAGGTTTTTCACCCCAATGAAGCTTGTGTCAATGAGTTGAGTTATTGACCTGGAGAAAGAGGAACCTTAATCTGAATTGAACAACTCATCAACGCTTAGCATTACCACGCCATAATGCTGCTACCAATAAATGCTTTGAACAGCAAACATTAGATTTTTCCATCCATATATTTTACTTGCAATCCCTGTCCTCAGCAACATTGAAATAAATGATATATTAACCATAAACAACAACAGTTTGTTATTCTTATCAATATCCAGAGAATAGACATTACAGTATGTAGTTTCTTATTGCCTCCTTCTAATGCAACATTTGTTCTGTACCCAAGCGGATCTCCTTTTATATCTATGTGTAAGTATTTGCTGGCAATTGTATTCTGTAAGCATTACTGTGTTGGGTTTACAGTGTACCTTATTCATAAGACTGTTGTTCATTGTTCTTATATAGTGCTAAATTGTCTATGAGCCTCACACACTCGACTTTTTCTTGCCAAATTGCTGCAAAAAAATGCTTTGACCTAAATAAATGCAGTTAAATCCAGGAACCTAGAGAATATAAAGATATGTAGATTTATATGAATTAGGAGACAAAAATGAAGTTTTCATACACAGAAAAATAAAAAGATGTTCAAGAGTACATTTTGGTTAGTTGTGAAAATGTATTTAGCCCACTTTCACAATGGAAAAGTATAAGACAAAACAACTACCAGCAGCCGATAAGTCATTCTTGGCTAGCTCTGAAAGCACACTGGTTCCATCACACAGTCTTCCCTAATTTGTGAGAAGATGGTGAAGAATCTGCAGAGATGTAAAAAAAAATAAAAAATAAGCCAAGACTTCCCAATGAGTATTCTACTCACAGCTTCCTGACCTTGAGGTGAGCTTATCCCTAGCCAGTGTGCACAGCTGAATGAAATATAATTTCCACCTATAGGACCAACCCCAGCCTTTGCCCTGACCACTCAACACCAGGCCTTGCACACCTTCTCTCAGACTCTGCCTGAAACTATAAGGAGCTTTATGCCACAGTATATCAATGACCACTGAGGGATAAAGTCTTTAACAGTCAAAACATGTGGTTAAAGAATACAAAACAAGGTCTATAAAGGAGCTTATGGTAATTATTCTAAGCATTTATTTTGCAGACATAAAATATTTAATGGGTTATCATCATGCACA
Source organism: Cyprinodon tularosa (assembly GCF_016077235.1). NCBI lineage: Eukaryota > Metazoa > Chordata > Actinopteri > Cyprinodontiformes > Cyprinodontidae > Cyprinodon > Cyprinodon tularosa. The sequence continues at coordinate 4,482,004 of NW_024038720.1, read as the reverse complement.
TGCAATAATGTATTTTAATGATTCTATTGTGTGTTTGTTTACAAAATGAGGCTTCTAAGATTTAATTGGGGAGGTGAAATGTGCAATATTTTAAATAAGTCATTACCATTTTCATTACAAAAAGATGCATAAGGAAATTTCATCCGCTAACAACCCTTCGGTTATATAATCGAATCCTACAAATGTTTGTTACAGTTATCAAAACAGCTGCTATTTTGGCTTTTCCAATATTGACCCAGTGTGTATAAGGAGGTCTTCTTTTGAAAGAATGTCTAAAGAAGATACATATTTAATGATTTTTTTTTATTATTATTGTTTGTTGAACAATCAAATAGAGAACAATTGTTGAGCTATTCCACATAATCTCATTTTTAAATGTGCCTCATATACCAGTTGGCTCTGAATTGAAAAAATCCAGGGGCAATACAAATGTGGCAGATAATGTGCAGACAATCTGACAATAGCCTGTTTGCATTCTGAGAAGTGATTGTATTAATGGATGCAAGATATAACAGGTGTTAAAAGTCATATTGTCATGTTTTTTTTGTTGTTGTTTTTTTTTGTGGGGGCCCTTTTGACACACAAACAGAAACTCCCAGGAGAAGAGAAATCAGTAAAATGAGGTTTACTGAGAAAGAAAATAAATGTGCAGTGTTGATCTGGGTCTAGGCAGGAACAGCAACGTGGCAAACTGGGAAATGGAGAAACAGATAAGTGGAGGTCTTTAGGAGGAATGGACTACAGAGTTGCAGGGAATGAACCTCTGGGAGAATGCAAGTGGATTCCAGGGACGTGGGTTGTAGTTGGCTAGTGCTGTGGAGCAGATGACGTTCTTTGGCCGAAGACTAAGGATCCTGGTGTTGTTATTGCTGAATGGTTGGAGCAGATGAAGGATGACACAACTGAAAGACTAGGGGAACAGAAAACTGTTACCAGTTTTGCCATTTAAATCCGGAGAGCAGCACAGAAGTTTAGAAATGGCAGTGAATTTATAAAGCTTGAAGCAGCCAAACAGGAGAACAATTACATTGGTTAACACACCACCACCAGGCAACTGCGGTCCAGCTTCTCTCAAGCAGGTAGTGAGGGGATGATGACAAGCAGGTGTGACAGGACTCCTGCATGGAAAAAGCTTCAGCATAGCAACAGATCCCCTGGTCATTCTCTAGAAGAAAACCTGCAGAGATGGAAAACACCACAAACTAAAGCCCTCCGCTCATATATTTTAATTGTTAAAGTCATCTGGAGATCATAGCAATTCATGAAAGATTAAACTGTGAAAGAGACTTGAACCAGGAACCTAAAACAGTACAGATAGAAAGAAACCATGATTTATCAGAAGATTGTTTAATATTTCAAAGGCAGCCCAGCCCAGTCCAAATATTTCTATAAAATAAATTAATTAGTAACGGAATACTCTAAATTAAATAAACATTTACTGTTGGCTTCTCCATGATTTTGTAAAAGTGCTGAACTAGCTGATATTTTACCATTTTGTAGAATCAATATTATTGTGTTAAAGACACGGTGGCAGACTTAAATTTGTCTATTGAAGAGTGGATAGTCAGACTAGATAAATTTGTATGTACACTGTTTTACCTTGTGTTAATAACAAGTTTTATGGTTTGTGCAGAGAAAATTTGCTGTGTTTTAAATATTTTCTGAATCAGCTGTAGCTCTAACTCATCACATAGAGATGAAGTATTGGTCCTAACATTTTTAACTGCAACTGTGAGAAATTGATAAATGTAGCATTTTTAGTTACTAAGGGAGATTATTTTATAGGCAATAAACACAAAATAAACACACCTCAGTAGATAATTGACTGTAGGCCTAAATGAAAAACATGATAGAAAAGCAGAGAAAAGTAAAATACATTGGCATAGATATAATAACATAATCAATACGAATAATTAAAGAGAATAAAAACCATTACACAAAATTACATGATTATAACAACATTTTTTTTGTCCTAATCCTAACTATTACTGATTTATATAGATAACCCTAAATCCAACCTAAACTAAATTCATACCTTAGTCCTAAACCTAAGCCCCACCCCAAGAAGAGAACATTTCCTCATGGGGACCAGATAGTGGTCCTCACACGTACCTATAATTCCTCAAAACAATAAAAGAAACATGGCCACATACACACATAGAATAGTTAATCCCCACTATGTAGCATTTTTACTTGAGTAAATATTTTCCCCAACCATGTCTGAAATATCAGTAACCACCACATATACAAAACTTTGTATTTCTATCCATATCAAGATGGTACTTTGACTTACACTCATTTTAGTATTGATGCCTAATCAGTGGCGGCCGGCCCATAGGGGGCGCTGGGGCACCGCCCTCCCTCTTAAAGGAATAGTACACCCAAAACATGATTAGCCTTCATTTTCTACTCACCCCCATGCTGAACAACACTCTGGAGTACTTTTTTGATATCTCAAATGCATCTGGAGATCTGGGAGGCTTCTTGCTGTCTGCTGACATTCAAATAATGGAGGTCTACGGTGCCCGAGACAGAAAGGTCCATAAAAGTCCACAAAAAACGTGTCAATATCCCTCAATACTGCTCGTCCAGTGTATTCACTTAAAACAACCTCTCTAACTTTGCGTGCCACACACACAGTCCTGTTATACTGTGCTTGTGAGGACCAATACACTCGCACTTAGCCCTACAGTAGAGGTCCATTAACTTAAAACACACAAGCTGTTCCTGGTTACCTGCTGGCGTATTGAGGGTGCGGCGTCTTTGCTGGGTTCAAACCCGAGGCAACGCTCAGTAAGCGGTTAAAACGCCAGAGTTGTTGGAATGCGAAAGTGACGTCACCAACACTTGACTCGCTAAATATTTGTTAGATTTTTTTTTTTTATTATTTTATGTTTAAAAGTTTGGTGTAATTGAATAAGTCAATCAATCTGTGTAAAGGAATTAAGTTGTAAAAATATTTGTTTTTGTATATCAATTGTTTGTGGAGGTAATATATGGACAAAACTGATTTTTGAGAAGAAATCAGAAATAAGAGAACCTGAGGGGAGGGGCTTAAACTATTTAATGAGGGCTGTGGGAAGAAGAGCGGCCATTTTTGTTTTCTGTTTCTTTGTTGCTGGTAACTGAGGCTGAGGCCCAGAGTATCTTCTTTTGCGACCTGTTTTGAGTTTTTGAGCACAATAAATCACCAACATCGGTAACCCGACTGAGCCTGGATTCTTGGAGGCCAAAGAACCCCATCACAGTGACCAAAATAATCACTGTTACTGTTATTATATAGTAAATTAAATCATTACTGTTAAATTGTATTTGTTGTCCAATTGTTTATTTGAATTCTTATTCTGGATTAGTTGGCGACATACACTAGGCTATATCAGCCCCACCAAAAATATTTTTCACCAGCCGCCACTGTGCCTAACCCTGATTTTACCCGAATCCTTTCATTATTGGTATATTCCTTACCCTAAGCTTAACCCACAGTTAATTTACACCATACATCCAAACGTACTCTCTAAGGTTGAAAATGGGAGCAGGCAACATTAGAACCAGCCTTTGGTTCACATAATGCCTGTTGATTCAAAATATTTACTAAACTTTCCCTGTTGGAAGTTTAGTAAATATACCAAAAACTGTTCTAAATAGGTAACATAACCAAGTACACACACACTACAGCTCTGGCCGACATGCCTCAAACTCACAACAAACACACCCACTACCTGCAGTTCAAATTATCCACAGAGACCGATTATTACCAGACTGGAAAGCAGCTAAGTGATTTCATAGGTTAGGCTACTTTATATAATAATAATCAGTAAAGGGGATTGATATTTCTTTTTTATAACCAACACAATCAGATTGTTCTCTGTAGTCAGCCTACAGATATACAGTTTAAGAAATGTCAGCATGGAGCAAACCTACTTACTGCTGTTCAGCTGACAGATGTGCATCTTACAGTGACAGTTTTCCCATCGCTACGAGGGCCTCCATCCGATCCTCCTTCATTCTCTTGAATGTCCTGGAAATATCCTGGATTCTATGGATTTTCATCTTTTCATTGTGATTCATTGCATTTCACTCTTTTGTGTGAATATTCAAACATCATTTTAAAGCAATTTTGACAACTCATTTGCACACTGTCAGAGTTTATGATAGACCATAAAATTTAGATTATGAGAAACACTGCTGTAGAGGGGCTCTAAATTGATATAACCAGTCTGTAACCGACACAAAAATAAAACATATTAAGACTAAAGTTAGTCTTGCTTTCAAGTGTGAACTGGGCAAGAGAAGAGGCAACTAAAATGTGACAAAGCTCTGTAACAAATACAATGATGCAATGATAGACTTATGGCAGCCTTAAACTAGTACATATTAACTAGGAAAGTCAACTTGATCAGCTTTTGTTTGTGAACAGTGGTGCCTCCAGAACTGTTTCAAAGGGTTGGCCAGACGGCCACAAAAATCTTGGAGTGGCACACTGAAACTAAAAGACATCATTTCAGGGTTTGAATCTACTATTGTGGTAAACCTGATTTAAGTTAACACCTACTTGTATCTTGGTTTATTAAAGGACTAATTATTTGGTCTGGGACCGGTTCTCTTGGTCAGTCAATCAGAGTTACTGGAACTACGGCAGGCCGCTATGAGTATTGAATGGGGAAATAAGCATGAAAAATATATTGTGTTTAATGTGGTGTGAGAATGGGTTAAATTGTGTGACTGTCACACTCAAAGTCTGACGCTTGGCAGCGCTGCCATTAAACTCAATTTATTTACTATTAATGGGAATTCTATAAAGTGTGGCTCACACTTTTCTCTATCCCCCTGTTTCTTTCTTTCTTTCTTTCTTTCGCACTGCATGCTGGGGGTTGGTGGAGGAGCGTGTGGTGAGTCGACTGAGAGATTGAGAACTTCTAACTTTGCTTTTTTCACCTCTTTTGGTATTTGTATGGGTATTGTTCTTTAAGTACTGGGGTTGTGGAGTGAGATTGAGTGTATTTGATTACATTTTTGTGGGTTGTTCCGGCATTTTTGGCCTTTTTGGCTCAAAATGCCGGATATGAATTTCACCAAATTAACGAGACAACATGGGTTGAAGATCATTCCCAATAGTCCCACTCTGACAGTGGAGGAATGTAGTTTAGCGGTGGGAGAAGTTGTAGGCTGTAGCAGCATTAAATCCGCTGCTCGGATAAACAGCGCTGTGGTTATTTTTGTTGACAGCGTGGAGAAGGCAAACAAAGTGATTGAAAAAGGCATTGTTGTCAATGACGTCTTTTTGTCTGTTTCTCCATTGAGTAATCCAGCTAAAAAAGTCTCGATTGCGAATATTCCTCCCTTCATTAGTGATGATTTGTTAGTGAGAGAGTTGTCGCGTCATGGGAAAATTGTGTCCGCGATCAGGAAATTACCATCGGGTTGCAAATCACCGCAGTTAAAACACGTCGTTTCACACAGGAGACAGGTTCTTATGATCTTGAATAAAAAGGGTGAAGATCTGAATTTTGTTCTCAATGTGCGAGTAGATGGTTTTGATTACGCCATTTACGTAAACTCTGGTACTTTGGTGTGTTTCGGTTGTGGTGAAATTGGTCACTTAGTTCGAGCGTGTCCGGGAAAAAAATCTTCTCCTGATGATTCTCAAAATCAGAATAAAGAAGGCGAACATTTGACGAATCAAACTGAAGATTCAGATTTGAGGAATGCGGAGTCCAATAAAACAGAAGGGCACATATCTGAGATAAATGTCCGCAGCGAAGGGGAAGTGCAGGAGATATATGTGTTAGAGGATGGAGAACAGGCCTTGGAAAGTCAAACGGTAAATGATTCACAAGAAAAGCAAGAAAACAGCAGTGAGGAGGGACAGAGCCAGAGTTTGCTAAAGTCTTCTCTTGAGAAAACAGACACTGAGATTGAGGGTTCTAGTCAGACCATGGAGGAAGATGGTTGGGATCTTGTCAAAAAAAGGAAATTTTCTGAAGGCTCTATTGTTTCTCAAATTGAAAATGATGACAGGGATACAGAATTGGAATGTTCAGAAAAAATGCTGGAATCAGAGAGTAATTTGGATGAGGAAGAGGAGGGGGACGGTGAAGATGAAGGCTGGACAGAAGACAGTTTAGCCTCATCTAGCAGATCCCTAACACCAGCTCAACGAAAGAAAGGTTATGGTGTATTAGATGTTAAAAAGTTTTTAAAAGTAACTAAGAATATGAAGAATGTGAAAGTAGAGGATTTTTTTCCTGACAAGAAACTTTTCTTCATGTATGTGGGATCTCAGTTGAAAAACAAGGGAAAAGGAGGATATAATGATAAAGAAGTCTACCGGTTAAAAAAATGTATTGGAAAAATCAAGCAAGAATTCAACAACAATGATGAATCTGAGGTTTAGATGTCTGTGTTATCTTTTAGTGTTTTTTCTTTCATCTTTGGCAGAAATTAGTCATTTCAGAGTTTCCACATTAAATTTAATTGGAGCCAGAGATGTCAAGAAGAGAATTAGTGTTTTTGAGTTAATGAATTTAAAACATATAAATGTGTTAATGGTACAAGAAACATAGTGACTCTTTAAATGAAATAGATTGGAGGAGGGAGTGGGGAGGGGAAATTATTTTGAGCCATTTAAACCAAGCCAGTGGGGGAGTTGCAATTTTGTTTTCAAAGAATTTTCTTCCAGTGTCTTATCATTTTGAGGAAGTAGTCAAGGGTAGATTAATGGTGGATGTATTGTCTAAGTGTGATACGGATGATTTTCTTTTTTTGGGTGGGGATTTTAACTGTACAGAGAATGATCAGTTGGACAGGAATCATCTTGAGCCTCATCCAGCCTCAACAATGTTTTTAAAGCATTTGGTTGATTTATTTTCATTGGTTGATATTTGGAGAGAAATGCATGGTCATGAAATGCAGTTTACATGGGCTAGAAACACAGATGCTTCTTTTTCTGCAGCTAGGTTGGACAGGTTATATAGTTTTAGACATAATTTTGGAATTTTTCAAAACTGTAGTATCCATCCTGTAAGTTTTTCAGACCATGCTTTGGTTTCCTGCAATGCATTTATTGCCAATATTAAACATAAATCAGCATATTGGCATTTTAACACTGCTTTGTTGTTAGATGCACATTTTAGAGATGTGTTTGTCTCTTTTTGGAAAATGCATAAAACTAGAAAAGTTGACTTTGCATCTTTAAGACAGTGGTGGGATAGGGGGAAAATTGAAATTAAAGAATTGTGTCAACAGTACACGGTCAATGTTTCGTCAAATTTAACCAAGTCTATTAGAGATCTGGAGATTGAGATAGTGGAGTTGCAGGTTTCTGCACACTCCACAGGAAATCGAGGTGATTTGGAGAACCTCAATTTGAAAAAGGCCGCTTTGGCTGATTTGCTAGGCTCGAGAACCCAAGGAGCAATGGTTCGATGCAGGTTTCAGAAAGTCGCCTTAATGGACGCACCAACAAAGTTTTTCTTCTCTTTGGAAAAAAAGCAAGGACAGTGTAAGTTTATGCATGGACTGAAATCGTCTGAGGATGTTCTTCTGACTACTGATGGTGACATCAGGAAGAGAGCTGCAGAGTTCTATGAGGATCTATACAGCTCTGAATACGTTGAAGACGATGATAATTTCAATGACTTTTGCAGTGATCTCCCAAGGGCCTCTGAAGATGTTGCTAAGGAGTTGGGAGAACCCATGACGCTGGAGGAGATTCATGCTGCCCTGCGAAGTATGGAAGGAGGGAAAGCACCAGGCATCGATGGACTTCCTAGTGAATTCTATAGAGCGTTCTGGTCTGTCCTCTGTATCGATGTTTTGGAGGTCTTTGACGAGAGTTTTGCTGTAGGTTCTTTACCTCAGAGCTGCAGGAGAGCAGTTCTTACACTGCTACCAAAGAAAGGTGATCTTCAGGAGATTAAAAACTGGCGACCTGTTTCTCTGTTGTGTACGGACTATAAATTGTTGTCAAAGGTGCTGGCAAACAGACTGAAGAAGGTGATGGATCAGGTGGTTCATCAAACACAGACTTACTGTGTCCCTGGCAGATCAATGTTTGATAACATTTCCCTTGTTAGGGATATTTTGGACGTCTCCAGTTTTTTGGGATATAATGCTGGTTTAGTTTCTTTAGACCAGGAAAAGGCTTTTGACAGAGTCGAGCATCGATACCTATGGAAAGTGCTGGAAAGGTTCGGTCTCGACTTTGGTTTTATTGCCAAGATTATGGTTTTATACGAAAACATTGAGAGTGTACTGAAAATTAATGGTTGCTTATGTAAGCCTTTTAAAGTTACAAGAGGTATTCGACAAGGTTGTTCCTTGTCTGGAATGTTATATGCTCTGTCTATTGAACCACTGCTAAGAAAAATTAGGTTAAACATTGAGGGGCTGGTGTTTCCTAGTTGTAATGTGTCTTTTACTTTATCAGCGTATGCTGATGATGTCATTATCATGGTTAAAAATCAAGAAGAAGTGAATAATTTAAGTAGAATTGTTGAGTCATTTTGTAAGTTGTCCGCTGCTCGTGTCAACTGGGCTAAAAGTGAGGCTCTAGCAATAGGAAGCTGGCTTAGTGGGCTTCCTCGACTTCCAGGTGGTTTAAAATGGAGAAGAGGGGGTTTAAAGTACCTTGGGGTACATTTGGGGGATGAAGATACAGAAAAAATGAACTGGGAGGGAGTGATGGAAAAAGTGGAAGAAAGGTTATCAAAATGGAGATGGCTGCTACGGCAGATTTCTTATAGAGGAAGAGTGCTAATTTTAAATAATTTAATTGCTTCCTTATTGTGGCACAAGTTAGCTTGTTTAGAACCGCCTGCTGGATTGCTGAACAAAATTCAGTCTTGTATGATTAAGTTTTTTTGGGATGATAAACATTGGGTGCCCCAAGCCGTGCTTTTCTTACCTAAGGAGGAGGGTGGACAAGGTTTAGTTCACCTGGAAAGCAGAACTGCTGCGTTCAGGTTGCAGTTTATTCAAAAATATCTAATGGGAAGGGAGGAGGATGTTTTGTGGAAGCCATTAACAAGTATTATTCTGAGGAGAATTGGAAGCTTTGGTTTAGATGCTTCTCTGTTTTTGTTAAATTTTAAGTCATTATTTCTGTATGAAATGCCGGTGTTTTATAAAAGTTTGTTTAGAGCTTGGACACTTTTCGAATGGAAAAGACTTGAACCAACTGCATCTTTGTTTTGGCTTCTAGAGGAACCTTTAATTTTCGAAGCTCGTTTGGCGCTAGAAGATGGAGTCGGAGTGTCAAGAAGACTGCTTCAGAATAAAGTTTTAAAATTTGGACACATTGTGAAGACGGCTGGACCAGGACTTAAAAACACGGAAGCGACGGCTCATCTGCTTGGTTTAAAGTCTATCCGAGTTATGAGAACTATTTTGGACCAGTGGCTTGGAAAGCTGACGCTGGGTGAAAAACAGTCTCTGGAGTACTTGAGTAATGGAGAAGACTTCCCTAATTCTACAGATCCGTTTCCAGAAATGGGACTAAATATTGATTTCTCGGATTTAACGGGTCCTCTTTTGATCACTCAAAGAGACTTTAATTTCTGTATGTTGAATGGAAAATGTTTGTATAAATTAGTTGTTCAAGGGTTAAAAAAGAAACATTTAAGTGGAAGAACTGATACGGTTTGGAGAGCCAAGTTTAAAGTCGGAGATAGTCGGAAACCAATCTGGAGAGTTTTTTATAAGGCCCCCTTGAGTAAGAGGGTGGGGGACCTTCAGTGGAGGATTTTGCACGGTGCTATAGGTGTAAACAGTTTTGTAGTTAAATTCAGGAAAGATATGAGTGAGTTATGTCCTTTTTGTGAAGAGATAGAGACCGTTTTTCACATGTTTCTCGAGTGTAAGAGACTCTCACCATTGTTTATGTTATTAGAGAATGTTTTTAAAAAATGTGGTGTTTATTGGTCTGAAATAGCTTTTATTTTTGGTGCTGGTTACACTAAAAAGGAGTCGAGCAAGTGGAATTTGTTAAATTTTCTCATTGGACAAGCAAAATTATCCATCTATGTTGATAGGAAAAATAAAGTCAATGGTGGTCAGGGGGAAAGAGTGGATAAGATATTTATTTTGTTGGTAAAAAAGTAGAGTAAAAGCAGAATTTATGTTTTTTTCAATGATGAATAACTTAATTGATTTTGTATTGTTGTGGTGTTTTAATAATGTTGTGTGTTCTGTGGTTGATGAGGAGCTAGTTTTCAGTTCAATATTTGTGTGAAAGATGTATTGAGCTAGGTTAAAATGTATTGTTATTGAAAAATAAATGTGGTGTTAAAAATCAAATCTTTCTTTCTTTCTTTCTTTCTTTATCACTAAATGAAATGCCAAGCTATCCTGTAAAAAAAAAAACAGCCTGTTAAAGTAAAACTTTTACTCGTAAAGAACCCATCTGTAATTTGAATGTAGCAAATAAAATTGTTCACTGAGGAAATAACAACACATCCAAAGTGTTCTTACTAAAAAGATGGAGATTTTTATAAAAGGTACCTATTACCTTGTTCTTTTGCAGCCTCTGCTGTGTCGTCTATCATTTTTTTGTGGCATCAAGCCAAGTGGTATTTCGCCTCTGGGGTTGTGTCTGCCCTTTTGTTGGATGTCGCTATTATTGTGGATCGCTTTTGGGGTAAAAGAGCTAGGAGGAGAATCAGGGCTGACTGAAAATCTCGTCAATAATAAAAAATTGCAGTTCCTTAGTGAGACCCTTTCTTAGATTTCAAACAAGTTTAAGGAATACTGCCACTGGTAAAGATGTACTAAGGTTGTGGTCTTGAAATGAGGGTAAAATGGCTTGTCCTGCCTAAAATGCAAATTGCTCATATGCTCATAGGCCTGGTGTCAACCTGTTAGAGCCAAAACACATTGGACCAGAAAATCAGGTCATATGATGTCACATGCTTGCATTTTGAGCAAACGTTGTCTGTCACTAAGACTGGAGCAAATGCTAACAATGAAGTCAATAAATAGTACAGTAGCGTATGAGTTCGGACATTCAGTAAAAAAAAAAAAAAGGGAAGTGGCAATCTTGTTTGAGCAGCTAGTGCTGCTATTAATTTTTTCACAAACCCTAATATTCTCATGTGAATACTCAGTCTTGTAAGTCTAGTACTCCTAAGTCCAAAACCCTGCCAAGTCCACCTAAAATCTCTCAGATTTTCAATGTTATAATGAATTATTGTGAAGGTGGGCATATCAATAAAAAACAACAGGTCTATTAAAATTGATGCTGTGTACATCTACCCTTACACTATTCTACAAATTACCACATGGTTTTAGACTTAGTCCCCAAGAAGACCAACAAACTACAGTAGTCTTCCATCCATGGCTCAGAAAAAGGACACAAATCACCAATAAAGATGCTGTAGTACATATACCGGGCCTTTTTGTTGCAGATCCACTTAGATGCACAGCCTGAATGAAAAGTACCTTTGTGGGCACGCCTAATTTCATCTCCGTGTGGATGGGGCCTTAGAGATGCGATTACGCTTTCATGTGCACTATACAGTCCACAGTTTAATCAAAAAAGAATTACAATTAGTTGCTTGATGAATTAAATAACTTTTATCTGTATTCTTCCTCATTAAGCACAGTTTGGCCTTTTAGGTTTAGTAGCTGATGTTTTTTTTTTGTTTTTTTTACTTTTTATCAAGTCTTTTTGTTTTTCCAATTTTTAATCTGTGTCATGTGGCTGCTCTTTTTAAATTGTTCTGAAAATAAATGTGTTTCTTGTGACACAGGAAAGGCAGATAGGGAATGAGCAAAAAGTTTGATTAAACTAGAGAAAGGGGAACAGATAAATTGTGATGGGTGCCATGCTTTGAAGTATGCCACAGTGAGCAATCATGGCCATTTTGGTGTTATTATGCAATCTCTCTCTCTCCTACTCCTCCTCTTTACCTCCATCTGTCTCTGTCCCCCCACTCTGTCCATCTGTCTTGCCTGCTCGCCTTCCCGTCTGTTCTCATGTAACCCTCCTTGTACCGCAGCACACACACTCACAGCTTGGCCTTATCTTTATTCCCAGACAAGGCTTCCCGTTTGGGCTGTCATCAAACCACTTTGAATCGTCTTGTTTAATGGTGAACGTGGTGAGACATGATGTGCCCAATCACATGACTCTGTCTTCCATTCCAGTGGATGTGTGCCGTATTCCACTCTGAGAAAGGTAATATGTATTGAAGAATTCAACTTTAAAATCGTGGAGTGGCTGAATACAGATTAAAAAGTCTCTCTATATGATTAAATGCTCCCAGACATGGCTGGCATTCCACTTCTGCAGTCCAGAGCAAGAGGCTTTCTTTACCCAGTTAAAAGGCTTTACCTGTTACAATGACAAATCTCTTTTACACAAGTTCTTCTGTAACTTTAAGTCATCCAAGGTAGCTTACAATAATAGCATTGCAAATTATAATTAAATTCACAGTATTACTTTAAGGGGGCAGAAACATACTGTATGTTGATTATCAGCTGCTGAACACCTAAATTAAATTAAACACTATTATTAATTCAAATGCTATTATGCTATTCAATTTAGTTTATGTATAATTTACAACATATGTAATCTTAAGGCTTTTTACAGAGACAAGTTAATCAAATCATAAGGATGGATTGGTTGAAGTTTTCATCCAAGGAAACCAAGCTGATTGCTTAGTCATTGACTTTGCAGGATTAGCTCCATCTCAATGAGCATGTGGCAACAGTAGACAGTCACTTGCATTGTTTTATTGACTCTGCAGCAATGCGCCACACCAAGCATTCATGCAGCGATAGCCAAGGAAAAAAAAACTTCTTGACAGGAAAAAACCTCCAGCAGAACCAGGCTCAGTGTGAGGAGCCTTCTGCTGAGCTCGGCTGGGGGTTCTAGGAGACAGAAGCAGACATAACAAATAAACATAAGCACTGATCCATAAAGACTTTCTATGTTAGAAAATGACAAAAAAAAAAAAACTAGCTCCACTGAGGGCTCTCACTAGAAAAGAAACAGTTAACAGGTGAACTCTGAGGTGGTATTCTAGCCAAAAAGAAGCATAATGTACAGGTGCTGGTCATAAAATTAGAATATCATGAAAAAGTAGATTGATTTCAGTAATTCCATTTAAAAAGTGAAACTTGTATATTATATTCATACATTACATACAAACTCATATATTTCAGATGTTTATTTTGTTTAATTTTGATGATTACAAATGACAACAAATGAAAATCTCAAATTCATCATATCAGAAAATTAGAATATTGTGAAAAGGTTCAAAATTGATGGCCCCTGGTGCCACACTCTAATCAGCTAATTAACTCAAATCACCTGCAAAAGCCTTTAAATGGTCTTTCAGTCTAGTTCTATAGGCTACACAATCATGGGGAAGACTGCTGACTTGACAGTTGTCCAAAAGACGACCATCGACACCTTGCACAAGGAGGGCAAGACACAAAAGGTCATCGCTAAAGAGGCTGGCTGTTCACAGAGCTCAGTGTCCAAGCACATTAATAGAGAGGCGAAGGGAAGGAAAAGATGTGGTCGAAAAAAGTGTACAAGCAAGAGAGATAACCGCACCCTGGAGAGGATTGTGAAACAAAACCCCTTCAAAAATGTGGGGGAGATTCACAAAGAGTGGACTGCAGCTGGAGTGAGTGCTTCAAGAACCACCACACACAGACGTATGAAAGACATGGGTTTCTGCTGTCGCATTCCTTGTGTCAAGCCACTCTTGAACCACAGACAGCGTCAGAAGCGTCTAAAGAGAAACAGGACTGGACTGCTGGTGAGTGGTCCAAAGTCATGTTCTCTGATGAAAGTAAATTTTGCATTTCCTTTGGAAATCAAGGTCCCAGAGTCTGGAGGAAAAGAAGAGAGGCACTTCATCCACGTTGCTTGAAGTCCAGTGTAAAGTTTCCACAGTCAGTGATGGTTTGGGGTGCCATGTCATCTGCTGGTGTTGGTCCATTGTGTTTTCTGAGGTCCAGGGTCAACGCAGCCACATACCAGGAAGTTTTAGAGCACTTCATGCTTCCTGCAGCTGACCAACTTTTTGGAGATGCAGATTTCATTTTCCAACAGGACTTGGCACCTGCACACAGTGCCAAAGCTACCAGTACCTGGTTGAAGGACCATGGTATCCCTGTTCTTAATTGGCCAGCAAACTCTCCTGACCTTAACCCCATAGAAAATCTATGGGGTATTGTGAAGAAGAAGATGTAATACACCAGACCCAACAATTCAGAAGAGCTAAAAGCCACTATTAGAGCAACCTGGGCTATCATAACACCTGAGCAGTGCCACAGACTGATCGACTCCATGCCACGCCGCATTGCTGCAGTAATACAGGCCAAAGGAGGCCCAACTAAATACTGAGTGCTGTACATGCTCATACTTTTCATGTTCATACTTTTCAGTTGGCCAACATTTCTATAAATCCTTTGTTTTTATTGGTCTTCAGTAATATTCTAATTTTCTGATATGATGAATTTGAGATTTTCATTTGTTGTCATTTGTAATCATCAAAATTAAACAAAATAAACATCTGAAATATATGAGTTTGTATGTAATGTATGAATATAATATACAAGTTTCACTTTTTAAATGGAATTACTGAAATCAATCTACTTTTTCATGATATTCTAATTTTATGACCAGCACCTGTAAGTTACATAAAGCTAAACCTAGAGCTATGTCTAGGAGAGAAACTAGACTAAGCACTGAAAAACAGGCTAAACTCTGTCATTTATAATAGGAATAGCTGATGGCAGCAGCCCAGCTAATGCTTTTGTCCAGGATGGTGTCACAGCTAAACAGAGTGCCAGGCAAAATAACGGTACTATAGTGAGTAAAGCTGAGAGGATAAACAGTTATTTTCTTAAAAATTTAGAAAATAAGTAGAATGAAGCAGAATGATGAAAAGTGTTCCCTACAGCCAAAGCCTACAGCAGCATAACTATAGAGTTGCTGAGGATAACCTGAGCAACCCTAACTATAAGCATTTCATAAAGCTCATATTTTTTCTGTAAAGTTTTACTACTAGTTATAATAGTTAACAGGGTGTCTGCCTCAAAACTGGATCAAAACCAGTAGTTGGTTCCGCAAGAGATAGGCCTGGTAAGTAAAAGATCTGCATTGAATTCTACAGATCTCTAATATAGAATGGAACCTGATTATTTCGGCTTTGGGAAATTTGAATTCCATGAGCAGAGGTAAGCAAGCACTAATACACCTTATAGGTCTAAAAACAAGAGTACTGATTGCCCAATTGCAGGTCTCTAAATAAGTAGCGTTCCAGGAATTGCATTTATAAAATTTCCAAGATTATTTTATAAAAGCCTTTCATTGCTGTTAAAACATCTTAACACTAAGGAGCATTTTCATAGTAATTAGATATTTACCTTTTACAGAAGAAAAACATGTTTTGAAATTGCACAGTTAAATGAAACTGTGCACTTGTCAATATACTTCTGTAGTTTTTGAAAATGTATTCTATGGCTGAATGAATTGTTTTATGATAATCTGACATCATATGTCGGTATGTGTACTAAATTAGTTTCTGATTTTAAGTGTCTTAAGATGATTGTTTATGTTAATCGGCATATATATAAACTAAATTTCAAAAAAGGTACACCATGTTCTACTGAATAAGAGAATTGTTGAGCTAATGTTGAAAATCACATTGATTAAATTAGGTGATAATGGATTGCTGAGACTGACCATGTAAATTCTCCCATCCAAAGCTTTTTTAAATATTTTTAATCCTCAATAAAATAAAGCACAAGTAAAGCCCTGTCAGCAACCTTAGAAAAAAAAGGTGCACAGATGCTCTGCTCAAAATGCTCAATTAAAGAAATGTTTAAGAAAAAATAGACAAAGAATGCCATGCAAAGCTTCTTTATATTTATGCGTGTATTTCAGTATATACTGCTTGTTCTTTTAGCGGTACTGTTGTTTCAGTTGGCCTTTGACAAGAACTAGTAGTCACTTCATTTCAGCCAGGTTAAAAGGAAATAATTAATGTTCTTCTGCACCAACTAAACACTATGAAGTAAGATTAAAAGGAAAAGATTCCTATGCATTTATTATAAGTAAAAAGTATACCCTAGTAATTTCATAAATCTATGAAATGACCTTGCATGCTTGTTCTCTTAGTATCTCTTTTATTTTATCACATTTTTTACATAAATTGTATTTTCTGATAATTTCTGATAACACAAACTCATTCTAATGATGTTGAAAATCAGTTTTAACTGAAATATGCTCATTTTGACTACATTTGTAATGTCATTCGATTTTATAGATCAGCATATTCCTTTTTAATAAAGTTATGACTCCATGGAATGAAATTGGTTGACAAATGACCTGGGGCTGCATTTATTAAACTTCTCAGAGTGCTTTTTTACAAGAAATTGAATTTGCTTTCATTCTCAAACTTAAGAATAAAAGCTATTTATCAACTTTTTCAAGTCTAGGAATCACTGCTACTCCTCCAAATTTTTAAGAGATGTCCAGAGGTGTCTTAAATGGGTTGGTAGATACCACTAGAGCAGAGGTCATGGACTAAAGCTGAAACCTGAGTCCATTAGTGGTGTAAAGATTAGTAATGCCTCTATTTAAATTTTAAAAAGCATGTACAAAAATGGCATTAATAGTAAAAGTGCATTATCGTGTACTGTACTGCAATAGAATTTGTACGGAAAAAGAGAAGGTTGGTATGACTTGTAAACAACAAATACACAGTATTTCATATACACCACATCCAACAAAGATCTGGTAATATAGTTACTACTGAAATATGCGTTAAAAATCATACAAACCTACACATTGAAACAGTGCAATTTCAGCATTTAAACTAGTTGTCCAGACTAGTGGACTTTTAAGAATGCAATTACAACATTAATGAAAAAAAATAAATTAAAAATGAACAGCTTAAACTGTCTAACCATTTTCAATGAAGAATAAAATCTCTACTAGATATTTGAATAAAGCTATCTGTTATTTTTTGTGAAATAACAAATACCTTATTTGGCAAAAAAATAGAAAACATTAATCACAGGCAATCTTCCACTAAGATTAACTAGAACCCACTGCTAATTCTTGGCATTTGATGCCACATTTTCCTACCCTACGATGACAAAGTCATGAATGCATTAAGGAAAGCAACTTCAACTTCAGGTTTCAATTCCATCCAAGTCTAAGAAAAGAGTTTGGAAGACTTCAAAAGTATAGCGCAAAGCGGGAGGGTATGCCAAGTTCAGGGCATATATCAGTCCCATTAGCAGGGAGCAGGCTGTTGCAGTACTGTTGCATCCTGCCAAAATGACTGTCATTGGGACTACCTCTTGCTCTGTGTGTGATCCTGTAACGTCCGGACTCGAGCAGAATCAGTCCTGCTGTGAACTACAGTGCACATGCGCTGTTCGAGTAAAAAATGTATGTAGTATTTTTAGGTTTATGTACATACTGCTATTAAACATTTAAATAGTATAAGGAAATCTAAGTAAAACTTACTCTTGGTAAGGTAAATGAAAAATTTTCTTCCCCTTAACAAGCTTGCATCCACCCCCCCCACCCACATACACATACTCGCGCACAAAATAAGGAAGTTGCATTATTTGTTTCTCAAAAGCTTAAATTGAAAATTTATTCATGTCAAAAGCGGTGGTGCATGAGATCTGTTGAATATTTAAGCATAGTGTGTGAACCTGAAAGGTTTAGTCTGACTGTTATATCATTCATGTCAAATGTGTGGATTTTTAAAGCTTGCATTATTAAATTATTTGAAATGAATCTGACAATTATGTTTTCACCTACCTCACCTCCATATAAGAAACTCTTTAGCCTGTTCAAAACACTCCTGCCTACTCATAATGCTTTCTCACCTTGGAAACTCTTCCAAGGGTTACATTGCTTTATAAACAGCTTTTATTTTCTTTTTCATGGAAAATACCTTCAGTTCATTGAATTTTTTAGACTATTCCTTTGGGCCACTCTTTACAAAAGGATTTTTTTGTTCAGCGCTACACAAGGTCTCTGCTTTAGCTTTCAGCAATGTTTTATGTACGTTCTTAAAGTATTTTTGAGAGTTTATCTGTAAAGCAGCTCTGACAAGTTAGATGACTACCAGGCAATAAACAGCATTATCTTCCATATATTTAGAGCCTACCTTAATGATGGAGGGCTGTGTTCAGCATTGAAGGGAAGCTAAATTTCTTGATGCCTTACATCAAGGCAGATATGTTTAAATTCAAAAGGTTTGAAAACTGCCAGGAGCTACAGTGGCTGACTTTTTATAGAACCAACACTACCTGACAGTCATGAAGTATGTTTGCCAGGTGATAATAGTTGTTGCTGCTTTGATGTTTATTTCTTCTCACATACACTCTTTTGTGTTTGATAGAATGTGAAATAAGCTATATGAAGAGTTGCAGAGATAATACAAGTTTTTAAATAATGTAGACCTAAAACAGGTTACATACATAGGTTTTTATAGCTTTTTTTTTTATCTTTGAACACAATGGATCAGTGTGTGTACAGTGATCTGGCATTTTTTTGTACTGTCACGTTTAGTAAAGATGATAGGGGTTTAGCATCATTTTTTATTTCTTTTTATTTGTTATATTTGTTTATTCTCTTCTTTTTGTGCCTCCTGGTAACTATCTTACTAATATTAGCTGTGGACACACACCCCTACCACCCTGTATAAGTCCTCCATCCTTAGTCCGATAATTTATGTGACTGCTTCAGTTTAAATTTGGTGGCTCCAGTTGAGACGGTCTAAGTATGCCGTCCGTTTGGTTTCTTACATTCTTGGATTATTGCAATAGAGAAGAAACT
The DNA here is from genome assembly GCF_016077235.1 of Cyprinodon tularosa. Taxonomy (NCBI): domain Eukaryota; kingdom Metazoa; phylum Chordata; class Actinopteri; order Cyprinodontiformes; family Cyprinodontidae; genus Cyprinodon; species Cyprinodon tularosa. The sequence goes on along the minus strand of NW_024038720.1, from coordinate 4,463,181 downwards.
GCTATTGAAACATATGAAGTAGAAGAAGCTCAAAACTTTACACATCTTTGGAACAAGTTATTAAATTATTGTTGCATGACTATATTAAAAGAAGCATGCCAGCTCAAACAAAGAGCAAACCAATAAACATGGAAAGCACAAAACTGATTAACAACCTTGTCCTTTAGCAAATCGTAATTCCATGTTTCTATGAACAGTTTTAATAAAAACATTTTCTATCTAAGCATTTTACAAGGTTGCATTTTAAAAAACACTTGTATATCTAGGAAAAAAATCAAATATATGAGATAAAATCCCCAAATGCTACCTTTATTTCTCTCTCTGCCATAAATCATGTCATCAGAACGTCGATGTATGCTGTGTGGGAGACGCGAAAGCTCCTCTTACCAGTCAGAAATTGAAAAAGCTGTTGGTTTTTATGCTGTTGTAGTTTTTACCTTTGATTTAAAATTACCACTAACCTCATTACTGTAAGGTTCCCATGTTTTTAATACTAATTGAAATTTGAGTGTTTCAGATGGTTATGAAGGAAATTGGTGTTGCTGAAACAGGTTCATCATTTTATTTGTTTGTTTTTCTATCTTCTCTTTAAGAGGTGAAGAGGTCAAAGTGATTAGCGTGTTAAACTTTCACGTCTGATATCAGCCACTTGCTTTTCAGTTTGGTAGTGTTTGATTCTAATTAGAAAGTAACACAATTCCAATGTTGTAAAAGGACAGCCTGTCAGCACAATCTAACTTTATCAATTAGGGCTGACCACATAAAGTTGAACTAGAAAAAACAACTGCATATTCTGAAATGTATTAGATTCATTGCTAATTAAAGAACAATGTTTTAACTAAAAGGAATGGTGTATGTGCATGTTCCATGCTCAGCAGCGTCTCAGCCTTCAGGTCCCACTGCCCTGCATGTTTTAGACACCCCAGCTCAACGGGATTCAAATGACTGAATGAATTACTACCTCAGCATGTCATCAAGCTCAGCAGAAACTTGTTAATGACCCATTAATTTAGATTTGGTGTGTCGAGGCAGGGAGACATTTAAAGCTTGTGGGGCAGCGTCCCTCAGGACAAAGATTTAAACAATTTAATTCCACAGCGGCCTGATTTGGCAATGCATCACTGACATTAGAGGGAGACTGCTCCCAATTTGTTTTCTGGAAATAGTTGATGTCTTTATGAAAAAGCTCATTAAGTCATCTTAAGTTTAAACTGAAGCAGTAGATGGCTTAACAGAAGTCATTATGTCGTTGGTTTCAGCATTGAATAAAGAAAAAAATGCTCCTTCGAACCAGTTCATCAAGTTATTTTATTTACTTATTTTTATTTTTTTCACTACTAATTTTGAAAAAAATGTTGCTCCAGATCCCAGACCTCCCCCTTCACCATTGTTTGATCTGGCATGACTTTTTTTCATATAGTCATGCATCAATAATATCTTAACTTTTCGCAGGTTTGAGACAGAGATGCTATTACACACCTTTAGCACACATTTGATACAATTAATGTAACCTTGTCTTTACAATTAACACTCTGACTTTTCGATCTGACGGCCTCAGCACAGTGCTGCCATTTGCTTTCAGGATTGCTAACCCTGGAAGTTACAGGTCTAACATCCCAAGTGACTAAAAGTTGGGCAGTATGACTTTATAAGGAATTACCGAATATGAGATCAGCTAAAATAAAGCGACTGTATGACAACACCCTACACAATTTCTACATAGTTACAAATACAAGTAGTATAGCAACAAAAATATCAAAAAAAAGTTTGCTGTACTAATTTATACAATAAACATTTAGTGGCAATAGCTATTCTATATGCTATATCTGTATATGATATGTATCTCTGAGCACCTGAATGCTAAAACCTGTACTTGTGAATGTGTATGCTCTTCCTTAAAGCATTTTTTTGTCTAGCAGGTCCCTCCAGGACCCCAAGACAGAAAGTTGGAGCCTTAGACCTCAAATGTTCCGCAGAGCATACCAGACCCGAAAGGACCATAGTAATAAAAGATCCAAGGATCCCAGGCCTGAAGAGAGCAGATGAGAACTGCTGGGCCACCAACCAGCAGCTAAACCTCAGAGGTCCCAGGAAGATGCGGCAATGAGCCCACAGAACCCACTGGTGCCTGAAACAGATTTAGCCAAGATCCAGAGGCACACCATGCTTAGAGGAGGCCTTACAGGGCCAGGGGGTCCAGGTTCTGCCAGGAGTCCACCAAAAATGACCTGCCCCACACCTAGGCACCCAGACTTGGATACCAAGAACTGCCAATGCACCTGCAGACAGGAACACCAGCCACCATTCGGGAGATTGGCAGGGGGAAATAGGCCCTGTATTTGGTTGCTTAAGTGTGGAGACTGGCTGACCATTTGGGCTATCAGTCCAGGATAGGGCTGGGAACTGCCCAAACCTGAATGAATTCAGATCCGACCCAACCCTGTCAGACCACCCAGGAAGGATTTTTAATAAAATACACAACATAATGCAAAATATTGAGTGCCCATCTGATTTGTGATTTGGCTGTGTGTTTCCTGGATGGGGCCGCCTTTTACAGCTGCTTTTTGTATCTCTGCTTCTGTCTCCTTGAACCCCAGTCAGCCTCGGCAGATGGCCGCTCACACTGAGCCTGGTTCTGCTGGAGGTTTCTTCCTGTCAAAAGGGAATTTTTCCTCTCCACTGTCGCTACAAGCATGCTTAGTGTGAGAGATTGTATTTGAGTCAATGAGTCAATGCAATCAACTGGTTTTCCTTAGATAGAAAACTTTGAATCAATTTGACTGTATGATCTGGTTGAACTGTAAAGTGCCTTGAGACGACTGGTGTTGTCATTTGGCGCTATATGAATAAACTGAACTGAATTGAATTATTGTGTTTCATTTAGGGACTTCAGGAACTGAAATGAAACTAACTGTTAACTGATACAGAAGAGTCCTCAGCTGAGATCATTTTCTTATAAACTTTAAACATTTTTTCTTAGAGAGGATTGTTCTGGTTTGTTTTATATTCAGCTTTATCCTTGTGCACCAGAAGCTGAAACAACCTCTCTGAATTTTAGCAATGCAAATCTTTCAAATGAACTGACAAAGTAGAAAAACATATTAAGTTTCTCATTAAGGATAAAGATACACAGGACCACTATGACACAGCCTTCAGAAATGCATATAGCACTGTTCCATACACAACTATGAGTCTCTGATCACTACCTCCTTCATTTCTTTCTAACTCACAAACAAAAAACTGAAATCCTCTAAACCTCTGGTTAGGTAGATAAGGTTAGGAAGTAGACTCATCAGTCACAGCATATGTTAAAGAAGTGCCGCGAATGAACTGAATGGAGTGTCTAAGAAGCTACAGCATTTGATTTAGAGTGATTCGCCAAAGCAGGGACATCACACATCAGTATTTGTCAGAACATATGCAAACCAAAACCCCTCGCACATAAAAAAAAAAAGAAACAAACGGCTTTTCCTCTCATCTGACAAAGCTGTAACAAATTGAAGAAGGTGTTTACAGTATTGGAGAACCGCTGCTGTATAAGCAGACAAGGAACAAACTTGCTCCTGAGACTGGAGCATTAAAAAGACACAGTAAGAAGCTAAAAATGCCAGTGAGAACCCATCTGCAGCCTAGAAGAGTTGAAGGTCTGTTATGAACTACAGAAGCCCCAACCTAACTATGCTTTCCAACTGGACACCATTTCACTCAACTCTTCTAAAAATTATTGGTGCTATGTGAGCTTGCCTCATATTTCAAAGGCTCCACCAAGATCCTGGTTCACAGGAAATGGACCATCATAGGGTTATATGACAATAGCCCTGTTACCATGACATCTGTGGTCTTGAAACTGTGTCTGTGTTAAAGCATCTGAAGGACTACACGGATGCTGCTGATCCCCTTCTGTTTGCTTACTGGGTTAACGGAGAGAGATGATGCAGGAAACATGGGACTATAAATTATCAGTCACCACCTTGACTGCCCAGAGATATATGGAAGAATCCTATTTGTGGACTTCAACTTGACCTTCTACAACATCGACCAGAATTATTTATACCAGATTTGACCAAGTTCCGTCCGTCGGGGGATCACCAGTTTCCCAGCAGACCATCAGCAGATAAGACTGGAGAAAATCATAAGAACAATGAGCTCTATCCCCTCTCCTCTTTCTGAACACAAATGATCGCATCTCAGTGGACCCATAGGTGAAAGTCCTAAAGTTTACAGATAATACCAATGTCCAGTGCAAAGCTAGAGACTGAAAGTTCTGCAGCAACTCAACAAGCAAATGTGAGCTGACACTCTCTGTCCAGGATATGAGCAGGTCCAGGGTCAGGGTATTACAGCTGAGGTAGTAGGGTGCTGCTTTTTATTGTGTGTTTGGATATGCAAATTTCAGTGTGCAGGTGCCAGTGTATGATTGATGGTGTCCCAACAATGCGTAATGTAGACTGGTTATATGGAGGAGATGTATAAGGAGGCTGCTGACTACTATCTGGTATTTATCCTTTGCTCATCCCAGCCAGCCACACCTGTGCATTTTTGTAAATGTCTCAGTTTGAAGTCACTTAAAGGAGTTTGCGGAGGTTAGCAATCTTTTTAGTCTGATTCTGGTTTCTACTTGTTTTTGGATATGTAGATAAGAAATTTCATTTGTTTAAATTAGTTTGGTTTGTTATACTGTATGTTTTTCTTAGTAGTTTATTTGTTGTTTTACTATTGAGCTCACCCTGAAGTCACATACACTCCTTTACTTGCAATAATCTGTAAAAACAAAATACTGTAAATAAATCATCTTAAACTGCATTCTTGTTCTGTGTCTGAGGTCTGAAGAAGATGATGAATCATATTCATGTAATGGTCTGGCCACCCCTAGACAGGTCATAACAGTCAGGAAAAGGACAACGAGGTCACTTCCTTGATGCATTTTTCCTCACATGGTAATAAAGTCTAAGCCGACTCAATATCAGAGAGCAATATTGTGTGTTAAAGTTGTTGTTAACAGGTATTAATTAGTCCTGAGTGTGTCCTCTTGCTCCAAACTGCAGGCCTATCAGAAGAGAATGAAGGAGTGATGATTAAGCCGCTAATGCAGTAGCAAGGTGTAGTATCTCTCTCTCTGTTTACACCACACAGACTGCCCTCGTCAGAATATTATTACAACTTTAGGTTTTAAATCAGCTTTTTGCAATTTAGAATGTGGACAGCAGGGCAGTATAAACATCTCAATTTCCCCTTTGCAATTTGTTTGTATTTATATATAAAATCTTACACAGTGTTTATAGGGCTTTCTTATAGACTCTGTTAGTTATCGCAAACTTTTAACTAAATGTGTTTCAAAAGACTAATTATTTAAAGTGGAGGAGCTTATGTTAAGAAGAAATCAACTCTACACCTTCACTAAAATATACACTTTTGTAATTAAGCAGATCTATCTGCACAGTAGCTGTAAGAGAAGAGAAATCATCTACACTGTAAAATCACCTTACATTTGATTAAAAATGATGTAATTATTAATTTATTTATTTTTGTTTTATCTTTTCTGTTATATTTGAATTATTCAGAATAACAAAAAATAAAAACTCTTGATGTTAACACCCCTCACCATGTTATGCGTCTGTGGTCGCTTACATTTTTAGGTTTTTAAAATGTGACCTGTTACACTGGTGTTTGACAGGGTCCACTGTGCTTCATGTTCAAGGCATTTCCCAGCTGTTGTACCTGACGTTAAAAAGATGATTGATTTAAATGCTCCTACGGCACTCCGTGGTGTGCTTGGGAGGCTATGTAGTTTAAATAAGGTGCAATGGCATTATGACATTTGAAAATACAGAGGACCCTGAGGACCAATGTTAAGAAGTTTTGTAGTAGACATTTTAATGTTTGATTTAAAGCAATTATGGCATGTTCTAAAAAATAAAATTAGCAAAACAAACGCAGTGAGCCTTTTTAAGTTTGAAACTCATTGAAAAAAATGGCAGTTCATTAGAAATCTGTGTGGAAATGTGACATATCTTTATTGCTCCACCCATCTGTGTCTTGTTTGCATTATTATCCCAAGAATTACATACTATGTGGAGTGAGTTTCAGATCTATCTAAGGAGTAGGATGGATAACCCTACCAAAGCAGTAAGAACTCAAAGTAAAGAGCAAATATGAAGATTCATTTTCATATTTCATTAATTTCTGCTGTAATATTATTTGTGTTTCCATCACAAATGTGTGCAAAACAATGCTGATATTCTACAATTTTTTGCAATTGTGGTACATCCACTAAATAAGACATACAAATTGCCCATGAATACATTTGTTCACACAATAACTCTTGCGAACAACTTGGCATTGGCGGATGTAAACACATAAGAAATATATTTTAACCAAGATTCTAGTGCTCATCGTCACAAACTAAATGTAAAAAGCATTCAATCTCTGCATGAATCCAAATATGGCGCACCATTATCCTCCAACTACTTCCGCTCTTCTTCATCTCTTAAAAAGGTAATAAGGTCCAGTTGAAGATGATGTGACATGTGGGATGTGAAAAAAGTGTTTCTATTGTATAGTTTTGCAAATGTAATAATTTCCCGAAAACCACCTCATCAAAGCATAACTTTTTATTGAAACACTTTATTTATTTTTTCAAAATTGAAGCGTTTCCAAAAGTCAAATGTATTTTTGCTTTTAAATTTTGTTGTGTTTAATGGAAATGCACTTTATCTCCTTGTGAGATAAAGGAATTTGACTTATTAGAAGTTGAATTTGCTTTTTTGATAACCCTACAGTACAATCTCTTACATTTTATTTTATGTAACATGTCACCTTTTGTGAACCGTCTTTCATTTGTTTTAACTTTGATGCTGGAACTCTAGAATACACCCTTGAAGAAAAGTAAAGGATATATTTCCATACAGCTAAAAAGATATTGAAAGCGCATGTTAATCCTTAAAATGGAACAGAAAGTGTCATTGCAATGTCTTTTTTCAATTATTATTCTTCCTCCATTCCAATAACGGAAATTAAGCGCAGTTGCTTTGTTGCTGTCATGGCTTGACCTTGGGGTTAACAGGAGAGACACAGACAACAGTTTCAGCAGGTATGGGAGCCAGGCAGCACTTACTCATAATTGGCAGCTTTTGTTCCATTTCAATTTGTCTGACTGTTTTTGTTTTCTTTGTATTAAGCAGGTGAACTGAAACAAAGCTGTGAAGACCAACCAAAATTTGACAATGCGCCCAGACAAACAGAAAAACTGCCAATTTTTCCAAGTAACATTTTGTTGCAATAGCAAGCCTAAATGGCTCTTTTCAGAGGCAAAAGTGGCAGCAAGCACAGCAGGTGCTGTTGATGCATCAGAGGAAACACCTATCCCCAAAGTTATTTTTCTGGGATATTGCATAAAGTGTATAAAGATCATTCTGAAATTTCTGTTAAAGTTCTGCTGTGTAAACAGATTATGTATGTAACTTTAACAGTTCCGTCAGCAAAACAATTTCAGTTTTCATAAACTAGTTGTATAATGAATTAAAAATAAAACCCTCAGGAGAGTAATAAAAAAAAAATTGTGTTGCTATTATGTGTAAAAATTATAATAATAAACTTAATTTTCCAAATGTTTTAGGTAAATTTACCTTCCTAATCTCTCTTATTAAATTAAGTGTTGAGAAATTAAATTGCAGAAGTGTTGCATGTGACATTACATACAAGATAATATAACTTAATAGAACTACTGAGACCTGTTAATAACTGGCAAGTTATTTTTGTGTAGAAGTAATATAAATTATTAGTGATATATTATTAGTGATTTATATACTATGTTTTTTTCAGTCAGGTTCCTTGAAAGAACATTACACATGCAGAAGACTTGAAGCCAGCTGAACAGATAGTAACTCATTTAACCCCTGCAGGCAACGTTCTTATTCTTCTGCAAATTTTGTTTTAATACTTATTACCTTTACGCTGTACCCACTTCTGTGAAGAGTAACACAATGCAATAGTATCTTATTGAAATCAAGACTAATTCACTATTAGAGGCCAAAGACAGATGCAGTGAGCTGCTAAGTGGTACATTTTAGAAAGAAATTAATGACTAATATGACCATGACTAATAGGAGTTAATTTTCCTAGATCTTTTTTTTTTTGTAGGTGTTAATGACAATTACTGTAACAAACACAGAACAACGCCAAGGCAGCAGAGAGGGAAACCACACATTTAAAGTCTAAAGAAGAGAAAAGACTTATATTGATTCTTTGATAAAGTTAGAAATCCAAGTAGTTTTGCAACAATTAATTTATTACGTTGCCCAAAGGTAAATAATGTAAATTGTAATTTAATTAGACAGTGCTACGTTCTTCGCCTTGTGTATAACTACACATTGCCCCCCAACAAATTGATGATGCTGAAGGGGGACAAAATTTATGCCCATCTGTTACAAATCTGCATAGAACCAGGCAGGAGGAAGACTTCAGCTGGTCCCTCCAGGACTGGAGCTGATGATCCTGGAGCTCCTGCTGACCACGGCATCTCCTACAAGCCACGGATGCAGGAGTGTCAGTCAGATAATGTTGGCCACACCCTCTGGGACAGGTAGGAGATGTCAACTGTACCCTAGGGGACTGGAGAGGAGGCAGAAAAATAGGAGACAAATTGCTATGACGCTGAAGGTAGCTGGTGAAGGATTTCCACCATTGTTGTCTTGCTGTCTCACTCTGCCTCCTCCAGCAGTTCCCTGAACCCTAGGGAAGCAGAATACTCCACTCATAGTTTATGGCTCTACTCAATGTCTCCAGGGCTGACAGAGCTGGAATAGTGTTTATATACGCTGACATTTTTTAAGCTTACAAGTGCTTTCAAAAAAAAGATCTCTATGGAGTGGATTCCTTTGTTATTCCTGGCCTCCTTACTTCCTGCACAGTCAGCATCCTGGTTACCTTCTGCTACTTTGGGCCTCCTGTCTACCTTCTGGTTGCTTGCCGGAACTCAGTGCCAAATGAAACTGCAATGATTCCTGAAAGAGTTCTAGAGGTCAAACACACCTTAAGGAAGTAGGGTCTCTGCATCAAATCGCGAAATATTACAGTTCATAATTAAGAGTATTGTAGACACCAAAGATGTAATTTGGGAGAGGGGGGAGATGTCCCCCCTCTCCCAAATTTAACTTTTTACTGTCCAAAAACAATGTTACTGTTGGGATCCAAGGGCTTGCCCTCCAGAGGGCTGTGTGGATCCCTTCCTGTGGGCTTCTGTCTCTGTTGGGATCCAGAGGTTTGCCCACCAAAGGGCGCTGTGGATCCTCTCCTGGGAGCTGGTTCTCTGCGCTCAGCTGATTCCCATCAGCTCTGCTGATTAACCTCTCCCTATATAAGCTGAGTCATAGCTTCTCTCTGAGCCAGATCGTTGTCATGCCATGCCATGCTCTGCCATGCTATGCTCAGAGTCTAACCTGTTTCTGTCTTCTCTGCCTCCCAGGAGGGATACCTGTGTTCACTAATAAATATTGGACTTTAATCCTGCCTGCCTGTTCTGTGAGTTCTGCATCCTGGGCTAGCAAACCAACCACATCATAACAGAACGATCCGGCCAACAGACTAGCCCAGCAGACTCCTTCCACGCTCACCTGGTGAGGCCCGCTCAGCGCCGTCCGCTGCCTCCCAGGTGGGAGGCGCTGCTTCGACACTATGATGAGATAGTGGCCTCCTTAGCCCCTGAGCCCGCTCTGAGCCGTCTGAAGACCCCTGAGCCCGCTCTGAGTCGTCCGCCCCCACCCTGGCTGGTGGAGTGGCGCCGGCGTTGTGGGGAGTTGGATCGTGAGTTTGAGATGGAGCGGCGTCGACAAGAAGAGGAGCGGCGTCGACGTGATGAGGAGTGGAATCGTCGATGGCAGGAGATCTGGAGCCGTCCAAGGACCTCTGTTCCTGTTTCGGAACCGCAGTCGGCGGCTTCCGGTGTTCCTGATGCGAAGCCGCAGTGGGCGGCCTCTTCTGTTCCTGATCCGGAGCCGCAATCGGCAGCCTCCTGTGTCCCTGTGGAGCCACAATCGGTGGTTTCCTCTGCTCCTGATGCGAAGCCGCAATGGGCGGCCTCTTCAGTTCCTGATTCGGAACCGCGATCGGCGGCTTCCGGTTCTCCTGGGGTGGAGCCGCAATCGTCGGCCTCATCTGTTCCTGATCCGGAGCCGCAATCGGCAGCCTCCTGTGTTCCTGTGGAGCCACAATCGGTGGTCTCCTCTGTCCCTGTGGAGCCACAATCGGTGGTGTCCTCTGCTCCTGGTGTGAAGCTACAGTCGGTGGCTTCCGGTGTTCCTGATGCGGAGCCGCAATCGACGGCCTCCTCAGTTCCTGATGCGAAGCCGCAATGGGCGGCCTCTTCAGTTCCTGTTACGGAGCCGCAATCGGCGGCCTCCTGTGTGCCTGTGGAGCCACGGTCGGTGGTCTCCTCTGCTCCAGATTCGGAGCCGCAGTCGGCGGCCTCCGGTGCTCCTGATTCGAAACCACAGTCGGTGGTTTCCGGTGCTTCTGATTCGGAGCCGCAGTCAGTGGCTTCCGGTGTTCCTGACGCTGAGCCGCAGTCGGCGGCCTCCTCAGTTCCTGATTCGGAGCCACAGTGGGTGGCTCTTACTGAGCCTGTTGCTGAGCTGCAGCAGCAGAGAGGGCGTCCTCCTCGGTGCCTCCCGCGGCAGCAGAGACGGCGTCTTCCTCGGTGCTTCCTGCAGCAGCAGAGAAGGCGTCCTCCTCCAAGGCCCCTGCAGCTTCTGAGACGCCGGCCCCTCGGCTGGCCACCTGAGACTCTGCCCTGCTGCCGGTCCCTTGGCCGGCCACCTGAGACTCTGCCCTGCTGCCGGTCCCTCGGCCGGCCACCTGAGACTCTGCCCTGCTGCCGGTCCCTCGGCCGGCCACCTGAGACTCTGCCCTGCTGCCGGTCCCTCGGCCGGCCACCTGAGACTCTGCCCTGCTGCCGGTCCCTCGGCCGGCCACCTGAGACTCTGCCCTGCTGCCGGTCCCTCGGCCGGCCACCTGAGACTCTGCCCTGCTGCCGGTCCCTCGGCCGGCTACCTGAGACTTTTCTTGTCCTCGCCCACCCCGGGTGGGTTGTTTTGATTTCTGGACCCTGTTCTGTTTTTTGTGCCTGGCCCTCCATGCCTGTTTCCCCCTCCGCCCGCCCTGGGTGGGTTGTTTTTGTTTTCTGTTTTTTTGTTTTTGGGCGTCTGGTATCCGCCCTTGAGGGGGGGGTGCTGTTGGGATCCAAGGGCTTGCCCTCCAGAGGGCTGTGTGGATCCCTTCCTGTGGGCTTCTGTCTCTGTTGGGATCCAGAGGTTTGCCCACCAGAGGGCGCTGTGGATCCTCTCCTGGGAGCTGGTTCTCTGCGCTCAGCTGATTCCCATCAGCTCTGCTGATTAACCTCTCCCTATATAAGCTGAGTCATAGCTTCTCTCTGAGCCGGATCATTACCTTGCCATGCCTTGCCGTTGTCATTGTCCTGTCCTTGCCATGGAAGCAAACCAGAGCCACCCTGCATGTTGAACTCTGCCTGTCTGAACCTGCAAACCTGTGAGTTTGAGCCTGTAATCTGTACCAGAGTCTAACCTGTTTCTGTCTTCTCTGCCTCCCAGGAGGGATACCTGTGTTCACTAATAAATATTGGACTTTAATCCTGCCTGCCTGTTCTGTGAGTTCTGCATCCTGGGCTAGCAAACCAACCACATCATGACAGTTACACTACAATGCACAGACAATAGTCAGGCACTAGGACCAAGAGGAAAAGCACAGGTCAAGCTGAAGCCCGCTTCCCTGAGTTTAGATCTCCCACAAGCCCCATGATTAGCCCGCCGTCTTTTCTTGTGTGATTTGCTGTCACCTCTGTCACTCCTGAGAAGCTCACTTTACAAACATACAATGAGATACTGAATTGGGTCTGTGGAATAAAGGTCACATTGTGCTGAAGCACTACCGTAATTACAACTGTAGGGTCACAAGTCTTTTCCTTTGCTTTCTGGTACATTTTTGTCATGATCTTGGCACTGATGACTGGCTTAATTATTCATTCCATTCACCTGTCTAACTATGCCTAGTTTCATATTACTGCTCATTTGATCCACCTGCTCTTGCTTCTAATGAATGTGCTTTTAGAGTTCCCTGGTGTTTCTGATGTCCCGATCCTGACCTGTTCTGCCACTCAACCACTGAGCCTGCCTGCTCCTGTCTGAAAGGATTGCCTGAATTGTCTTTGGATTCCTGGACCTCTGAGCCTGCCAGTTCCCGATCTGATCTTTTTGCCTGACGTGGCTTTGGACTCCTGGACCTCTGAGCCTGTCCGTTCCCGATCTGATCTTTTTGCCTGACGTGGCTTTGGACTCCTGGACCTCTGAGCCTGCCTGTTCCTGTTCTTATCTGTTTGCCTGACCTGGCTTCCGACTCCTGGACCTCTGAGCCTGCCTGTTCCTGTTCTTATCTGTTTGCCTGACCTGGCTTCTGACTCCCTCATGTTCTCCAGGGCTGCATCTTGTTAGTAGCCCACCAGCTGGATCCTAACTCGTTTTCTGGCAATGGACTAAACTTCTAAACCAGGTTAGTGACTCACATTCAGAATTGTTCTCCATTAGATTACTGTGGTCACAACCCTGTTTGTTCCTCTCTCCAGAGTTTCCTACCTCAGACGCCCTAGCCGCTGCTACTGCAGATCTGCAGCCAGTTGTTTTAATAAACACTTTTGAAGTTATCCCACTGTCTGTCTTGCCTGAATACTAGGTCCGTCTGTTCTGATTTGTGACAATTTTTAAATATCTTAGATAGTCCAGGTGTTAGTCTTGTAAAAAAAAAAAGGTTGGTCTGCAAAAGACAACAGTTAGTGAGATAGTCTGCAAATGTAAATTAGACATATTTTCTCTCTTGGGTCATGCAATCTGGAAGGGTTGTAATATCAGGTGTATTCATTTACACAAATCTTTAAATTGGTCTCAAGTGAGTGTGTGTGATTGGTTATTAGATTCACATGCAGGGTGTCTGAAAAAAGAAAGAGAGACATAAGAGACTTCTTCAAAAGTCATAGGGTAAAGTTACATTCAAAGAACTGTGTAACACTCCTAAAACCCCTTTACTGGCTCCATAAAGCAGCATATCCACTTCAAGATCCTCCACCACATTGTAACGCTTTCAATAACATTGTAAAGTATATTCATTTTTTCAAGCGCTGATAAATCAAATGTATTATTGTTAAATATTATTATTATCATCAAAAAAGGAATAAAATACAACCTCTGAATGTAATTTTATATATCCAAACTCATAATAATTGTAAAACTATTTGTTTTTAATCTACATGGATAGTTGCACCCCAAATTGTCCAATAGTTCATGTCACACATCCATATATTTTGTCAGGAGAGGGATAGCAGAGATGGAAGAGAAAGTGGAGGAAACATACAGCGTAAGGGGTGACAGTGGCGTCGGATGAAGGAGTTTGCCCTGAGATCGAAGGGTTGATGGTTCAAGCCCTGGCTCTGGCTTTCAGTGTCATTGTGTCCTTGGGCAAGAAAGTTCATCCACATTGTCTGGTAGTCAGAGGGCTGTCAGTGATCAGTGTCATGATCATCAGTGTGTGATTGAATGACTGAATGAAGAGTAAAATTCTTTGGTGAGGTCTCCTGACTTAAAAGCCGTTATATAAATATAGGCCATTTACCAAAGGGGAGGAAATGTACAGAGAACTGTTATGGATTAAACCCAAATTTCACATTTTATCAAAACTACAATCTTGTTACTGGAAATCTTTGTTACTGATGATGACTTCACAAAACGTCACCTAAAAAGTTTATCTCTTTAAAGATCTGTAATGTTAGGGCGACCTGTCCCTGATGTACCCTGATTCCTCTCTTGACTGCTTTGATAGGCTCCATCCCTTGCACAAGTCTTGAACAAGACAGAAGCAAGGAAATATATAGGAATATAATTTAAAAGCAAAGTGAAGAAGGTGATCTGTAAAAGTTAAACTTCTTCTGCTTCACCTGCAGCGAATGAGTGAAATGTGTCATTCACACACAATGTGTACATTGTGTGGGAACGTGTAATTAGAAGTGAGATGAGTGGGTGTTTCATGAGGGTGTAGAGTTTTAAAACATACTTTTTCATAGCAGACCGTTTGTCGAGCGAAGATATAATTAATAACATTCAAACTTCTTGTATCCAATTTTAGAATCTCTTCCAGCAATCTGGTTTTGTGTATGTTTGCACACTGGTAATGGCCTACTGGGACACATGCATGGAAAATGGATAATATAAATATCATTAGCAGAGCCTGCAGTTTGTCAGCCGCAAGAAATCAAAATGTTTAATGTGAGCAACGTCTGGTGCATCAGTCATTAGTGTTACGATGGAGGCTCAAAACATACTTTATTAATGCTTAATCTATTAAAAACTGATCTCTTTATTCAAGGATTGCATTTATTTGGAGGGAATAATATCAAAATGAGATCAGAGGCTTCTTGTTATACATCAGGATTTAGATTAATGTTCTAAAAATTTGTTTATTATTAATACTGCATATCATCATATCTGAAGGCCAGGTTGTTTTCTTTTAATTCATGAGTTATGAATTAGAATACGCTATTCTCACAAATGCTTCTCACACCTAAACGGGGAATGTTACCAGCATAGTCTCAGTACATTAACATGCCTGTGTTTTCTCTTTCTGTACCCTGTGGTTAGGGTAAGACAGGGGGTAAGACGTTTTTTGGGGGGGGAGCAAAGATTATTAAAAAAAAAATCATCTTTCCTTTTACTACTTCCTGATAAATTGCAATTTTTTCTGGGATATGCTGCAAGAAAAAGATTCTGACATGTAGAGCAAGCAGCAACAACACCACAGACATGGCTGCAAGATCTATCCTCTATTGTTCTATTCTTTATTTTTTTTTCTTTCCTTCCTTTTTATTTAGACCTTCTTTCCTTCCATCCTCCCTTCCTTCCTTCTAGGTCTTAATTTATCTCATCTCTCTTGGGCCTCTATGTGGATTTCCACTATATCACTACATCTTTTCTGAAGTGTCTTTCTTTTTTTTGTTCTTTCTTTCCAACTTCTGTTTTCCCAGTTTCCATATTTCAAGCCCTGTCTCTCAGATATAATATTTTCAAATTACCGTAATGCAAAAAAAGTGCAAAATGTTTTTCCTGAAAAAATTGTGTGAACTGTTATATACTCATTTCTTATATTAAGCAGACATAAAAGGAATTGGGATTTTTAAGATTTGATGGCTAAATGGTGAGAACCAAGGCATTATAGAAATGCATATGTATAAAAACAAGTGAAATCTATGCTGGTAAGAGACATGAATGTCTGACTAAATTAACATTCATTAAGATAAATAGTAATTTATCATAAAGTGTGGTATCATGTTTTTACTTGCAAGAAACTGGAATTTTGGTTTGGGTGCAAATTATGTTAAAATAGTCCTGCATTGATAAACTGGTGTTTTATTATTTATTTTAAGATAATTTTGTATATCCTGTAGCAAAAAAAAAAAAATGATTAGCACATTAGTTTAGAAATCTTACAATGCATGAAAGTACTGATCGTCCAACAAGTACTTTCGTACTCAGTGCTTCACAAGAGTAAACATTCATAATCATTGACCTGAAACCACCCTGGAACAACAAAGGTACTTCCTTTGCTTGCTTGTTCAGACTGCTCTATTGATCCCGACAAACAACCCATCCAGAGTGTGTTGCAGTCATTCAAGACATCTCTTCTTATGTTAGTTCCAAGTTACCTCTATCAACACATCCACGGTTTGCAATGCAGCGCAAACACTCAGCGGAGTTCAGTGAGAGAAGCTGTAACAAGTCGATGTTTGTTGAAGCAGAAGGAGGGGAGAGGTACAGCACAGAAGAGGGCAGGCAGGGAGGAAAAGGAGCGAGGGAGGCATTGATGATAAATCACCAGCGAGGACTATGTGACGCTGACAGTATTACATCCTTGGACTGTTTCTCAGTAGGCAAGGTTAGACTGTCTATTGGTGGGCTGTAGCTCCCTCTGAGCCTGCAGGAAAGGCAAAATTAGGCAATTACAGGCAAATAAATCTTATATCTCCTGACAGGAGCTTTCAGAGTCTGAGTGTAAAATGGTGTTAGGATTCAGATGGAGTGCCTTTGTGCAGCAGGACTTAGTGGGTATAGTACATCATGCACATCTATGAAGAGAGGTTTTCCTTGGCTACAAAGGCCAGGTGGGACTAATGCTCCATGCTACTGCCCAATAACAACTTAAGAGTTTGGAAATATATGGAAGCTTAATCCAATTCATGGCTGCAGAAAATGAATTCTGTTTTTGAAGTTGGAAATAGAGTTGTTGTTTTTTTCAACTGTTGAATGTCTCCAATGATATTGACATATTGTCTGTTTAGTGGAAGTGCATTACCCTTCAGCTTTAATTATGTGTTGTAAGCAAAGAGCTGGGTACTAAAAATGTCAAATTAATATGAAGTTAATCAAGTTAACAGAAAGTAGAGGTAAAGAGAATAGATTCATATTGCATCTTATTAGTCTTACTGGACTAACAAATCACATTCACCCAACACAAGATCCTTTAGTTTAAATTATAATGAACGTTTAGAGTTCTGGGTAAATGTTTTTTTATTATTATTATTATTATTATTATTATTCAGATTTAAATAAATAGTTATTCCTGCATAAAAGGTTTATATTTAGGATCTTATTTATTTTACAATATACACCAAAATAAAAATATTTACAATACTATTAGGTTGTGTACTTTAAGTGTTAACCTTTAAACACTTTTTTTGAAAAGCACTGCTGTCTCGTGTTGTCTTTATTGTGGATTAATTACTTGTTAGAAGTGTTTCTATAAATGTGCTCAGTTAGAATCCACCACTGGCTGTTAGACAGCCCTTTAAGGCAAGAGTTAAATGAACTGCATTTATGTAATGTCTGTAGGCTTAATGATCAATTCAAACCCTTCACATGATGCATTCCTTTTTATAAACAAGTAGCAGATTTTTCATACTCACACACCAATAAGCACATCACTTGAATATATGGGGTTCAGTATCTTAGCCATGAGCACTTCGGAATGTAGACTGGTGAAAAAAAACAAAGTTTTAACCCTCCAGCTGATGGACAATCATTATTTCTTTCAAGCTCCAAACAGACCACTAAGTACTACATCGGTGAGACATTTTCTGTATTCAACATTATACAACTTTGAATTAAACACCAGAGGGTCCTAAACTAGATAAACCTTTATACATTACATATAAAAACTTACTTCAATTCCTCTTTTGTTTCAACAAGGAATTGTAACCAAGCCCTTTTTTAAATTCACATTCATAAGGAGTTTTCCACTTATTAGTTACAGCAGCTTGTGCTTGCTTAGACCCTGTTCCCATCTGTTTTTAGGTAGGAGAGCACAGATAGAGCAATGCAATCCAACCAACAATTCTGGCCAGAGAAAAGAATGCTTTTAAACTGTTACTCGATATCAGTGCAAGGGGACCAACAAAAAGTCAAAAATATGTGAGCACCATTTTCAAGCTTTTTGACAAATTTATAAATGTCAGTCACAGGGCAGAAAATGATGCTGTAAAACCACAGCTGATTTCAAAACTGTATTTATAAATCTAATGGGTTATACTGAAGAACCCCCTTTGTAGAATAAATTCACTATTACACAGCTAACACCTTTTATTTTCCCTATGATCTCGAGTGATATATTTTGTTAGGCTTTGCCTCATTGTCAGGTCTCCCATGGAAAATTGGCCTCAGAGGAGAATTTAGACTAAAAGTGTTTTCACACCTGAGCTGTTTAAAACTTAATCAGGTATGTCACCTCTCTTGGTTAGCTTTCTTTTTCTGGGATAGAACACAACAATCCCTCTAGTATGCAGACCAAAACAACCATAATGAGACTATTCTCAATACATTATCCAGAATAGTTTTAAATTACCTATGGATCTTTCTTCATATTGGTTTCAGTCTTTAGTTAGTTATTACAGTATTTTACCAGCTGCTTCACACATAAGTAATGTGGCTACTTTGAGACTAAAAGTTGCTTAAACACAAAAAAAAAAGACATTCTGGATGTGTTAAAAGCGCACCAAAAAGGAGCATCAGCTGTTTTTTTAGTCAAACGATGGCTATTATAAAACTTTTGAGTAGTAAAGGTTTTACTTTATTTAAAGACTTTTTTTTTTTAGTTAAAAAAAGAGTAAGTCAATTACTTAATTACTTTAGTTACTTAAGTTTCTGATTTTCAAAAATAAGAAAACAAATATTCTGGGCCAAAATTTGCTGCTGATTGCCTGGATATGTGGGGAAGAACCCTTAATTTCCTCTAATCTTGTCCTTAACAACAAATCATTAAAAGGTAGACATTAGTTCCATGAAGACTATATTTATGAAAAATTAAAAAATATTTTTGACGAAGGGTCACTACAACATCTATCATTAAAGCAGAGCATTGTGTCCTGCAGACTTGCATCGATTGTTTCTGCCCGATGTTATGTACCGGTAATAACTTTACATTTAATGTAGGCCCAGGGGAGCGGCAAGTATTTCATTCAATCAAATAACTCTCTGACTTTCATATGTGTTATGTGAACTGAATGTAATACAACTTCCATTGAAAATATCAGAATGAATTAAAAAAAAAAAATCATTCAACTCCAAGTAAAACATGTTTAAGGTAAAAATGTTTCACTAAAAACTTAGCCTCTATTTATACACAAAGAAAAATAAATGAAAATGGTTCAAAACCATAATCAATAAAAGGATGCAGTGATATCATAGTTTGCTACTGATTTTATATTTCAGAACCAAAGTTTATCTTGAAGAGTTTGGAATAAATTGACTCAAACCTGCATTGAATCAGATGCATAGTTGGAGTGTGCTTTATATTCATTATCGCAGACTTTTTCCACCCAGGTATTTGTTTTTTCCCATTCCTCATCATATTTCTGCATCCTTTTTTTTTTTTTTTCCGGAGGAGAAGCATCGCTATAAGAAGGTGCATTTCCCCCAAAAGCAGCGTCAGCATTTAAATTACTCCGTTCATCACCAATACTGCTCTGTTGTCTACAGCTATCGTCTCCTTGAGCAACACTTGGCTCGGCCAATGGGATGAGGGTATTCTGGATCGTTACATATATGTTGTCAGCTCATTGGTCACAATGCAGGACAAGAAGTTTAACGTAATTTTGTATCTAACATGCCCTTGTTTTTCATTTTCCATTAGCTTTTTACTGACTATATATTTTTTCTCTCACAGTAATACGGGACAAAATGCATTCCTTTTCTACTAAATACGGGAAAGGTAGTTCTATTTTTAAATGCATAAGGATTCCATTTTTCAAGGGACGGTTGGCAACCCTAGTTTGGAATAAGATTAGATTGCTTTTAAAAAAATTTAGAGCACTTAGAATGTGTTCAAACCAATTCATACTGCAAATCTAATGAAGTCACTGAAACTTGATTTGCTCAATAACATTTTATAAAATGTTTTTGCCTAAACCAATAATCAATGGCTGTTTACACTCACCGGCCACTTTATTAGGTACACCTGTCCAACTTAATTTCTAAGCAGCCAATCACATGGCGGCAACTCAGTGCATTTAGGTATGTAGACATGATCAAGACAATCTCCTGCAGTTCAAACCGAGCATCAGTATGGGGAAAAAAGGTGATTTGAGTGACTTTGAACGTGGCATGATTGTTGGTGCCAGAAGGGCTGGTCTGAGTATTTCAGAAACTGCTGATCTACTGGGATTTTCACGCACAACCATCTCTAGGGTTTACAGAGAATGGTCTGAAAAAGAAAAAACATTCAGTGAGCAGCAGTTCTGTGGGCGGCCTTGTTGATGCCAGAGGTCAGAGGAGAATGGCCAGACTGGTTCAAGCTGATAGAAGGGCAACAGTGACTCAAATAACCACCCGTTACAACCAAGGTGGGCAGAAGAGCATCTCTGAACGCACAGTACGTCGAACTTTGAGGCAGATGGGCTACAGCAGCAGAAGACCACACCGGGTGCCACTCCTTTCAACAAAGAACAGGAAACTGAGACTACAATTTGCACAAGCTCATCGAAATTGGACAATAGAAGATTGGAAAAACGTTGCCTGGTCTGATGAATCTCGATTTCTGCTGCGACATTCGGATGGTAGGGTCAGAATTTGGCATCTACAACATGAAAGCATGGATCCATCCTGCCTTGTATCAACGGTTCAGGCTGGTGGTGGTGGTGTCATGGTGTGGGGAATAGTTTCTTGGCACTCTTTGGGCCCCTTGGTACCAATTAAGCATCGTTGCGACGCCACAGCCTACCTGAGTATTGTTGCTGACCATGTCCATCCCTTTATGACCACAATGTACCCAACTTCTGATGGCTACTTTCAGCAGGATTATGCGCCATGTCATAAAGCTGGAATCATCTCAGACTGGTTTCTTGAACATGACAATGAGTTCACTGTACTCAAATGGCCTCCACAGTCACCAGATCTCAATCCAATAGAGCATCTTTGGGATGTGGTGGAACGAGAGATTCGCATCATGGATGTGCAGCCGACAAATCTGCGGCAACTGTTTGATGCCATCATGTCAATATGGACCAAACTCCCTGAGGAATGCTTCCAGCACCTTGTTGAATCTATGCCACCAAGAATTTAGGCAGTTCTGAAGGCAAAAGGGGGTCCAACCCGTTACTAGCATGGGGTACCTAATAAAGTGGCCGGTAAGTGTAGATTGATTAATGGATTCCTAACCTTCTATGATAAAAAACCACCTATCTTCTTTAGCTAGGTCTGTTGAAATCATGGAGCTAGTAGATAGCAGTTGAAGGGACTCAATTCAAAAAGATTCTTTTGGCCATATTTTGGAAACCAAATCTAATGAGCATATCAGGAAACGCATATTTGCTAACATTACACCAGTGTTTAGCTAAAACAAACTTTATTTAACTATTCAGTTAATTTATATAGTTCAAATTCACAACATATGTTATCTCAAGGCCTTTTAAATTATATATGTTGTAAATTGGCGCCATACAGTATCAATAAACTGAATTGAATTGAAATTGTTTAAAGCATCAGTGAAATACATTGTTTTTTTGTTTTATTAACAACAGCTCAAACATGCTCTGCATTGGTAACCATGCAATAACCATTGTTAGTTTGCTTTACACAACAGTAAACACTTGAAATGAATAATGAATAATCATCCAGACCCTAATTGTTTACTCGTTGAAACTCTTTTCCTAATATTGTCAAACCTCTGTTAATCTCCATTTGAGAAGGTCCGGGATCTCATAAATTTAGGAAAGCTTAGCCCAGGGTTGTGTTAATGGGTGGGTAAGTATTCAGGTGACCTAGCTCCAAGGCCTCTGTCATCTTTGTCCTCCCTAATATGGCTGGCTTGAAAAGCCATGGCAGAAGAGGATGGGCATGCATGTAGCAGTAGCTTTTGTCTCTAAGGACAGTGGGGAGCAGGGTCGCATGTCCCTGTGGGTGTGTCTTGTGGAGGGTCTTAGAGAGATGGTGGTGCAAGAGTTAGGAGAGAAAAGAAACATTTTGCTCCATCAATGTTCAAAGTTATTTTCATGGATTATGGCATAACACTAGCTGTGTACTGTATATGTACTGATCCTGCATATTTATATGAAAAAGTAAGTTAATTATAAACCTTAATTTCTGTCTAGATATGACTTCAAATTAAATGAGTGGTTTAATCTGCATTTATGTTTATCGTCAATTGTAGCCACATGTTACTTTTGATTGTGCTTAAAATAGATGGTTGTAGGTAATGCAGGTTCCATTATCATGCCTTCGTCTCCTATGAATTTAAAAAGCACATCATAATCTGCCGTTATATTAGAACAGTGAACTATGTACAGGTCATAGTGGTTGTGAATAACTTCTATTATTGTCGTTAGTCCAGAATTTTTGCTTATTTCGTTGTTACATTAAAACAGTCAACATTTACTGTCTTTGTTCATTTCTGTTTACAAAAGTACACTAATACATTAATTTACTTTGTGAAGTTATGAAGCTGAGGCTGAAGCATCCTCGGACGGACGGAGAGTTATCTCTGACTGAGGCATTTCAGTCCAAACATTTATGCCTTACTAAATCACACGCTGACCAAACCCCCCACCCCCCCCACCCCCCAACCCCCCCGTAAGGAAACCGTCTTACACTGGAATATTTGGTTATTCTGAAGAACAAACACTTTAATTCATCAAGGACATAAACTTTAGCCAGATAGACACTCAGAACAGGTCTCCCATTCATGACATGAAGGAGGCAGATTGAACTCATTCTTATCTCTCTTCCCTTCACCCTTGTGAAGAGTAGGGAGGCATCTGCTTACTGTCCCCCCTACCTCAAACATTACAGCATAGAGACTGGTACAAGATTTCTATGAACTAACTCCTATTCATGCAGGCACACTCAAAACATTGTATCTCACAAATAGGCCAAGGAAAAATATGCTTCCACAACTATTTCAGAGATAATTTGCTTTATGTATCTATATGCTTTGGAATTCAATAGTGTGTGGCTAATATAAATGGATGGATTTTATACATTTTGGCCTTATAAAGGCACTTTACTCTATAAGTATCTGTTTGGGGTCTTCCATCCGTGTCAGGTATTTAATTCAGTTTTAATTTAAAGTGGGAGAGAAATTCTTAAGTTGTTTTCTAGGAAAGCAGGAGATAACACGATAAAATGTTGATTGACTCGTAAGTCATTATATGTTTAGCCTAAAATCTATTAGACTCGCTATATTTTTCAAATCTGATATCAAACACATTTCCATGATTTTTATTTAACAGAGCAAATTTCATAAATATATTTGAAGCATGGAAAGTGAAATGTTGTTTTTGACAAAAATGCTTTGTTTTTTATTTTTTGAATGAATTAACATGCATTAACATGAATATTATGCATCGATGATGCAATAATTGGTTGAACAATTAAGGTTGCATTCTAAATACCTGGCTTCACAAAATACAATAATAGAATACAGGAATTAAAATAAATAACACTGTTTTAATAGGACTAAACAAATGAGGTCAACACAAACTAAACAAATTCAGTTTCTTAAGAGATAAGCCTCATCTTGTAAGGTCATTACAATCCATTAGATAACATTTGCCCAAACATAATGTGAAATCTTTTCAAAATGTTTTTCTTATTACTTGCAACTTAATTAAACTTGTTCTTTTTTATTCAAACGTGTCTGTTGTAGAGGTACGGAGGGCATATGCCTGTATCAAATTAACCCACCTGTATAGATGTAGCTGTACCAGTTGATATTCTCCACATAAAGTCACATCTCAATGCTCCTGACTTCATCATAATAAGAAGCTCAGCCAAAAAAAAGGCAAAGATACATTCAAATATAGGGAAACACAGGTATAGTTGGTATTCATGAAGAGACACGTCGCTTTGACACCCGTTCTGCTCTGGGGGGGACATGGCTGGCCAAACACAGCAGCTTGAGGTAAATGCACAGAGCTAGTTTATAATGTTTGGAAGCCATAAACATTCTGCCCTTGGCTCTTCCCAAACAGACGGACCATGGAGAATTTTACTACTGTCATAAAGTATGTTCATCTTCTGCTTCTCCCCCACCTCTCCTCTGTTAGTGCACACAGAAGCCTGCACATATCCAAACAAGGCTGATCCAAACACATCCCCATCATATTTCACAAACACCTTCTTGTGTTTTAAAATAAAGAAGGTATAGTAAACATGTAAGAAGACTGGTATGATGGTCTCCCACACTGTTTGACTTACCAGTATTTAAAGCAACAACTAAGGATGGATTCTGTTCAACTGTTTAACCCTTTATAGGGCACTCAGTGAAATACTTTGAAAATCTAAATTTCAAGCCAATAGTGTTATTGGAATCAACGACAAGACCTTATTATCTTTGTAACATTAATAATATATGGATATTTTGATGGCAAAAATGTATGTAATGTTAAGAAAAATAACAAAAGTGCTTCTATAAAAAAAAAAAATTATGAAAAACAGTCTGAGAGTGAAAGAAACACATAACCTTAGAGGCAGTAATGCTGATACTGGGGCTTACATTTTTTAGGTTATAAACCTAAATATAATTGTTTTAACCTTTTAACTTACCTTTTTAATTTTTCAATTAGCTTTCTATCTTTTTTCTTGGCTTGATTACTTTTTTTCCCCCAACTTAATTTACAGTAGGTAATATATCATTCAAGGGCTCACCTTATTGTTCAAATGCGAAAATGAGATGTACAGCCATGTAGCAGCATCTTTGCTGAATGGCTGGATATAGATCTTGTGCTTCTAGACCTCACTCAGGGATGGGGGGAGTCATTTTGTAAGGAGTATGCAAAAACGGTAACTTGCCATATAAAGGGTTAAACTGATTTAGAATTAGAACAGAATTTAGTACTTTAAAACTTTGGGGGAAACAAACTGTCTATGTCTTCACTTAATTATATGTCTAATGTCTTAATTCTGTCTTCACCTAATAAATAAATAAATAAATGTGCCTTTGCATTTTTTCTTCGCAGCAAACAATCAGAAGAGAACTGTGCAACTTAACAGTTATTCATAGAAATGAAATTGATTTGTGGCTGGATTGTAAACATTGTACACATGTGCAAAAGCTCAAATCAAGAACTATAGTTCTAAATTGTCTAAAATTAAAATGGTTTTTGAGCTAAAGTAATTTGAACACATAGTTTAAAATGTGAAATGTATTTAGTTAATATTAAAGCCTTGATTAAAGAGTATGAGAGCATCTTAGCACATGATGTTTTTTCTGAGGAAAAACCTGAGCTTCCCACTTGGAAAGCTGAGACAAGCAGCAGGTATGCCTGGCGCTGCATCAAACTGATTCAAAGGCAAAGCCAAAAACAAAGTCCAAAAAAACACTGGGGGCCGGATTTATCAAGCTCCAATTTTGCATGCAGTAATTTGCGCTCGCAAACTGGAATTTTGCGCGAATTGCAGCTCCAAAATGGCAATGCTGGATAAACGAAATGTTTTGATGATCGTTTCCTCGTTCATTCCAAAAATATTCACACAGAGTGAAAAAATGCGTTCTCTGTGTCTCCTTGCTTCATTTCGATGTCTCCTTCTTGCGACAATAACCGCTGCCATGTGTGCGCAATTACGCATACAGACCATCTGCATCTTCTTTTGAAACGTGTTAAATATAGAGTCAGATACCGCTAGCAAAATTGCTTTCAGGTTTGATAAATCACTTTGCGAGTGCTAAATTAATATATTTACATGTTCTCCTCCCACAAGACGCACTTTTGCGTGTAAACGCCCCATATTGCATATTCATTGCAGAAAAAGTACTAAATGGATAAGAGGCGCTATTTAGCACGTTTTAAAGACCAAATCCTTTTAGCACACTGTTGATAGATCAGTTTGTACATTTTTTAGCGTGCGCAGTGAAATAGCTCACGTTTTTATACACGCAAACCTTTGATAGATCCGGCCCTCGTAGTCTAAGGCAGCCCTGAGAGAAGGATCATTTTTTTGTTATAACTGAAAAGAGCCAACAAATGCACAGTAGTAAACACAGAAAAGCAGAGCGGACAGATCGTCAACTTAGGGGCTTTAACTTACCGCAGTGGAGCAGAGCAGTTTAATACTTTATCAGCCCAGAAAAATGTATTAGACTCAGATACAGACTTTTTTAGACCATTTTTATCTTATTCATTTTTCAGGCCTCCAACATAATAAGGCATCACGCACTGATACACAGCAAAGTGCAGGAACATCAGCTTCTGAGAGAGACATTCAGTACCAGAAGTATATACCACTTCCATTACCACTCCAGTTCTTAGCTCAGAGAACCACATAACCGAGACAGGTCTACATGCAACAGGTGTATCTGGAAATAATCCGAACTGAATTTAATAATTTCTAAGGCTCTGAATGCACTGCCCTCCCTCCTAGCACATTCTGTGTATAATCACTAATTTAGATACTGTAGCCCTCTGTTTAGAAATTGGCAAAGACGCTTCTCATACTATACATATGTCAGTTTGTTAGATTTTTTCCATATCATCAAAGATTTTATCTAATCTCCATTTAGAACCTTTGAAAATGCTCTCATCACAGCCATCTTCACTCTGCATCAAGTACCCAGTAGGCCACTCTAGAAAAAAAAACCTGTGGGTATCTGGACTGGTACAGTGTACCGACGTTTCAGAGCAGTAGTGAAGAAAGATTTCAAGGTATCCCAGAGGTCAGTCATATATATAGACCTTGCAACCATGTCAGTAGAAGTTTCCAAGTCCATCAAACGACCTATTGAATCTTTGTTTCTATTTAATGCTTGCAGGGTCATGTGCCTCTCTCCATTTGCCGATAAGGGAGAGCCACAATGCACAGTAGGCAGATCAACCAGTCCATTGAAAGAGCCACATACCACAATTCAAGCACACACTCATGTCTAAGCATGAGATCTGTGCATTGTTGTATTTTGTCTGCTGGACTGAGCTGGAATACCAGGAGAGCATGGATGCATGGGAGCCAAAGCAAACTCCAAACAGAACAGTCTGAGGCTAAGATAAAAACAAAAACAATTCTTGAGAGATAACGGCAGTGCTAATGACTGTACCAATAATACAGTCCAATATGAATACCATAAAAAAAAACTCTTGTAATTGACTCATAGGTACATAAGATAGATGGTGCTTTAGTTCTAGTGTAAAGGTTTGATAATACCAATTAAACTTCACAGTTTTTACTCCTTAAGAGTTTTCTGTTGGTGTTATTTGGTTGGTTTTTTTTACCTGCAACACACTTTTAACTACTAACACAAGGTCATAGTAATGCACCTTGTTTATCAAACATATATATATATATATATATATATATATATATATATATATATATATATATATATATATATATATATATATATATATATATATATATATATAGTAGTTATATATGGTTATTTTTTATTGAATTTTATTGCTTTAAAAGGTATTTTAAAGGCATCTCAAACAGCATGGTCTGCAGCAAGACCACCTGCTGGGAGCTTTAAAAGTCTGTACCATGCCTTAAGAAAATTTGTATGCAATCAGTCACAGTGATGGCAATATTTGGAAAATGAAAGCACATGATTGAAATAACTGTGATCATGGTAATGAATAGGTACGGCAGATATAATACAGGGAAAATGTATGTACTTAACACACGTTTGCTCTCTACACAGCCTTGAAGGGAATTACTAGATGCTCACCCGGCACTCAAGGCTGTAATAACTTGATTGACATCTCATTGCAATACAGGAAAGTTGCTCTGAGGCTTCATTTTAAAGATAAAGTGCAGCCTTGGTTCTCCCTTACAACAGATTAGTTTGTTATATTTTTCATCTCGTCCCTGAGAGTTATAGCAGATACAGTGATAAAATATGTTGCATTTATGTAAAATTACTTTTTTTTTTCAGTTGTTTTCCTTTTAAACATCTTCTCGAAAGACAGTATGTGATCCTTCGCTTATGAGGGTGTTTGTATATAAGAAGTAAAAAGGCAACCCTGCTTGTGGACTTAGGTCCACACAAACCTTTACTCCTAATTTCCTCAGATTATTTCTTAACATGATCTTTTAAAGCTTTGCTATTTTTTCCAAGGATGAGCTACATTTTTCTTTTAATGCAGGCAACATTCAACAGAGTTGATGATTAAGCTGAAGTCTTTTAAGGAGCAATGTTTGTAGGTCAGTCTATTAAAGCTTGACTGAGATCTACATAATGACTGAACACCAATAAATTGAAACACTTAGGAGAAAGATATAGCCCAAATTATAATTAGGGGCCGAAACATTTGAATCAGGATTTCTAAGGAGTCTAATTTTGTCATGATGGGTTCTCAAATGGAGACCCAATTATGCAGAACACCACTTGACGGACACAAGGATGAAAGTTTAACACGTTTATTATGCACAACACACAGAATGTACTGATGACTGGTTCGGGCCTGGGTTCTGGTTTCACCGGAGTCTGCGTGAGAGACAGAGCGGTTAAGGACTGCTGACAGGATTTGATTTCCAAGTGAGCTGTGGTTGTACCTTGAGGGTTCTTGAGGTTCTCTTTGGGAGAGTCACTGTTGGTTCTGGAGAGGTGTTTATCAGCAGAGTCCGTTTGCTGCTTCAGCGTCTCACGTCTAGCTTGAACAGACCTTAGCTTTGGTTTCCCAGCTCTGGTCCAGAGCTGCTTGGAGGTTCTCGGAGAATCTTCAGGGTTTGGCTCAGAGGGTCGGCTCGGCAGGTTAGCTCTTCCTGAGCTTTCACGGAGGAGGCACGGGTTTCCTGGAAACACAGAGATAGTGGTTAGAATCCAACCTGGATTCAAAGTCATGGAGATACTCAAAGATCTAGGCTTTAGCGCTGACCAACTGGAACAACACTGCGGCGTTGAGGCAAGGTCTGAAGACAGCTTATATAGTGGATCCTCTGATGATCTAGATGAGCTGCAGCTGTGCAGGTGGCTCCCTCAGAGGATCCACGGCGGACTCTGCTGGAGAAAGATGGGATTTTCTCCAGCTCCCAACAGTACCCCCCCCCTCAACGACCGCCCCTTGGCGGTGCGGAAGAGGTAGATGGGCAGGAACGCTCGTACTCCTCGATAAGTGTAGGGTCGAGGATGTACGAGCCTGGGACCCACTGACGATCCTCCGGTCCGTAGCCCTCCCAGTCGACGAGGTACTGCCATCCGCAACCTCGTCGACGGGAGTCTACAATGCGGCGCACTGTGAAGGCCGGATGGCCATCGACCTCCAGGGCGGGTGGTGGGGAGTCGGACGGTGGGCACAGAGGGCTCGAAGAAACAGGCTTGATCTGGGAGACGTGGAATGTAGGGTGGATTCGGAGGGACTGAGGTAATTGGAGACGAACAGCTGAGGGGTTGATGACTCGTGAGATCTTGAAGGGTCCAATGAATCTCGGGGAGAGTTTTCGAGACATCCCCTTGAGGGGGATGTCTCGAGTGGAGAGCCACACTTCCTGGCCTTCAGAATACTCGGGGGCGGGGCGTCTCTTAGCGTCGGCGAAACGTTTAACTGACTCGAATGACTGGTTGAGTGTGGCGATGGTCTCCCTCCAAATCCTCTGACAGCGACGGATGTGTTGGTTGACGGACAGCACCGATATCTCTCTCTCATCTGCAGGGAAAAGAGGTGGTTGGTATCCGAGACTGACCTGGAATGGGGACTGTCCAGTGGATGCAGAACGGAGAGGGTTGTGGGCGTATTCTATCCACGGGAGGTATTGACACCAATCCACGGGGTTATTGGAGGTGAGACAGCGGAGGGTGGATTCCAGCTGCTGGTTCATTCGTTCTGTCTGGCCGTTGGATTGAGGGTGGTAACCTGAAGTGAGGGATGGTTTGCAACCGAGAGCAGAACAGAAAGCCTTCCATACCTGTGAGATGAATTGTGGACCTCTGTCCGAGAGGATTTCCTGGGGAATGCCATGAAGTCGGAAAACATGTTTAATAAGTAGCTGGGCTGTCTGGAAGGCCGTGGGAAGTTTCCTGAGGGGTACTAGATGGCAGGACTTCGAGAAACGATCAACAATGGTTAGAATGGTGGACATACCTCGGGAGACAGGGAGACTGGTGACAAAATCAATGGCTATGTGGGACCAAGGACGCGAGGGAACAGGTAGTGGTTGAAGCAGGCCTGAAGGAGGTTGGTGTGAGGCTTTGTTGCGGGCACATGTGGGGCAAGCCAACACATACTCCTTTACGTCTTTGTGGAGTGTGGGCCACCAGAAGCGCCTGGAGATGAGAGCAACTGTTCTACTCACTCCTGGATGAGCGGTGAATTTGGCGGCATGCATCCACTGGATCAGACGGGACCTGACAGAAGATGGGACATAAGTACGATTAGGCGGACCGGTACCTGGATCTGGTTCTGTGGCTAGGGCAGAGTTGATAAGGTCCGTTATCTCCCAATTGACCACTCCAATGGTACATGAAGCTGGAAGGACAGGTTCAGGTGTCTCTGGATGATCGACGGAGTAGAGACGAGAGAGAGAATCGGGCTTCACGTTCTTGGATCCGGGTCTGTAGGAAATGATAAGGTTGAAACGTGAGAAGAAGATTGACCACCTGGATTGGCGAGGATTTGCCTGCTTGGTTGACTGGATGTAAGCCAGGTTCTTGTGGTCAGTCCACACAAGAACCGGATGCTCAGCTCCCTCCAGCCAATGTATCCATTCTTCCAACGCCAACTTAATAGCCAGGAGCTCTCGGTCACCCACGTCATAGTTCTGTTCTGCGGAAGAGAGTCTACGAGAGAAGAAAGCACATGGGTGTATTTTCTGATCAGAGTCGAGCCTCTGGGAGAGAACCGCTCCAACCCCAGAATCAGAAGCATCCACCTCTAGGATGAACTGTTTTGTTGGGTCAGGTTGAATCAGAACGGGAGCTCTAGAAAACAAGGATTTGAGTTTCTCAAAAGTAGCTTGAGCCTCGGGAGTCCACTGAAAAGTTCGTTTAATGGAAGTCAGAGAGGTTAATGGAAGGGCGGTTTGACTGTAGTTTCTGATGAATCGGCGATAGAAGTTAGCGAACCCTAAAAACCTCTGTAGCTGTTTTCGGTTTTCAGGAACTGGCCAGTCTAAAACTGCTTTGATCTTGTCTTCTGAAGGTTTTACCTGGCCGCCCTCGAGCACAAACCCCAAAAAGGTGACTGAAGGTTGATGGAATTCGCACTTCTCGGCTTTCACGAACAGCTTATTTTCCAGTAGTCTCTGTAAGACAAGACGGACATGTCTCTTATGTTCCTGGAGGTCCTTGGAATAAATGAGAATGTCATCAATGTACACAAAAACAAACACGTTGAGGAAATCTCTGAGAACATCATTAACTAAAGCCTGAAAGCAGGCAGGAGCGTTTGTTAAACCGAAGGGCATCACCAGGTATTCGAATTGACCCAAGGGTGTCTTAAAGGCAGTTTTCCATTCATCGCCCTCTCGTATCCTAAGGAGATGATAGGCGTTTCTTAAATCCAGCTTGGAAAACACTGTTGCACCCTGTACAGGTTCAAAAGCAGAGGCGAGAAGAGGCAGTGGGTATTTATTTTTAACTGTGATCTGATTCAAAACTCGATAATCAATACAAGGTCTCAGGGAACCATCCTTCTTGCCCACGAAGAAGAAACCGGCGCCCAATGGAGAGGATGAAGGGCGAATTATTCCAGCAGCTAATGATTCGTTGATGTATTTTTCCATTGTTTCTCTTTCGGGCTTGGAAATGTTATACAATCTGCTGCTAGGAAGGGGTGCACCAGGTAAAAGTTCAATGGCGCAATCGTATGGCCTGTGTGGAGGTAGGGACGTCGCACTGACCTTACTGAAGACAGGGGCTAAGTCATGGTACTCAGAGGGAACTGAAGAAAGGTCGGGAGACTCCATCTCCCCCCCACCACTAGGAGGCCCCAACATAGGGGCAGCAGAACGAAGGCAGGTTTCGTGGCACATAGTGGACTATGATTCCAGAAGACGTTTAGTCCAATTAATGTGAGGGTTATGCTTCTCCAGCCACTCGAACCCGAGGACCAGCGGGGAACATGCAGAGGGAAAAACAAAGAAAGTTATTGTCTCTCGGTGGTTACCTGACAGAAGTAGCTCGAGGGGCTGGGTTTGGTGGGTAACACGGTGGAGTCTTTTTCCATCTATGGCGGACACACTGAGAGGCTGAGAGAGAGGAACGGTTTTAATCTGGAGTTGCTGGACGAGGTTAGAGTCAATTAGGTTACGCTCACAGCCTGAGTCGATGAAAGCGGAGAAAGAGAGACTTTGGTTATCACAGAAGAGCGTGGCAGGCAGCAACAAACGAGGAGATTTTATTGTATTAATTTGGCCCGCCAGACTCCTCGGATCCTCTGGCGGGCCCCGGCTTTTGATTTTGCCGGACAGGAGGAGATGAAGTGTCCACTCTCGCCACAGTAGATACATAGCTTACTTAGGAAACGCCTCTGTCTCTCCTCTGGAGTGAGCCTAGTGTGTCCCACCTGCATTGGTTCAAAATCCCTTTCCCCCGAATGAGAGGCTTGAACAGGCAATGGTAGAGATTGGGACTTAGACCTCAGAGTGGGCATCTGCTCTGTAGAGGGAGAACACACAGTCACGTTAAGAGAGGCAGGAGAGAAATTACTCTGCTTCTTAGAACTGTTTCTGGCTCGAATCCTATTATCAAGTCTAATGGAAAGGCGAATTAAATCCTCGAGGGAAGCTGGTTCATCGAGGGTTGCTAGTTCATCTTTAATCTGTTCATTTAATGCCATGAAGAAGGCTCCCTTCAAGGCGCTTTGGTTCCATCCGGCAGCTGCCGCCTTAACCCGGAAGTTTATTGAAAAATCTGCCACCGATGAATTTCCTTGTTTAAGGCTGAAAAGAGCTCTGGAATCAATAGTTAGGTCAGTTTCCTGGTTGAAAACCTGGGTAAATTCAGCAATGAAGTCAGAAAAACGGCAATTTAAACTGTCGTCTGTGGCAAATCTTGCCTGAGCCCATTCCAAGGCTCTTCCTGTTAACTGAGAAAGAATGAACGTTATCTTCTTGTGATCTGTGGAAAAGCTACCAGGAGAGTTCTGAAAAATCAACCGACACTGGAATAAAAATCCTTTGCAATCTTTCATGTTACCGGAGAATTTCTCTGGAAGACTAGGGCGGAACTCTGATGACATCACAGGTTGTGACCTCGGGGGAGGGACTGGATCAGGAAATGGTTGCTGTACAAACGCAGCATTAGCGCTGTTGAAGTAATTTACGAAACCTTGGATTGCTTGATTCTGTCTTTCAATGTGGGTGTTTAACTCACGTAGAGCCAGGCCATGTCCATGGATTTGGGCAGCCTGTTCCTCTAATCAACGGAGTTGGTGATCTGCTGGGCCTTGAGTTTGGCCGCAGTGTTATGTCATGATGGGTTCTCAAATGGAGACCCAATTATGCAGAACACCACTTGACGGACACAAGGATGAAAGTTTAACACGTTTATTATGCACAACACACAGAATGTACTGATGACTGGTTCGGGCCTGGGTTCTGCTTTCACCGGAGTCTGCGTGAGAGACAGAGCGGTTAAGGACTGCTGACAGGATTTGATTTCCAAGTGAGCTGTGGTTGTACCTTGAGGGTTCTTGAGGTTCTCTTTGGGAGAGTCACTGTTGGTTCTGGAGAGGTGTTTATCAGCAGAGTCCGTTTGCTGCTTCAGCGTCTCACGTCTAGCTTGAACAGACCTTAGCTTTGGTTTCCCAGCTCTGGTCCAGAGCTGCTTGGAGGTTCTCAGAGAATCTTCAGGGTTTGGCTCAGAGGGTCGGCTCGGCAGGTTAGCTCTTCCTGAGCTTTCACGGAGGAGGCACGGGTTTCCTGGAAACACAGAGATAGTGGTTAGAATCCAACCTGGATTCAAAGTCATGGAGATACTCAAAGATCTAGGCTTTAGCGCTGACCAACTGGAACAACACTGCGGCGTTGAGGCAAGGTCTGAAGACAGCTTATATAGTGGATCCTCTGATGATCTAGATGAGCTGCAGCTGTGCAGGAGGCTCCCTCAGAGGATCCACGGCGGACTCTGCTGGAGAAAGATGGGATTTTCTCCAGCTCCCAACAAATTTAGGTTAAAAATATCTCTCTATTGCTTCCCTGGCTGCCTGGATTATTGCTTCATGCTATGTACATGAAATTTTATCTTCCCCACACTATCCAAGATCATGTCTCTAATGCACATGTCCCTATCTGGAAAAATAAAAAAAACACCCCTTTAAATTTTTGTAAACCTTCACTTCAACACATGGACACCACCATGATTTTAAAAACTGCTTAAAATAAACATAATTGTAGACTTAGAATGGATTTTCTTTATTAAATGAATCTACATGATAGGTGCTCATTAAGTGGTTTAACTTCAGTAAGGATCTCTGCTAATTATGCCAGAGAACAGGAAGAGTGTGTATCCTGGTATATTTCAGACTGTCTTTGATTAAGGGGGATATTTTTGAAGATTATGATTGTCACTTAATTTGTTGAATAAACACATGGGTAAAAATATCACTATGGAATACACTATTGTTGCTTCAGGGAACAGTACAGAAAATAATAATACTCTTCCTTAAAGGAGACATGTCATGCAAAATCCACCTTTAAAATATTTGTACATTTTTTTTTTTTTTTGTAGTTGAATTCTCTAAATGTTCAGAAAAGTTTTGTTTAATCTCTCAATAGTCTTGTTTTGATATATTTAGATACTGTTTGGGTCTTAGAGTTTTCAGTCGATTCAATTCTGTCCATTTGCTATTGCATTTTGTTCTCCACTACATCACAGTATTCACTGTGAAAATGCTTAACAAGGTCATGGGCTTCTAGTTTACAATCCAAAAGATCCAGGTTTCTGGTGTATTACCTTAAGCATCACAATCTCACATCATAACCTCTCTTGGGTGCCTGGTTAAATCTGATTTTTATGGGAACTCGGTTATATCAGCAGGGAGAACACTCTTTTTGTGAAGCATTTCAGGTTCTGCATCCTCAGCCAGTAGGAAGAAAGGATTAGCTGAAATATTTTGTCTATCTGAGAGGTCACTTCTTTCTGACTGCAGAAACGATGTATACATAAAGCTGCAGATATTTCTATAACTTATCAATTACCCCAACGATTGTTCGTTTTTTTTTAAGACTATGGAAGGAAGAGAGAGTGCCCAGACATGGATAGGGAGAATATGTAAAGAAAGAGCCCAGGGCAGGAATCAATCTCGCAACCTTCTTGCTGCAAGGCAATCATGTTGTAAGCTGTGCCACTGTGTAGCCTACATTGGATAAATACTGATATTGAAATGTATATTGACAAAACTACATTCAAGATTATTATAAGTCAACCATTGAAGAGTGACCTATCATTGTTTTTTGTTGTTTTTTTTTTCTACCAATAAATCCTCATGAAATAGACAGCTGTGGAGTTGTCTATTATACACCCATGCCCTACCATTAACTCTATCTGTGACATGGCAAACCTAGAACATCATAAAGCTATAAATTTGTGTCAATAGGGAAATAAGTAATGAAAACCCCTAACAGCTGTCTTTTTAATGATTTTAGAGCTTTGATTTGACATTGCCAAGTTTTGGAGTGAAAAGGTACAGATATTACTGGTTGTGTTGTGAGATCATGTCAACCCTGACAGTGTTGCTGTGGTCTTACAGGTTCTGGCCTGTTGTTGAATTTTCCAGTATTCAATTTTGGTTTTCATGAACATACTGTACACTCAGTTTCTGGGTTTTAAATGACAGAAGTTTGGTCTCCAGCTGTCGGGGCTCCATCTGCTTCAAGGTTTTACAGACCTTGATCCCAGCAAACTTTGTTTTATATTTGACTGAAATTAGCTCTTTAACTTGCTCATATCAGTCAGAGCAGGATTTATTTTATCTCTGTAAGTAGCCAGACATTTTTGGTTGAAAAAAGGTAGTTTAGATTTTTTTTTTTTTTTTTAACAAATGTTTCCAGTATTTGTCTTTAAGAGAAATGCGTTTGGATGAAAATCACAGTATATATGGAGGTTAAATGTTTTACAGTTAGCTTATTATATGTAACTCTTTCTCAGTGTGAGATGTATTTACACTTATATTGACAAATAAATCCTTGGATTATTGACCCATGTTTTTGTTCTTGTTTTACACAAAGCAAGGTTCAAAATCAAAACTGGTAGATTTGCCACCCTGAGGAAAACATAACAGAAAGGATGGATTTAAGCCTTTAGTAGATGATCTACAATATGCATTACTTTAATACATTCACTTCACAATAAGATATGATGTCATGGTTGTTTAAGTAATGTATTGTAAATATTCATAAATACACCCAAACACTAGCCAAAGAATAGAAAATAGATAACTGTGAAAGCAGGGTCCCTCTGTCCCCTTCTTCCTGCTGTGATTTTCTTCTTTTCAACAAGGCTCAGTTTGAAGAAATATTGCTTTTCTGATATTGCACAAAGTGTGACCTTACTCGCAAATGCACACCCTCACCCACGCCTAAAAAGAAATGACACATACACACTCTCTCTCACATTGCCTGGATGAATACAGATGTCTGACTGTAATGTCAGATATACAGGTTGTTCACATCCAGCTCCACATCTAAATCAAAAATCCATTATTAGGACCATTTTGTCATTGGTCATAATAGAAGCACATCAGAGGCTGTGTTTCACCAGGATTTAGTAAATGACTGGAGCAATAAATGTTAGTTGATGGAGTATGATTGTGGCTGTCACGCTCTAGCCCGCCAAAAAACATTTGCCTGACATTGACATGATTTCTGTCTTTTTTACTGAAACTGAAAGAACAAGTCAGAATAAAAACTGATGTCTCTGTGTTTGTGGTGAAAATTTGTCTGAAACCAAAGGTGAGTGCGCCCAGAATGTCAGTAATTACCCCTCACTGAACAGAAAATCACAGACATGTTCGGTAAGAGGCGGCTGAAGGGAGCTGCACATCATTTTCTGCAGCTCTCTCATGACCAGCAACACCTTAACTCACAGTCACTACATTTCAATGTAAAAATGCATCAAGAAATTAGGCTTAAAATAATCCGGGGCTTCTGTTGGTCTTCCTGAAAAAAATAAAATAACAGACTCAAGTCCACATCATAACTACAGCTGTGCTCGCTGCTCAACCAAGGTTCCACTGTTGTTATGGCCTAGACCATCCCTTGTGTTATTCATTACCTGATAAGTAGTACCTTGCACGGCTCCTGTCATATTTCCCTGTGCTTCCTATTTATTCAACAGTGTCAATGAGAAGTAAATTCCCATAAAGCTTATCTGCCTCTGCATTATACATAATGATTAAAAGGGGTCTGTGCAGGATGCGCAGCAGACTCTGATAAAACATGATCAATTCACTGAAACAACTCAGCTGTTGAGTGTATTTTAAGACTATCAAGGGTTTATGTTCAGTCCCATTATACGCTGAGTTCGCTGTTAGTGATTTGACCTTCAGTTTGGCTGTTGTGAGCCAGGGATGCAGAGTAAAAGTGACATCTAGCTGGCACCCTGTGACAGCAGATGAGGAGGAGGTTTAGACAAGTGTATGGAAAGAGAAATTAAACCGGGAAAGCCCAGAGTGAGATTGACAGATCCGCTGCTCCCATGGTTTCCTGCTATTCTTTAGAGCTCATCTCCTCCACTTGTTGTTTTTTTTCTCTCATCTGACAGTTAACCGCACAACAGGAAGCTTTTTACTGAGGATCTCCGATTAGATTTTCTATTCTACAGTTCAATGCTCTGTTTATGTGAAACATATAGTATGTTGATATAAGCAGTCAGCCAGGGAAAAGACATTTACTATTCAGATCAAAGTTTCCTTTGGGATGAGAGATCAAGTTGAAATTTTTATCTTTTTTTTTTTGTCAGTGGTTTTATAGAGGGAGGAACGAAAATATTGGGGTTTCACTTTTTGCAGTGCGCTATTAAAACGATTGTCGCCTCCAGAACAAAGAGCTCCTTATTGTGGAAAACTTTGCAGAGCTAATTGAAATTCATCAGGCTTCATTGTGATTTATTCACTAACAGCTGGTCACAGACAGCAACATAGTGCAGAATTAAATCTCCTAAATCTCTTTCATTTCTTTATAACCAACAAAGTATATTTGTAGCTTTCTAATTTACAGCCAAGATTCATCACCATAAAATGTGCCACACACAAGACAAACAACAGCCAGAAAAATCCACCTGCAGACCGTCATTATTTCAACTTTGGTTAAATTATTCTAATAAAAGGTGAGAGAAAAAAATTCAAGAAATTTTCTGTCATTAAACAGCTTATGTGTTATCTTACATCATTCATATTTTCACATCTGTTCTGCTCTGAGGGTAAGAAATGTGAGTCTGCATGTAATAATATAAGACATGCAATC
The DNA here is from genome assembly GCF_016077235.1 of Cyprinodon tularosa. Lineage (NCBI taxonomy): Eukaryota > Metazoa > Chordata > Actinopteri > Cyprinodontiformes > Cyprinodontidae > Cyprinodon > Cyprinodon tularosa. The sequence goes on along the minus strand of NW_024038720.1, from coordinate 4,425,256 downwards.
TTCTTTTTTTAATCTAATCTACCACTTGAGGCTTACTTCATGTCACTGCAGAGCATGACCTGACAGAGCCCAATCTGTTGAAGCTTTATAGAGACTTTATTAAAAGTACAGTAATCAGAAAGAAGAAAAGGAAAGTGTTTGACTGATTCACTTTTTTAAGAGCATTTGTGCAGTTTTACCAAAAATTACCTTCTGAAAGGGCAGCTGACAAGAAACTAAGGAGGGGGAAAACTGGACTTTTGACAAAATGAAAGGAAAGAGGCAGGTCTAAGTGTTTGTGTGGCGAAAAAATATTCGTTGAGACCAGAAAGTCCACTGGGAAATCATATGACTTAGTTATTGGATATTTCTTCATCTACCAAGGACAAAATGTCATCCGCTTCAGACAGAGTGTGTAGAAAGTGTACTCTCTGTTTCTGGTCAGCCACTGCCCCTCTTGCTGCATTACAAATGGTATCTGCAGTTGAGTAGACAGGAGCATTATAGTACTGCAGGACAGCTTGGGGAATCCCTTTATCAGCTATATGTAGAGAACCTGTAGGTAGAAATTAATAGACCTTTATTTTGAAAAAGTTCATATTTATTTATTTATTATGTAATATAACTACAATTAAATGAAAAGTATTCACAAATATAAAATGCTGAAGAACTCTGATGTGTAACATTAAGATTGCTGACATTGATTTGTAGGTCAATAAAGTAAAATGCAGTCTAAAAGTTAATTGCAACAATAGAAACTTGTATATTTGCCTTAAAAGACTGCTGGAGACCCCACCGTGATCCTGATGGATGGATGAATGGATGAATGGATGGATGGATGGATGGATGGATGGATGGATGGATGGATGGATGGATGGATGGATGGATGGATGGACGGACGGACGGACGGACGGACGGACGGACGGACGGACCGACGGACGGACGGACGGACAGACGGACGGACGGAAACTCATAGATCACACAGGGTGATAACACATAATGATTCATTTTAAGCATTAATTTATGTTAACCAATATTTTGGCAAACAAAAGCTTCAAATTCTAATTCCAATAGAATATTAAATAAGATGAATATAACTAATTTTATATATGTACATGTTATGTTATGGTTTGCATTAGAAACCCTACTTCACTCAGACCTAAGGTAAAAAAGAAATGGTTGCATTTAATTTCAATTAAAGACAGAAAAAAAAATCTCAAATGTGCTCAAATTTAAAACCTCTGAACTTGAATGTAGTTTTTCTGTGCAAAGAAACCCAAGTAATTTATCAAAATTCTCCTTTAAAGTTACACTTGACTATACTATGAAAAAGTAACTATACTGTACATGGTATATGCAAAAAGAAATTATATTTTCCTCCTACTCTACTGCAGTGATGTAAGCTGAATAGGCTGTCATCCACAAAGCTCCAGCAGTCACAACAAGGATGTGCGCTAAATCTTGCATCATCCCGTCACCAGGCAGATGCTGACTTGTTGAATATTTATCATAAGAAAAGTTCCACATAGCAACATTTGAAGACTTTACATTAGATATTAAAATATTTAAAAATTACAGTACGTTTATTATAATGCACTATGTCCTGGCAACATTAGGAACGCTGACTATGACAGGGACTAAACCTCAAATGGTTTTGGAGAGAATATCTATCCGAGAACATTTACAGAGAATAGGAAAAATGATTAAAGGAAAAAAAATTAAAATGAATACAAATTCTACTGGTTTTAAATTTGTCAAAAAGATAAACAAAGATACAAAATTGCACAAATTCAGAAAAACATTGAATCAAACTGCACAATAATAATTTAATGCATCACAAAGGTTATGAATCAGTATCCTCGATTCAAGCAGTCATAACCTGTCTACATACGTTAAATCTAGTGCATACTGTATACTGGATTTATGGATGGGGACTTTGCCAGATGACTGGGCTTCTTCCATCGATGTATTCCCACAAGGTATTAGCCTTGGGTGGTCATCAAATAAATCGATCCTCCCTCATTACTGAACCAGTTGAACTTGTAGTTGGTCGTAACCATGTTGAAGAGTTATCTTTCCTTATTATTGATTCAACTCAAGTCCCTACTGCGGGGAATCCTCTCCCGTAAGGTGTTCCATCACCATGGTCTCCCAACTGACATAGTCTCCGAAAGGGGTTCCAAGTTTGTGTCCCAGTTCTGGAGAGAATTCTGTGCTTTGTTGGGGATCTCTGTAAGCTTGTCATTGGGTTTCCACCCTCAGACTGATGGTCAGACAGAGAGGGCCAATCATGATATAGCAACCTAGTTACATATTTTATGTGAGTTAGATCCCAATTTGTTTCTTATTACCGCTCATCTGTGTTACCTGCTCCCCTGTGTGCCTGCCTCCAGTCATCAGTCCCAGATTATTCAAGCCTTTGGTGAGTCTTCTAGCAAATAATACTGTTTTCTGATTGCCAGATCCTGACCTTTTCTGCCTTTGGACCTCTTAACCTGCCAGTTCCCATTCTGATCTGTTTGCCTGACCTGTTTTTGGACTCCTGTTGGATTCTGCCTGTTTTCCAAACCTGGAACTGCTTCCTGGCACCAACGCAGATTTCCCTTTGGTACCTTTTCTGATCTTCAGACCTGGACTCCTTTGAAACCCCTCGACACCAGCTTTTGTCCTGCTTTCAATAATGTGCTTCTTATCTCCGGCCAGTTCTCGGCAGCGTTTTTTCGCATCTTGTTGGCAGCCATCCGGCTGGTATCCACCTATTCCTCTGGGCACGGACTGACCTTTAAGACCAGGTTATTGACTCACAGCTTCATGATGATCCTCAGATTAATGTGGTCACTAACCTGTGGTTTCCTCCTGCAGAGGGTTCTGCCTTAGATGCCCTTACTGCCCACTGACAATCAGTCGTTTTTAAATAAACACTTTTTGCTAAATCTAACTGTCTGTCTGGCTTGAATGCTGGTCCTCTGTCCTGAGCCTTGACAAGTGCTAATTATTAAGGCCCTGGCAGATTTGATTGACATAGCAACACACTAAGGTTTAAATTAGATCGGGGGAAAAATAAAGCAATCACATAAATATAGTGCAGTCAAGAGAAACAATACCAAAATAAGACAACAGATTGTTTGGAATAAATTAATACAGTTGGATAGAAAGAAATTAAAGTTTAGGTTGTTTATGTAGGTTAGTGTTTCTGTTTGATTTTAGGCCAGCAGTGAAGGCTTTGAAGGCCCTGACCACCCACCACTGGTACATATTCTAATTATCTCATGCACTTAAAAGATTGTTTACTTAAAATGAGCAAAGTTGTGCAAAGCTGCAGATGGAGGGTTATGCTACAGTCCATTCCCATCTATCCAGCTTACAGTCAGATTTGATAAAATGGTAAATTTCTGCAGTCTTTGGTTATAGAGTATTACATATAGATTAAAGGTCTGGTAAGAATATTGCGTTGTAAAATCAAGTTGTTTAGACTTGAAAGCAGATTTGTTTCTCTCTTTTCTTATCTCACAAAGTGCCATTCATTTGATCAAAGTCCACTTGATCAAATAATTATTTAGATTGTATTTTCAAATAATTCACCATCTGTCAGATACGAGAATCTGAGGTAAAGTTTGAAGCAGTAGTATATACTATTATACTATTCTGAGGTGATGGAAACATTTTTCTAGTTATTTTTTCATCTTTGAGAGTTTATGTGTATGGCTTGGTAAAAATAGAAATGGGAATTGAATTTTAGGATTTCTTCAGCCAAGGTGGAGAGCAGGACACCTTGGCTGAACTGTAACAATGGCAACTGCAACTGCAAAACTGAAGACTTATACAATTATTTAGTGCAATGGAGGGAAAAAAATACAAATGTAAGACTAGCAAAGCTAGAGTTAAAATTGTTATATGACTGTATAAATCAGGAAACATTTTTTGTGTGTGTGTTTTTGTTTTTCAACTTAAAAAAATGACGTTTAAAGGATTGAACAGAGGTTAATGTACTGCCTGGTTGTCTAAAGGGTGGAAACCATCTTGGAACTGCCAGTTTGCACTGAACAGATGAATAAGTACAGCTCAGGCAATACTGCAAAGGCCAATTCACAATATTCAAGACATAATACCATGTTAATAGAATTTCTGAATGGAAAAGACAAAAACAAAAAATGTCATGAACAATTTTTACATCTTCAGAGCTTGTGATTAAGGAAATTGTCAACTTATTTGTTTAAAAAAATAAAAATAAGCAAGAAGGGATGCTCCATTCAAGCAGACATCTAATGAGCAAAGAAAACATTTAGGGTCACCAAAGAAACACTGCAGCAGAGCTTTTAATCTCAGACATTCTTACAGTTCACAGCTACACTTTGCAGCTCTTTATTATTACTTATTTCATGTCAAAAGACAGCTTGACAGATGGACCAGAGCAGCAAATAGCTTTGATAAACAATGATTGACTCCTGACAGTTTTATATGCAGTTATTTGCTCATTTTATGACAGATGTTAGATGTATGCTCATTTCTTCAAAATAACACAAGTACTTAGGGAGGTTTTTTATATAGTTTTTTTTACTGCTTTTTTATTAACAGAGTACTTCTGAAACCCTTCTCCGACGAGTTATTGTTATGTCTTGAAAAAAACATAAGCTTTATCTGAAAACAACACAATCAGCTCTGGCAGATGAACATGACACAGCCACGTCCCCCAAGGAATCCACAGGTCATTCTCTTTCGGTCTGCTGCAACCTTTGTCTCCTTCCTCATCCTTTTCTTACTCTTCAGCTCACATCCCCCACACTTATCAGACCTGCCTCCACTTCTTTTAATGTTTGGGATGTCTTTTTATTCTTAATGTTTTCATTGTAAAGATATAAACTGCATGGATGTGTTCCCAGATTTTATCTGGAAACACATTCAACAAAAATCAGAGGTGCTTTTAACATGAACTGAATGGTAGATGCAGAGGATATAAAAAGCCTTTTGAATATGTTGCAAAAAAAAAGGTGAGGAAGCTTTTTTCACAAAATTTCAGAGAAAAAGTAGACCCATTGTTTTTCAGATAACAAAACCCAAGGTGCAGGTAATACATGCACAACAACAGCAAGAAAGTACACATTAATACAGGCTTAGACAACAACCACATTTCATACTAAGAGTGTGTAAATAAAACCAAGCATGGCTTTAGGAGGGATCTAAACACATCATAAAACTGAGCAGTAAAAACAGCCACAGCAAAACAAAGATATAAATACAGCTAAACAAATGAAATCAATAATTCAAATAGGTAACAGATGCACTTGTGCGTAAATCTGCACATTAGTAAATCTGTGTGTGTGTGCTATGAGTGCTTGTGTGTCAATGATGACATCAGGGGTGTGTAGGCATTTTTTTTTTCAACAAGCATACAGATACTCCCTATTTGGCCCGCCACAAAGACCTTCACACTTCAAAGGCGTGGGGTTAGGATCAAACGCAGCAGTTGCAGGTACACATCTCTCTCTGCATGGCTCCGCTCCCTTCATCTGTGGCCCTTTTCATGTCCGTGCCTGCAGAAGCCACATTTCACCACAACACTTGAATCTTAATGTGGATTAATGAGCTCAAATCAAATGAAATTGCAGTTCAAATAAATGAGATGTTGGAACCAAAGTCTAAAGCAGTACTTGACCACGTGCCTTTGCTGAAAAAAAATAATAGCATAGTAAATTAATTTGATTTGAAGAGCTTGAGTTGGATAAAGAGTATGAAAACTCAGTGGACCATCAAAGCTGGCAGCCTTTCATAACCGTCTCCTATACAACTACAACAGTGCCTCTTCACTCCCGGCACCCCAAATCAGTTTGCTTCACATCAGAGAACAATTTTATCAGTGATGATGAGAGATTTGCACAATACTTGAAATTGTTACATAAAATCAAATTCCAGGGACATATTTTAATATTTTAAAACCTGAAATAAACCTTTATATACTGAAGTTCTGTTGTTTTATAAAAATCTGATGCTGTTTTGTTATGAAAGTCACACAGTCCTTCAACTTTATTCTTCAAGTTGGATTCATGTCCCCTTGGGACCTAAGGGTCGCAGGCTGCATGGTGACTGTCCCCTCTGGCTTCTTTTTCTCTTGCTCCTGTCTCATCACTTCACCTGAGGGACACTGAGAAAGGTGAAGGAGGGTCACTAAATCTTGAACGCATGGTCAACTCCTTGCCTGTTCTTTTATATCAAAATCTACATTCTGACTGGGGTTTTTCCATGCTGTGCCAGACTCGGACTGGGAACGATCTTCTGCCCTGGCATTTTTCCATCTACACCGGCCCACTTATGGACCCCACCCACGCTGAAAAAAAATTGAAGCACAGTTTCCAATGTCAAACACAATAAGTATCCAAATTGTGGATTAATCAATCTATTTTCAAGCATCAGACGACAACAATCGTCAAGACTTCTATAATGTGGTTTTACTGGCTTTGGTTACTAACACGAACGTGACAGTGACTTCTGCTGCGTAGCGTCCACACTTGCACGAAGCCAGTCAGACACCCAGTCACACATAGAGCACACATACTGATTTGCGTTTTCCAGCCCAAAAAATGTTTATAAACCGCCGGGATATATGAAATCTCGTCCAATTTGAACCAAAGTCTATTGATCTCTTAGGCCATAAATCTAAAGAAAAACCTTTTTTACCCATAGACGGCCATCCTAAACTGCCAGATTGGGAAACATCCCAACCTGGCAACAATGCACGTAAGACGGGAAACGTTAGCCTTTAGATGCATAACACCATCATGCACCGCAACATATTTTGCTAAATATTGAAACATAAATTTGGCAAATATAAGAGGAACATCGTAGTTTGGTTTAAAGAAAGCATTTTAGTTTTATTATAATTTAGTTTGTTGCAAGAGTTTTACAGTTTGAAGAAATAGAAAATTGGACCATATGCCAACCATCACAAGGGTGTGCATGACAAGGAAGGGCTATATAAACTGCATGCATCATTTAGCTAGGTAACATTGTAATACTCCTTGAGCTCCTTGAATTATTTACTGTAACAGGTAGGTGCTTCGACCTGAGAGTAAGTGATGGTGCCGGTATAATAATGATAATGATACATTTTATTTAACAACGCCTTTCTGGACACTCAAGGTCACTTTACAGAAAATAAAAATAGAAATGAAAATACAAATAGAGGAACATAAAAAACAGTATGATTTAAGGAGGGCCGGCCCTTGCACAGTGACATTCAGACCAGCCCACCAGGCAAATGCCCGGTAACACAGATTACCAGCCTGCACTGTGCCAAAGTCTTGAGTGATTTGTCATTCCTTTTTTTTTCCTGCAACCAATGAATTGGAGGGTTTTATAATTTGATACAGTATATTGAGTTTTTTGAAGGTCTTTCAAGCTTTTTGTATTAGCTTTGCAGTTTTTTCACAAATTTCAGGTCCTGACCATAGAAGCAAAAAGATATTTTTTATGACTTTATCTCAAGATTCCTAATGTGGTTCACCAAAGTGTTTACACCTCTGAAAAAAGGCTTTTGTCATGTGAAAATGTTGATCATGATAAATAATTTCAAATCCTTCTTACATATGGGATGGGGATTTTTTCCTCAACAATTCAGCAAAAATATTACAAACTTAAAATGTACTCCCATATTGAAGTTACATAAGTGTTCACACTCCTTTTATAATATTTTTTGTTCAAGCACTTTCTGATTAAATTACATAGCAGGTATTTTCAATATTTCTTTATATTTTTTGTAATGTCATGGTGTTTTTTCCTTAATTTTCTAAATCATTGATGTCTGTTTTGACTATGCAAGAATTTTTCAATAAGGCTTGGAGAATTTGTTGTGGGGTTTTTTTTTTGTTTTTTTTTTAATACAGATACAGAATAATACAGATGTTGAGTCAGGAAAATAAGACCAGATTTTCTTTCAGGTTAATTAAAGACCATTGGTTGCATTTGTAAACTGTAGCAGACCTTATGCTGAAACTGAATCAGTAGGACCTTCACAAATATATTAGTTTGTGTGCACACTCATTTAATCAACTTGAAAAGTTTGAAAAGCATGTTTTTTTCTTGGAAATAAAGTGTTTGAATTTGGGAGAACTTTAAACACCTATGTAGCAGAGTAGAAGCAGAATAATGGATGATGCAGCAACTATATTACCTGAAAATTTTGAATTTTTTGTCTTGATAATACTCCTGCCAGGTATTTAATAAATTCACTGAATCGTATTTTTCCTGAAAAGATTTAGACTAACTTATTTAAGTTGACAATACTGTATAAATATAAGGGATTCTCTATTTTTTATGTCATTCGTTTTATCTTCTTGCCTTTAATACACAGTTGTGCTCTCTGTCAAGACAGCTGCATCCATTTCTTTATAAATAAGTAACATTAATCACTGTGAACCTGATGCTATTCATAAGCCTATCTTCCCAACCCTGCAAATTTCTCCAGATGCATCTCCTCAGATTCTGTCTCTGTCTTATTAAAGTCCTAATGGAAAGTGATTGATAACAATATTTCCCTGTGATTAAAAAGAGCTGTGACAGAAATAGTTATGTTGCAGGAAGAGCGTGCAGAAATGTCACTATGACGTCGTTAATGGGTTCTTTTCAAATCACCGCAGAGATTTACAGGATTGCAAATAATTTAATATGCCAGGCCAGTAACGTTGTTGTAATAAGCCATCTAAAACAATTTATTGGATGTTCTCTTACAATAAATCACAAGGGTCATGCATGTTTTATGAACAATCAGTCAAACTCAAGCATCAGCAGGCTCGATAATGATGAACTATTGAGAGCAATGGGCTTATTCAAACTCAGAGATGGAGTGGGACAAATATCATTCTCAACGGGCAATCTTTAAAAGCTGCTTTTTAGTTTTTATGAAGGTATCTATTTGAGGACTTCTATCCATCTGTTTATGACAGTGCAGTGACAGTGCATTTTAATGAGTCTATTTCTTTTAAACATTCACATCTCTCTCTAATATGTTTCTTTTTTTATATTTTTGTCTGATTTCACCCCCGACAGTTTTAACTATAGGTGCAGACAATAAGAGTCCCATCCGGATCCATCATGGATTATTAGAAAGTTACAAAAGAAAGTTTCCCAACTTCTGTCTGACAGCACTAAAGCTCCTTTGGGTTAAATGTTAATGACACATGCTGTAAGACTTTCAGCTGGATAAAACATTACAGTCCGTACTTGTTGGTTATGACATGTCATGGATAGAAGCAGAACAATCCCATAAAGAGTGATAATAAATGGATTTATCTGGGGCAGATTTTAACATATGTGAAAAAAATTATTTTCAGAAGTTTAAATGACATGGCTTTTTTTTATTAATATTCTAAATTATGTATGTGCAATGGATTTCACTTTCACACGCTGCTTTTAGAGGCCATTACTGAAATGATTAATGGACTGAAGTAAATATACCTATGTGGTATACTTTATAGATCCTGATCTAAATAGAAGCCAGAACCTGTAAATATTCACCATTTACCTTATTTCCTCTTCTAACTGTATTGTGTGTTTGGGATCTGCAATGTTGTATAAATAATCAATGAAGAAGTAAACATGTCTTTTATATTTAACAACCAAGGTAAGATTTAGCAAGTCTTTCAATAATGATAAGATATAACCGATCTTTACCAAGACTGTTCTTTTTTTCTAGTCATACCAACCACACAAAGTATGTAACAATAGACCCGTATATATAAGTATAACACTCTCATCTGTGTGCAAACATTCATGCACAACAGTAGAAAACATGGGGTAATGCTTAAATGGAATAAAATCTGCAAAAATGTATATAGCAGATCATTTGGTGGAGCACCTCCACAAATCATACCAGGATCAGTGGCCCCTTGTGGCCCAATTGTTGAAAAACGCATGATAAAGTGCTCCCTTGGGGGCAAAAAGACCTGTTAAAGTGCACTCTCAGGAGCCAAATTCTGTGTTAAAGTCTCTTTGGAGCCTAAATTTGTGGTAAACTGTCCACAGGTGCCCTCTTGGGCTCCAAAAACGCATGCTAAACTGTCCCCTCGGGAATCTACAAGCATGTCAAAGCAGCCCTTTGGGAGCCAAAATGTGTGCTAAGGTCCACTCCACAGTGGTAAGGCCACACTATATATGCCTTTTTTTTTTCTTTCGTCCCTAGCCCCTCAAAAAATCTCAATGCACACCAATGACCAGGAGCCTGACCTAAAACAATCCTCTGTTTTTAGCAAATAGTGGGTTACATTTGGGGTGACAGAGCTGCCTGATGTCTACTGTGTTAAAGTCAGCTCAAAAACAGGTCCACAGTTTCTCGCAGGGCGGCAGAAAAAGAATGCCTTTTATTGGAGGATTTTTTGAGAGCAATGAATATTTAATGCTGCTTGATCAGTACAATAAAGGTGACTCTCTTCAGTCTCTGAGTGTTATTATGATGACTGCAAAGTAAGTTTCAGTTTGGATGTTTTCACTCCAACAATTCATTCTGTTAATGAACCAGTGTGTTTGACAAACTGAATATATGCATACATGTATGATACATTATGTTCTCGATTTGGGTATGCCCATTGTTATTTTGTCCTGTTCTCTGTGGCCATGGTCTGAGCTCTATCTGCCTTTATTCTAACTAGTGAGAGGTATTTTTTTTTTATCAAAAAACTACTGCTTCTTTGGATGAAAACTTAGTGATTCAATAATAGCACATAAATAAAACATAAGGGGTAAAAAGCTTAACAATCAGGGTAAAATATGGGTACATGGAAGGTAGAAGATTGGCCTACTTGGCCTTAGGAGACATTGCAGCTATTAGGCAGTAGGCACTGATGATCATTTTCAAGGCTGACTATCACTCAGTGGTACAACAGCTGCACAATTCAGTCCACATGATACATCTGATTAACATTAAAAACGCTAAAGATACTGAAATGCTTCTATCCCAAATTGTAATATTTAAAATCCAGCTGTTTTTTTTTGTTTGTTTTTTGTTTTTTTTTAAGTTGTAAATTTTACATGAAGCATATTTTATTGTTTGCTTTCAACTGATGTCAGCTTCAGAATACTTTTCTTTTGCCCTTAAAGTGTAATGCAAGCTGGACTCAAACACAATTTCTGTAATGATGGTAAAACAACACCCGTTTATCTACAGGGAGACCCCTTTAAACACCTATACCACTATATATGCCAGTTCCTCGCTTTAGTGGTAGGCTGTACAAGCCCCTCCAGCTGATACTGCCAACTAATCAAAAACCAGGAAATCGTGTAAGATTATGTGCAAGATTAAATGAAGCTCCTTATTAGACAACTGAACTAGTCTTCTTATTCTCTGCTGCAATCAAGGGGCCCCTAAAAAAGCAGGACAAATAAGCATTAGCATAAAGGCAAAAGAAAATTCTGAGTGGTGCTACTGACACATAAGTTATATCTATGCTTTTTTTCTATTGCCACCCAATTGTCATGTTGGACAACTGCATGAAAGGCAGCAGCAGTTACTGGTAGATTTGTTACATTCAGTCTTGTGTTTGTTAGGCAAATGCTGCAATGGGTGTAAAATATATATTTCTAATAACTAATTAACTTAAGTAAATTAAGTTAAGTAATTTTTTTGTTATTGTTAATATTAAGAAGGCAAACGAGACGCTGATTCAGAAGTTTGTCGTGACAAGCATAAACAATTGGCCTTTAAAGTTTGGTTTTAGCCCTGGAGTCTGTGTAAATTGAGGATTTGCTAGGATATCAGTTTCCCAGAATTCTGCGTGTACAAACTTCTTAAAATCTTGGATTATCCAGGGGAGATATGTAAAAATGATTTTTCTTGAGGCTTTACAAACTGACTGGTGAGCAGATGGGGAATAGAAGGTCTTGAATGAAAAACATTTCTATTTAATTTGGTTCAAATGTGTGCATATACACTCAAAAAAGGTCCTGCCAGGGCAAAGTCCTTCTAAGTAAGATTAATTTCAGATTTTTTTGGAGAAATATTACCCAAATAGTTAGGATGTGGTTACTTCCTTTGTCTTAACTGTATTTTTTTCTTTCGGCCTTAAGCTGTTGGTAGTCTAAACCAAAATCTAACCATGTCACTATCCAGACACATTTAACCCCTAGAACCCTACGGACCCACCGGCGGGTCCAGCTGCTACATGACCTCGTAATTTTACCAAACCCCCAGTATTGATGTAAAAAACATATTTGGCACAGTTTGGTGACATTTATGGATAAATGTGCCAAAATGGCCTCTCCGCCTAAGAAATTTCTCACTAATACCATTCTAAAATAAATATGATTCATCTGATTGAGTCCAAATTTGGTATATTTTTACACAACATTTAGATTTAAAAGTCTGTACTACTTTTCTGTGCTATAAATAATATTTTGGTAGTGTTTTGCAATGTTTATTTCAAAGAAAATTTTGGCGAGGTTCAAACAATGCAAAATATTTTGTATTTTGTCCCTAATATTTCAGGCAGGGTCAAAGCTACAATGGTGCTGACACCAGAAAACCATTCTATGACATCTTACCTTTACAGACGTACCAAAAGTTTCTTCTTAAATCTAATAGCTTTGAGGCTATAAGTTATTTACTTTTGTTTGTTTTTGTCAGGCAGAAATGTATTTATACCCCCTTAGGGTGTAAGAGGTTAATGCAGGCAGGGTTTATCAGACACGTACCTTGAAAAGATGACAAGTACATATTCCAGGGTAAAAACCTGGCTCCTGATTTTCCCTTTAGATCGTCTTAGCCCATCTAATCCTTTTGCAATGGGTCATTGTTCAGAGTACAATAGAAAGCTGGGTTTGGTATGTCTCATTTGATTTGTACAGCAGGAGAAAACCATTTTGAGGACACTGGTGTGAAATTGAATTTGTCCAGACCTGCACATTGGCAGTGAAGGCTAGGAATATTTTGCCCTCCAATTTTCATGCATGTTCAAATAGATCGCATGACTGTCTGATGTCAGCTGCACAGGATCAATAGTGCTTTGCAAAAAAAAAAATAAAAAATAAATTTTAAAAAAGATTTTGTCACATTACAGCTTCATTGTAACTTGTTGGGATGGACAGGAACTGTGCAAAACAAAGGAATGAAAAGAGGAGAAGACCATGTTTAAAGAAAGGACAGATAAAATATTTTAGATTTACATTCAGACCCCTTAAGCAAATGTTTAGACAGTGGTTTTTTCTTTTTCAGTTTTTCTCTGCAAAATCCCTAATCGTTGGAGAGAGGAATTTACGTCTTGACACAAATTACCAGCTGGATCTAGGGTGGACTTTGACAGGACCACTCAAATGGATGATTATTCTTTAGACGTAATCCTTCCATTGTAGCTCTAGCTTTTTGTTACAGAGTTCTTTGCTACAGAGAGTGAATCTTCACCTTAGTCTGAGGTTATATTATGTTCATGCTCTTCAGTTAAATGTACAATATTACTTTCTGCAAAGGTATTTCTTTGATTTAATCCAGCTATTTTACATGGGCACCATTCTAAAGTCTAATAACAGGCTCCTCCTCCTCCAGGTTATGTGTTACCATGCCTATGAGGTAGAAGCACATAACGCTCCTCCAGCAGCTCCACACCCCAGACAGCCTGCTGCTGCAGCAGCTGCTATAACCCCTGGAGGATGCAATGTCAACAGCACTCCTTTGCATGAACAAAACCCAGTAATCAGAAACACTTTGTGAGACTTATCTTTTATATTACTAATTACAGTGGCCTTTGTGGCTGTTTTTGCATTCGTGATGCTGTGGTGGTTTGTGCTCCACCACCCTCTGATCAATAAAGAAAGGGAAGAGGGCTCATTTGTAGCCACAGATCTTAGATTGGACATTAGCAGTTTGCTGGAGCGCAACGAGTAGCTCAATGTCATTCAAGACAAAAAATAGATGTGATACAAAATCTTTGGCTTGATACATTAAGCTGATAATTTCTAGGTGGTTATGTGCAAATCCAAGAAATGATAACCTGGTTAAACAAGGTGTTCCGTTGAATCACATACAATATACCTCTGCTTCACAGGAAAACTGCATTCATACTGTATAAAGAATGAACTACACACAGGATAACATTTTGTTCCCATGTGACCTTTTACACTGAATTGTATTTAAGGATATTAGAGAGAAATGTATTTTAATACAACGGTGCACCACACTTCTCACATGGTTTTTTGAACCATGTATGTTTTCCTTTTACCTTATAATGGGGCTCTATACAGTTTGTCTATTGAAACAAGTCACAATGAAATATACTGAGGTATCAGATTAGGCCTTAATAATAAAAATGTTTCATCATTATAAATGCTTTGAAAGCCAATAGATAAACTATTGTCCTCTGTCTGTATGCAGTTTGTCAGAAAGTAGTATAATTGACATTACTGAATTTTGATCATTTGATCTTCTTGGACTTTGAATTCAAACTCAAAGTTATTTTTTTATATGGGTTTGTCAGGATAAGTGTGACAGAAAATGGATGGATGGATGGATGGATGGATGGATGGATGGATGGATGGATGGATGGATGGATGGATGGATGGATGGATGGATGGATGGATGGATGGATGGATGGATGGATGGATGGATGGATGGATGGATGGATGGATGGTTGGTTTGTCATTCAAATGAATTCAAAGTCAGAACGCATTAAAATAAAACATGTTGGAACCAGATTTAATTCAAAGCCCATGTGCTCACATGGGGAGTGTAGGTAGACTTCTTTAACTACATGTGTGTAAAGGTTTCTCTTACAGTACACTTTGATGGCATTCTTGTTGGCCTTCTCCTGTCTTTAACTAAATATTGGACATGGAGCACTAATCCCCCCTGAGGGTATCCAGCCACTGCTCCATTACCTGCCCATTATTGGGCACTCATCCAAATGTTTGTGACCATGCTGTGGATAGAACTAATCCTGTAATGACACAGAGAGTTAATTGATTGCAGTCTGGGTCTGTACAAGGCTCTCTTGCAAGATGGAAATGGTGGTTTGTGAGGAAGGAGCCTACCCTTTCTACTGTGAATTGATTCAAGACAGTGACAAAACAGGGAACCCTGTAAGCCCATTAATTAATGTGTTTGTCATCAATTGCCGCAAAGTCTTGGGAGGTTTGCCAACAACACACACTGCTGTCTTAGAACAGCATAATTTATTATTTCAGTGTATTGCACGTTTATGCATGTAGTACCATACATGATGCAAGATAGTGCAATGCTCTGCTTTAAACTAATAAACACTATTCATTATCCTAAAAACCTGAATCATGCATTGCTTTAATGTTTAAGACGTTTGGATAACTCAAGACAATTACTTGTAAAACTGGTTAAACTCCATCTGAACTGTTGCAGTTTGACAGAGAGGGCATAATCCATCTTTGAAGGGATGAAATTGAAAAAGCCCTTTGACATTATACATTTTAAGAGTCTAGAAATTTGATGGGAGCTGCAATAAAGATGTCAGAGTAATTTTATAAGCTTATGCTACAAAAGAGTCAGAGACTGCCTAAATTCAAATACATTCAATCAAAAACTGATTTGGGTACAATTGAATGTAATGATATTTTATACATTCATAAATTGACATTGAAAAAACCCATTATCTTTCAAATTGGTTTAGTCAATGCCTCATGCCTCTACATGAAATCTTTTCCCTTAAAGGATTTCAATTCTTTTCTAAATACACAAATCCCATATTTTGGGGGGGGGTTTGCAAGCATATTAACTTATAATTTCTGTTACGATTTCTGCATTGTTATTTCTCTTTGCTTTCATATTTCATCTAACAGTGGCTTGTATGAATGTGGACACAGATTTCCTTGGTTCATCTTAAAACAACTTACGGTGCTGTATTCAGTGGAACGTCCCTGAAGCACTAAGACTTTTAGAGTGGATTCTAAAATATTTAATGTTTTCAAATTTTGAATGTGAAATATTTACAGGAATTGTCAAACAGCAGCTTTCCCAATTCCTCTCAGATTCATTACATGCAATAGATATTACCACTTCTGAAGCTTAGAGATACCATTAACTAAAGACGTATATGATTAACAGATGTCCGAGAGCAAGCTTTTAGCAGACACATCCTGGGAGTTTAGGCCTAATATATTTTATTTTGCAAACGAAGATAATCTTAAATGCTGACTTGTCATCTACAGGGACAGTTACTAAAAAACAACCTTCCTTTCATTCAAAGGATTCTTTAGATATAGGGTTTGGGAGTGTACCTGGATTTAAATATATCCCAAGCTAAGTCAAGGGTTTAGAGCAGGCATCCCCAAAGTTGGTCCTCGAGGGCCGCCGCTGGTCCAGCAGGTTTTAGAGGTTTCCTGCTTTAGCACAGCTGATTTTAATTGAAAGCTGATTAACAGGGATTTGCTCAAATGCAATCATCATAATCGGCTGTGCTAAAGCAGGGAAACCTCTAAAACCTGTAGGACAGTGGCCCTCGAGGTCCGACTTTGGGCATGCTTGGTTTAGAGCTGGATCTCATTTTGCCCTTAAAACCACTTTCATACTTTATAATATAGATTTAAAAAGATGTCACAAACAATCCTCAGAGATTTGAATGGCCTGTACTTACATAGCGCTTTTACAAGTTAGAGAACTTGACCAAAAAGCTTTACACTGCATTCAGTGATTAACCCATTCACAGACACACTGATTGTGGTGAGCTACATTAAAGCCACAGCTGCCCTGAGGCTCACTGACAGAAGCGAGGCTTCCCTACACTGGTACCACCAGTTACTCCGACCACCGTCGGTAGGGGATGCAGGTAAAGTGTCTCCGCCAAGGACACAACAACACTGAAAGCCAGAGTCGGGGCTTGAAGATCAGTTTCTGCATTACCCGGACCATGAACAACACCCAACGTTCAAAGTCACTTAAATCCTGTGGCAACCTCACTCTGATACTTGCTGTTTTGATGCTCTTTGAATTTTTGTTAAATCAGATATGCCAAAAATATCACATCTTAACAGAATTAAATGGTATTTAGTAAAGTTATTCTGAGAACCTGTTAATTAAAGATTTTAAATACGACAGTCCTGGAAAAAAAGAGAGAAAACACCAGAAAATATTATGAATCATTTACAAGAAAATATTGACATTGTTTGATTTTATCTTTAACTAAATATACAAATAAAAATACAGAGGAAATTGTAATGCAGTATATTTACCTCCTTTGGTTGAACTGGGATAAACAACATGCTTTCATCACAGTAATTTCAATCTGCTTGGGATCGTTTTCATGCTTAAATCTACCATACTACTTCTGTTTTAATTATCTTATAGATCGTCTCACATTTTTTATGTTGCCCTAGTAGTTAGAGAGCAGGGTATCTGCATCCTGGAGAGGCTGCAAAATAAACCCTCCTAATGTCACTCTGGAACCCTGAGTTAGACTCTGAACAGGCATTGTAAGCTGCTCACTGGTCCATAAGAGATGAGTTAAGTACAGAGGAAAGCATTCTTGTAATGTACAATTGCATTTCCCTGAAGCATCATTTGGCAAAGAAAAGTTGGTAATCAATTCTGTGATTATAGTCTGGCCAGGAACAGCTGTAGCAAATTATTCACAAACTAAGACACTTACAGCTCTAAGCCTCACAGGTGGTATGATGTTATTTGATAAAAAAAATTCTGTATTTGGTTTACATGGAAGTCCTACTCTTTGGCTACATTCTTGCAGCTACACCTATCTTGCTAAGGGCCCTGTCACACCTTGGCGATTTAGTAGCTTATGCCTGATGTCCCAGAATCTCCTAAAAGGCTGGCATAGGCTGAACTTTCAATGTATTTTTTTCAATTTTAGGGTGTATACATAGCGTATTCAAAACAAGTCCAGAACTTATGTCCAATGACAGCCTAACTTAGTGTATGCATCAGATAAAGCTGCTTCCCGCAGACGCATTGCTGCTCCTGAGGGTGCCCGGAGGCGCCCTGAGGCACCCGGTCTGCACAAAAAGATTTCTTTGATCGCGGTATTCACCTAGCTGCTGTTTACCGCCCGGCCAAAAAAAAGAATAATTAAAAAGAAAAAAAGGTTTGCAGTCAGCAAATTCAGTGTCATGTCCGCTAGAAAGTTGTTTGGTCGTGGCCTTTCTAAAATCACAACTGTCAGTTGTTACACAAAGCTTTTAGACTTTTACATTTCTTATTTGATGTATCCTTCTCAGTAAAGAAAAGAATGAAGGAGCGTAAAAGATGCAAAAGAGGTTAAAGGTATAAATGTTCAAGAAGAAATTCTCAAATACATATGATAAATTAAATATAACAAAAAAAATAGATTCCTGAAAGCAACATAAATGTAGAGTTTGGCATGTTGGCATGCTTCGCTGCGCAATGTGCATGTAGGTAGGGAAAAGGATTTGCAAGTAGAACAAGATCTTTTTCCATTTTTTTTCAACCACAAGGTCTTATCTGATGTGTTTGTTGTGATTATTAATACCCCTGGAAAGGTTTAGCTCAGAAATAACAAGAAAGGGATGCTGGTTTGTTTCTCTTTAAACTGAGAGAGTTCGGTAGATACTGAACTCTGCGTCCCCATGTTGCTATGCTGCAATGAGCATGATTGACAGATGGAAGTGCAGGAGAAAGGTTACGGGGGCTTTGGAGGCAGCTGAGGAACCATGGGATGGGAGGGGCTGATTGGGATGTGGTGAACACAGATCACACTCAAGATCATGTCACGCTGCCCATACCAATAGGTTCATGCACAGATATCAACATGCAAATCTCTGCTTCAGCTACAGAAATCAACACCAGGGTAAAAATATCATGGGGATTTCTACGCAGTTCCTTCTTTGCACAGAAATAATTTGTAAAAAGCACATATGCTGAGAGAGGCATGCACAGGCACACAGGCGCTGGATCATAGGTGAGAGGGAGCCCCCCTGCTTACTGAGCAGCTCGCCCGGGTCATTATCATCTGTGAACTACGACTCATGCTGACATCGTCTAGATGGCCAGTGATGATGGAGGGGCATGCTGCGACAGGCTTTAGGTGTCTCAAAAAAAGAGACCGGCAGGGGATGTCAGTTAGTGAGAACAAAACAAATGGCAAGAAAAACTGGGACGTGTACAGAGCACAAAAAGGAAGATTTGCAGGGAAATGGTTGACAAGAGCTGGACAGAGAGGAAAACATATGCAAGCCATCCAAGAGAAGAAAGGCAGAAAGGAAAAGCAAAACTGTCTGGTGGGAGGGGGTTAATTTTTAGAAGAAAAGACATGAAAAAGAAAAAAAATAAGTCAGGAAAATAGACTAAACAGAAGTGAGAAGAAAGGAGAGGAAGCAATTTTATTTGGACAAAAAGCCCAGCATTAGGACGAGCTCGATAGCGAGCCATGGTCTTGTCATCATGTCCCTTTTTTCTTCCAAGAACAACCTGTTTGATCTGTGCAGAGTAATATGGTGAACTGCAGGGGGTATCCACGGCATCAAAGGGAATTCAAACCACACACCGGCCTGTTATCGTGTGCTCATGTGTCTGCGTGTCCATCTTTCTAATCGAGACTGACTGCACGCGTGTCAGTGAGCATGCAACACAACGCAAAGCATGATTGTATCCATCTTGCAAAGTTTGCACAATTATCAAACAGCAGGTGCTCTTGGCACAATGTGTCTTAACTACCAATCAGAACTAGCACCCCTGTCTGTTCCATTATTGAGTGTAACAGGGGAAGTAATGGCAATGAGTTTCTCTTGATGATCCATGACAGCAAAGAGAGCGGAGAGTGGATGGGGTTGTTTTCTATTGAGCCCCTATATGCCTTCACAAATCAGTAAACACACTGCTCTCTGGTGGAGGTAAGAGGTGTTGAGCAAGGTATAAAAAAAAAAATAATAAATAAATAAATAACAAGAGGACAGAGAAGACAGACACCGCTGTCTGAAGAGTGTTGATCGATGGCCCATTCGCTCTGGCTCAGGGCTCACATGAATAAACATGGAACTGATGTTTGCTGCAGACATTTTGAATGCAAAGCTTTGATTCTGTAATAAGATGAGATTAAAAAATGTAACTGGAAAAATCTAATCTGATTATAGTTACTGCTCCAAGGAGATTGAGTCCTAGCTCAATATTGATGTTCCAGGATTTACATTTTTGAACCATGGATTTTTCCGTCCCAGGTGAAAACAAATTGAGAAAGCCACGAGCGACTACACCTTTCTCCCTTTCTTAGGGCCTTGAGTTTATTGTCAGCCCTATGGTAACCACACTACACAAAACAGAGGAGTTATGAAATGTATGTAAACACCTAATCAATAGTTTCAATCGACAGCACTGCAAAGGTTTATCAGGCTTTTCACAGTCTGTCTTATGGCTCAGCGCAGTGAATTATGGACATTAATTCTCTCTCGTAATTATGAGAAATTGATTTTCCGGTTGAACTTCTGCTAAAAGCGAGGCCCACACAAAAACCGATTCATTTTCGTGTGTTGGCGGACACTTTGGGGCTGTCATTGTGCAGGACAGCTTGCAAGGATTAGAGTCTGAATATGAAACACTGCTGAAAAATGAGCGCATCAGATGTCACACATGATTCCTGCTTCCTATGCACTCAGTGTACTTTCCAGAAAAATGTTTATTTACTGAATGACAAATGTTCTGTATTTTAATTAGAAATGATAGACTTATGTGGAAGATAGACACAGTAACCAATAAATTACAAATTTATTTCACTTGGGCTGCATTTGATCTAGATTTAATCCCCTATTGGTTCATATTAAATTGCTTCCAAGGTGTCTTATTTTCTTGTGCATTTTAACTGATTGATCAATAGTTCTAAAGGCTTTCTGATGAATCTTCAAAGTTTATCTATGTCTAGTCTTTTCAGCCATATTATGTACATATGTGGTTGTCCCCTACGGTATTTTGCCTATCAGGAATACAGCTCTCCCCACAGATATGTTGTTTGTCCACAAAGTTTAGGTGTTTAAGGCAGGAAAAAATTGAAAGCATACGAATTTGAATGAAAGATGGCTTGTGATAGACAAATTCCAAAACTTCTGCTCAATGTTATAAGTCTGCTGTTGTAAATAGTGCTAAAAAGGATTGAATGAGCAAAAGGATCAATGTTCCTTGATGCAAATGTGGAGCCATGGTGTGGTTGAGTTGAAATGAACAGCTGCTTCTGCTCTAATTGCAGAGGAAGCGTTTGGTGGTTCTGAAGAAAAAGGTGTGAGGAATAGACAGCATTGCAAAAATGTTGTTTAAAAGGCTTTATTGCACCCGGTCCGTCAGAGGACACTTGCTATCCCTGTCCAAGTGTCATCTAGGGGCTCTGAGCCAGCAGAACTTGCGCAGGGTTAAATGGAAAAAAAGTGGTTGAGGAATGAAATGTTTATTGATATCACATGGGTGGCCAGGTTTGGTGCACCTGGGGAACAAACAGCACCTTGGGCTACTATGGGACTAAGACAGGCTGACAAAAGAAGTGAGGTCTTTTGGCCAATATTGTAATGAGAAAGGTCCTGGTGTTACTTTGACATGTAACACCTCCATAAACCCAGTATTGCACAACATGTAACCATTTTATATTAAAGCAGCTTTCCTTGTATTCTAGGGTCTCTCTCAGCAGCAAAATTCTCTCTGTCACAAGGCTAAATGGTCCAGAAATGGTTTGGGGATCACAACAATGAGAATGAGAGGTTTATATAGCCTGCAAATGCCAAAGATTTCAAGCCAATCCATCGTCTTTGGAATGTGAAGGACGAAGTAGACAGATCCATGGAGGCTGGACGTGGCAACCCGTTACTATCTTGGTGATGCCAGGTAACATAGAACAACTTCAATGCAAAAATACAACTGGTACCAAAGATAGCACATTTTTGGACACATAAAATAAGATTTATCCTAAGAATTTAGAGCGGATTATGTATTTAATGCTTGGTCAGAAAATGTAAAAAGAAATGTTTTTTTCCCAAAGAACATGAACACATCTTAATGTGCACAAACTTGAACCACTTAGGAGAAAGGCAAGGTTTTTAATATTTTTTCATTCAGTTTAGCATTTCACTAACCTTGCGCCGCAAGCTGGATTGTCGCAAGATCTGAGTTTTCAGTCTCACGACAAATCCATTTTGAAAGATTTTCACTTATACATCTGTCTCGTAACAACCAGTGGGTCGGACCAATAACATGCCAGCAGTGTTTTTAGAGGCGGGACATAAAGGAATGACAACTCACTTGTTTATACCACAACTGACTCAGTTTTAGCTTAAAATTGCAACAATTTCTCACTTAAAAAAGGAGCAAAGAGAAGCACTTTGTGCATTTGTAGAAGGGAAAGATGTCTCTACTTTTCTTCCAACATAATTTTTGAAAAAACTTTGATTTATCAGGTTACTCTGATAGTTGTGAAAACCCTCAAAGGGCTGCAGACAAATCCTATTTTGATGCTATGACTGGCTGAAAGCATATCAGCTCAAGGTATTGTACTCTTTTTTTAAGGACAGACTAAACGGAAGCCAGGCTCGGACTGGGAAAGATTTTCGGCCCTGGCATTTTTCCATCCAACCAACCCATCCCCATATGAGTCACTGACTCACGTTTTCTATTGATCTCCTAGGCCATAAATATAAAGAAGTTTTTTACCTATAGACAGCCATCCTAAACTGCCAGATTGGGAAACATCCTAACCTGGCATCAATGCACGTAAGATGAAATGTTAGCCTTTAGATGCAAAACCTCATCATGCACCGCAACATATTTTTGCAAAAATATTAAAACGTAAATTCACCAAATATAAGAGGAACAGTTTGGTAGTTTGGTTTAAAGAAAGCATTTTAGTTTTATTACAATTTAGTTTGTTGCAATGATTTTACAGTTTGAAGAAATAGAAAATTAGACCATATGCCAACCGTCACAAGGATGTGCATGACAAGGAAGGACTATATATACTGCATGCATCATTTAAATAGTTAACATTGCATGTCTTCTTGAGCTCCTTGAGTTATTTACTGTCACAGGTAGGAACTTTGGCCGGAGAGTAAGTGTTGGGGCCGGTGTGATTTAAGGAGGGCCGGCCCTCGCATGCTGAAATTGGAATCCGCCCACCGCACACATGCCAAGTATCACAGTTTACCAGTCTGAGCCTGACGTCTGCCATCCCAGATTGATAACGTAGAACTCAACTCAGTTCAATACCTATCCATCTGGCTACTGCCAGGTTAGCATTTGACAAAACTGATGACAAAATCCGGAACTAAGAGCATTATGGCATATAGGAAGTGGATCTGTAATTGGTGAAAAGCTATTAAGGTAGGAGACAACAATTTGTGAAGTTGGTTGATTATCAGTCATCATGATTGGACATTGCTTGTGGTGTCCCCTAGGGGTCAGTATTAGAACATCCATCCATCCATCCATTTTCTGTCACGCTTAATCCCAAGTTGGGTCGCAAGGGGTGCTGGTGCCTATCTCCAGCTGTCTATGGGCGAGAGGTGGGGTACACCCTGAACAGGTCGCCAGTCCATCACAGCAGTATTAGAACAAATAAAAAATAATTCTCAATATAAATCACATATTAAAGGTTTCAAAAGTATTCAACTTTGTTATGTTTGCAGAATCTTTCTTTTAGATGTATCTTTATAGGTGAGCACCCTCAGGATGATATCACACCAAAGCAGAATAAGCTAAAAAAAAAAAAAATAAATAAAAAATAATAACTGTCTTAAAGACAAACGACAATAACCTTGAATCTGGAAAAGACTTAGTTCATGTTATTTGGCAAATATATGTGACTAAAAAGATAATCGAGCCACCTGAGCTGACTCCTCTCGATGTGGAGGAGCTCCACCTAAGAACCACAATTCTTAGTTACACAAAAAAAATTTCTAACCTATAAAGAATTAAACATGCTCTACAATTCTTTGGTTTTGGGTAACAGGACATCACTCAAACCACTATGCACGATGCAGAACAGAACCATCAGGATAAATCATAAGTCTCTCTATCATGGCCAATCTTATGCATTATTCATGTATTTCTGCTTGCTTAAATTCTCTGATCTGGTAGAATTTCAAACCTCAAAATTAATGTGGAAAACTAGAAAGAAACAGCTACCAAACAACATAAAAACAACATTTTGTTGAGAGAGGGGGAGGTTATAATTACAGGGAGGATCTTAACTTAATCCCATGTGCTTAACAAATATGAAAAGAATGTGCATTTCAATAGCCGGTGTGGTATAAAAAAAACTCAGTGTTTACTAAAAGTTATATCCAAACATGTGATCATGACATTGAGATTGTTTATTACAAACTCATACTAGTTTTCTTAAAAAAATATATAAGAAGGAAGAAGACCAGTGAACAGCGATGGATACTCCTAGTCCCTGCAGATGGGTCTATAGATATTTTTGCAATGGTTGTGGTCATGTGGGCTATGGGTAAACATTTTATAAATATATAGGGACATGTGAATGTGCTTGTTTATATGTTCATAAACCAAATTATTTCTTCATTTAATTGACTTTTGGAGCAATATGGAGTCATAAGTTAAGGAGGAATTAGGAAACTTTAAAACTATCGAAGGTAAGGGGTATAGTTAAATAAGTTTCACTTCTTCATAACCCTTTTCAAACATAGCCATTAAATACATATCATTCATTAATTATTCATAATAATTTGTTTTTGTTTATGAACCGTCTGAAATAAAGTAATTCATAGATTAGTTTTAAAGTTTCATGATGTCACTGTTGGGTCTATCTGTCACACATGCAGTGTTTGTCCATTCAAGTCATAATGGATAGATGAGGCCAAACAAATACTAATGTTCAGTCTTGAATATGAACACTGAACAATGAAAACCTCCCCATAATAAAATATAGGAATCATATAACTATATTGTGTCACATGATAAAACACGCAATTTTGTGTTTTTCCAGAATCAACTGTGCAAACGTGATTATAACACTGACATAACAGCTATTAAAACATGTCAGTATCTTGTTAAACATAGATTAATATGAAGGATGTTTTATATTACAAGAAAAGTTTCCTTGAATTCGGTAGCCTGTAAATTATGGCTCCTAATTTCATAATAATTGTTTTTCACTCTAATTTTAAGTGTCACAATGACCATTAGATGATGAAAGGACCAGAGCTTCAATCCTTCACCCTATTGAAGCTTCACTAAGGCAGTACTTTGTTCATTTTTTTCTAGCACAGGTGTGTGATTTTGGTTCCACCGTTACAAATCATGTTGGCTGGTAAGAGTTATGTGCTGACAGAGAATTATTAGCTAATTAATGCGTGAATTATTGTAATTACAACCTCATCAGCACACATGATTATGTTTAATATATCATAGTGATTATAGCAGGACATGCTTATTAAGAAAGTTGGAAAGCCCAAGTAGAGACAGGCAACGAGGGGCAGCGGACGTGGTGCTGTGGGGTTTTCTCCCCATGCTACAGTTAAAGTCCATTGCCTCTTAGTTTAGGCCAAGACAATCGTATTTATTTTTATTTTTCTGACTTTAAATCACATTAACACCACTGTGCTATATCTGTTTTATAGTTGCTAAAATTACTTCTGTTGATTTGATTAATTACCAAAGGTTGCTGACAGAGCCATCAATCAATTTCGGTCATTTCTATAATTTTGAGATGCACAATGATATCAGAAAATAGAACCATAAGCTTGAAACTAATTAAAAATATGTTTTTTGGCCCCACATCCAGCAAACTTAAAGTAAATAGCAAAATATAGAATTGAATAAGTTTAACTTGTTTCTAGTAAACACTGGACTTAATCTGGGTTTGTCTTGAGCACAGATTAAATTTTCTGATTTAAAATCAATGGACTGAGATTCTTCTCAAAGGCAACCTCCATGCCATACATGTTTTAATAATGAGATAAATGGATCAGGGTAATGTGTAGTAAAGGTTTTATTCACCTGTTTAAATATAAGTTTAAATTGTGTTTTTCCATAACCGGTCTCATTAGACCACCTTCTTCTACATGTGTGCATGTGTTTACATGGCCATTAAAAGGACTTCTGGAAACTGTTTTGAAGGCCAGGTGAAGGGAGAGCAAAAGATGTTCCAATCATTTGTGGTCCTCTCCAGCTCTTTCTGAGTTCCCATAGACTTGTTGTTGCTTTTCTGATTATTACTCTCCTTGTCCAGCCTGTCAGTTTAGGTTGTTGGCTTGATTGTTTATTCCATTAATTTGTCTAACTCTGCCCGGTTAATCATTACCTTTCATCTAATTCACCTGTTTCCGGCTCCTATTTATGCTGCCTGTTTTCCAGCCATCAGTGCCAGATTATTCGAGCCTAGTGTGAGAAGTATCTAGCGTACCCTTTAATGTTGTTTGACTGCCTGATCCTGACCTGTTTCTGCCCCTGGATTCTTGAGCTTTGGTCTGCCCCTGTTCCGGTCTGTTTCTACCTGTCTCCTGATTTCAGACTGCTGTTAATGACCTTGGATCTGTCCCCTGACCCCGGCTTGGAATTTTCTCTTGGTACCGCTAAGTCTCTCTGAACTTCTGGTCTGGACCCCAGCTACATTACCTGCTCTGGATTCTGTCTCTGGACCCTCCTGCTCGTCAATGTCTTCTGACTGCTCTGGCTCCACTCCTGGAAGTGTCTGAGCAGCTCCCGTCGGATGTTGTGGAGAAGTCATCTGAGTGGTTAACACTCCTTCCTCTGGACATGGACTGAACTGTACTTATCCTTTAAACAAACCTGTTTGGTCTGCCTGAATTCTAGGTTCTCTGATCCCTGACATTTATTCAGTTAAAAAATACATAATCGAAAGGGAACCTATGTAGCTCCTTACTTTGTTGTTTATCATGAGGATGGTTGTCCACTAAACTTTGGTAATAATTAGATTAAAATATGCACAGTAGACCATTTTAAATCATGTCAGTAATTGGATTTCGTTTTAGGTGTAATAGGATAAAGGGGCTAATTTCTCACAAACATAAATATGTTTCAGAAATGTTCTTCATTTTTCATTTGCTACTCAGTTTTTCATTACTTTTTGAGAGTCCATCAAATCAAAATTTGAATAGTCATTACAAAGGTTTTTTGCTAAAATATGAAAACCTTAAGAAATTAGAAATGCTTTTGCAGGGTCACTATGAAAGTCATTCAGATTCTTTGGGTCCAAATAATCAAAACACGTTTCTACTAAAGAGTGGGACATTGGGTGCAGGCTGAGTGATTTAAACACATTCATTGCTCTTCCACATTATAAGGAAGCAGTTTAAAATGTGTATGTTAAACCAGATATTAGATTAAATCATTTCAGAGGCATCCTATCTGAAAGACATGTCAGAGCCACAGTGATAGATGGACGGATGGAAGAATATTACATATATTAGTCCTTATACTGACTCATTTTGAATTCAAAGTCGTATGTGTACTAGACTGTAATCTGTTCATGTGTAGCACACCAGCATGTCAGGCATTTATTCTTGGCCTTTGGTATTGAAGCAGCCGGAGCCCAAGTATTCACCTCGCATGTCTTTCTGAGATGCCAGAGGGTCCTATTGTAGCTGCTTATGAAACATGGAAGGCTTGTTCTCATAAGCCAGGCATCTGGTGTGTCCATCCTGCTTCCAGATATTACAGATAATAACTGCATTCATACAAAACTGCATGACTCTTTTTAGTGACAAAGCAAATAGATCAAAACACTCCTAAGTCTACTATTGTTTCAAAGCAGTTGAAATCCAATTAGAATCGGTAGATTTTAGTGTTCGGCATTTTAACTCTATACTAACCATGTCTGGAAACATGTTCATTTAAGTTATTACAATCACTGAATTTGTATTTTACAGCATTTTAAAAACTTTACATCAACATTTCAGGCTTTTATCTAACCACATATGATTATCTGTCTCTACAAATAAGTGTGCAATAAGCTGCATCACAGTAATTCCTCATGGGACCTGATTCAAAAAGGTACTGGGAACGTTCCTCTGAGATTTTGGTTTCTATTGACGTGACAGTATACTGCAGTTGCAACTGGTCTTCACTAATTATAATAAGACTTTCTAGCTCCATCTCCATCTAAAAAGGCTTTATTGGATTAGGATTTAGTGACTGTTTATGGCATGAGAATACATTGAACTTCTTTTTTTGTTCAGGAAACCAAATAGCGATGATATTAGTTTTATGACGTGATAGAAGCCGCCCTTACAGTGGTAATTAAGGAAGGGATATGGTTAGCAACAAGGCTTAGGTAGATTGTTTTTTTTTAAGCTATAATCAACTGGTGCTTTTTGAGGAAACACCCTCTAGCAAAACCAGCAACCTGACACATTGACACAAGGCGGTTAGGATCTGTCCTTTTGTGTTGTTAACACCATATTTTGACCTTATCTACTGACACTTGCTGTTGAAATTCCTTAAGTACAGTTTGAAATGTTCAGTTTTACAGAGCTTGCTGGCTTCTTACCAGAGTTTGCCTCAATGTTAACTTATTCTGCTTCAGGGGAGGTTAGGGTTCCAGCCTAGAGATCAAGACAAAGTGCCATCTCTCAAGCAATCAATGCCCGGAGAACATGAGGTGGAAAAGAAAAGGATTTCCGTCCTCCCCCTTAGCACTCTTTTTTCATCCTCACCAAGTCGCTTTGTCAAATCTTTCTGATAAATCTGTTAACAGAATGAATACATAGGTACCTAAAACAGAGAATCATTTACATAAAGTCTGTTACTGTTAAAAGCTGAAGAATTAAATCTATTGTCATTTTCAACTATTATGGCTCCTGCTGAATAATGAAAAATAATTTTTTACATAATCACAGCTTGCACCATGCTCTACAAAATACAAAATTCTAAGCTTAATATTACTATATTAACGTTTATCTGACATCTTCTTCTATTTTTTATAGATTTTTAAGCACCTTTAATTAACAACAACATGCTTTATATTTGACTTTTCCTAGACATATTTTTTTTACCCCTTTACAGACTATTTAATTTCAACTTCGTTATTCACAGTATATTTTAAAACTGCAATGATGACGAAAGAGCTGTAAAACTTTTTATTAATAGAATTTAAGCAGCTGCTAGATGTGAGATTGCTGCTAGAGGATAAAATTACACGACAACTGTTAAACAAATATTGCTATGATGCTATTAAATTTTTGATGCATTTTATACAATTTTTGTCTGTTTCCCCCCATCTCTTCCTATATTACAGCTCCATCGGCTTTCCACCAGCCTACAGAGATTTTAATCCCTGTTTATAAATTTCTTTGTACCACTTGTAGCAGCTCCCCAGCACTTGAATTACTCAGCCAGTCTCGACGGGTAAATTAAGCGTTTTATTTTATTTGATAAAGATAATCATCACAGTCACAGTTACTTCAGTCACCAATAAAACTAAAACATATACAAATATTAGAATACAAAACATAAGCTTACTATATAAACAACAAAACAAAACGTACCTCGCTGCTTTCACTGGGGAACACTAAAGGGCAGGTTATACTCCCGCAGCAGTGTGTCACAGGGAGCTTGTTGCAGATATTTTTGATTAATGCGTGGTCTGCGCTATGTTGTTAAACACCACAACGCAAGAGGGACAATCACCAACTAGCTGTGGGTCTACATACAGCCGAGGAGGTGAGAAAGTGGGGGCAAGTTTGTGTTACGACAGTTGGACATATTAGACGAAAAAGAGGTGCTAGCGTTCTCACGCCAAACAGGAAATACGCTTAGTGTAGAGCAGATGTAGATTTGACCAATCGGAGGCCTCCTTTCTGCGGTACTGTCTTTGGGCACCTACAATTTTCCCCAGAGTTTCTGCGGAAGGGGGCGGGGGCACATTTCCGTTCACTGCGACACAAACGGTTTCTGAGTATAAATCAGCCTTAAGTGTTGATTTCTTGATGACAAACAGCTTGACAGTTCAAGCCATTCATTGCTACAATGCTTCTACCAGCTTTTATAGGGCCTGCCCTCATTTTCTAAGGCAGCCCGAGAGGTACAAAAAAAACCTTAAACATTACAAAGTACAAATACCATTTAACAAACCACAAACGATGCTTATCAAAACAGACAAACATCCATAAACAATCTGCAACATTTAAAACATTTACTTTCAATAATTTACATAAAAAAACTAATTGGACAATTCTTTTTAAATAACTCACTATTCATTACACCACTTACAGTAGCAAAATATTTACTGTTAGAGTAGCTTTAAGCTTAAACATGTAGTTGTCATACATGTAGTTGTGTCCCTTGTCCTAGACACCTGGATGAAATGGAGCCTAGGCTGAAGTTCAACTGAAGAAACTGATTGCTCTCCAACATCCACCTATGACACAGCCAATCAGCTTTGAACCACACCTCCACAAAAGCCAATCGGCATTCCAAGGTTCATCTTAAAAGGCCTCTGATCTGAAACTTGTCTGCTGCCTGGTCCGCAGGCGGTGGTTGCACTGTGTGACTTCATTCAGATGACCCCGTTTCAACCCACCTCCAGCCCCTCCTCCGCAATCGTAGCTAAAACTTCATCAGAGTTCATTACTCCAGGACTCTTACTGCATTCCAGGTTGCAGCAGATGTTGAGCCTGGTTCAGAGGTTTCTTCCCGACGGGGAGTTTTTTCTCCCCACTGTCCCTTCCTGCTTGCTCATCATGGACAGGTTCTCTAAATCTGTGTTATCCAACTGGACTTCCATCTTCCAGGTCCCTGAGTGAAGCTCTAGTATCAGCTCACGCAGTCCCCTGGATCTCCCCATAAAGCTCAGCAGACCGTCTCACTAACCAGCAGTCTACAGACTGACCAACTTCATCTATCTCCACTCCACCACCAGTTCAGGCCTGTGGGGGAAACAGACCTATTCTTTACTCCTGTTCATGCATATCTATCAAAATTCAGCGCTATGCTTCCTGCCGAGGTCAGAGCACCAAAGACCAAGTAATAAATTTTTTCTAATTGTCTTTTCTCTTCGTTTGAGTTTTTCACATTGAAATGTCAATAGACCTTCCTTAGTATGCAGTAAGCTCTAGAGCGATCTACCAACAGGAACGCAGTGTTTGACAGCATCAAACACAGGAGGAGTTTTTTTCTTGTGCTAAGAGTTACAGTTTTTTATGTTCTTTGTGTAATGGTTTAGATCGTTTTTAGTTGTTGTTTTTTTTTAGCTTACTGAGATTCCCTTGTGTCCTATTATATCACTGTGTTTATCAGTCACTTTCCCTCAGTTTCCCAGTTGGATTTCTTCCCCAGCTGAATAGCATCCTCCTGATTAATCACACCTGGATCTAAGACTCATCTACCCTCCCAGCGGATAAAAGTCTGATCATTTTCCCTCACCTCCTTGCTTGATTCTCCTCTTTTCTTGAGTCAGATATCTTCCATTCTAGTCTCACTGTGCTCCAATTGCTTCACCTTTTTTTTCCAATTTGTTCATTCTGCAGCTCTCTCAGGATAGTTTCTCAGTGTTTTAAATCCGTTCCGTAATAAATTCGATCACCACCAACTAAGACGACCACATCTATGTCTGAACGTAATAGGGTCCTGCTATGGGAGTAAGGTCTAATAAACTGCCCAGTGAGTATAGATAGCTAAATGAAAGAAAAGATAAGATTGTTTTACAACTGCCTACACATGAGTGTGTTATTGTCATCATACTGTTCTTTCAAGCATTTTCACTGAATTTACATACATAGGGGAGTGACTATTGTTCATCCAGGCGTGGCTTCTCATGCGTAACCTCCATCGCCAGGCCAATTCTCACAATAACCATTTGGTTAAGAGTAATGGCCATGGTTAAAGTAAACTGAAGTTTCACCATCTCATGCATGGGAGCTTGTCAGCAATCAGGGAAAATGACTCAGAGGCACATTTGATGTGATTCCCTCTCCCCTGATGAAATTAGCTGAGTGAAGATGGAAATTTACATCTGAGGTATTGGTACAACATCAAATCAAAAGAGGTGAGGAAAATATATTGCAAAGTAGTTTAAATATAAATGTTATGGGAATTTGAAGGATTCTATTTAGGGAACAAATAAGTGAACAGAAATGTGATTATTCAAAACAGGTTTTACTTTGATCAGCTAGTTCTCTTCATCACCCCCCAAAGAATAATTGACTTCACCTTGTGTAGGGCTCGTATAAGACAGCACAATGTTAACTCTGAAAGCCTCAGTTCCTCCCTTAACCATATATTGATCTTATCTGCGCAATTTAAAAAACTACCTCTCTTGCCTCCTGCCCGGATCCCTGGAGAGTGAGAGTACAGTCTCATCATACATATTGTTCGGACACACAACACATGAAATGCAACACATTTTTGCACAAACACACACTGAATGTGTGAATGAGCATAGAGCAGTAGGAAGGAGGGAGGGATACACTCGAATACATGACTAATAGACTGTCGACACAGATAAATGACTTTTTAAGCAACAGAAAATTGCTCTATGTTCCATTCAGTGAACACTAGTTTCCTCTCTTCTCTCACTCCGTCTTCCTTCTCTCTTTTCTGCGTCTTTTCCCCCTCCTATTTTCTCTGCTCAATGTTCATCATATCTCCATCCTCACACCCTCTTCATCTCCACACCCCTGCACCATTGAGTCTTTTCTCTTCTACCGAAGCTCTCTTATTCCTGCTCCACTGTGCTTCTATTCACTTTTCCAGGGAGTGTTGCCAAAGCAACAAGTAGCAGAGTTTTGAATGTGTTGGCGTTAATTTCCTTCCTTTTTCTGGACTGGAAAAGAGTGCGATGAGGAAACATCTGAGAAGCAACAAGGGTGGAATTATGCAAACTGCCTTTTGTTACAGTCGTGAGATAAATTTTAAGAAATTAAAGAAAATAAAACTTTTAGGGAACCAGTAAAGGTATTTGTTCCATCTGGATTTTGTTGCAGCAAATTTAAATTCACACCCAGCTCATTTTCTAAGTAGTAAAAACAGATAAACATAATATAAATAAAAAATATATACTTACCATTTGAGCCTGAATCATAATTCGTAATTTATTAAATGAATAGCAATGAAAAATGTATCTGCAACTGAGTCGATAATGTAAATGTAACAATTTTTGCTAAGGCAACATCAATACTTGCATTTAATTCTACTGCAAAGTGGTGAGAAGAAAAATTACATTAAAAAATACATTTTATTCACAAACTTAAGGGTACTGATAATTAATCAAACTGAACAAACAGAATTGAATTATTTAAGATTCTATTGAAGGTGTGTAAATTTAATTAGTAAAAAAATGACTTTTTGCTTCCCTAGGGTATAGATATGACAACACCACTTTAAAAATGAGACATAGAGGAAAACAAACAATTCCAGTAAGGGAAATTTGTTATATATTTTTAAGTCAAATAACTGAAACATGAAATTAGGTTCTCATCTAAAACTGGCTGCTATTTACACTCAGAAAATTAATGAAAAGATTAATACTACTATGATGCAAGAGCTGACGTTTGGCAAAGAGGGAAATTTACTCTGCCCTATTGCAAACCTGCACAGTGAGGAAAAAGGTAAGGGAAGTCATGAAAACCTCTAAAATGTACTTTACATCATTAAGTGTAAAAAAAAAACCTATAACCCTTATTTGTAACAAAAACAATCAAAAGCACGTGCGGCCGACCTTTGATTTCTTTAGTGTGATTATTGGAACAGTTTTTATGGGAAATGAGCCCAGGGGTATTGAGGAGGAAATGGAAAAATCAGAACAGAATAAAGTAGATATAATACATAAGTTACCTTAAAGGATAACAAGAAAAGAAGATAGCATAAAGAAAGAGATTATTATGTGTTTCACTCAAAGCAAGAAATCCACATTACAATAAAATATTAACAAATTACTTCTTACCTTTTTTTTAAAACAAGAGGTAAGAAGAAAACAGAATAAAACTCAAACAGAGATGTGTAAAAGTTTTGGAGATTTTTGTAAAAATTACCTCACAGTCAAAAAAAAATTTGTCTCTAAACTAAATTAGACACTTAAAAAGAACATTTTACATCCTAACACTCACATAAAGTCAAATAAATGAAAAGATAAACGAGAAAGAGTTGAAATATTAATGCTATGCTGAAGGCTTAAGGCAAACATATCATTTAAAAAAAATTGTTAGAATTTGTGAAAATTGGAAAGTCTTTGTCTTAAATGTTGGTCCCTCTAAGTTTAGTAATTTAAAGAAGACTTTTCATGGGATCATTTTCTTTGTGTATCACTGCTTGACTTGCTTAAGCGTTATCAACATATGATAAAGCATAACATATCTGTATGTTAAATACATAAATTATATGACATCAGGAAGTTAAATGCAAAATGAAAGTGTATTTGAAAAAAGGAGCACATTTGATTAGTGCTGCAGCAACCTCGACACCATCAAACTCTTGACTGGATCTTAGGGCCAAAGAAAAATATAATGGGTCGTTAGAGTTTGTGGTATTTTGTCCTGAGGGGGGAAAGTTGCACATTTCATTACCGCCTTACTGATGATTCTTTTAAATCTAAGAAAATGGGTTTACTTTATCAATGTTAGAGTAAATCTCTGCTACAAAGGCATTTTTTTAAACAGCCAGGGGTTTTCCAAATAAGCAGCAGAACAAAAATGTAACAAAAACACATGCAGGAAAAATTTTCATTAAAAACACGGTATAACTAGAAAAAAAAAAATCGATGGGCAGAGACCAAAAATAAAAAAGGAAAACAATAAAACCTTTAAAAAAAAAAAACAGGGAAAACATCCAAGTATCCAATTGCAATTCCCATAACAGGAGAAAATGCAAATTTGCATTTTGTATTTCATGAGCTCTGAGCTTATATTCATCCCTCAAGTTTACTAAATGATCTGAAATATAATTTTAAAGTTCAAGTCTTCAACATACATGAATAATCATAAAGATGTAAAACACTTTTCCAGACAGGAGAGGGACATTAATCTTTAAAAGCAAGTTATAAAAGTCAAACCTTAAAGGAAAAGTCCTGTCAGCAATGAACAACCAAGGGTCATTATTTATACATAAAACAAATACGTTTGTGGTGATTTAATGAATTTAGCCGTAATCACACGTCAGGGGTAACACGTCACTCCTGACATCTTCGGCAGTGACGTCATGGTGTGGAAGGCCATTCTCCCCACTTTACAAGCGAAATCAAAGAGAGATACTAGAAACATCTGCAATCAACAGCAATTATTCAAGATTTCGAGAGGACTTCACCATTGAAATTCACTATAGCTACAGTTAAATTGACAATGCCCACTTGCATGGCAGTTGGATGTTGTAGTACATCTAACTCCTTTTACAGTAAAAAAATTTGTTATTTCACCTCTCCGATTCATGATCATGATTTCCAACTTGAAGAGGGAGGATTTGCCATCAAACTTCTGGCCAGAGAAAAAACACATAATTAATACGTTACTCACTGCTTCGCATAGTCCACTGGTCATTGCTGTCATGGATAATAGCGTGTTGTTACAAACACAAGACACAGCACTGGGACTTGCTCAACAGCCGATACCGCACCGTGACGACACAAACCGGTAGGTGGCAGTACTGCTCTTTGTTACGCACATTCAAATGAAATTACTCTTAATCAAAAACACTTATAATTTATTGGAAAGTATTTCATAATTTCACAAAGTACTTTCAGAAGTTTGTATTCTGAATGTGACCAGACCTTTCCTTTAAACTAAATGTCATGAAGAAAGACCAGTTTTGCTTTTCTATTCTCATGTAAATTGGTTCTTGCTAAAAATAAGAAAACAAAAAAGCTTCCTTTACCACCATGTTAGACTCAAATCAAGGTGGTGAAAATATGAAACTGTAGAGGCCTCCATAGCTCTCAATAGGCAAAGATATTCAAAAGTCTCCATAAATATTTGCAGCACAAGACAAGATGTAAAATAGTTACTAAATTTAATAATCTTACAGCAGGCAACAGATGTATGAAGGGATGTGAGTTTGAAATTCAAATTGGCAAAGCACAACTTCCTTTTTCACTATTGTACACAATATTGTGACACAACACCCATTTTAGAAAGGCTAAGCCAGTTAAGGCTAACAACCTGCCAAAACCATTCCATAGCTACAGACAAGGCGATAAAATACATTTTACTTATCTTTGACAGAATGCAACCTAGGCATTTCTTGGCACCAGGTAGACAGAGGAAGATGGTAGAAATTGTAAAAAATAAAATAAAATAAAAAAATCCCTAAATCTGATTATCTAAAGTGGAGAAAGGGAAGGTGCCTTGGGGGTCACTAAGTATTTCTGTCAACCTTTAGATTCTGTGTAGGCTACATGACAATGTAAATAAAATGCAATATTCAGGAGTTATAGTCTTTTGTCTACCATTTCAAGGATGACCATGTGGAGTTTGCAATAACCAGCAAGTTGCTTTTAGCAACAAACTCTGAGGTGAGTCCAGGGTTTAATTACTATGTGTTCAGTTTTAAGTATGGCGGAAGGAGCTAAGATGCTGTGAGCTTGTTTTTACCTATCATGGCCTGGAAAACTCTGTTAAACTGCACAACACCATGGACAGTTTAAATTACTGGTACATT
The DNA here is from genome assembly GCF_016077235.1 of Cyprinodon tularosa. Lineage (NCBI taxonomy): Eukaryota > Metazoa > Chordata > Actinopteri > Cyprinodontiformes > Cyprinodontidae > Cyprinodon > Cyprinodon tularosa. Next base: position 4,388,775 of record NW_024038720.1, on the reverse strand, counting down.
GTAAATATGAATTGTCTTTAAGCCACGTAACTATGTAAAACAGATACGGAACGCTATTACTACTCACCAAATCCAAGGACCTAACTCATCAAGATAGATTGTAGAAAAATGAATTGTCGAGGACGCTCTCTGTGCATGCTTTAACCTTATAAAATGTTACAGAAGTTTTTTTTTTTTTTCTACTGGCATTAGAGGGTGGAGTACTCTGATTGTTAATTTCTTAAAATAAATATTTCTTTTTTATATGTTTTTATGGGATATCGCCCTTTGCTTTAAATTTTTCCTCATTATTTTCGGTAAGGTTGTGTCTTTACGTGTCTGTTTGGTACCCTCCCCTGCATAGGATTTTTGCTATTGAATTTGCAGGGGATCTGACACATCTAAGCAGCTGCACTGTGCTGACTCGCTCCTATTTCATGGTGGTCTTTATGTTTAAAAATGCTCTGGAACAATGTGAGCTTAACTTTAATTGTTCCTTCTATTTTTTTCCGGCAACTGAAAAGTAACCTTAACCCTATAATGCCAAATGTATCATATTTGATACATACGGTTTCTGAAATGTTTTATGTCTGACACTTTTTGCATAATTTAATGGTAAAAACTTTGCTCAAAATCCTATTGTACACAATCAGATATACCTGATAACAGCCAGTAGAAGACTACACAAAAAATAATCTTGACTTATCGCATAGTAATAAATTAATAATATCAAAAATGTATTTCTGTTTTTTCTTTTTACATATTTTGCTAAAAGGGCAAATAAGGAATTCAAACCAACAAAAAGTAATTTTCTGTTTTGTTCTATTCTTGGATCGGGCTTTAAAGAGTTAAAGCCACACAAGGCCATATACCACAGAAAGGAAATTTGTTTTATTTTGACAAATTTTGAGGTGGGATTGACATAAGGGTAAGAGAATTAGTCTGTTAATATCCCAAATACAAACCCTTAATGGTTTGTGAAAACCCAAAATTGCAGATGCAATTAGATGGGCTGTTTTCGGTAAGCTACAAAGATCTGCATCATTTAATATCAGTTGCAAAAGTGGCACAGTGCACCTAATTCCAATAAGAATTCTGCATGTGCTACTGGCTGTTACCATGTAGATTTTGGTAGAGGAGAGTGGATTTGCTTTGTGCATCCCAAAGGCAGAGGCATTTGCAACAACACTGCCCACACCTCATGTATGATCACTACAGGGGGAACATGCAGAGAGAAGAAGAAAAAGGAGCTTCTCTGTTTATATGAAATTAGAAAAATAATCAGAACTTGGAGTCACAAACATGGCAGAATAGCTTCTGGCATCTGAAGCCACAACCAAGGTCACATCCACTCAAGGTCATTGTTTCAAAAGTCACTCAAAAAAAAATCCATCACATTATTATCCAGAACTCCTGGATCCATGAAATATATATATATATATATATATATATATATATATATATATATAAATATTTTTTTTTTACTTCTTTTGTTGCATTATTGGTGCCCAGTCACACCATATGCCTATACCAGGAACCTAATGTTCACGTTAACATAAAGGACTACATACCGAGCGTTCAACCTGATAGTGTTTACCTAAAGGTTTTGAACCTGGAAATACATTTTTGCACCAGTTGTGATCACCAGACATATGCAGTGTTGTATGCCATCTCCATCTACTGGCAGAGTAATACTGCAACCATCAAGTTGGCAGCTTCGGCGTTAGGTCTCACTTGAATAAACACCTGCTTTCATTTCTTGGTTGCTTTTTCACACTTGACCTTGGACTTCTCTTCTTTTCATACCTCCTTTGGACTTGCTTGGCTCCATTACATCCTTGTGAACTCATTACGCACACGGCCACATTTGTAACTCCCAGTGTTATTGTTAAAGGACAAAAAACTTGTTTTCTCTAACAAATAGACTAAAAACAATGTGTAAACGACAGAAATAAAATCTAAGCCAACAAGGTGCCTTATTCTTATCAGCAAGCCTTTGTGTGTAACTGGAGGGAACCACTGACATAGAAATTAGTAATATAGGATGTAACTTGGTCCCTAAATATATATAGTATATATAAATACAAATATACAGTGCTTTGTTCATAAAAGAAAAAGAAAAATAGTAACATTTGATTTGCACACAGTAGTTTTCCCAAAAAGCATGGTTCAACAATTAGAAAAAACAGGAGGCAAAACTTTAGATTTTCTTCTCCTCCTAATGAATATCCTTCCCACTGCTTATTTTAATTATTATGAAGACAGGTGAAGGTAGCCACTGCACTACAGCTATGTTGTAGCAACATACAGAGAGAAGCCAAATATTTCATAATTGGAAAATAATATAATGTAATAACCCATTTTACCGCTAATAGAAGTCCATTCCTCCGTGGAAAAAATGGAATTTATACTCATGAGACACAATTTTTTAGATACGTTTTAATTCCCTTTTTAAAAGAAAGATGAGTTGCAAGCCAGTTTACTGCTTAATCTGATGATGATGATTAAAAGTATTTACACATAGGTCCAAGGCTGCTCAGGCACCTGATCGCTGCAGGGAGATGCCTCAAACAATAGAGAGCGCCATCATCCATTTCAAAAATGAACTGGATTGTGAAACTAGGGCTATAAAGTATTCCAGGATTGCCATAAAAACTGAAAAGCCTTGCATACTTTAAAGTGTTTTGAATAGCAAATATACCTATTTTAACATTTTGGTTTTACTAGAGTATATCATTTACATTTATCAGTCACTTTTATGTTTTGTGTTTTGGTTTAGATACAGATATAAGCAGAAGCATAGAAGAAAGATATGCAAATACCGGAAATATTAAAGCTTTTTGTAATTCTAATCTTTATAGAGTAACATTGCTATAAATTGCTAAAACTATCTGAATAATCAGTCAGACAATCTGCTTGGATCGAGCCTGCATTGAGCTGTTAAACAGAAATGCAGCTTACGGCTCGACTTCCTGGCATTTTTACAATCAAAGATATTTCCAAACAGTTGAATTTCTCTTTCTTGTTAGCAAGAGAAAAAAGTAGACACCTCTGCACTCCATACAGCTTGGTCATTTCAGCACCTTTCACTGGCATTTCATTAAAGTGCTTTAAACCACTAGAAATGTAACATGTTTTTTTATTTTTCTCATTTTGTGGCTTTGAAACCACAACTTTTACAACCTTGGTAATACCCTGGAACCGTTAACTGCCCCCCTTGCCTACTCACAGGTGTGTAGGGGGAGGCTGCAGGCTATGCTGATTGAAAAACTCGAGTATAGGTGTTAAGACTCTCAGGAGAAATGTGTGTGCGCAAGAGAATGAAATGGAGGTGGTGATAAGAAGACGCCATAGGAGGAAAGCAGAGAGTCAACACTTGTATTCTGTGGTGCATCTTGGCTATATCCTCTCTCTTACTTCTGATAGGGGCCAGATTTCATAACAGCCTAATAACACCCTCCAAGAGGTCTCAAGATACAGCCATTCTATCTCTGCGAGAGCTGCCATCGTCTTTACCGCCACAATCCGGCCGCTGTCAACCTCTACATCCCCTGAGCCGACTGATATTGACAATAAAACAGGCGGCGAGATCAGCAGGTTGCCTTGAATGTGTGCACACATGCGTGCAGGTTTTGAGGGCTGTTAAAAAGGTCCAGGAGTGGACGCTCAGTCCAACATCACTACCCAGCAAAGAGCTCAGTGTGTACCTGCTGGCTGAGCTCTTACTTCAACGGGATGAAAGCGGATTGCAGGAAGTCATGGAGAGGAATACAAAGAGCGAGAGCTCAGAAAGAAAAATGTATAATGATCCGCGTTGTCACGGCTATGGCTTTTGGACAGTTCTGGTTACTCGCGTTATGCTGCAGAGGAGATTGAGAACTGCGAGCCCTGTCATGCATCATAAATGCATTACCATATGGGAATATAGCGCTCACATAGTGCAGAGAATAGAAATTTGGGCTCCACATAAAGAAGAATGCCTTTTATGAGGTTGTGGAGGACATATTACGTTGCAGGCCTCATAAACATATGCATGTTTTTTTATGAGTTTTACTGAGAATTGAAAAAGTCTTACGGAATGATGAAGGAGGCTTAAGAGGCAGATAAGCACAGGCTCTATTTACATTGAAATGACTTTGAAGGGAGACAACGAGGTAAAAGAAGTCAAAATGGAAAACTATGAGAACGAAATGATGCGATCCAGGTTCTGAATGTAAATAGAAACAAGGTTGAAGGTGTAGGCAAAAAAAAATAAAATAATGGCGAATAGGATGTTTGTACTGATAGATACAAGATCAGCATGCATCTCCATTCCTCTCACCCCTGCCCCACAAGGGCTCTCTGGTGGCAATCTCATTGCTGCCTTTTTTTCTTTTTCCTAATATTTGCTGCAGAGGTATTTTGAAGAAAAAAAAAGTGGGTTTTGCGAGTGTTGAGGGGGTTTCATCTTGTCGTCTCAGGTGGGATTGTTAAAGCAGATGCTGTCTATAGATCTGTGCAGGTCACCGCATTCAGAAACCTCCATTTGTTGGCGCCATCATCCCTGTGGTAACAATAAAGGACAATCAGTGAGTCTGTATCAGCTTGTGGCAAGAATGTGGACCCCTACACTTCAGGGTGAGGACCCTATCATCTTTGCTGGCTGCACGGTTCTGCGCAGGGAGTGCCAAGGCTTAAGACATCATGCCCAGATTTTTCAGTGCTTACTTTCACTATATCTGGTCATTTCTCTGTCCTCTGCCTGTGACTTAGCAGCATCTGCACTAAGACTGATCGATAGCTCACACCAACAAGAGGTCCTGAGGCCAATTGGGCCAGGCAAGCAGGCCTAGGGCCAAGCTAGTGCAAGACTCAGTGTCAATACTCAAGCTTGTCCACCCTTAAAAAGCAACAAAGGTAGAATTAAAGAAGAGGGCTAATACTAGGCACCATTTTTGTTAATTCTGCTGGAACCTATCAAGGTATTCTGTCACGTCTTGGTTGAGGTTTGGAGGACCCAAATGCAGAGGCAGAGAGCCTGAGGTGAATACTTGTAGTTTAATTATGAAAATGGTTAACAAAGGCAGACCAAAAATCCAACTAAAAAGTAACAGACCAGAACCATGGAGACATCAAGGGAAAACACGTAGAAGCCAGGGAGAGACGAGGGGAGACGATTGCAGCGATGACAGGACCAGCAACAACAAAGGAACCAACAAAGAGCGAGAGCAGAGGGAGAGCATAAATAGCTGACAGAGACAAAGGGAGGGCTAACGAGCTGACAAGGAGCAGGTGTGAGGAGACAACGAGGGAGCCAAGGGGAAAGGAACACACACACACACACACACAAGAGGGCAACAGAGGACAACATGAGAACTAACATAAATCTAGAAATTACAACAAAATAGGAATTAAACCAATAAAAACTAGAAAACAAAGAGCAAAGTAAAGCATAACATAACCAAAGCCATGACACATTCAGCCCTTAACAATGTGGCAATATGTCCGTTCTGTCCTATAAATTCAAACTGTGTTGAGGTTAATGCTAGAGGCAGAGATGATTAGGTTGTGTTTGTGTTTAGCATTATCCTTCAACGGGAAGCTGCGTATAGTGTATGTTTTTGTAATGCTATAGGTTTAATACTAGTGGGCTGTGACCTATTGCCTCCACATTTAATGTTCCTGCCTTATGCCAAGTTGTGCTAAGTTTGCCTGTTTTCACTTTCCCAAAATTGTGCCTAGATTTGTGAGCAGTAATATATAGGAAAGGTATAACTGTGAACCCAGTTAAGTTTTTTACACACAAATCCCACATACATGCGTTTAGAATTTACACAATTTCTAAAAACAAATGTTTGTGTATAACAAGCTCAAATTAATGTTTGATGTTTTATGTTTAACATAAAAAAATTTGGGAAAAGTGAAGCACTGTTCGGGATAATGGATGAAATGTAAGAATATGGCATTATTTCTACCCTGGGTTAATGGCAAAAAGACTAATATATCGTAGGGCATACATCGCATGTTGGTGGAATGACTACATGAGATGAGTGATTCCATTCCATGATGGTCCATTCTATTTATCAGACTGACAAAGCACTTTCGGCTTACTGTATTCATTAGCATCATGTTCTTATCCTCCAAAAAATGCAGCAGTCCTTATTATCTTTGTATATATGCATTTTTGATTATGCTTTATTACTTTCATGATACCTGGGCAACTGGTCAACTGAAACTATTTGGTGAGTCGAAGTCTTCACATCCAACTGTTTTATATTCAGTAATAGATGCTTTAAGCAGGGAGTCACAAAGACACGAGTTTTCATAGCTACTCTCTGTGGTGCACTGACAGGTGTGGGGTGGATGCTTGGTGCGAAACAAATGCAAACTCAAGGTTTTAATTTATACCTTAAAATCAGAGTTTGTCTTTTGTACATAAATGATCCCTGGCTGCTGTTGTAGAGGTATTAGAACACAGTTCTTTGTTTACCTGATTTTCTATTTTTTTTTGCAAATACGGGTCTATTTAGATGCAAAAAAACAAACCAAAAAAATACTTTATAGGGGAACTTTAGGAGAAAATTTAAACCTTAGGTCCAAGAACTTAATGCAATATATTGAGTTTATCTTTTCCCCTGAGGGCTGACCCTTGTTGAGGTTTAATTTCTTTTTAAATTTTATTTTCTGTTTTAAGTTACTGCTCATTGTAAGTTTTTTGACATCCTGCAGCCAACTTCATTCTTGTCTGTTCACATTCCTCTGAACATCCTGTGCAAGTCAGTAAACAGACATTCCAACACTTTATTTAGAAGTAGGGGAACTAGGGGGTTATAGTGTATGCGTTTACATCTGCGCACAGAGAGTGTAGCTTAAGGATAAATAGATGAAAAATCTTAAGATTGTATCAATTTGCTGTTTTTCAAGCAGTGGTCACAAAGCAGGACCATAACAAAACATTCCATTCCCTCCCAAATTAAAGCACTGGGTTAAGAACACCTTATTCCTAACATCGGTGGATGAGAAAAAAAATATAAGGTACCGGTAATTGGATTTAATATGACTTAATTAAATTCTTGTTGCTTCCCACCGACAGAAAGTATGAAAAATGGTTTGTCTCAAAAAATGTAGAACATAACTAAGCTCATCTCTGAAGGTAGGAAATTCTTTGGAAAGAATGAGCAGAGTCTGCACTGCTCACAGGATGTGTATTTTACACCTGAGTATGTAGGAGCTTTTAGTTATTCTAACAGTGCCAAGTTCAGTTTTGCTAAACTTAGCTGTATGGAACTCTAAATATGTCCTTTAGGTTGCATTGACGGTTAAAATGGAAAGTTATATTTGCTCAAAAGGTGCAGCTATCAATTATTTTCTTTAATAATTAATAAATCTATTAATCAGTGACATGCCTTAATAAAAAATCATTTTAAACTAAAATAAATATTCATGCACATCTTAGATGCATGGTTATTGTGAGAAAAATGCTATCCTCAATGTTTGATAACTGGATCAAAAATTAGGCTTTTTTTTAAGTGATTTGTTTGCAAATATACCACTGAAAATGGATGGCACAGTACTACATAATAGTCTAACAGATTTGCTTTCACAAGCAGACCATTAAAGCAGCTGCTATAAGGTTTCACTTGATAATTGTGTATTAAACTTTATTAGAAGTGGTTTTGGGAATAGAATTATATGCAGTGAAAAAAAGATGGAAAGGGGGGGTGAGAAAAAAGAAGGGATAAAAATCAAGGGGAGAGAGAAAGAAGTAGACAGAGAGAGAATAAGGAGGGAGGGAGAGAAAGAGAGACAGGAAAGGAGAAAAAACAACATAGGAAATAGAGAGTAACTCCTAAGTCTGCTTACACACCTGCATGAAACAATAAGAGAACAAACAAAAAAAGAAGAAAACCAAAAAAGTCTTCATTCTAACCACAAAAAGAGGAGGTTTCACATCGATTACACAATGTTTTTCAGAGATATGTATATATATATATATATATATATATATATATATGTATGTATATATATATATTTATATATATGTATGTATATATATATATTTATATAAAAGAGTTTTTAGAAGGCTTCTTCAGTAGTAGAATATGCTCAACAGCAGGTGTATGTGGCCCAAGACCCAACCTACACAGGGCTGACAAGGGGGAGACCAGAGCCCCAGTTATAAGGCAACCCAGACTACAGGGACACAGGCAGAGCAGACATAGACAGAGTCTCATCCATTTGAGCCCTGGGGAGCCAGAACCCAGAGAGGATAGGGTATTCATGTCCTTTCATACTCAGAAAGTTATCTTTATGAGCACTACCACCTTAAAATCCTTCAAATACATTATTTCCTTACCCATCTTCATATTTGCACATTACACAGACTTCTTCAACGAATATTTTACAGAAATTAATATCATTGACAGCACATTGATGTGTTTAATAACAGTATTACAGAAAACAACTGCAAAGTCAAACCGCCACTTAGTATTTACAGTGTAATGTAAGACAGGATCAAAATGCGGAGGACTTCCAGGAGTGATTTCTCTGAATTTTCTCTTAGAGGGAGAGCTTGCTCACTAATGGCCAGCTCTTTGCTATCCACCCAGGTCTATGAAGGGGTGGGCATCAAATTTAAAGGGATCCATGCGATTAGACGTATATGTAAAGGGGTACATCATGTTTCTATGTGATTGAAAAAATATAAATGCAAACATTTATTTAGACAGAAGAATAGAAAGGTTATTAACACCCCCGTGAAAAATATCCTCATTTTTTAATAATTTGCATCCTAGAAGCCACACCTTTATGCCAGTTAACAGGATTTTGATCAATATATATTTTGGTCTTCTGAAGAAATTGTACATGTTTTTTTTTTCAGTTTGTACTTAAGCTGTTTTGAGTCTGTTTGTGTTCAGTAAGTAGTTGGTTTTAGAATTTTTTATTATCATTGTTCATTGTTAAGCCAGCTCGATTTGACCTATGAATAATTCAAGTATGAAAGGATGCTCAACCCAGGTCAACTATTTAAAATGTGAATTAATTTTGAAATCTATAATAAATTTGTAAAATATACACTTTATAAGCAGCTGTCTGTCACAATGACACATTTTGTTTCAACATCTTTTACTTAAAAGAAAAAAGGCCAAAGATAACCTCATTCGACAGCCATAATAAAATTTAAACGCCAATAAGTTATTTCCCAAAGAGATAATAAATCAAAACTTGGCTTATAGTGGAGAATTATCTTAGAATAATGCATCACTTCAGTCTTAATTTATATACCGGTATATATAAATTATATAGAAAGAAAACATAAAAAAAACAAGCAGTGGTTAAAATCTTTTCTGCAATCTATACATTAAAAAACTATTACCCTCCTTCTTGGAGAAGTGTTGCACATCCTAATCCTCCAGCCACACCCCATTGCTCATTTCAAAATGCCTACTTTAGTGCCAGGCATGCTTTGACATACTGAACAGAAAAAAATACATGACGGCTGTTGATGTCACTATACTTTCATGAACAATGCTTTAGCACCCTCTGTTGGATTCCAATGGGACTTTAAAAATATATATCCTACCCTCTCAGACTTGTTAACACATCCTGGCTCGTAAATATGGTCCTCATTAAGCCCCCACCTCCCAGAATAACCCCTGCCTGTTCTTTGAACCGAAGATATTACTACATTAGTTTAATTTCCCTTTACTTTTAGAAGTAAATCTCTTGAATTGCCCTCGTACCGAGCTACACTTTATCTGTGTTCGATGTTTATCTTGGATTAGTCATCTGAGGGAATTCATTAACCTTAATTGCACAGTTTATTCGGTAAGAGGGCAAGGTGCTATAAGGGTATGAAGACTGGTTGATAATATCTTGTTTATTTGGTATCATTTTAAAAAGACTTCTGGCCAAGTAATGGTGAGAACTGTCTGTCACACACAGCCTTACTCTTTCTATGACAATCAAGTTAATTAAAGTAGTCGAACAATCAATTCCACAATTAATCAAAAATAACCACTCACCCTCAGGCCGAGTACTTTTAGTATTAATCAAATACATTAATTAAACTTTTGTTTTGCACCTTAAGATTTAGCTTTTTACTCTTTGAGGTGTTGGACTGATTTTATCATCTGAAACGGCGATAAATTTTATAATTGCACTTTGAAAAACTTTCCAGGTGTGATGTTCATCTTCTACTTTTTGCATGTTAAAGCATTTTTGTTGAATGTGCTTAAATCTTGAATAATTATAAGAACACAACAGATAAACAGCTCAGTAAAGAAATGAACCTGTGCAGCATTATAATTCATGCAGTCTAATTTTAATGGCATTGCATTTCATTTAGGTCACAGCCTTTTTTGTAAGCTTGATGAAGCCACTTGGAAACAATTTCAATGGTCTCTTTGGAATGTTTCTGCTTCGAACCATGGCTGTGAAAGCCTAACAAGGTGATGGAAATAAGCAAAAACCTGCAAAAAAAGACACATTTCAAGAAAAATTGGGCCTTTAGTTTGTCTTTTGTTTGCTTTTTTTATCTCAACTAAACAGTTTTGTTAAAACAAATTATTTTCTGGGCAAAATAGAAAATAGAAAAGAATTTTGGCACATTACCTATATCAGGCCAGCAAAAGGAGCAAGTTAAGCTCCACATGAGGGACTCCCAGATGCAGCTCATGACTCACGCACATCCTAAATTTCAAAGTAAGAATCACTCATTTGTTTCATTTCCACAAATTAAAAATAGTGTAAAGTTGTTGCCAGAAGGTGTGCTGTGTAATGGTCTCAGTACTCCCCCCCCCCAGGGTTACAGGCATGCTGTAACCCAGTCTTGTTCATGACCTCACTTCCTGGAAAGCGTTGGGTCTATAGACACAGTCTCTGGTTATCAGGATTTTTTTTTTTCTTTCCTTTCAGTGCTATAAAGTCTATCATGAGCACCACCACACCTTTCACCTTTACCTGCTGCTGACTTTCTTTGTTTTAGTGTGCAGAAACTGTTGATATGAGATGACCTGAAGAAGAGATCACCACCATCATCCAGGTAAGCCTGTTAAAACTGAAAGATGTCTCTACCCTCGGCCAAAGATTTTAATGGTACAGATGATTTAAAATTATTGTTTTGTGCACTTTGATCAGAGCTTTAACGATGAAAGTTAAACATAAACTTCAGCAGAAATCTGAAGTGTGTTTGTAATTGCTGAGCAGTCGATCTGACTCTCTCAAACAAGTTCAGACACGAATCGAAAATAGTTTTCTAAAAGCAGAAGGTGAAGTAAATAGCAATCATTAACAGGGTTTAAACAGTATGTGGTTATAAACGTATCAATAAAAGAACAATGGCTTCAGCTTATGTGACGGGCAAACCTGAGGACAGGTTTCAGGCCATCCTCTTAAAGCCTGCAGCATGATTTTACTTTATTAATATATTTTATACTGTGTAACTAATCAGCCTTATAAACTATTAAACATTAACTTGAAAGAGGAAGTTTCCCTTGAGCTTTCTGCACCACATTTAAAGGGAAGCCAGGAACTTCTGTATATTTAATCTGTTTAGAATCAAAGTTAAATGACCACTGAATTAATAAATCAGAAAATTTAATGAGAACCTGGAAACAAAAAAAGGTATTCATCATTAATAAGACTGAGACCGTCCTTTAAGAATAGATAAAGAGACACAAAAAATCTAAGAACAAAAATAGTAAAGCTAATTCAACTCTACACGGTAAAACTAAAAGGTGATACTTTATAAAGAATTAATCAGACCGTGAGAAGTGTAAGGAAGGAGCGCTTTGTAGCTGTATTTTAGGTCTAAACTCTGCTTTATTCCAAAGAGGGGGGGGGGGGGGGGGGGGGGGAATGACTTTAGTTTTGAAACCTTCTGGATTCCTCAAAAGAAGCAGCATTAAAGAAAGAGTTAGGACACCTTACTGTGAACTGAATTAAATCATTCCCAAAATTAATACAACAAAACTGTTCAGCCAGAGGATCACTCAGACAAGCAGGCTGTTACTTTTGGTCAGACACAAAATATAATATTCCTAAAGGGGGTTAAATATTGCCCCTGAACATACATCTAAGAAGTATGGTATATATATATATATATATATATATTTATTTTATTTTTATTTTATTTTTTTCCCTTTATTTAACTAGGTAAACCCCGTTGAGATCTCATTTTCAAGGGGGACCTGGGCAGAGATCTGCAATACACTGCAACCTGGTTACAAACATAAAACCAATTAATACATATGCACAAATATAAAACACTAAAAACAATTTAAAAGCAGTGACACCGTTTATAGAAGCTTGTTGTCCATCTTTAAGAACCTCTTGAAATAAGTCCAATGAAATAGTGTCTGGCATCTTGAGTTCAGACTGAAGCTGAGTCAACGCACATATATCATGACACAATCTTGAGGTTGTTCAAGTCAGGTTTGACTTAGTTAAAGCTTCTTCAACTAAGTCACTTTATATTGTATTCCTGGACTTTAAATATATTGCATGAAGAGAATGGGACAAGAAACCAGTGGGAGCATAATGTAAGAATCCAGCAACAAACAGTGAGAACAAGGAACATTATATACTGAGGCAGGATGGGAAATGGTCAAGGAAAGGGAGCTAATCAAAGGGGATGTGGAACAGCTATGGGGAAATAAAGTAGGGAAGCTGTGAGGGAGACTAATTAGCACAAAGGGAAGCACACAAGAGACAATGAAATTGCAAACCAAAAAAAAAACTAAAAACTAAAAACCTTATGGGACGGCTTCCTATAATTAAAGAATTGGATGCCAGTCAGAGCTCTCTCCTGACAGACGATTTTTATTTGTATGTTTTTTGCTTGGAATGCAGAAACCAAACAAAGAATGTAAACACATAACTATGCTCGTCACCCTAAAAATTATTGTGGAAAACTCAAGAGTTAAATATATTGAAACAAGAAAAAAATATTCAAAGATAGAAGTTATTTTACTTAAATAATCATTGCCCCTTACATTCAGTTCAATTTAAAGAAGAAGAAGGGACCAGCAAATATATCCAACTGACGTATCAGCGTTGTCAGTCCAATCCAGTCAGCTTCAGACAAAAAACAATTAGGACGACAAACTCCAGTCTGCGTTTTTCCACCAATCCACACAGAGGAACCCAAACCAAAGGCACAGCTGCGCGTGCTACTTCTGCTCGGCGGAACACAAAGTTTCCGCCCAAAGCAAAAAACTTCAGATACAAAAACTCAACAGTACTAATGGTACCAGGGCTAGTAGGACACAGCAGCTCCTCTTCGATGCATAAAGAAGTTTCTGCTGAAATGCAGATAAGCCCTCAGCCCCCAACTCCACTGCTGTTCACTTCCCGCCTGTCAGAGGGGCGTTCCCACCAGAAACACTGAGGCTCCTCCCACTTTCCGGACTTCAGAGGGCATTGTAAGTTTGCATTTAAATAATCAATGAAGAGCACTCAGGGTGTCACAATATAGTAAGACCCAAACAACAATAGTAAACAAAAAGATAAAAACATTAAGAAACAACAACCTATTTAGTAATTAATACTTTTAAAAGCTACCAGAATTTAATGAGCACCTCATTGTGTTTATGTTGATTAAGAAAAGAAAAATAGTTGGGTACAACTTTTCCAAAGGGGCTGAAGAAGGACAGCTGGCAGTTGTGCAAGGCGGTTAGTTAACATAGAAATATAACAAAATAAAAAAATAACCCCAGACTTAACCCAAAAATTTTCACTTTAAGCAATCAAAATTAACATCAGAGGCAACCAGGTTCTCTCCTCCTGAACAACTGAATTATCTTTGCTCAAACACTTTCAGGCTTTTTAACAAGAATAAACAGCAGCAAACACAACCTTAAAACTGACTTTATCCAATTATAAGTTTCTCTTGTCCCTCCTCATCTGGTGCCGTGGATCCAGTATTTAAGGGAAGCTGTAAATACAGGAAGCAAAGCATCACTTCCTATTTTCCTTCTCTCTCTGTAAGTTAAATTTATAAAGAAAATCAAATGCTGATATGGACTGTTTTAAACAATGATTACAATATAAACTTGGGAGAATCTGTCATAGTCTATTTAAAACAAGATGTTAGAGGGATGATCTTTGAAAGTACAAAATATTAAACCTGTGATTGTTGATGCTTAAAAACTGCAGGTTAAAGATAAGGTGTGGCTAAATACCAAACGAGAATGTGTATTCTGACTAAACTCTGTTGGACAAATGGTGATCTCACCTATGTCAAAGGCACGATGGATGCATGTTATCAGATGGCATGTAGGAAAGATCATACATGCTTCCTGGATCTTTAGTGGAAGATGCAGTGGAGCGTGGAGGTTGCAAATATGGGAGTTATTCTGGAGGTGGAAGTCCAAGCATTAAACCACAAAGATAAAAGAGCCAGTAATATGTTTAATGCTCATGCACAAACTGAAGCACCATTTTCTGCTTAAGGGACAAAGAGATCATGGGGGAGTTTGTAGGCGGTTTTGTTCATTTGCCTACAGGTTTAGTTTGAACTCTTGCTCCTGGTTGCTCTTTTTGTTTTGTTTTGTTTTTTGAAGTCTCTAACAAACTGGTTCCACTTTGTGAGTTTAAAATCTGAATACTAATTTCTTCCCCCATTTTATGATTTGAATCCAGTGTAGATAACAGACATCAGAGAAAATACATTCCTTTATCAGAACAAAGAAAATATTCTAAAGCTATTATATTATGAGATCTTATATAAAAGGACAGGCTGATATTTAATCTTAAAAAAGCTACCGTATTCATATTTTAAAATGGTTGCTTAACATGGATGGACTATTTTAAAGCCTCTACATTTGTAAAATATTGAGATAATTTAAAAATATGAACATTTGACTTATATTGAACAGACAGACAAAATATTTTGTGAACACAGCAAGGGTTGATGTCCTTTAAAACATTGATATGAAGGAGATCTTAGGACACCACCGGTGGGAGCTTATTTTGGCTGGATTTTAAAGTCCAAAAAGTACATTATGAACTGACCTGAAGAAATTTAGTTAACGGATAAATCTGAGCTGGTTGTGTGCTCTTTACTGATTTAAACGAGATGTGAAGAAGAGCAATTCTTTTGGCTTTGTACTAAATTCATGTTACTTCTTCAACATTATCAGTGCCTAGCTGGGTTCAGAGTTAGAAACTTGATTTATTGTGAATCAGAACGTTTCTATAAAAATGGTCTGGGCTAAATCTAGGGTTGTTTTTCTGTATCCCTGGCCGACCACACAAATGAGGGCAGTTTTCCATGTTTTTTTTTATGAAAACCATGAGTAATCATTCACAGCGGATGTCTAAAACCTTTCCCAAAACCTTAAGACTATAAGGAGAGGGATGGAGTTGGAACTGGGGAGTAAGGGAGTCCAAGTTGAGCTCAAAAGTCTAGTAAGAGGACTCTTCCACTTACCAAACAAATGTGTTACTACTAAACTGCAAATGCAGGGCTGTAGGGAAAAACTGCACCAAAGAAAGTTAACAGCTTTAAAAGCCTTTAAAGACAATTTAAAAGACCCTAAATTCCAAAACCATTGTCATGAAAAAACAAAGACATTGAGGCATGTCAGTAGACTGTGATATTTTATTAAACTTAATTAACAAAACTTATTTTGTGAAAAAAAAAAAAAGTTACAGTTGCAAATAAAATATGTCTCCATTCCTAAAGCCAAAATGAATCCAATTGAGAATAGATTATCTCCTTGGCTGCCTTTGGGGATGGATGCTCTGCAACACGCTGCACGACAACTAATTTAAAAGTGCATCAACAAGGCTTTCAGAAGCACAAACTACTGGAATATGTCACAGCAACCTGTCAGGAAACATTAGGATGGTTGATGATGACAATAAATCACAAGTAAACAGCTAATTACATGAACAGCAAAGTTGTTTAAAAGGACATAACTCACTTTCTGATTGGGTCCTTTTAGACCCAGCGAGGATTCTTTGACGGGACTGCATTAAAGTTGTTCAGTATGAATCAGAAATACAAATAAAGCAGAGCTGCAATTTTCACCATCTATTTATTATCACATATAATTACTCTTGTCATATATTTTGTGATTTCCTATTTATTATGTTTGCACATCCTATTAGCAGATACAGGATGGTTATTATTTTCATGGACTGATTTAATTAAAGCGCTTTGGCTGCAGCTGCTTTTAATGCCAATTCATTAGTTGATATATTTTTCATTAATATTTTATCAGAATCTGTTTATTAATAAATGATTACCGTACTCTAAGTTCTACAACCAAAAAACTTTGATATAATGTACCAAAACAAAAAGCCTATTTTTGCTTACAGGTAAAGGCAGCAATATCTATTTTTAAACATTTGTCAAATAAACCCAGTGAAGTAGCGCTAAATACCGCATTAACAAATAATATCCTTCATTAAATCCTTCCATGATCAAACTTTTATGAGTGATCAATAGTTTATTTCCGGGTAGATATGCTATGATATGTATTGATCCTACAAAGCTTTGATGAGAGGAGGAGATGTGAGAGGAGAGGATTGAAGAGAAAGCCGGAGCTAAACAGATTACACACCGCTGCAGGGATATCTCCTCCAAAATGTCCTGAGCTGAGAGCCTTGCTGTTTCTTATCTTTCACAGATCAAAGGCATTTTCTGTAGCAGCTGCATGCCCCATCCCACAGCCATCATGAAGGCGCTAACAACAGGTGAGTTATTTCACAAGACATGCATGCTTGTGTAGAAGAGTACTTTCCTTCTCCTCAAAAGGACTTGATTTTCACTCTCTCCCAAGGTGCAAATGAATCGCCCTTAACTCACTTCGCCAACATTATTATCTGACTCAGTGGCAGCTCTGTGTGGGTTCATCCTCTGATTTTTATCCTGTTTGGTGAAAAGTGTCTGCCTGGACTAAATTAATGAACATCTGCTGTTTGAGAGTTTGGATAAAGTAAAAGCAGGAATCAACAGAGGATGGAGTCTGAGTGCTTTGGCAGTTGTTGCCCAGTTGTTGTTTTTTTCTGGAAATTTCAACACAACAGCATCCAAACTAAACCAATTCAAAAATAGATGGAACAGGGCATAAAAAGTAATATGTCTCTTTCCTGGTGCTTCAACAGCTCCTGCAACTCATGACACAATTGGTGCAAAAACATTGCAAGACTGTAGTGGTTTTCACCAGGAAATCCAACACATATAACAGCCCACGGGTTTTACCTTCTCCTTTACATCTGCAAACTTTACCATCCTGCATCAGAACAGTGCCAGTTTCCAATGCCTTTAACATATCCATCCATCGATCCATTATCTGACACACTTGTCCCGAGTGGGGTCGCGAGTGGTGCTGGTGCCTATCTCAAGCAGTCAATAGGTGAGAGGCGGGGGCCTTTAACATATTATAAAGAAAATGTTGGCAACAGGATTAAAAATGTATGCTATATATAGGGTAATATCCCCAAAACTGTCTAATACAACATATTTCATTTTCTGTGACATTTAATGTGCCACGAATAGGTCTTTTCTGCATGTCAATGTTGTTTTTGTAAATGGAAACACACTTGCTGAATTAAAAACTTTGTGCATCTGAGCTTGATTGGAAGAAGAAGCTTCGTACCTCCACGGCTCATGTGGGAGAATCTGCTGATGAAACAGTTAATAGCTGTTTTTTCTAGAAGGCTAGTCTGTTTAAAAGAGCGGTCAATGACAAAGCATTAAAAGAAAAGCCAATGGAAGACACGGGTGAAAAAATGTGCCTTGGAAAAGATGAGATGCTGAATGTTTTGGGAATTAACACTGGACACCACACTAAAACTACTCACTGTCATTGGACATGGTGGTGGCAGCGTTATGCTATGGGGTTGGACTTGATGGAGACGTAAATGGAGCTAAATACCAGGAATTCATGAAGGAAACCCTTTTAACAGCTGACAAATATTGGGACTGGAGTCCAGACTAGACAATGAATCTATACATAGAGCCAGAGCTGCACTGAAACGTTTCTAACATGATTAAATATGGAAAGGTTTTAGAAACGTTCATGTGTAAATGTTACAAGCATTCAGTATTAAAAATGCTTCAAAGCGTGTTGGTTAATCTTAATTTTAAAAACAGAACAGACAAGATGTATGCACTGTTCCTCTGTAGAAAACAAAGTATAGTAGCTGCTAAAAGAAATTTCCCCATTCACTCACACATTCACAGTGTGGGAATGACAGGCTGACTGAATGTAGAGTGAAGTACTTTGGAGTCCCCTGACTCAAAAAGGCACTATATAAGTACAGGCAATTTACCATTTACTGATGAATTAAAGCCTGAAATGTTCCTTTCTAGCAGCAGGCAGAGTGTTAGAAACAAGGCTAAGGTACCATGAGGTGTTTGTAGAGAACATTAAGGTTCATAGGAGGTTTAGGGTTGTTGTTTTTTTATGGGGGTGAGTTTAATATTTGGTCCAGAGCTTAAAAAAATATCATTGCCAAACATACAAGGAGCAGAACAGTCAATACTAGCATCATAATGAGTAAGCCATGTTAACCATTTCCTTATAAATCTGCCTTTAGATAATATCTATGCGTACGCTCTGTCCAAGACACTGACAAGGGTCTCATCTCCGACAACAGTGGGTCTCTACTCTTCTTGTCAGGATCGACTGGATGTGATTCTCGATCAAATTGAAGGTAAATGATGTGAAAAGTGCCGGCAGATTGTTTCCAGAACAGCCACTTAAACCTGTGACTAAGTTCAGTCTTCAGGTTGCCACTGTGTGACGCTGATGACTAGTTTGCACCTCAGATGATTTGCATGTTTCGCATGTTACTGAACATGACAGGGATGTGTGAAGCTGTGATGTGGTGACTGTGCAGCTACGCCTCTTCATGTTCATACTGTGCTGACACAATACTGCAACACGCTACAGAATATGTAGTCAAACACTTAAAACCTGAATTAGCTTCTTTGAAATGATTTGGCTGCATTTAAGATTCAGACATAAATGGAATTTTCTCCCTTTTTGCTTTTTACTCAAGGTCAGCTAGTCAAGGATTGGCTTTTTTTAACATGGTGAAAAATCTTCTTTGAGGTTTTCAGGAATGTGAAATATATACCACAAAGTACAAAAAATAAAAAAAAAAGCAGGCGACAAAAATGAATTCACCATTTTCAAAAAAATATGTGGTGACAGAAATGTGAAAGTAGAATACAAAGACAAGTGACGTCTGCTAGGCTAGAGTATAGAAGGTGCAGGAGTGATGACAGGCCTCCATGGAAAAGAAAAGTAGTGCTGCTGTACCCTGAAGGTCCCGCCTCAACAGAAATTCTTCTTTTTTTTTTTTCAACCTTTGCAGATATATTGCACATTTCAGATTAAGCTTGAAGCTCAGATAATAAAACTCACAGAATAATGAGGCTGTGAGATGTTGCAAGACAGATGACAAACACGACTACTCTAGAACCCTACATCCATTTTCTTTATTTTGCCTTCTCACATGGCAGTGCAGGCTGATTGTTTTCCCTGGAGATGGTATTGGATTTACTTCTTTGCTCCAGGATATTTCATTTAAAAATTTAATCAATAAAATCTATACAGTTTTAACAGACAATTTTACCAGTTTGGAATCACATTATTTTTGTTTTTTTAAGATAATGATTTATATATTTTTGACATGGGTTATTTTTAAAAATGACAGTAGAAGTGTGTAATAAAATGGAATTTTTTTTATATTTTCATGTCAAATCTACACTTTTCTCTGACTCTAGTACATGATATCCTAGATTAAAACTCATCCAGCTCTTTAAGTGCAAATGGATTTATTGCCATGATATGATTATTTGTTTTAATGATCCTGTATAACATAATCATTTGGATTTAAAATATATACATCCACTATGTATAAAATAAACTGTTGTTTTTTCAGTGTACACAAATCGTGAGTGTTTAAGGATTGAGCAGAAATACAAGAACGGACGGAAATCCAAGCCTTCATTCCTGGCCCTCATGTGGAGGTTGCTCTTCTGCACACTGGTCTGGACCCCGGAGAACCAGAACCACCATAACGTCAGGTTCATTTATGTGAACTTCAGTGCTTGGCATTTTGCAGGCAGTGACTTGCTATGGGCTGGGATAGCCATGCGCTTGTTTCATGCCATGCAGATGAGTTTTGGGAAACTGCAGCTTGCTCTTTACCGCGTTGCTCAGTACGATGAAGAGGACGAATTAAAGGAAAAGGTTTGTCAGTTCTCTTTGTTTATTCTTCACTTAAGAACAACTTTGGTGTTTTTCTTTTCTTTTTTTATGTTTTTAAGGCATAAAAACATGGAAATGGATTCAATACATTATTATTATCAAATTGTCTTCCAGCAGTTTAATGGTTTTCAAAACAAATCTTGAGCAACAAACTGATATAAAACTGAAATTTCCTCATCTAGATACGAGATCCTAAAACACAACAGAGGATAATAACCTTTCCTCCCCTTGGGTTTCCTTTTTTAACTTTAGGAGGTAAAAGATGGCCCCAACAACTGGGTTTCCAAGAAGGTGTGCTGCTGCCCTCTGTGGTTTTTCATCCTATCCATCCTCATTGTCCCAACAGTCCTCCTTGTCGTCTTGTTTGTTTGGGGTCTTCCTAAAGCTGAAGTAAAACCAGATGAGCAAGAGACCAAAGCGGACGGTGCGGTGGGTGTACTGGAGGGCTTCGTCATTGCCTCATTAGGAGTCCCAGCAGCGAGTGCTCTGAGGTTCATCTTTCTGATGGCCAAGAACCTCATCTTCAGCCAGGATCAGAACATTAAGAGGGGAATGGACAATGATCGGATCAGCAGCCAACTGGGATTCATGAATGAAGTCAGGAAGGAAATTTGGTTTCTGACTCAATTCATTAAATTCATGGAGGTGTTTGAAAGGAAAAGGATACGCATCGTGTTGAAAATTACTAACCTGGACCGTTGCTCCCCCAAGAAGATTGTTGCAGTCCTGGAGGCCATCAATATTTTACTTTCAGATGAGGAGAGCCCAGTTCTTTCCATCCTGGCTGTGAATCCAAATGTTCTGTTAGAAAAAGTACAATTTGCAGAAAGCTGCTTCTGCAAAGAGGACAGAGCTCATGCTCTCCTGAACCGCATCGTCACCCTGGCCTTCACAGTCCCACCAATGTGTGAAAAAGCAAAGCGCAGCTTATTTTACAACCTTACCAACAGTTCGGGAATCTCCAGAGATCCTCCCTTAGGTAAGAGCGCACACAGGAGAAAGACATCTTCAATAGATCTGCAAATGGTGGAGATTGAGGAACCAAAGGAGTCAAATCCACTGATCAACTCAAACACAGAGATCCTGGATGTGCAGGAAGACGAATTGGAGAAAACAGTTTGGAAAATCCTGAACAATGGGGAAAAAAAGCTCAACAAGTACATGTTAGATGATGCCATTTCGATGAAGAGGATGATCAACTCGGTCTGGGTAACTTTGATCATCATGAAGGTCTTGAAAACTGAGCTTCCTGATCCGGAACATACAGCAGCGTGGGTGGTCCTAGCCAACCAATGGCCATGTCGATTCAGCTGGATCATCCAGTGTGTGGAGGATGAAAAGCAGAGAGCAGCTATTGATCAACGGAACACAAGCCCTGACGGTTCAAAGACCCTGTGGGAGGTCTTCAGCAGGTCCAGAGAGGAGCTATACGTGATGCGGGCACATATCGAGGACCTCCTGGAGCAGGACAGGGACCCCGAGGTGTTTGAAGCTTTACTCAAGGATGATGAGTTCGAGTTCACCCTAAAGAACCTGGAAATCTTTCAGATGGCAATGGTGAATCTGGATCAGTCAATCAAGAGGGAGCTGGCTCTTATCAGAGGGACATCCAGGCTGGAGGATTCTGGCTGGATGAGGAACATAGCTCCACTTCCGATCACAACTCTCCTCAAAATGACCACTGATGATATTTGTAAAGAGGTGAGTTCGTATTTAAAGTCACTCCTTTAAAGATGTCAGAAGAATCAAGTCGGTGTAACTTTTACGTGATTATAGTGCACTGTAGACATTTTCTTACCTTCCTATTTTCATTTTTACTTTACCGTTTTCCACTGGTAGCTAATGGGTATTCCTTTTGCCTTTCTCAGTAACCTCAGTGGTAACAAAACCGTTTCTGATGACATTTCTCTGCCTCAAGATTATTAATCGGCTCATCTTTTCCCCTCCATGTTTTATATTCTCTGTTTCAGATGGAAAGAATGGATTTGGAGAGAAAGTACATCGATGCAGTAAAAGACAATAAACTCGATGGCTCTTCTCTGGTCTTTGGTGATGTAGAAGATCTGAAAGCCCTCCTGGGCATGACATTTGGGGAATGGGCATCTTTTAAACTGCACTTTCTGAGTTTTGTCTCACCTTTCCGGTCACAGTCCAGGAACATGCTGCCATTAACTTCTAAGAACCAGCCATCGAAGTTCCTTCAACACGCCGCTCATTATTACTCATCTACTCCCAGTCTGTGTTAACAGCTGCATGTCGGGTAGAAATTAAGAAGTTCAAAGCTGTTGTTCTGCTGTTTGAGGTAAAAATATTCTTTGAACTTTTGGCTGGTTTTGTATGACTTTAATAAGCAGGCAGCACTGTGATATTTAGTTGTTGAAATGTCATGTTTTCATTACATCTCAGACGTATGGTCCTGGTTTCAAGGAAATTAGCTAAAAATCATTACTCACCCCAAGAAAATATTGATTCATAGCTGAACTGAAGCTTAAATATAGTAATAGTCCATTTGATACTTTATACAAAGTGTTTTACAATAGATGCTTGGATTTTAAAGCAATTACAGCTCATTGCTTTTCTAGAGGGCCTCATTTTAAGTCCTAAAATAAAATAAAGACTGCTTCCCAGTCTACTATAACTGTTAACTTAAGGTGAGTCATATAATAATTCAGAACACCTTATTCATGAGTGAAACAGTCAGTTTTAAATTTACTAAAGAGGTTAGCAACCTCAATAAAGCATTCTTTATGTCAGGAGAAGTTAATTAGTGAAGCAATATTTATGTATGAGCACAAGACAATTATACACCAAGTCTTCCCACAGCATTAGTTGGATACAATCAGAGGATTCTGTTTATTAACCACATCCTATATGGCATTTCTATTGCATATTTAACAGTTCATAGAGATAAGAATTAATGATGATTAAACTTAAAACGTTAGACAAAATACTGGTAATTTATAAAAATGAGAATAAGATTTAAGCATTTTTATTTTTAAACAAGTGGCTACAGTCCAGACCATTATTTCTGTTTTTTCTCATGTTAAATAATGAAAATTATTTTATTTTTATTTTTTTTGCAATGTTTTTATCTTTCTGTGAAGCACTTTGGTCTCCCTGGTGTTGTTGTAAAGTTCTATATAAATAAACTTTGATTTGAATTTGATTTAAAAATGGATATACTCCTAATTCTTTATTGATTGTGAATAAGGCAGCTCAACACAATGCATAAGGAGTAAAAATGCAATTCTTTATTTCATGCTAATCAAAGGCAAACTGGTGAATTAAATGTAAACACAAAGTGTTCCACAGTAAAATCCTCATTTCAACAAATCTTATTTGGTGTAGCCTTGTTCTTAAGCACATACTGACATTTAGAAATAGCCAAAGCAATGTGAGGAGTTGTTAGTGACATTTTCACCTCAAAGCTGCTAGAATATAATTTCATTTGCTCTCATTCAAACTTTTTTTTTTTTAGCTCTGAAATGTTAAAAGGTTAAACCAAAACTATTTAGCAACCCAAAGCCTTTACAGTTATAAGAATATAAAATCAAAGTCATAAAGCATAGATTAATGGATTTCGAATCATGTGGTTATATGAACACAGAAGCACCTTTGTCATGTCGTCTAGTAGGGTTACATGTTTAAGACAACTGTTAGTTTAACATTATGATACAGACACCATATATTCCTTTTTGATATTATAATACATAATACTTTAAAGATTTGCTCAAAAGCCTATTTTTCTGAAAAATACAGTTATTTGGTTAACGATACAAAGGCATTGAAGAGGTTTTGTATTCAGCAGAAAGACAAACACAGATAAATAGCTATAATGGGTAAATTACTGAATTAGGTTGGATTACAGCAGCTAATCCCATTAAAGCAGTTTTTGTTTTTAAGGCACGAATGTAATCAGGGATACAGTTAAAATATATATTTCACAACAGGCACACATTATGGCTAATATGGAGACATTAAAGGGCAGATAGAGTTAAACATTAGAAAACACTCCATAGAGAAAAATATCAAGTTATGGGAATGTACCATCGAAACATTTCAACAGAAAAACTGTATTTCAAAAGATGAGTGTCACGTAATTTAATGACAAACATTTGTATGAAGGTATGTTCAATGAATCTCATCTTATGGGGTCAGTAGGTTTGGTTTTAATAAAGCTGGATCAACTTGCACAGCTGCTAGCGACATTTGAAATCCAGAAATCTCCTTTATTTAGGTTTCTAAGGAGGCTTTATGTTTTACCATAACATATTTCCCAGATGTTTTACCACAGAAAAAGGCCTTACAGGTGGTTATCAGGTGGAGGCTCACTTCCGTCCCAATGACTCGGCCAACTTCTTGAGCCTTTTCTTCAGCTCAAGCGGAAACTTCTCATAACACTTTTTACAAACAGGCTTCATGTCAAACTCTACAAACTTGTTCCTGCAAAGAGGGAAAAAAGGAATAAAACACTGGAGTATGTTGGGTGTCAGACTGTTGATTGGGTAACAAAACATCTGAGCAAAACACCTTACACCTAGTTTAGTGGGGTTTTTTTGTCTGACCTTGTAGTCAAAAAGAATTGTTTTTGAATCTTAACAGCAGTCCAGTTGAGCTCTGCATGCATACACACCTTTTAGATTCATGCTAGTTTCATGCCATCAACACAAACCTGATTACCAAAGAAATACATAAGAAGACAAGAAGTTGAACAGCAACAGTAAAATAAGTAAAAAAAAAAAAAAAAGATAACCACTAGGAGAGAGGGAGGCAGCGGTTTAGAAAAGAGGCTACAGGAAGATAGTTGGCTTTTTCTTGCTGTCTTTAGCGTCTCGCTCACGTCGGGTGAGTCTGCGCTTTAACTCCTCAGGCAAGCGCTCGTAGCAATGCTTACACACTGGCTTCAAGTCAATTTCAACAAACTTATCTCTGAGGTGTCATAAAAGCATCGATTGAGGCGTGTAAAAGAAGACATGGGAAGAAAATGGAGTAAGAAAGAAGTAGTGTTGGAGAACCACAAAAAAATGAACAAGGAAGTATTAATAGAGATTATTAAAGGAAATGAAGAGCACAAACATGTGGTCAAAGAGTTGTTTGTGAATATATTTATAACACATTTCAATACTTACTTGAGGGTGAGTTTGGTGTTGCAGGTGGAGCAGGAGAAACAACTGACACACCAGGCTTTGTTTAAAGCAGACACAACTGTGGGGGGGTGCATAGAATAAAATAAAATGAAGAAAAGATTCAGCTTCTGTAACCTAAAGCAATACTTTGTAAATTACTGAACCATATGAGGTCCTAATTATGTGCTTTATCACACCGATGCTCACCATCGCCTTCAATCACACGGTTGCAGTGATAACACACGTCCCCAAAGAGCTTGACAGAGAAACAAGGTGAAGCAGCAAATCAATTATTTCTCTCTTTACCAGTAATGCCATGTTAGTCATGTCATTCAAAGACGGCTTCTGTCTTCTTACCTGGTTGTAATGAGTCTCACAATAAGCCAACCCCTTTTTCTCATAATGGCGGTGACCAAGGAAAGGTTTCTCACATTTGGCACAAACAAAATGCTGGAAAAGAAACAATAGTTACTAAGGGGACTCTGCAGAAAGCCAAATAACAGTGAAACTGATGAGATGCTGGTTTCAATCCAACTGCAACAGAAATGTAGCTGCTAATTAGTTGGAAATTTCTACATGTAAAACTCTTTAAACTGAAGCAGGCTGATATTAAAGCTGAAATTTTGGTTGTTAAAAACAACATTTGGCCCATTATGCAGTCAAATAGAAAAGCTAATTAAGGGGAGCCTGTCAGTTGGGGGGATTTCTTTTTTCACAAGATGTAGCTATTGCGTAGCCATACGGAACATGCAACAGATAAGCAAACTAATCGCTTAGAATTTAACTCGATTCAGTTCAGGGTATTTATATCAGTGTTGTTTTCGTCAAAGATGACGAAATTATTTCGTTGACGCTTCTATTTTTCATAAGGATAACGAAAACTGATGAGCCCAACATGGATCTTTAATGAATAAAAAATTATGGTGTAAGTTTTCGTTGACGAGACAAGACTAAATAATAATGTTAGCGGGTGGTCTGTCAGACATTTAAAATGCATCATTGTGCTGTAATCTGCTAAGCAGTATCAGCCGTGTAAATGTTTCCTTCTATTGTCATTAAAACATTTTATATGTTTCCTTTGAATATTTCAACGTTTTATTTAGGTCCGGGTTAACATGACATTACAAGGCAATAATGTAGGATCTCTCTGTATGTTTTTATATCAAACCCTTTTGAATTGAAATCTACTTTTAACCCTGAGCCGTTGTTAACAAAGGGGTAAATTCTTAAAAATAAAGCCAAAATTGCCAAAGGAGAAAGAAAAAATGTTTTTGTTCTTTGCTCTTTTAAAGTAATGAAGATTTTTTTGATCTGTGTATAATGCATAGTTCATAGTAGATCAGGAAGTGTTTGCTTTGGGATTTAAACTTTGTATATCTAAAACCATTCCTTTATTGTACATTTTGTTAGCTTGTCTATTTACTACTAAGATGTGTTTAACTATATCTGTTATTTTCACAACTTTTGTGAGAAACTTTTTATTAAAGTAGGAATTAATTCATAAAAACGTTTCTTTGAATTCTATAAATCAAAGTTTTCTGCCCAACGGCAATGATGAATCAGCATTCTATATCTAGCTATTGTAGATCTAGGCAAGAGCTGTCAGTCTGGTAAAGAATCTGCTTTTTATTCAAAATTGTAAAGATTAACTTGTTTTTTTGCAACATAAAACCGATTAAAACTATCACATATCGCAATGAATAAAATGTGATTAAGACTAATAATAGTTTTCGTCCTAAAGACTAAGACATCTCAAGAGACGATTCAAGTGACTCCTACAGGCCAATATATATAATATTTGTGCTGCCTTGCTCGCTTCACAAACTAATACTTTTTTCCTTCATCTTAGCTACAATCAAGCTCATCAGGTTATAAATGTAATAAAGCGTATTCAAAATGATCAAGATCTGGGAGAGCAACAGTCACGAACCTCAACATGCCACTGCTTGCCCATGGCATTGACAACGCGCCCCTCAATGGGTCTCCTGCAGGCGCCACAGATTGGAACCCCCATCTTATCGTGGCAGGGCAAACAGAAGAGCTCCCCTTTTAGTTCTCTTGCATCAGCAGTTAACTCTTTTCTAGAAAGCAAAAAGATGTTTGTTAAACTTTGAACACCTTTTATCTTTTATTGGTGTTCCGACATTAGGGTTGTGACGATTTCTTTACAATGTGGAGAACAAAACGAAGCCACTGGCACTAACCCGCAGTTGTTGCAGTTGAAGTGGTCCGGGTGATATGGATCGTTCTTAAAGATCAGCGGCTGCTCTTCAATGATAGCATGGCACTTCTGGCAGACATACTTGCCCAAACCTCGTGCCTTCTCTCGATTATGGCATGGGCGACACAAGTGCCTGAGGGAAGAAAAAAAAAAAATAAAATCCACTCAAATAACAGGGCTGCCAAAAACATTTCATATATCAAGATATTTTTTGACACACTCCATCACAGCTGCTTAAAATTCCATTATTTGCTAAAATGCAAAGTGAGTCACAAGCTGGGCGAGAGAAGTAATCTGTTCCAAATGCTGCCATGCTGGTTTTTTTTTTAGACTTTAATAAGTTGAGATTACTCACCTGCCAGCATTTTTGACAAATCCCACATCTGCAAGCACTGCCTGACAAATGTCGCAGCAGAAACAGTCGGGGTGCCAACTATTGTTCATGGCCTTAATGACACGACCAATGATGAACTCCCCTGGGAGGAAAGAAAAATCAGCTCCAGATTGAACTGAGAATGAAAATCCACTTTTTTTGTTTTTTAATCCACTGCAGGATTTAGAACGAATGCCCTTTGCTACAGTTTTATGATGTCCTTCTAGAGACAAAGGAAAAATTGAAAAAATATATATATAATCTAAATTAGACTCAGAAACAATTCTTGTCCTGCAGGTTCTAAGCAGGAATATTAGATGGATACTTCAAGATGAACAATGGGATAAAAGTAAACCTCTGCAAAAATAGTAGTCAAGCTACATAACCAACCAAAACCAGAAATCTGTAAACTATTGATTTTACCACTGTCAAAACAAACTCCTCACACTCCCAGTAGTGATGACTGTATTTCTAAAATTATTTTAGACTTGAACACGGAAGAAACTAAACAACCATTTAAAGTTAGCCACCACTTA
This sequence comes from Cyprinodon tularosa, assembly GCF_016077235.1. Lineage (NCBI taxonomy): Eukaryota > Metazoa > Chordata > Actinopteri > Cyprinodontiformes > Cyprinodontidae > Cyprinodon > Cyprinodon tularosa. The sequence continues at coordinate 4,360,327 of NW_024038720.1, read as the reverse complement.
CCACACTGGTGGCAGCAAGGTGCAAAGAGCATCTGGAAGTCATGTTCGCAGTATTTTCTGCCTTCAAACTGTAAAAGAGAAACATTGAGGAGGTTTATTGCACACTGTGCAGCAGGTATTACTCACTACTGTATTGAATTGTGAAATTTAGAAGAAGACTGTAATTATGTAGTATGCATGAGTAATACCTCGTAGAAGAGTCCCTCTGGAAACTGCTGGAAACACTGGGCACAAACAAAGCACTGCTCGTGGTAAAGCTCTCCATTACTGTTAACAATCTTCTCAGTTGGAGCAAAGCCGCTTTTACACCTCTCACAGACTGCACTGACCAGGGCATTCGCAATGCTGCGACACATCAGACAATAAAACAAGTAAGTAGATGCCTTCCCTTGTTCCTGCCCTTGGTATGCAGGTTAAGACCATGTTTATCATTTCTCACATAACTGATATATCTGAAGTCGGATGCATGTCAGCAGCTGTGACAAGAGGAATAGGAATAATGAACTCACTGTTACTCACTGTACGGACATCACCTAATTTGGTCAGACTAGTGAGACACTGATGTTAAACACACACCCACACACACATTATATATATATATATATATATATATATATATATATATATATATATAAACACACCACTATGTGAACAAGTATTCTGCCTCTTAGGGTTCTTCTGTTTATGCTTCGATCACACTTAAAGAGTGATATTAAAGTACGACCTGAATGAAATTTCCAAACCATAGCCTAAGTGAAAGAGTCACCTACCATCCAATTAAGAAATAAATTAATAACTGGGTTAAATCACACTGATTCACTTCCATTTTCCCCAGAGTCACTGCAGACCTGATTACTGTCTGACTAGTAGACCTAATAAATGACTTAAATACAACTGTTCTCAGAACATCAGGCAGGAGCATTTGGGATCGTATGCAAAATGATCTCAAAAAGCAAAAAGTCTTGCACCGATGTAAATAAAAAGAAAAAAAAACATATCTTTCTTTTAGGTTTGTAAAGGGTTTAAATCTAAATTAGAATTATAGTAATTAAGTATATCAAAATGATCACAACCATCAACAAGTAAATAAAACATGCAAGGTTCAGCCTAGATCTGTCCTTGAAGGGCTACTTTTATTTTAATTTCCTAAAAAGGGTGATTCCATAACACAAACAAACCCAGAACATCTAAAGCCTCAATTGCAAATTCAGAGAATGATTCAGCAAAAACAAAAAGTATGTGGGCCTTCCAAAGAAGCTGGCACAAACCAAAGCAGGTCAGGAAAGGAACATTTCACTGATGATGGAAGGATGGTGCTCTGGGTCTGAGCAGCTTATTTAGGACCCAGATAACTTCTACAAATTCATTCTTCTATACTGCAATTTCTAGATTTATCCCTGCTTAAACACACTATAATAAAAGGGCTGAATTCCCTAATCAGTGTGTAATTCAGCTCTGCATAGGTCTGATATCCAGCTATTTGTTTGATTCAGGTGTCCTGGAGAACAGGTGCACCTAAAACCACCAGATAGTAGCTGTATAGGTAACTAAATAAACATTATGGTAACTAGATGATCACAGAAGGACGGTGTTGAAGTTGACCCATTCATAGCAAACTGTTGTGATAAACGTTTCTAAGCTATTGAACAATTGAATTACTGATAAATAAAACCTATTGAAAGGAGAGGATGGGTAGGTAAAGTACACGAATTTGTTCAAAGTTTAGACAGACTAGTATAGCTAGGATCTCAGCCACCTACGTAACTTTGCTAACGAAGAAGATTAGACACTTTTTACCATTAGAAACCAAATCTTTTAAGTATCCAAAACAAAACGGTAGCAGAAAAAAGACTATTAATGAGTTACTTTGCATGTAAACATGTAAACCAAGGTGCTATCTTTCTCTTCTATGTGGTTAATTTGGTAAGCTAACATGACGTTAGCATTAGCTACTCATTTGCAAAGCTAGTCGTTTTCAGATTTAATGGTTTAAAGACTCTTTGTTCCTACCTGCCCGTCATCCCAGCGACCCCTAGCATCACCTCCTTTAGCGCTGTCTGAGAGAAAACACTCACAAAACAGCACTCTGCTTTTTTATTCGCACTGAGTTACTGATTTCACCAACTTTAGAGACCCTGTACGACTCAACGAAGCGAGCATAGCTATGCTAGCAGAGCCGTTGGTCGGGGAGTGTCCGGGGATGGAGGACCACAGATAGGCTTCCCAAACTGCGGGTCGCGGACCCAGCATTCTTCTTCTTCTTCTATTGAGTTTTCTGGCAGTTTGCATCCTGTGTGCATTACCGCCATCAACTGGACGGAGATGTAATTCAGAAATATAATGTCTGTATATCTTTATATCTTCATGAAACTAAATTCTATCTATACTTACACACACGCACATACACACACTAAATTCTCCCAGCTAATTCTGTATCTTTTAAATATTTAATAAGTGCTTTAATTATCTTATCTGATTGATGCTTCCCTAATAAATCTGCCATCTTTACTGAACTCCCCATTACCCTTTCCAGTTCTTTCCTCTCTTTTGTATATTTGCTACAATAGATCAACACATGTTCTACTCCTTCGATTTCTCCGCAATAACAACAATTACCCGTTGGATGTTTCCCTATTATTTTTAGACCTGCATTTAAACTAGTATGCCCAATCCTTAACCTGTTTATCCATATTTCCTCTCTTCTACTCATTATACTGTTATATCCTATGCTAATATCTTTATGTATTTTATATAAATGTCTTCCTTTTTTTTCTAAATTCCATCTCTTCTGCCATACCTTATTTATTTTATCTTTAATAATTACTTTTATTTCTGTTCTACTTAGCGGGACATCATATTCAATTTCTCCTACTTTAACTGCTTCTTTAGCTAACTTATCTACTTTTTCATTACCTAAGATTCCTTTGTGTGCTGGAACCCATGTGAATTGAATACTTATATTTTGTTGCCTTATACCATACATTAAATAACTGACTTCATCTAAAAGATCTTGACGGCTTTCAGATTTTCCACTTTTAAAACTAGTCAGGCAAGACATTGAATCTGAACAGATAACTACATTTCTAGGCTTCACCTCCAGCACCCATTGCAATGCTAAAATAATTGCCAACATCTCTGCTGAAAAAATTGATAAATTATCTGTTGTTCTTCTCTTGATAGAAATATTTTCTTTTGGAATATATACTGCTACTCCTGTTTTACCATTTTCCTCTTTTGATGCATCTGTATATATTTGTGTCATATTTTCATACCTTACTTCTAAATGCTGCTGAATAATTTGATACAAACCTCCACAAGACTCTTCTATTTTTTTAGTTTCTAAATTTACTATTGGCATTTCGAAAAACCATGGAGCAATTTTAGATGTACTTACAGTTTTACAGTATGTTATATTACTTATCCCAGAATACTCTGCATAAATATTTCCTTCCCATCCAAAACTCCTTATATTATGGCCATGTTCCCAACATTCTCTGAATATCTGTTTAGTAGGGTGATTTTCCTCATGCCCTTGTAAATTTAACCAGTAATTTATTGACAGTTTCATCCTCCTTAAGTCCAGTGGCATTTCTCCAGTAATCACTTGAAGAGCAGGAACTGGAGATGTTCGAAAAGCACCACTACATATCCTAAGCGCTTTGGCTTGGATTCTATCTAAATCTAACAACAAAGAATTTGCAGCTGATTTATAAACAATACATCCATAGTCCAACACAGATCGAATTAAAACATCATATATTCTTTTCAAGGATGAGCTAGTTGCCCCCCAGTCATTCCCTGACAAACATTTCAATATATTAATACCTTTTTTACATTTATCAATAATCTTCTGCATATGTATCTTAAATGAAAGTTTTTCATCAAACCATACACCAAGGTACCTTATCATATTTACCTGTTTCAATTCATGCCCATATAATCTAAGATCTACTGTTGGATTATCCCTTTTCCTTGAAAAACATAATACTTGTGTCTTCTCAACAGACAAACGAAACCCCCATTCGTGTGACCATCTTTCTACCGTTTTAATTGCTGATTGCATTCTATTTTTTAAATAACTAAGATTTCCTCCTCTCACCCATAATGCCCCATCATCTGCATATAATGCTTTATTAATTCTAAAATCTATATTATCAAAAATATCATTAATCATTATATTAAAAAGCACTGGACTACATACACTACCTTGTGGAGTTCCATTTTGTATATCATAAATGTTTGAATAATTTACCCCAACTCTTACTTCTATTTTTCTATTCTTTAAAAAATCCTTAATCCAATTAAACATTTTTCCTTTGATTCCCATTTTATTCATCTTAATTAATAAACCCTCCTTCCAAAGCATATCATATGCTTTTTCAATATCAAAAAATGTAGCCAAGAGAATTTCTTTATTTACCTGAGCCTTTCTTATTTCATTTTCTAAACAAGCAATTGGATCTACTGTTGTCCGTCCACTTCTAAAACCACTCTGATAAGGGGATAAAAGATCTCTTTTTTCTATTTCATACATTAATCTCCTAGTTATCATTCTCTCCATCAATTTACATAAATTAGAAGTAAGAGCTATAGGCCTATAACTTTTAACCTCTCCTTTATCCTTACCTGGCTTTAATATTGGTACAATGATTGAATGCTTCCAGCTTAAGGGCAATTCACCTTGTTTCCATACTTTATTGTATAACTTTAAAATTATTCCTTTAGCATCATCTGATAAATGTTCAATCATCCTATAACATATACCATCTTTACCTGGAGATGTATTTTTAACTCCTATCAATGCTCTATTAATTTCAAACAATGTAAATTCTTTATCTAAAATACTTCCATCAATCTCTTTTCTATTTAAAATTTCTCTATTATCTTCAATCATTTCCAATCTCCATGATAATTCTTCATTTGATAAATTTTTTGAACTATGCAACTTCACAAAGGACCTTGCAAACATCTCTGCTTTTTCCTTGTTTGTTATAGCTTCACACTGATCATCTTTAATTATAGGTAAAGAAAAATCCCTTCTAATTCCTCCCATCTTTCTAATCATTCCCCAGATCTCATTTATTTTAACGTCCATTCCAATTGTACTACAAAAACTTCTCCAATAATTCTTTTTTGATAGTTTAACTGTTCTCCTAACTTTAGATTGTGCTTTTTTGTATAATATTAAATTATCAAATGAATGATTTATTTTTAACTTTTTAAATGCTTTATTCCTAACTTTAATAGCTTCTTTACATTCATTGTTCCACCAAGGAACCATTTTCTTTTTCTTCAATCCAGTAGATTTGCAAATGGCCTTTTCTGCAGATTCGTATATTATATTTGTAATCATTGAATTTAATTCTTCAATATTATTGCTTAAATTTGGCATAATCTCCATAAACATGTCACTTGCTATCTTTTTGTACATTTCCCAATTAGCTTCCCTCATTCTCCATTTAGGATACCAATTTTCTTCAACTGCTACTTTAAAATTATTCAATTTAAGCAGAATAGGATAATGATCACTTCCAAGGGAGTTATCATTCATTACTTCCCATTGACTTATTCCTGCTATCTGATCTGAGACTATAGTAAGATCAATTGCAGATTCTACTCCATGCCCTACATCAAATCTAGTACCTCTTCCATCATTTAGACAAGTTAAGTTATAATCATCCATAAATTCCTCAATTATGTTTCCATTTTCATCATTCCTTTTACTTCCCCATAAGGTATTATGAGCATTAAAATCTCCACATAAAATATTTTTAACATTTTCCTTCACATAAATACTATCCAGTATTTCTCTACTTATTTTTTTACATGGATTATAATAATTTATTATATTAAATTTTGATTTACTAATCCATACCTCAATCCCTATTACTTCTATTTCTTCATTTATATTTAAAACTTTATAATTAATTCCCTGCTGAACAAATATGGCAACACCTCCTCCTACATTTGGGTTTCTATCTTTACGTAGTTCAATATATCCACTAAGAATAAAATCAAGTGATGGTTTTAACCAGGTTTCTTGAATACATACTATATTTGGTTTAACATTCTGTCTTTCAATAAAATATTTTAATTCTTGGCCATTAGCAATTAAGCTTCTTGCATTCCACTGTAATATGGATAAGACCATCAATTGTCACCACTCCTGGACTGTTGACTTTCATTAATCCCTGTTAAAACTGCACTGATTGACTCAAAAGACAGGTCTTCCATCTCAAGGTATTTTTCTGCTGCTTTGATTATTATTTTAATTCGCTCTGTTCTACTATCTGTCTGAGCTGAACAATTTATTACTTCCACAATAAATGCAACAAATTTATTTTTATCCACAATCATTGTATTTCCTGAGGTATTCAGGCTCTGGGTTTGCTCTGTTTTTTGAGGTGGAGTGTGAGGCACAGAAATACTTTTAGCATTAACATTTGAGTTACTTACCTTTTTAACTGCATCTGCATAGGTAACTTTTTCTTTGACACGTATATTTTGTACCTGTACTGCTCTTTTATGAGCTTCACATCCTTTAAATGCAGCACTGTGTTCCCCACCACAGTTACAGCACCTTAACTTAGTTCCTTCAGAACATTTCCCATATTCATGCTCCCCTCCACACTTGGAACACCTGGCCTTAGCTCTGCAAGCAGCAGCAATATGTCCGAACCTCTGACATTTGTAACACCTGGTTGGTGGAGGAATGTATTGCCTAACTGTATAGCTGACAAACCCAATCATCATTTTTTCAGGTAATCTATCTTCTTCTAGTACTAACATAACTGATTTACTAGGACTTTTAACTCCTTCTCTTGTAGCAAACAGACGTTTCACTTTAATCACTCGAGCTCCTTTTATATTACCTTTAATCTCTTCCTCCGTCAAATCAGTTGATACTCCATATATTACTCCCATTACTTTTCCTCTTTCCTGCCATATTTGCGGCTTGATTGTTTTTCCCAACAACGTCTTGCTTCTCATTAGTCCCTGCACCTGATCTCTATCTCTGCATAATACCAATAGATTGCCATCTCTTAGCGTTTTGACTGTATTCACTTCACCTACTATTTTATATATTGCCTCACTTATCTTTAACGGATTCAATGCACATGGGTTCTGGAATCTAAGAATCACTTTCATTTCATTTGTATTTTCCTCTCTTTTTTCTTCATCAGATTCAAAGCCTTTCCTTTTCTTATTTCCTCGACTCACTGTTTGCCAGTTTCCTGTTTTACCACTTCTATTACAATAATCACTACTCAAACTACAATTATCCGAGTCATCTAATTCTTCGCATTCTTCCATCTTACTTCCTTATTTAAAGTTATCTACAACTAACTCCAAATTACACCTCCGTCACTTTAACTTCAACAAAACAAATTTTTGCTCCCCCAGCGTCTGCCGCTAACAGCCTCTCTCACTGTAGACCAGCCGAAATCGCGGACCCAGCATGACCCCATACCACTATATATGTATGTATGTATAAATATATATATATATATATATATATATATATATATGTCACAAGACTAAAATTTTCAACTCGATACCATTATTCAGGAATAGATACTTGATAGATACTTGATATCATTTTTGATACAAGGATAAAAACAGCACATTTAACAGAAATAATTTTACTAATAAATAAAATGCAATAAATAAATACACTAATAAGAATGATATTAGGTTGTATGCTGTGCACATTGTTAAGCTTTATAAAAAAAATATGAAATAAATGTTCCTTTCTTGGCTATGCTTTACACACACAATGACACTAGCCAAACCAGTTAACAAATAAAAATAAATGCTGTGTTCTGGGAGGGAAGAGCATACCTTGGGTTTGAGCTGCTTAATAAGTTGTTGGAACCCAGGTTTCTACACAGTTAAATAGGAACTTGATCCATACATATGTACTCTGCCACAGCTCTGTTTATTTTCATAGCTTCTGGAGACGTGGCCTCATATTTTCGTTGTTTTGTCAAACATGGACGGTAGAGTCGGCTTTTTGGATGCACGTCTAATTTTCTCCGCTTTATTCTGTGACTTCAAGAGAGAAAATAACTCTGTTCTGTGGCATCAATACTTTTGAAAATGAGTATTGTATCCATACACGTTTTAGTTTCGATACCTTCGACAACCCCAATATGTATATATATATATATATATATATATATATATATATATATATATATATACCAAACATACACAGTTCTTCACTAGACCTGTGTATACTTTAGTATATTCTGCTTTAAGATGAGTGTTATATTTTCTTTTCTCTCTGAAATGAGCTTTTGGAACTTGGGATGTATGCATATGCATATATATGCATATTTTAGACTACCATTTGTTTAAGGATATTTGATCTGTTTATTCTTTATCTTTTACATTTAAGAGTTACATATTATCCCCAATAAATGTATTAGTGATGCGTGTCTCTAAGCTTCTGTTACACATACTGTTCATAGTGCGAGTTCTCAAATCCCATTAACTACATATTTGTTTACAGATATGTTCACATTTACAAAAAAAAAAGATAAAGAGACAAATTACTTTTCTCTGTTTAGTTTATATTCAATATGGAGGATATTAAATGTAAGTTGAAATGTAATAGCCATATGTCAAATAATTCCACACAAGATTTGTTTTAACCAGTATTTTTAATGACATTATAAACTATCGTATAACTCTGGGGGGAAAGTACAAGTTCCTTTCAAAATAAATCTCAGTATTATACAGTTTTATTTAGAGAAAATATAACTTAAATGCAGCTGAACTCTCAAAAGAAACAGCAGCTCTCCATCCCATGCGTGAGATGCGACAGTAACGCACTTGCACGGGTAATAAGAGGCGTTTAACCACACTTACCAGCAGATGGCATGTATTTACAAACACAACAATTCAAATCAAAGTATTAGTTTTCATTAATGGGGGCGGCATGAACACAGGATGGATCCATAACAGAGCAGCAGGATATTAGATGTACAAATAATAGAGACACATTGTGTTAAATAAAAGATTGCTGCACCATATCAATTTAAAGTAAAGCATAGAGTGGGACAGCATTGTTCTAGAAAAACAGAAATGAGGGGTGTAGAAGTCATCATAAACCTTTTTCTATTTCAACTGAAGTCAGTTTTTTCAGCATCAAACATTCACCATTTCTTTGAACTTTCAATAACAAGTTAGCCTTTTAGTGCTTTGTATTATTTTAAGCAAGTCAGTTCCATGTCTCCTTTCAGTCAAACGCAAAGGCTTCTCTCCTTCACTGAATAATCAACTTTACTTTCTAACAGCAAGTTAATAACTTCATTGTTAGGAATTCAATTTTTTTACATTTTGGTAAATTCAGGGGTTCAATAGATTTTCCTTATTCTTTCAAAAAAAGAATCACCATATTTTTTGTTTATATTGTCCACAGCTTTTTTTCTTTTAAAAAAAACCAAAATGACCACAACACCAATATGTTTAGTTAAATATATTTATATCTAAAGTTCAAAAAACCTCTATAAATCTTAGGGATTCATAATTGAATCTGTTTTCATTTTCCTTACTGCCATAAACCTACATTAGGTATTTTAACTTGCGTAAACTAGAAAACGATTATAGTTCCTCCCTCACGTAGACGACAGTAGTTTATTGTACTTGTGCATTTTTTGTTTCCAAGTTTTTTTATTCTCATATATTACCTCATAGTTCCAAATTATTAAAGTTAAAATGTTTAAGATAAAACAGAATTAAAAAAAAATTATAATTGTAAAATAATTACCACAAAAGCTTGCTTTGCCAAGTGTGAGACCTTCATTAAACAAAAGGTGAAACAAGCTATACAATACATGTGCAATTATACTGCATAATAACATCTGTACTTTAAATATTAACAATTTTAGAGTATGTACAGGATAATTTGACATACAGAATTGATAGTGTCATAGTTAAATGACAAAAAACATAATTAAAACAGTAGATATTTACAAGATCCTCATGGCCAGCCAGTTGTTGTTGGAAACAGGAGATGATAAATTGAGATAGGAAGTAGCGCTCTATGAAGGAAAACCGTTAAGAGCTAAAATATTGGACAGAAACCATCTCTGACTGCGTACCAGACTGCCATCTCATGACCTCCACCGTCTGTATCACATAGAGACAGCTTCTTTAAAAAGACGAGTTAACAACACAAATAAGATTTAAAAATATATCTTCCACAACAGTTCACACACAGATTAACCACAACCAACCTAGCTTATATTGCTGATCAACCTTTCTAATGCATGTACTGCTATTACCTTTTTCCTACCACGAAGATTAAACAAATTACCCCTCTGATCAACCTCACGCACATTATAGTGTGCAGACAAGTTATACTTGGTTTATTAAATCCATCTCTATGAAGCTGCTTCCTTTTATTAAAAGGATTTTATTTATACCCTTACAAGGCAAAAATATCTACTATATTCTCATATTTACATAAAGTCTCTGCCTGCATCTCACCAACAAAGACATGGAACCGGTTCTCTGTGACACGTTATTCCTCAAAGCCTTACAGATTCCAGAAGTCTGTGCAGAAACCAAACAAATGATGCACGGATAAAAACAAGCCTGAAAGGCTCAGGGGAGAAACATGCTAAATGATGGAAGTGATTAAATTATATACATGCATCTGCGAGGTGGTGCTGTAATGAATGAAACAAAAAAAAAGAACAAATGAGATCAAGAACTAAGAGGCGTTGTTGCCTTGTACCTGTAAAAATGAGGAAAACCGAATTGAAACCCCCACCGAACCTTTACATTCTCCAGCTGTCTACCATGTGGGCATCATGTCTGGGAACCAGACGCGACCCAAATGCTTCGACACCTCCCAGTGGATATCGTCCAGCTCGTAACGGTGATCAGGTACCAGCACTTCCTCCATGATGGACAGCTGTTTCAGTCTGTCTCCACACATCTTCACAAACTCCACGAAGGCGCTGCAGGACACTTCGCACTCTCCCAGGCCTATGGCGGACAGCTGCGTGCAGCGCTGGGCGATGCGGATGAGCTCCTCGTCCAGGGGCCGCAGCCCGTTGGCGCACACCACCAGCTCAACCAGACGGGGGCAGGTGAGCCCAACCCGGCCCAGCACGTCTTTGCTGACGGAGCGGCCGAAGTACAGGTGTGTGACGGGGATTTCGTCGCGGAAGAAAGGGTCGAACTCTTCCTCGTAGAGGTAGAAGTACATGACCAGGTTGAATTTGGGGGAGTGGCGCACCATGGCGTCCCAGCTGCTCTTCTTGATAGTGTGGAACTGCTGGCCTGGGTTCTCACTGACCACGTCGATGCGAAGGTGCTCCAGGTGAACATGCTTCTCTGAGGAGAGGGCGATGAGGAGTTCATCACTCAATAAGTGGTAGTTCAGAGCCAGTTCTCTCAGGCCATGGCACTGATCAGCCACACACATGATGCCTGGAAACAGGAGGACAGAACCTGTTGGAATCTACTGCACAATGCCATGGTAGAACTGTTACAATCCAACCACAACCTGCAGCATATTTACAAGAATGTCATGTCTTAGTCATGCAAAGTAGTCAAGAAGCATTAAATAAAAGGAAAATTAGACTAAAAAGATCTAATTAATCTACCTTCAAGTGAAGCGGAAACCTCACACATCTATACATAGCATCCCCATAGAGACACATAGCGGTGGCAGAATCCTGCTGTGGGGATGCTGTGATTCAGCAGATAAGATGGTCAGAGATGATTTCAGATTAAAAATAAATAAAAAACAAAAATTCCCCCAAAGTTCTCCAATCTCAGCCACCCGGACTATGCAGCCAGAGTAATAATTGACGTTTAATTAGCCCAGTTAGGGTTCTCACCAGGATTTTTTTTTTTTTTTTTATGTCCCTTTGCTAGTTAACCCCACTCCATTTTTTTCCCCTCATCCTTTCTCCATGTTGGAGGTGAAATCTTTCCATAATAACCAAACTATATGCTTGACCCAGAGATGCTCTGATCCGCCTGCAGTCGCAGGAAGGCAGCAACACACCGGCAATGTTGCATTGTAGTTGGTTAAAAATAAAAATATTCTGACCATCAGTCTGTTTGGCTTGACAGATGGGTTGTTTGGGAATCTTTTCGTAACCTGGTGACCTCACCCCTGCTTTCAGAGATGTCTGCAGGCGGGGCGGTAGGTCATGTGTTCACCTGCCTGCAGGCGCTCAGCATGAGTCGCTGGCAGAGTGAAAGGTGCAAGGTTCAGGTTTCTACAGCACTTCTCACATGCATGTGCAAATTAGAATGTAAAGGTGTTTTTAAAAAAAACACAGTTTCTGCAGCTGTTATGCTCATTAAAGTCTATGTAATAGCCCAATTTCAGCGTCATTTTGACAACTTTCGATGTAAACGGTTTGTGCTGAAATATATTGGAAAGAGCCATATGGGGAGGGTCCCAAGAGGTCAGTCACAGGGCCGACATGTTCATAAAAATTGTACGCAACGACCCGCTACAACAGAACCCTTCTAGTCAACGCATATCTGTACACCAAGCTGAGACATGCAGCTGTTAATACAGCGACATGCTGTAACTACAAATAACTGCTTAAGGAAGCCTGAATATCAATGAGCTCCAACCGTTTCCACCCTCACTTTGTAACAAAATGTTAAAAACACTGAAGATATTTTGTGTTGCAGTTTTAACATGAGAGAAAGTTAAAAAAAAAAAAACCTTGAGGAATTTTACAGCCTTTCAAAGACAAACTTTACAACAATTTACCATCTATGTTATCAATTTGGACGACATTAGCTATAAAATGGCAATTTGTTTTTTGTTTCAGGGCATTTAAGAGGAAACTTGGTGCCCATTCTAATAACAGCTTTCAGGAAATTATTTCTGATGATTGTGAGTCTAGAGAAGACTGGACCAAACTACATAAAATATCAGTTTGGACTCATGTATGTGAGCTGTATGTAGTTTTATCTGAACTCTTCCTTTAATATGATGAACTCTCCAAGAGGACTTTTATGTTGAATTTCCCCAACATAAATGAACTAAACTATATTTATCTTAGAAAAAAATTATGTTCTCAGCGATAATGAGTCAGTCATTAATAATTAACAGCAATAAAGCAAAGCTTGTGTTGCGTTAGTACCTGCAGGAGAAACGTGAGGGCAGCTGCTCATTTTCAGCAGCTTGAGTGTGTCGCTGTTATTGGCCACCAGGACTTTAAGAGAAGGGTCATCCACAGGCGTGTCGTCGATTTTCAGAGAGGACAGGGATTTGGAGTTGACAAAAACCACCGTCAGAGCAGAAATAAAGTGGGACTGTGGAAGGACAATAGAAAAAGAGACATTTAGTGAAGCAAACCTGCAGAAATACTGAGACTTAAAGCTGTTATGGTTTAAAACTATAAGGATGCTTTTCTGTTGGTTTTATCTGCACCAAAGTATGAGAATATTTTCAACCTAATGGTTAAACAAAGGTTGTTTTTTTTTTTTTTTTAAGTTGAAATGGGATAAATAATAAGATACTGTAATAAAATATTGATTAGCAAAGACTGTGACCACACTAATCTAAGTCTGAAACCATTTTACCCAACTTATTGATGAGAAACATGTTGCTTTTAAAAGCGCTGCCACTTGAAACAACTAATTAAATGCTCTTTAGTGCTTGCTGCTTGTTTCCAGGGAGATTGGTTTGAAAAATAAAGCATCAAAGCGAATAAAATTTTTTTAAAAAGTCAAGTTTAATTAGTATAAGTTGAACTAATGAAACTACAGACGGGACAGTTTAAAATCCAATAAAATAACTGTTTATGATCATTTATACCTAAACGAAAAGGACGAGTTGGTTAAAGAGGAGCATGCAGGGACCGAGGACGACTGGATGAAAGTGATGTTCAGTAATTAATTATTAATCTAAAGCAGAGAGCCAATCAGAGTCTTTAATTGTTTTAGGTTCTGTAAATCATGCAGGACACTAAAGCAAGCAGATTTTAGGAGTGATTAAATTAAGTTTTCAATGACTGATTATTTTTCTTCGTTTTCTTGTAAGCAATACAACAACCAATCTTTTATCTACCAAAAGTTGGACACAACCACATCCTCTCCAGCTCTCTGCTTCATCTAGTCTACAAGGATTTTACATTTCCCAAGGAAATTGTCAGATTAAATCCCATGGAAGAGGTACCCAATCCGTACCGGATGTCCGATCCGAACCATCAGCTCATTTGCGCAAGCACATATACATCCTCTTGATTAAAAATGTTTTTCCATCCTTAAAAATAACAAGCGCACTAAACTAGAATGTGTTGAAGGTTAATAATGCATTTCCTGATAAAATAAACACATTCAAATCCTATTATAATCACCTGTCTGTGCTGGATAGGGATCCTAGTCTACTTTCTCTATGTTTTTTGGCTTTGGATTTAAACAGAAATCTAGTCTTTTTGAGTTTTATGTTTTCCTTTATGGTATATAGTGGGTAATCTAAAGAAAGAAACAGCTAAAATGCAGATAAAAATGGTGAAATCATATTTTGTGGGACTGCTCTGAGCATGTCCGATGATGATGTCAGAGAAGCAGTTTAACGGAGAAAATGTAAAAAGCATCAAATTGTCTCAGAAAAGTCAGAAAGAACGTTTTAAAGATTTGTATTAGCATTGTTTAGTGATTTAAGGGTAAAAATATGTACTTTTAGTACCATAATTATATTATCTATGGTAACCTGGATGTATATATGCTTGGACATTCACAAATGAGCCGATGGTACAGATTGTGCTTCCGGTACGGATCAGGAAGTGACAGTCAGCGCCAAGCCATCCAACCAATGGAAACATTTCTACATAGGAAACCGTCCATAACGCTCCTCAGCTGAAGCCCAAACACACTTCAGCTGAATCTTCCCGCATTGGAAAAGCTCAGATCTCCTAAAAAAAATTTATAAATAAAAAAGTTACTCTGCTTCATCTTATCCAACAGAAGCACCAAATACCATTTCCCTGCTCAGCACCAATTTTCCATTTCCTAGGTGGTCTAAGCTGTCGACTGATTTTTTTACTGATTCCGTTTGTTTTTTTTAAGGGACCAAAAACATTTTCTGTAGATTCTTAGCTGGAAGGTTTTTTTCATCCATCAAAAAAATAATAATATGGATTTACAGAATATGATTAAAAATGTTGATATTAATTGGGCCAAAGACGTGCATAAAGTACATGCTCCTGGTTTGCTTAGAAGCTGAAAAAGTCTTAGTTTTAATGAATTTAATCAATTAATTGCAGTCAGATGTCTCTGAGTTTGACCCGTCTGTTTTCATTCAGCCAATCAGGGGATCCTGCATTGATTGTGATCCTTTTTGTCAATTAACTAGTGCATCTCCTCTTCCTGCCGAAGGCTGGCTGAATTTACAGCTTTGACTTCTCACTCAGCTCTGTGTTTGGATTGACAGCCACTGCTGATGCTGCCCTGCCTGCCGGTCAACCAAGCCCTGCTATGTGCTATAAAATACTCCGATCAGATCCCTAACTCATAAAAAAAAAAAAAAAAAAAAGAATTGACCAGCTAACCTTTTCCCTTTCTGTACTATTTCATAAAAAAATATAATAATAATAAGTACTTTTGTCTGATTTTATAGTTATTTTAAAACTTTGCAATCCATATCTTATAAAATTATGCTTTACTATTCTCTCTCCATTTAATTATTCCTAACATCTATTCTTAAACTTCATCAATGTTAAATATTTGTTGTTAGTTTTATTAAAATGCTGTCATTTTTTCTTGTTTATTCTGTTTGATTATAATTATATATTTTCTCACCAATCTGTCAGTTCTCAGCCTCAGTAAAACACTGCAGTCCTTGTATGAAAAGCCTCTGCTTATAAAGCTTTATTAATTGGCTGATTGATTTACCACCGACTCTGCTATTAAACAAACCAAATCCATTTAAGAATGGATGATAAAATGGTTTAGCAAACAGCTTCACCTGCAAAGCCAACCTTTGCTGCCTTCTGTTCAAATCATTCTGGTATAAAAGCCTTTACTTAAAGGAATAGTACACCCAAAACATGATTAGCCTTCATTTTCTACTCACCCCCATGCTGAACAAAACTCTGGAGTACTTTTTTGATATCTCAAATGCATCTGGAGATCTGGGAGGCTTCTTGCTGTCTGCTGACATTCAAATAATGGAGGTCTATGGCGCCCGAGACAGAAAGGTCCATAAAAGTCCACAAAAACGTGTCAATATTCCTCCATACTGCTCGTCCAATGTAATCCAAGTGTCCTGAGTTGGTAGCATCCAGAATTTACTCGAAACGAAGTCATTTAGAACGTTTTAGAGCCTAAACAGTAGTGTATAGGATTTCCTAATAGCGCCCCCATGCGCGCTCACGATTCTACGGAAGCCGGCAGACCAAACCGGAAGAAAGTGCGCATTCAGCGTCTGCTCTGCCGATAATGCAAGCGTAGAAGAAGAAATGTGCTGTTTACCTGTGCAAAGAAAGAAACAACGAAAGAAAAATGTCTGAGGACTTCAGTGTTGAGGAAGAGCATGAGTTCTTTGCCGAGCTGAATGCGCTGGTTTGGTCTGCCGGCTTCCGTAGAATCGTGAACGCGCTATTAGGAAATCCTATACACTACTGTTTAGGCTCTAAAACATTCTAAATCACTTCGTTTCGAGTAAATTCTGGATGCTACCCACTCAGGACACTTGGATTACATTGGACGAGCAGTATGGAGGAATATTGACACGTTTTTGTGGACTTTTATGGACCTTTCTGTCTCGGGCACCATAGACCTCCATTATTTGAATGTCAGCAGACAGTAAGAAGCCTCCCAGATCTCCAGATGCATTTGAGATATCAAAAAAGTACTCCAGAGTGTTGTTCAGCATGGGGGTGAGTAGAAAATGAAGGCTAATCATGTTTTGGGTGTACTATTCCTTTAACTTTAAGCAGTGATGTACTCTCAGAGATAAAATGTTAAAGAAAACAAAGACAAAATTTGACATTTTAATCTGTTAAGTGGAGAGATTTTCAGGCCTAGACCTTCTCGCGGGCATACAGCATCAATCAGAACAGCCTCATTTCATCAATTGAGACATCTGAGGTCTGGGTGGCTGAGTTATGGCTTCCCTACAGCCTTACCTTAGGCATCTCCATGAAGCTGGGCCTGGCTGTGGATATGAGTCCCAGAGTTTTCAAAGAGCAGTTCACCAGCTGAGAGAGGATGTCACACGCTGCCTCTGCAGACTCTCTGCTGCTGTCCACCTGCATGTCACACTCAGAAAGTTAAACCCTCTCTTTGAACAGCGGACGTGAATCCATCGCAATGTGTGCACTTTAACTGAAACCCTCTACCTGTCTTACCTTGAAGCTGACGTACTGGAGGTGGTTGGAGTGTTTTTTGATGATCTGTTTGATTAGATCTGGGTGTGTGGCCTTCAGGTAGGAGCTGGCTGGCTGGTTCAGCTCAAACTCAAAGCAGCGCCACAGCTCTGGCATGTGGAAAGCCTGATTCCAGCCCCGGCATACCTGGAGAAAAATACACTCATTAGTAGAGACATCGGATTTAACATGAAAGCTTTCTGACTTTCACACCAAAATAAATGTCCAACTTTACTGAAGGAGACAACACCAGCTACAAGTGTGGGCAGACTGGGATTATGATCTTAAGCCACTTTAAGACACTCTGAAAGCACGTCTGCTAGGCCATAAATGATGAAACCAACCGTATCTGCTCCATTGTTCCATGAAATCTTCAGTAAATAAAGGTGTGACTGCCAGACTATACTGGAATTTAGGCTCACATGAAAGTTCTCCGGGATTTATTATCAGCAATCAATTGCCTACCTTTCACCAATCAGAGTGATGTCAATCTGAACCTGCATAACGGTTGTATAGCCCTTCACACCTTGATGATTTAGACAGCGCATGCCAGACATACAAAAATTCTGGCAAAAATGCTGGCATACGTTGGATAAGTTATGTGTACGTTTTATATAAGTTATAAGCATGCTGAAACATGCTGGTACACGTCGACATACGGCAAGTACGTCAAGGTATGCCAGCGTATGCCAAACATAAGTTAAAGGTAAGTTATCTGATCGTTGACATACGTTAAGTCTAAGTTACTCATAAGTCGTTGCGTCCAGCTTATCCAGAAACAATGAGTAACTTGTGCATAACTGATGCGTAACTTATCAAGAACTTATCTCCAACACATATCAACGTATTTCACGTGTTCCAGACGTCCACTGAACGTGTTTCTAACATATAGCTATTGTTTAATGGCGTATGTTTTGGTATGAGAGGGGGTTCACGGGAGGAAACTGTCAGTACTCCTCCAGACTTCATCCTCATCATAGGGAGAGCAAGAAGGTGAGTGTGATGGATCCTCCTTGCGTTCACGCCCATGACCAACAAGCCTCCTAGCAGACATGAAGCTGCTTTTCTTTCTATTTCTTCTTTTTTTTTGGCAGGCAGTAAACAGCAGCTAGGTTAATCAAATCAATCACCCCGGGTGCATCGCTGCTCCCCTCCGTTGGACATTAATTCTAGAATATTATATGTATAGGCCCAAAATAAAAATAAAAAATACATAGAAAGTTCAGGGTATGCCAGCGTTTTAGAACATTCTGGGACGTTGGTCATACGCTGCTAAATCTGCAAGGTGTGACAGGGCCCCAGTTCAGTTCAGTTTTTTTAGAGATCCAATCACTGTGATATGCAAATGATTACCTTAATCCTGACTAAATCCCTCCTAACCTGAGAAAATTTTTCATTGCAAAAATACCTCTAGCTCAGATCGACTTCATGGACCACGATCAGTTAAATCTAGACCTAGACTTTGACTAGGCCATTCTTTACTGCTTTTCCTGTATGCTGATGTTTTTGTCCCGCCATGAAGTGAACATTTAAACAACTCTCTAATCTATCAAGGCTTACTAAAGAATATTTATCTCACTTCTAGCTCAATCTTTCTAGTATATCTCATATGACGCCAAAATGTGAAACATTGCAGTGGGGTAAGGACTTTAATAGTGATAATAATAATCAGAATATTAATGCAACATCTACAAAGAGCAGAATCAGTGTGTAATCAATGCTATAAGGATACCTGAGAAGCATAAGCCCTGTCCAGCAGCGGGAGGTACTGGAAAATGTGAAGCAGGAGCTCCTGTGGCAAACACTCCCAGCTGGCTGCCTTCTCCTCCTCCTCCAGTTCCTCCTCTCCCCCCTGCTTAGCGGACCATTTGATAGTCTTCTGACCCCCCCAGCTGGGGCCTCCTCCTTCCTCCTGCTCATTCTCTTGGAAACTTCGTTTCATTCTAGGAGAATGGAATATTGAGTTTAAAACAAACCACGGGCAGAATAAAATCATCAATCCATAGATCACTTTACACTCAGTTAGAGTCTTGAAATCAGTATGAAAGAGGTCGTTATATTAAAATTCACTTTGAACACTAACAGACCACCTTTAACTTTGATCATTGCACCACCCGCCGCGCCGCTAAGTACGCTGGCGTGTGAAAGAGGCGAACCCATTCTATCTCTAGCTTCACAATGAAAACATTTGTACTCACAGGTCACGCCTCCCTCTCAATTTCAACACTAAAACATGTTAGATACAGTTGACGCCGAAAGTATGTCTAAAGCCATATCAAATGGACAGAAATGTTTATTAATGTCGATAAAACAGACGTTAAAACACACATAAACACGGATAACTAGCTTAAAAACACGCTGGGGTTTAGCTAACTATTATTAGCAAGTTGCTAATAAAAAAAGTAAAGTAAAAAAAAAAAAGAGAGATAGAAAATCAATTTACAACAAAGTTTATGTTTTGAGTTTCACTTTGTCTGTTTATCTCACCTGGCTTTCAGCTCCACTGTTGGTTGTTTATTTACAGCGGATCAACCGGGACCGACAAAATAAAACTGCGTACGTGCTGGCCAAGCGATCAAACACATTGGACCGTACGACAACACGGTGTTAGCCGAACTTTACTGAACACCAACACCAAAGGGTTCCTAGTGGAGATCTTCAAAAAAGTCTTCTGGTTTTCCAGACGCCTGACCTAGTTTCGACCCAATAACTCTGCTTCAGTGCAGCACTCTGTCGGCCAAAGATGGCGTTTGTGTTGCTATACGGATCGGGCGCTGCAGCTATAGTGAACGATCAGCAGGGGGCGCACGAGTCCCCCATAGTGGTGTCAACAAGAATCTCTTCTTCTTGAATTTTTTATGGCGGTTGGCAGAAACGTTAGGTGAGCATTACCGCCACCAACTGCTAAGGGGTGTTACATGATGTGGTTGATGCAAAGAAATAACTATAACATAGCAAATGTTATATATTTATGGAATCAGAAATGTTTTCTGTCTTCCTACTTTATTTCTATTTACTAAATGTTTAATACACAGTCATACATGTAAAGACAATTTCTGAAGGGAATGTAAAACCACAATACCATTACAGTGCAATACTTGCTCTGATGTTAAATGTAATTTATTAATAGCTTTTTTATTTTTATATTGATTTTTAACTATCTGGGAAAAAAAGTAACATGATAGCCTAAATAGAATATAATGCATTCAAAGCCAAATAATATCAAGGAGTTTAGGACAGGGCAGCTTGTGATAATGTCAGAGATAGAGACCGTCCCGAGAACTTTACCACAGAGTTTATCACGTTTGAAATTTCTTCCATGTTAAAGGGATTTTAATATGGCTAAAATATAAGTCTGTTTACTTTATTCAAGATATTTTAAAACCAGCTGCATCTCTTCTTTCCTTTCATTTTTTAAATATAAACCTCTAATTTTTATTATTCATGTTTATTCTCTCTAACTTCAACTTTATGACAGTGCAGTGTACTTTTTCTTCCTCCTCATGTAAATCATTTTGAGTAGTCATGCTAATAAAATGTTCTATAAATGTAAACTTGCCTTGCGTTTATGGGTGAATAAACTAAAAGTTAAAAAAGGAAACCCTAAACAACTATCCATTCAAATGGGAAGTTAAGAGTTGTTAAAAAATGTAGACGCAAAATCCTTTGGACGCTAATATTCTGACTGAATAACACCGTCTGATTAGGATGACCTCAAACATTCAGATGATCCTCTTCTTATGTCTGTTGGTTTCATCTGTGTTGTAAGTTTTGTGTTTTCTTTTTTCCACTTATATGTGAAACTAAAGATGTTTTGGTGGATCTCCATATTGCCCAGAATATGGTTTTATAGTAATAGTTGAACTTTATTGATCTCACATTGGAGAAGTTTACCTCTGCATCTAACCCATCCACTTGGGGAGCAGTGGGCTGCCATTGTGTGGCGCCCGGGGAGCAATCAGGGCTTAGGGGTCTTGCTCAGAGACCCAGAGTGGCAGTCTGTTGAAGTGGGGCTCGAACAGAGAACCTCTGGATTCCAAGCTCTATCGCCTAACCACTAGGCACCCTCTCTCCTCCATAACCCCAAAATTAAAATGTTTAAAAACAATCATTGAGTTAAAAGCTTAAGTGTTAACCAGAGTGAGTTTGTAGAGATGTCAAAAATCATAACCAAATTGCTCCTGAACAGTTTTTTTTAGTGATATGATGATGAAAATCTTAACTGCAATTTTAATGCCCCAAATCTCTCTTCTTCAGTAATTTTCACCAAAACTATTTTGCTCTGCAGTGTAGAGGACAATTTATAAAGATAAAATGGCAAAGCTGAGCCTTTAGTTAAATCTCACTTTTTATGCAAAAAACTTCAGGTAATATTAATGTATAACTTGATAAGCTGATGCATAGTAAACAATGTTTTTAATGAATATATCTGTCATTGTTTAGATATTTACTTTAACATCACTATAAACTGACATTGTTAAAGGGAATAAAAAAACAAAACAGAAAACTGTTCAAATCCCTTGACAGTAGATGTGTTGATATAGAATCTGGTGTTTGTGTTTTTTGATGAGTGAGGCCTGATGTTCATTTTTCCTCCCCTGTTATTTCTGGCTAGTTTCTTGGCAGCAAAAATACCAGATGAGGAAAAAGAAAGGCAAAAGTCCCAGAAATTATGCCCAAAGTTTGAGCTGAAGCTAAAACAGAGAAATATTAAAATGGGACGGATTTGCAGATTGACATTCCACCCAGAGGCAACAATTTAGAAGACAGGCAATTCAAATTCAGTAGTTAAACATATATCTTTTTTTATAAAAGTTTCTATTTTTTCTTGTTTTTATGGTTTGTAGTTATGATGTGTAGGCCGTTCCAACAAGCTAAAGGTTAAACTCTCTTTCATTCATTATCAGCCTTGAGACATTTATTAAATTCACATTCTGCCACCTGAGAACATTTTCTAAAGACAAACATGCGTCAAACAAATAATACACCCCTGATGTGCATAAAGTCAACACAGTCTGGCTTCATGAATACATCTTGCCAGTCTGAAAACAGAATTTATGACCTCCAAGCCACACCTCATTGTTATCTGACACACACACAGCATTTAGAAAGCCGTAACAGAAAGATAGTTTACTCTGCTGACAGGCCTGTAAGGAAGTTCAGGGTTTTCAGCGTGACAGAAAACAGCTGACCTCCATCTTCTTCCATTCTCCATGGAGGTGTCACAGCACAAAGGTTAGAACCATAACTCCTCTGAAAAGAGGCAGCGTTTGAAAGCCTAGACGTATTAATCCATTCAGGTATGCTCTTGGACCATCAAAGCAGCACATGATGAAAGGTTTGGTGAAAAGTTTAGAGGTCATATGCTCCAGGCCAACTTGTTTCCTTTAGAAAGAGAAGGAAAAAAAATGATTCCCTTTCTTCATCAGTGGCAGATGCTGTTTTAGATCATGGCTGCCATAAACAATCTGAGGGTTTTATTATCCTGATCTATTATTCTGTGGTGTGCAGAGCAATGTAATCTGGGTTGCAGTGCGTCATTAGATCATGAGATAAAGCAAGAGAACATAGTTTCAGTTATTTAAAGTGCAGAATCATGTTACCTCAGCCTACAGCTTGCTTTTGCCTTTCTAAGACGATACCGCCACCCTGTGGTCGAATGAATTATAGCGTTTAACTTTTTTTTCTTTTTTGCAGTTTCACTCTGATGATTTAAAAATTAAGTTACACATTTGGCTTTTGTCATTTTCACACAGAATTACAGTTTTAACCTGTATGACCTTAGAAGTCCAAATCTCTTCGGCTCACTTTGTATCGATGTTCTGAACAATGAACTGCTGCCCTATTTGTTTTTTTCTTTTGTTTGGTTGGCCCATTTTTTTTTTTTTTTTTTTTTAAAGGCCTATCCTGGCCTCCTGGCAAAGTTAGTCTAGAATATGGGTCTGCAACCTTTGGCCCTGGAGCCTAAAAATGACCTAAACAACTAATGTACTATAATAACAAATACCAGTCTTAGAAACTTTAGCTATTTTTATAAAGAATATGTGAATTTTCCCAACAGAGTGAGATTAAAAGAACCAGAAATATGCATTAGAGCCATTTTTCTTTTAATTAGCAGAGATTTTTTTAATGCTTTTTTTTTTTTTTTTTACATCAAATAGCTTACAGAAGAAAATCAATGCTTCTTATTGAGCCACTGACACCATTTCTAAAAGTTAAAATAAAATAAAGTGTTTTTTTTAAGGTGGCAACATATTTCCTAAGAAAGATATTTAACAAAATAATAGGTTGTTAAAAAGTAATATTTTGCTGTTTGAAACAATTTTTATTAGCCCAACTGAGGGAGAAATGGCTCTTTTGATTTGAAATGTTGCAGACCCCTGGTCTAGAACCAACACTGGTGTTAGGCCTAAAGGTAAACCATTTAAACAAACTGGATCCCAAAAATAAAATCCATTATAAGCCGTACTATCTTAGGT
Organism: Cyprinodon tularosa; assembly: GCF_016077235.1. Lineage (NCBI taxonomy): Eukaryota > Metazoa > Chordata > Actinopteri > Cyprinodontiformes > Cyprinodontidae > Cyprinodon > Cyprinodon tularosa. The sequence continues at coordinate 4,336,485 of NW_024038720.1, read as the reverse complement.
AGTATTTTCACGAGTTATAGCAACCTGATTTTGAAAAAAAGCAGGAAATTGCTCCATTGATCTTCCGTTATGGTCTAACCATCACATTATTAATTAGCCATATCTATTCCCACCTAACAGTTCTGGAAAGTTTCCTTTACCAATATACTGTTTATATTTCATCAAGCTCATGTGTTTTGGACAGACATTCATATTATTTTAATAAAACAGAAGGGGGGGGGGGCATTTGGGCTTCTTGGAGGTGGAAGTATCATGGTTTGGACATCATTGAAAACACTGCTGTTGACAGAAGCTGAAAGCGGCGTTGAAAACCAGTTTTTATTATTCAGACCATAACTAGCTGCATTTAAACATACAATTGACCACAAACAATCTTTAAGACTTCACCAGGTCTTTCCAAATAGATTACACAGGTGATGAGGTTCTTTTTTTAAGCAGATCAAAATGAAAATGTAGGTCGGATCCAACTGTTCATGGCAGGTTACCAAGTAAAACACTGAAACAAACACCTGATGTTCTAGATGAGGAGGAGGAAAGGGCTGCAGAGACGCCATCTCTTGTAAAAGACAGAAAACAAAGAATGTTTTTGTTGTATTCCAGATGAAGACCTAACGACTGTGCACACATTAGGACAGTATAACAAGGCAACCTGACTGAACAAGAACCGAAGCAGTTTTAGTATTATTTCATGATTCCAAAATATTTGGAAAAGTATTAAAAAAAATCCTGTTCTGTTATATATATATTTTTTCATAATTTGGAGCTTTAACTCTGTAAGACAGACACAGAAAGAAAAGGAGCTCAAATATCAAGTCTGAACATGTAGCATCGCAGCACAGGAAAAAAACAGCCCAAGGAATCCGTTCTTCAACGCGGTCGCGCTGAATCACCTTCCCTCGCGTTCCTCCCTCCAAACTGGTTTCTCATCTGTGCTTCTTGTTCTCCTAGAAGGCCGCAGCCCATCCAGGCTCTCAGTTCTTCCAGGTGTGGCTCGGTTCCTCCAGTCAAACACCAGACTGTAGTGTGAAATGTCTAATCTCACGTATGGTTGCTGCTATTAGTTAACTGTCTCTTTGTGGGAGAGTCTCTCACTCTCTGCGCGGCACAGTGGACGTGGACAGGCACTCCCCCTGGCAGGCAAACCACGCTTGGCTCGCTGAAGGTGTTGTGGCACAGGTGGCATCCCTTCTTCTCTGACACAAAAATAGGTTTCCTTCGCTCCTTCAACTGTAGAAGAGGGGGTAGAATAAAAAAATAAATAACAAACCAAAGAGAAAAACTTGCTTTAAGTCAGATTTAATGAAGCTATGACTATTTAGAATAAATAAAAATGTCTACTCATTGATTATTTGCGATATGCCACACTTACTGATATATTTAGAAAAATATTATGAAATACATATAATTAGAGGGAGGCTACAGTGTTTTTCAACCTTTCCTTACAATTGGTAACAACCCAGGTTTAAATTCCTGCCCAGAGAGCTGATCGCATGGCGCATTCTATCTTACAGCAACTTGTTATCAGAAGCTGCATCATGCTAATAGGTACTGATATAGATTACACCACATTGGCACAATAAAACACAATTAATAAATGACTTATCAAATTATTATTTCTTTATGTGTCATTAATTTATTGAAGGTATAGAGGACGATCTTTAAATTCCTGGTGGATCGTCTAAATAAGTGGTCCACCTGATTGTCAATCATTGTAGTATGTTTACATAAGGTCGTCCTACGTGCTCGCCCACTTAGGTATCTTTTTCTGCGCATGCTCACATTCAGGTGTATATGTATGGTGAGCTACGGTTTCAGCCAGTCATTGAAGCTCACCTTTCTCTCCGCATTTCTTTGAAAATGGCAGAGGGTCGTAAGAGGAAATGTGTCTACAAAGTGTATGAGAAGAAAAGAAAGGCCACAGAAGAGGCAGATATATACCGGAATGCTTTGCACGGAGATTTCTTCTCGCAAAGCATTCTGGGATTTGCTGACACAGCAACCCGCTGTTGCCATAGGCTTTTGCTACCTGACAGCGGCAACTAATAAGATGGTGCATGCACTGTGCGGTGGGGTAGTTACGTGACCAAAGAGTAGTAAAAAGCAGTGATCATCTGTCCTAATGGTCAGTTAACTGAGTTCACTATAAAGTCCCTGCTCTATATAGTGATTGAGGGATTTAGAGGTCAGTGCGGCCATTCAGACACAGTATGCCTGTATGAACTATTAGCGCAGTAACTTTTAAACAGAGCGTGCACGAGGAGAAATGGGCTCGTTGATTTTCTTGCACTGGTTTAGTAGACGTTCCCTCTACGGAGCGGGTACAGGAATTTGCATTTTTTTTAAGTGGAGAGAAAAAAATTTGCAAAAATTCTCGATTATACCTTTAAAATTGGAAATAAATACAGTATATCTGCGATTCTAGCAATAATATTGACTTTGCAATAAAAAGAAAACCAAGAAGTTGTCGTCTTATGACGGTGGTTGAGAAGCAGCCCAACATGGGAGCAGCCCAAGTCCCACCTCCTTGACGTTGATTGATGTGTGACGGTATAAATTAATTCATGGTGTGCTTCCCGGCAGGAACATGACAGACTTTTTAATAAATCAGGAAAGTATTAAACTTACTTCATAAAATCCTAAACTACAGTGACAAAAGTTTTCACTCACCCATCCACCTAATTAAAATGATCAGTGTCTGACCTCATGAATAAGAATGATAATAAAGAAACCAAGTCCCAGCCATTTCGTGTCGCTCACCCTGTCATGCAGCAGCTGCACGTTCTCAGAGCGGGCGAGTCCCAAAGCGATCTGGGACGTACGGCTGGCGTGCATGCTGGCCCTGACGGCTCGGTTTAAGAAAGGCCTCAGCAGCTGCAAGGACCAGTTTTCTGGGAGCATCCGTAGGACGCGGACGGCATCGAACACCTCGCCGTGCCTGTTTAGGAGATCCACAGCCGCCATCTCCATCTCACTGCTGCCGCCACTTCCAGAGGGGGCGTCGTGCAGATAGACCCCGAGGAGAAGGTGAAACAGCCGCTGCCGATAAAGCGGATCTCGATCTGACGAGGCCCAGACGACGAAGGCCTCTGCGGACGGGAAGTCTCTCAGTTTGTGCACCAGTATATGCAGCGCTTTGTCGTGCTCCTCTAATTTCCCATGTAGTGTTGCACGCTCTAGCAGAAGTTCTTCACAGCCCTCCATTTTACCTGATCAAAGTTAAAAAAAACAAAAACACAATTTCAAACCTGAACAAAGCTCTTATTTCTGTTTAAAACAGAAATGTTTTTACTTTATCTTTAAATGCTTTTATTACCTAAAACAAACTGTACACGGTATAAATGAGACTCCCTGATCATGGCTTGGAGCTTCTCTCTGGCTTTGGTCAGCTGGTCCTCATCCTTAGGCGTCTTCAACAACGACACCACCCTCTCCAGGTATAACACAGCCAAATGTGTGTGGAACTTCTCTTTCTGAAGGCACCAGAAGAAGAAAACAACCTTAAAAAGGTCAAATCCACCCACTGCAGTCCTCTGCATGTAAACTAGGATCTAAATATCCAATACAGTGGTTTTCAAGTAATCAAACTGCTGCTCCCTTTTTTTTTTATATAAACAAGAATTCTTTCCATCTTCCTGTAAGCTGTATCCCCAAATAAAAGCAAATTTTTTAACCTGGATTTTTCTCTCCAACACCAGGTGTTCCAGATACAGAAGAAGAGCCTGGCTGTGCTTTCCCAGGTAGGCGATGACTTCATCTGGGTTCACCTCCGATCCACCTTTGCAGACAGGCCTCTTGGTAAAGATGTGAACACCTTTCTATAAAGAAAGAAAAATCTATCAGAAAGATTAAAACCTGCAGTCTGAGGAGAGGGATATGATTTTACTTCTAAATACTGCATTTTATACTGCTCCTAAATACTCCTAATATCTGCATTTTTAATACAAATTATTATTCTTTTGCATTTTCAGTTCAGACAGAAACATAAATATAAACGTTTGCTAAAGAGATTTAGTAGTAATAATGAATGAGGAACAAAAAAAATATATATTATGGATGGAAACTAGAAAAATAGAGGCTCCCAGAAAAAAAGGTAAAGTTTGGGTTGAGCGGCTTCAAAAATCAGACAGCAGTTACATTTTTGGGGAACCTACGGTGGGATCCTTCCGCAAGGCCCAGTCTGCATACTTCCACACAATCTCCATATTGGAAGAGCAGCAGAGAAAGTCCACAATGTACTCATACAGATCGGATCTGGTGGAGTCGCGCAGTTCACCGTCAACAATACGAATCCACAGCTAAAAGACAGAGAGGGAGGGGTGACCATCCGCTGCAGGCTGCAGCTTTAATCATTTCGGTTCGGAACAATGAAGATGTGCAAACCTGCAGTGCTGCTGCGTCCTGACCGTTAAAATGATAGAGAAGCCCGAGTGCAAAATATCTGAGAAATAAAAGAGCGAGTTCAGTCAAACACATGATTACATTTCTGTGCAGTAATTAAACTGGCCTGATGGAACTGGACGTGGATTTAACAGCTTCATCGGGAAGCTAATTAACAGCGAGGGACAATGAGGAGTATTTATCCACCAAAGGCCCGACTCACACAGTCCTTCAGGAATTGGTCAATTTTATCACTGCAATAATGAAAAAAGATCAAACCGATTCCTTCGTTAATCATCCACTGAAACTCCATATGCCAATTTCCTCAGTTTACAAAGACTTCCTGAGAATAATTAATATTAATTTTCCTCGCTCTTTATAAAGCTGATGAACAAATAAAGCAGAAGAATTGTGCTTTAAGCTGCTGTTAAGAAATGTGCATTTAGATAACAGAGTCTAAACATTTAGGATCAAAATGTCCACCCCTATGTCTGCAGCTCACAATCCAACCGTTTGTTAGGAGAAATACAACTTTATTTTCCATTATTTCCTTTAGCATCCTTTTTCTACTTGTTTAAAACCCAATATGTAGCCAGATTTTATTTCCAGGAATAATCCTGTAGGCATACACACTTGTGGTATTTCTCCAGCCATGGAATGCTGTCTGTGAGCAGGCACGAGTTGTCTGAAGCCAGCAGATCCAACAGGCTGTCATGATCCTGCTCGGCGTAGAGCTTCAGCAGAGCTGTGTCCACGTCGTCTCTACAGCCGTTCACCAAGTCCGTGCTGCGAACCTGAACGTGTTCAAGAGAGACGGGAAGTTAAAAAAAAAAAAAAAAAAAAACACAGAACAGTGTCACACATTACTGAACTGCAAGAAAGATGGGCTGAAGAAGGCGTTACCTCGCCTAAATAACTGATGAGGAAGTTCTTGCATCGCAGCACTTTTCCCTGGTCACCCTTCGCCAGATGGTTGAGATCCGCAAATTCGTGAAGAGGAGGGTGGCAGCGCATGAACGACGAGGAAGCTGGGAGCAGTAAGGGGTAGAGAGATATGAGCTCCCGCACATCCAGCTGACCCTTTCTGAAAAAATGAAAGAAAGGATCATGAGAGGCAGGAAAACATAAAAAAGTTTAAGACAAAGAAGGAGGAGAGAAGGATACATCAAAACTGGAAATTTCTAAAAAAAAAAAAAACAAAAAAAAATGATTAAGATCTATATTAGACAAATATATGTTATTTAAAATGTCCTCCTCTTTAGAGCTGTAAACAAAAAAACAAAAACAAAAAGTTTATATAATCTAATAAATATTTAACAAAGAAGTCACAGGATAGGAAAAATCTTGATTTTTATCAAAACAATAATAACTTCTGGAATATTTTTGAAATGAAGAATGCAGGGACTGGATTAATCTAATACAAGTTTATGAATTAGATAAAAAAAGAACCATTTAGGAAAATCTATATTTGATTTTTTGACTCAAGTCGCAGATGGATGGGAGGAGTAATAAGGGAGGGAAAACCGGTGAAGACATCCAGAAATGGACGACTAGCTTTTACCTAAAGTGTTCTTTAGCCTCCAGGAACTGAAGCTGACCAAACTTTATGAACCCGGCCTGCTGAAGGATTCTTCTGTGCAAAATCTGGAGAAAGTGTCAACAAAGCAGAAATAGTGACAGATTTTACTTCTTAAATCATCTGTCAAACTGTTTCTCTTGCTCAGGTCAACAATGAAAACATCACTAACCAGATGCTGCTGTTCACAGGAAACAGAAAAAAGTAAGTAATTTGGGAGAACAACGAACAGACTGCTGCATAATAATAAAAATGTCATTTTTCAATAAGCTGTTCTAAACGCCTCCATACACTTAACATAAAGACAAGAAATAAAAAAAAATGTCTGTTGTCTTTCCTTACATTTTACTTTAATGACAGCAGAAATATAATCAGAAGATGGCTAAGGGTTTTACTTTTGTCATTGCTTATATTTTCACTCACTTCTTTAGCCTTTTATAATACCTAAAGCATTCAGATACATTCCACTTGGTATTAATAGTTATTTTAGGCCAGACCTTTTATCTTCTATTTTCTAATCCACCTGTTCAGGTTTCGGCTTTACTTTCTATTGCCAAGTTTATGAAACATTAACATACTCCAGATATTTACCTGGAACTTGTCTTTGGGAATATTCCTCTGTGCTCCCTCTGTTAGGACCAGTGCTTCCTCCACTCTGTGGCTGGCCAGTAAGTCTTGAATCTGTCTCTCCAATGGCAGAGGAACCAGGACGTACACAGCCTTAGTGGAAGCCAGCATGACCTTCCCTAAAACACACACAACCATCACAGATTCAGGCTGTGACCACTCAGCTGGACTTACAAAGAGAAGACTGGCTACAATTCCTTTTAATCAAGTTTTTGCAAAGTTTCTTGGTCTAAAGACAAATCCCTTTTTATCATACAAAAAAAAAAAAAAAAAACCTGATGGCAAACTGGACGAAATCTGACAGGAATGACTCCATTCTCTAGTACAGCTCCAAAGCAGACATTCTTTAAATATCCCTGGTAGATCTGTGCAAACCTAGTTTTCAAAGTTCAGGTGCAACCTCCTGGATTTAGAGGACATTTAATGAACAAAGAGTTCACCATTATGATCAATAATCCTTTCTATGAAGGCGTCAAAAGTTTAGCCTGATAAACATGATTAAATGTGAGATTAAATGTGTAATTTAGTTTGGCCCCGATTAAAGAGACATCGGAAGATTGTTGATGAGAACAACCCGTTTTTTTTCAAACTGCTATCTGTGTACCTATTGGCCAACGCTCTGACCAATGAACGCACCTGAATGTGATGTAGGAAGCGCAACAGACTGTTGGAAAAACGGCGAATACGTCCTTCTTAAAAATGAATGAGCGTAGAGCCACTTCATGCTCACGTTTCAACGAAAACCCCAAGTCTAATCCTTCCAAAACTCAGTCAAACGAGAACTGTTCAATAGCTGTTGCCATCTTCCTTGTTATGCTTTCTCCAGTGTTATGCACCCTAAAACCCTCGCACAATTTGCATCCAAATATTCAAAACAGATCTCTGCGTTGTGATTTGCCCTCCAGTTCTAGGGCCTGGGGCATTGATCGAGGCTAGACCACATGATTTTGCCGGCTGGTGGGTGGGTCTAGTTTAATAGGCTGTGAAAGGTTAGTTAGTTTGACAAAATAAAAGAAGAGCTGCAAAAATGTAAAATCGGGAGAATTTTTTGTGTGTAATATTTTCATTTTCTGAGTCACTGAACCTGAGATTCCATCGTCAAGGTCAGAAGTTCCCAAAGTGGATTAGGAACTACAGTTCTGATGAGCAAAATATATCATAAAATACATTAATGTAAATGTCCCATTAAATAAGTAGATGTGATATTTATTTATGGGATGCATGATCATGATATATCAGTATTAACATCATTATTAGTTTGAAATATATCGGACTGATGGGTGAAACTGGATCCACTTTTTGATTGGGGTGTTGATTTTTGTGGTGTGATAGTGATGAAGTAAAGAATTGTGGGAGTTAATCTGAAACATAAACATACTGTCAGTGTGGAGGTTTTTCTTTTAATGGTGCTCAACAGCTTTTATATCATTAAGGGATATCAATAATAGCTCTCATTTTAATATCGCTCCATTCCTATTCAATTATTTATCTAATACATGATTCTAATGTTATATTTACAAAACTGTAAAATCCACAATCAAATAATGAAATACTCCATCTTATTATCAAAATATACATTTAAAATAAGTAAGTAAAAATATGTTAAAACCTAAACATGATGTTTAATCCCCTTTATAGTTTTAAATAAATATAGAGAAGTAATTCTTTGTATTTTTAGAAACTGTTGTATTGTTATTTCAGGGGTTACAGGCTAAAGCGTTTGGGAACCCTCCTCCTCAAAGAAAAAAATCCAAAAAATTGACAGGAGCAGAAATGCTCCTTTTGGCTTAGACACTGAGAAAACATTTAATCTAAAATGAAAAAATGTATGATTTCTTTGACAAGTTTAATCATCTGAGTAATTTTCATCTTAACCATTTATGATTTGAAATTACTATTTATTTATTTTTTATTCTTTAAGTTTTAAAAAGGTTCCGATATATATATATATATATATATTTTTTTTTTTTCAGATTAAACTTAATCTGCGTTTGATTTATTGTTTGATTGTATAATCATTTACTGTTTCATAATCATTCATTAACATTGTCCACTGGCTTGATTGCAAATGTTTTTTTTTTTTATCATATATTTATTAATAGTTACATATATTTTTAGTTTGTTAGTTCTTACTTTTCTCTACATACATTCACTGATTTCCCTTTTTTTTTATATACTTAATTACACTAGGATAATGTCATTTTATATTTAAAAGAGGCAAAAATGTGGAGGGAAAATTTAGATTTGTACTCATTTCTTATTTCATATATTGATTTATGTTATTTGCTTACTGAACATTTTTTTATTTAGTCTGTTTCACCTGCAAGGCCAGAAAATTTCTGAATGAAAGGAGTGTTTGGAACAAGAAATACTTACTCCCATAACAAGCCACATTCTTCTCAAGGTTTATTAATTAAAACATTTTACTGTTTAACCAAAGCGTCTACAATTTGTTTCGACTCTGACTGCTTTGCATTATTGTAAGTAAGGGAGACAAACTTTTGTCTATTAAGAACAGGGCTGAACAGCATGCAATGAGGGCCTTATGTTGTCTTGTTCTCTTTTTACTTTGCAAAGTAAAATAAAGTACTGACTGAGTAAATCCATTGATCTTGATTTAAAAAACTGGACTGTATAGATGAATACTTTTTTTACACGACAATTCCCCCAAAGATGAGTGTAAAATCTTTTGATTTGATCATTTCTTTCACACAAGTTCAAACATGAGGATGTTTATTGTTGGACAACGTTTTGCCCCTTCTGGGTAAGACGCTGCGGCTTTTAGACTTAAAGCCTGAAAGGAGCAGAGATATCAAATCTACCCTTAAAGAAAACAAAACCATTGCCTTTATATGTAAAGAAAGAAGCGTTTCTGTTCTTATAAAAAATCCAGATGCGGATCCAAAGGATTAAGTCAGGATACCTTCGACATCTTGTAGAACTTGTCCATCTCTGAATGAGAGCGTCTGCTTCAGTTGTTGGTCCAGCATGCTGTGGATGGTAATGAAGTTCTCATCCAGAGCCACCACATATGGAAAACACACAGCAGCAGCCATCACACTCTCGGACCAATTAACCGGAGCCCGCTGTGATGCGCCCTCTGCGTTAGCGAACATCCCTGGAAGAGGGGGCAGATGAAATAAAAAACTTTACTAAGCAGGGGGGAAACATCTAAACTATGTTTTATGCAGAAACAAACTTCACCATACAAAACTTTAATCTTCGGGAACAGAAACTACACTGTATAATAAATTAAAATCAATTTAAAATCATATTTAGATAACCTTTTTTGTTCCCCTGCAGAAAAATATTTCAAGCCATATTAGACCTACCAAGACCCCCAGGAGCTGCGAGGAGGAACTCCTCTCGGCTGATCCTCTTCACAATGGGTGTCCTCTCCTCGCTGTTGTAAGGGAAGAGGTCCTGTGAAGCTCCTGTGTTGTAGTTTAGGATCATGTACTGTGTTGTGAGGGCCAAGCACAAGAAGTATCCATCGATGCTGACGGCGACGGGCTGCTCAGGAGTGTTCACCTCTTTGACCAGCTGCACTCTGTCCTCATAGACCATGTAGATCTGAACCGTCCTCCTCTTGGATGACAGCACGCCCATTTCCACGCAGAACGGATCCCCGTTAACGGGGTTCTCGTTGATGCAGAACGCAGTCACGCCTCTGATTTTCACCCCGCCGCCAGCTGCCGAGGGAACAGACTCCAGAGTCACCATGTCGACGAGGAACACTATGCCGTCGCAAAGCACTATCAGACGCTCCAAAGCGGAGGCGGCGTGCAGCTCAGCAACCGGTTTGTTGAGGCCGAGGTATTTGTGAAGCAGCTTCTGGGCCGAGTAGCTCAATCTGCCTTTGGAGGAAGTGACCTCGTCCAGCAGGAAGTGGTGGATGAAGCAGTCATTGGTGCCCACGTACAGGTGCCGGCCGCAGCACTCGATGCATTCTATGTTGATGCGAGCTTTGTCGCCCATGAGGAGGTCACGCTCCACAGCGGGGACAAGCTCAAAAGCCTTCACACTCATCTCAGCCACGGCATCTAGACTAAAAAGCAAATACAAAGCAAACAATCAAACATCAACACAACTGCAGCTATGACTGATTTAAGGTCTGCATATAGTAAAAATCCTGAATCACTGCCAAGATCATGTGATATACCTGATGAGTCATTTGTGTTGGAAATGACTATTACTGTCAGGTAGATCAGACCCTTTTAATATTACTTTTGTGCATCTAAGAAATTAATCTAAACAGTGCAAACAGGTCAGTTAAAGCTGTAGCACAAGAGGTAAAACCTGATCATTTTATGATACTCATTATTATTAAAAAAATAAAATATTGCAGTTCTAATTAGAACAGCACCATAAAACAATAATTTCATACCATCTGACCAGTTTATGTTTCTAATCTTTCCTTATCTCAGTGTTTCTGATCCATTCTGCATGAGCCTGCCAGTCTTCCATCTAACAGTCTGTTTTAAATGGCATCTAATGAGTGACAGATTTCAACACATGAAGCACGTGACTCTGCACTTCCTGACCGTTAAACCATTGATATAAAAACATATACATTATATACCTGTGTATATATATGCTGTTTTTCGGTTATAAACAAAAAATATCCAAGACAAAAAATTATAGAGGAAAAAAAAGGGAGAATCTGTTTAATACTTTGGGATTGGTGTTAGCTTCCTGTTAGCTTCCGAAACCAAGCGCTTAATAACGGCAAGAAAGTTGTCTTATAGTTAATAGAAACTATCTGGTGATAAAGTATTTTATTTAAATTTTATTACTTGTGTAAAGCGATTAAATTTGGGTGTCTGGTTGTATTTTAATCCGTGAAAAACTGGTTATGCTACCACTAGCTTACGCAGACTTAGCCAGGCTAAAGCTAACTGTTTAATATATAGTTGTTGGATTTTCCCTGATACTACTAAAAACGGGACTTGTTCGTTTTGTGTTCAGTGCAGATGTTTCATTTCAACATGTCTGCGTGAAAAAATTCACATAAATCCAGTCCATCTCACTTCCCTTGATCTGATCGTCATCAGAACAACTCCCTTTTGCCGAGTTTATGGAGGAGTTGTCGGCGTTAGCAGCCAGGATACCTACCGCTGCAGAGAGCGCTCAGGACGGCAGGCCGAATCGGCACCGACAGGCGAGCCCTAATAATATGGAGAATGCAATCGCCATGCGAGGTTTCTAAAAATATACACCATGGTACCCAAGAGTAGGGGCCGAGGCAAGCTGAGGAAATCTGCGCTTTTACTGGTCGGGTCCTTCCCTATCCTCCCATCTGAAGCTCAGCTAGCTGCAGGTGGAACACAGGTGCGTTCAAGGCCACCCAAAAAAGGCGGAAATCTATCAACGAACATGAAAACAACATGTTACCACGGCAATGATGCTGCTAGCCAAATATATAACTATGAAAGTCAGAAAGAAAAAAAAAATCAGATAATGTACCTAAAGCTGAAATGTTCAGATTCTTATTTACAACTACGATAAACCTCTAACAAAAAATATATTCCACATTTCCTCTGCTTTTCAAATTGGGACAACAAAAGACGTGTATTATTTTTGAACATGTTATTTATGTAGGTGTGATGTAAATATGAGTGAAACTGTAAATTAGAGATATTTTCATTATGATCATTAAGAAAATAAAATTAAGTAGGCTTACTTCTAAGTACAGTATGTATTTATGCTTCTTAACTGTAAAGTAGGGGATATAAAGTTGGCATTTAAAAGTATTGCTAAAATGGGGGCCAACTTTTTAGCACAAGTAAAAAAAATGACAAACTATAACGAATCGCAAAAATCCGAGTTATTCTTGAACGCATGTATCCAAGTGAACCCGTCTGAGAAAAGCCATTTTGTTATGCTAGCTAGCTAAATGGTAAAGACAGCTACCAACAGCATGAGTCTGATATATCAGCTCTAACTATGGAGCTCTTTTTTTCTTTTGCCCAACTTATTAACCAAACCGGTTTAAATCCGTATATAGTCCGCACTGACATGGACTAGCCTACAAAGCTATAAAAGTGGCGAATGGGACGGAAACTGGTCGCTGAAGTGTGCTGCAGTTTCAGTTAACAGTTAGCTAGCTGTGTGTCTACTTAGCTTTCTATAGTTTATTTCTCCACCTTCATTCGTGTCGTTTTTGCTTTCTCTGTGCTTTAAATAGGGCTCATATTGTGCTGGCTAAAGGCCGTCTAGTTCAGCTAACGGACCGCATCGCTAAAAGCGATAAAACAAAAAAAGGCAACAGAAGAATCCAGCAGTAACTAAGCAAAAACACTGTGAAGCATAGAGCGGTAAGCCAAAGCGCTAATCTGATAATGGCAGAGGACACCCGACAGGACAAGAGGGCCAGCTTCTCTGCTCTGACCGAGCACAGCACCAACGGGATGGCCAGGACCTCAGGAAAAACAGGCGCCTCCAAAAAAATAGTCATCAAAAACTTCAAAGGTACCGTCACTGAGGGGCTTTATGATCATCATCAGCTACAGGGGGCTGAGGATGGGCTCATGCTGCAAAAGGTTTTATTTATTGGGGATGTTTCTTGAAAAGTTAGTAACATTTCTGTTCCATGCTTAGATAAACAAGCAATGGCCTGTCTTTGATTTGTTTTTCTTGATGTGATTCACATTTCAAAGCAATCAGCTCTGTACTTTCCTTCTAAGCATTTTAATTTCTACAAAAAACAAAACATCAACCTTCGTTTTGGTATGCAAAAGATCTCTGGCTTGCTGGCTCTCAGCTAAAAGGAAGAACAACTTTACAGCATTAAATAGGCCACCTCCCTGTGGAAACCTTTACTCCAGGGAAACAACAGTTGTATAAATGACTTAAAACCTTCAATTTAAAATAATCCTGGTCTCAAAACATCTGATATTTTCTGCCATATTGTTGCAACCAATGCACAGACTTTTTTTTTATGGAGATGAAGGAAGAACAAAACCAGAGTAACCAGAGTGCTAGTTTCCTCTTGCTACAGATAGTTCCTGTGCACTACCTGCCAGCTGGCTGAAAGAAGGCTTCTAAATATTTCTTTCGCTTTGAAGAAAGAAATATTTGTCTGTTTTCAAATATTTCTGGTAGCAGAAATTATTTGCAATCATTGTGTGGAAATTATATAGAGTGCCATTCAATTTAGTCTAGGGCTGAAACAGTTAATCAGAATAATCACGATTAATCGATTAATGAAATATTCATGGAATAATATAGTAATCGATTAATTGTTAACTGATTAGTCTGAAACATACCTTTAGCTGACAGAGCAATCCTCTTAAAGATAAAAAAAAACTTCATAAAATATAGTCAATATATTGTTAAAACACTTTATAGTACCGTATTTGTTTATTTTGTAACTCTTCACTATTATGTTATTCTTATACATTTTTCTAAGGTCTACATTTGTGTGACCATTTTTTCTATAATCTTTTTGCTGCTGTAAACAGCAGAATTTCCCCCATGTGGGACAATAAATGGATTTTCTATTCTATTCTATCTGTCCCCAGAACTGCTCAAATGAAAAAGTTTTAGTTTCATGTGGTTTAAATTGTATTGAAAATCTTTTTAAATTAACTTTTTACTCTCCGATTGTTGATAAAAAAAAAAACAATCATCAGATTAATCGATTAGCAAAATGATTGCCAGTTTTAGTATGAAAATAAAGATTCTAAAATGATGTATTTTACTCCAGGTTATTTTTCCATAGGACTCTTTTACTTGTGCAGCATACGTCTGTGATTGTCTTTAAGCAGCTGGGTGGATTTCTCCATTTAAAGTTTTGATAAATTGTAAAAGCTTAAACTTTTTAGAGATAAAGGATGTAAATATGAGAGAAAAACAGGTTCATTTGTACAGATGTTATGAAAATCCCACTGAGACGGAATATTTTAAGTGTATATAGCAATATGTTTTTGAGCTTTAATGAATATCAAGGCAGAAATAATTATTGGAACTGAAATTATTGAAATCATGATTAATCTATTATTAAATGACCAACTGGTAATCAGTTCGAATCGTTACATAGAGAAATGGTTCACAGACTAAAACATAACATTTGCTGAATGAAGCCCTACTTACAGCTGTAAGAAACACAAAACTCTTCAAAATATATAAGATTAGTCAATAAATAGAAAAAATAATCAATAGAAAAATTTCTAGCTGCTGTCCTAATAAATATTCTATGAATGCCGGAGATATCTTTTGAGAAATTAAGTTCTTAATAAAATGTCATTTAATAATAATCAGTTATAAAATCATTGAATAGGTGTCACAGCATTTTTTACAAAGTAAAAGTTGTTTCTTCTTCCTGCTTTTGTTAATTGTGTGATTAAAATGTATTTTTTTGTGTGTGTTTTTTTTAACAGACAGACCAAAACTAGCAGAGAACTACACAGAGGACACATGGCTGAAGCTCCGCGATGCGGTGAGCGCCATCCAGAACAGCACTTCCATCAAATACAACCTGGAAGAGCTCTATCAGGTTGGTGTGTTTATGGATCAAGCTGTTGAGCAAAATCGGAAACTGAATATTAAAATTGCTTCAGAACGTCTCTGTGGAGAAGGCTGAGGTTGTGTCTGATTGTTTTCTTGTTTATTTTGCTGTGACTCTTCTCAAACGTCTCACTGACAAAAGGCTGTGGAGAACCTGTGTTCCTACAAAGTTTCCCCCACGCTGTACAAGCAGCTGTGTCAGGTGTGTGAAGACCACGTGCGAGCCCAGATTCACCAGTTCAGAGAATATCCTTTTTCTGTGTTTATTTTTTATCCATAACCTCATCAGGACACCTTGGAAAAAACATTTAGAAAGCACAGAGGTAGTAAGATGTTTTTTTACATTTTTATTTTGATGTTTTATAAATTGTGGGATCAGGTAGTTCATGTGATAAATGTGCAGCTTTATAACCATATCTCCACTTTGTGTTCATTATATCGGCTGCCTCCTTCACATGCTTTAAAGTCAAGGATTAAAAGCTAGAGTTTTAAAATGAGAGAAAGTTGTTTTTTGTGGTTTTCCCTTTAACCTGGAGCTCACAGAGTCTCTGGACAACCTTTCCTTCCTGAAGCGAATGAATCGCTGCTGGCAGGACCACTGCAGGCAAACTGTAAGTAAGGAGTCTGAATGCCTAGGCTAAGAGAAGTCTTCAGTTAATCCGCGCTGATAAATCGATTTCTCTATTTTTAGATAATGATCCGAAGCATCTTTCTCTTCTTGGATCGAACATACGTGCTTCAGAACTCTCTCCTCCCCTCCATCTGGTAAAGTTTCTTAGCTTTCTTCGTTTTTTCCATCATGCAGTCAGGCAGATGATGATGTTGATCTGTTGGCTGCAGGGATACGGGGCTGGAGCTGTTCCGCACCCACATCGTGAGCGACGCGGCGATTCAGAAGCGAACGGTGGAGGGCATTTTGGAGCAGATAGAGTTGGAGCGAAATGGGGAGACTGGGGATCGCAGTCTGCTGCGGAGTCTGTTGGGCATGCTGTCAGACCTGCAGGTATCGGATGTCCCGTAAACAGCTTCAGGCTTTGTTTGTTCAAGTCCTGACCGTTGTGTTCTCCATCTTCAAAGGTTTATAAGGACTGCTTTGAGGAGAGGTTTTTGACAGAAACAAACCGTCTCTATGCTGCTGAGGGGCAACGGCTGATGCAGGAGAGAGATGTGAGTGGATCGTCTCATGAAACTGGCCACGTTGATCGCCTGTATCTTTCTTCACATTTCAGTAATTTATCTTTTTTTATATGTTCGTAGGTGCCTGAATGCCTGCACCATGTGGCTCGCCGTTTAGAGGAGGAGAATGATCGAATTGTGAGCTACCTCGACCAGAGCACACAGTAAGATCCATGACGGTTTAGTTCAGTCATCCATCAATTAAATCAGTTCCGTCTTAGGGGGAAAAATATCCAGAGTTTAATTAAAAGATCCTAGTGTCCTGCAGCCCTTATATCTGTACACACGGCTACACAATTGAATAAAAACTGAGTTATCTCTAGTGTTGCACCAATACCAGTATCGGGCAGGGCCCTGATCCAGCACTAAAATAGTGGTATCAGTATCGGCGATTACTGAAAAATAGGGCATCTGTACCGTTTTGAGAGCCAAAAGTTTATTCAGCTATTGTCATCAATTCAAGGTTGGCAATAAAAAATTCTACTGGATTTACTTCGTATTATTTTTCCTGCTTCACAAAGGTAGGCAGCAGCTTGACAAAGCCATGATGGGAATTATTTTACACCCAAGTAGTATGTAGTTCTTCATATATACACACACACACCTACAGATCAATTTCAAACAGATAGTATCAGTATTGGCCAATACTACACAACCAGGTGTCGGTGTCAAGGCCAAAAAATAGCATCAGCGCAAAACTAGCTATCTCCTCAGCAGGAATTGATTTCTAGAGAATCCTGCTAATGGCCCAGTTATTTAATCCTGATTCATTTGATTATTTAATTGTTGGAGCTGAGAGATCTAAACGTTCTAGTTGCTGGAATTAGACCCCCCTTCATTAACCTGTCTGTCCCTCCTTTCTTACTTGGGCCAAAAGGGACAGAGAACTCTGGAAATTGGAGTCTGAAAATAATTTTTGGATGATAAATGTTTAATGTACCCTGCACTAAAATGTGGTAAAATTTGATAATCTTCATCTTAAAAAGAGTACTTCCTGCTTTAGTTTTAGAAATGTATCCTATAATCATAGATTGTCTAGACCAGGGGTCTGCAACCCCGAATGATAATCCTAAGAGACATAATTGACTCCAGTCCTGCCAAAACAACTTGTTTAGAGGCGCAAACATTACATGCATTTATTTTTTTATATATATATATATATATAAGACCATATTTGATAAATATTTACCACAGGATATTGTCCTTTGGAAATAACCTCTGTGCCATTTGAAATTTTAGGTTATAAAATTAAGGGGAAAATGTGCAAAAAGAGAATAAATATGTTTTGAATGGGTTGCTAAAAAAAACGAAAAAGAAATTACATTTATTAAAGGTTAAATAATACATTTCTGTTATATTTAATAATCAATTCTTTTTTTGAAATTTAATGCAATTTTCAATTAAAATATTTAAAAGAATTAGCTGGAAAGCCAGCTAATTGCCAAGTGTCTAGAGAGGCACTTGTGGCCGCGGAGCTGCAGGTTGCAGACCCCTGATTTAAACGGAGCCGCTGCTGGCACAGCCTTTCTGTTGCTTTCACTCATATTTAATGGTAGACATGTCCAGAAAGGGCTTTGTTTTTACTTTTGTTAAAGATAGGCTCTGTGTATGCACCCTGATGCTCAATCTTTCCGGTTCTTTTTCCCTGAAAAGAGATCACTTGTGACAAACTCTTTAAGTAACATTTCATAACTTATATGTATTAAATAACCAGGAGACATGACAACAGATTCTGATAGAAATCGTAATCTTACTCGTATCTGAGAAATTGCTTAGAATATACGGAATGCAGCTGCTTACCTCCGGGCTCACATCTCAGGAAGTGGCCCCAATTAACAGCTAAGAAGGCATTTTATACATCTCCAGTCTGCCACATCATCATATTTTACATCAGACGTTAGCAGATGATTAGACATCCATGGCTCCAGCCTTATCTAAAAATTAGGCTTCGTTCTTAGCTGAAGGACACCGCTCTCATTCCATTCCCAAATCTTTGCCATGTACAGAATGAAGATTATAACTGTACCCGGTATATCCAAACAGAGGAACTGTCCGAATTAGATTATAACATCAGTTCTGACGCGCAACAGGCAGCCAATACCAGGGTGTGATAAACTCACACATCTTCAATGATAATTATCCAAAAACACTATTATAAAATAGTTAATGGGGTTGGAGCTCAAACTGTGAATCCAAAGGATTCTTTATGGACAAAGGGCATTTATAAAGTGAAGTGATAGGGAAAAAAATAAAAAATTATAGAACAGGAGGGGGAAACAATTGCTGCCAATTAGTTTACTTCCAATAATGAACAGTCCTGGCGTGGGCGGGTCGTGCCCCCTGACCCCAGAGTGACACCTGCACCCGCCCTGGACTTATTTTATTAGGCTTTTGCTTTTTACTCTGTAGTTGCCAACTTTCTATCATTCCTATCTTTAATCTGTCAATCACACAATTCAACCAATCCAGACAAAACGCAAAGGCAACATTCTAGCCAACTACACAGCTGTAGCTGGTGCGACATAAATATGCGGGCTGTTGTCAACATCACTGATGGAGCAAACAAGAGTGGGCAGAAGCAGCCCCATTTCTGTTGTAAGCTAAGATCTACACTTTACAATAGCGTAAACATTCATGCTTGGAGAGTAAGCTCCATTAGCAAGAAGCTGATAGTGTAACTCATCTGGATGGGAAAAAAATTGAGTGATGACATCACAATTATAACAACAATGAAGTTTATGGTATGTACATATACCTCTCTCCCTGACCCAACACACATAAACCTGGGTTAGTTGCAGGCAGAAGGTTACCACCCTGATCTGACCCTAATGTCGCCATAGCTGAATCAAGAGTTTTTATTTTCATTATGTCTCCATGATCATAGTTTTTGTGAGAACCACCAGCTCTAAATTCACATGTACAAAAACACAGACATGGGTTAATAACACTTATAGAAAAAAACTGACAAACATCCTTAGAATATATTGAAAGTTGAACATAGAAACACATGTTTATGGATTGTAGCATGTAGTATTTATATAAAATGCAGCTTGCGCTTAAATGGGCTGGAAGTGCAGTAGATTTTAAGGAGAGATGTTCTGTTACTGCCAGCAGGGAGATGATTGCCTTTGCAGCTTTGGAAAATAAACTTTTCTTGAGTCTATTAGTTTCTGACTAGATGCGGAGTATCTAAAGGTATCTAAAGATTGCACTTAGGTAAAAGTAAAAAGTAACCTTTGAAGAAAATACTCAAGTAACAGTAAAACATATTTGGTAAAAAGGCTACTCAAGTACTGAGTAACTGAACTACTGACTACTCATCACCATAACAACTGATTTAATATTTTACAAAATGATGTAAAATTACACAAGATATTAAGTGACATACAAATTCTGGTGTTTAAAAGAATAAGAAGGAAGAATAAAAAATAAACATAGAGTGATTACACAGTAAAAACATAAAACAAACATAACATTTGTAAAAACAATAGTTATAGTATTTAAGAATAGATTAAATTATCGTATACTGTGTTTATACTGGCAGACTCAGCAGATGGAAAATAACGTTCAGCCAATGAGCCTTGAATACAAAAAAGGAGAAAGTCTTTCTCTTAATGGTGCATATTTGTTTAAAGCGAGCTTGTTTTCATTAAGTGAAGCTACTCACAATGGATGGAGTAGCCAGACCTTTTGCTCAATTGAGAAACATTATCATACATTTACTAGTGCAAAAGTAAAAAGTACAATGATGTAAAACTACTAAAAGTGCTTTTTTTTTTTCAAAAAGTTTCTCAAATAAATGGAACGGAGTAAATGTAACTAGTTAATACCCACCTCTGCTTCTGAAGCAATGATCCTGAAATGTTTTCTTGATGGAAAAGGGAAAACCAGACCAGGTGGTGCTGCAGTAGTTTGCTCTACTAATATGAATGATTATTTCAGCCTGACATCAGTGCTCATGTTTATCAATGTATTTAGACTCATTTTCAACTTTTGAGTGAATAGTGAACTGATTTTTTATTTTATTTTGGTATTTTATTGATATATTTCTTTCTCTAAGCACTGTAGGAGTAGTAATAGAGCCATTTTTAAGCCAGAGACTGATACTGAACCCTGTAAACATATTTTATTTGACATAAAACATGTTCAACCTCTTGTCTTAAACTTTTGTAGTTTTTGAAATGAAATGTATGTCTTATTTTACAGGAAACCTCTGATCTGCTGTGTGGAGAAGCAACTTTTAGGAGAACATATGAATGCAATTCTACAAAAAGGTACAACAGCAGGACTCTATTATCATCCCGTCAGATGTGTTGATATTTTTCATCAATGTTTTCACTTTCTTCAGAGCTGTGTCAGAAGTTTATTAACTGTATAAGGGTGTGAGTTCTTGGAACTTGATCTGTGGTCTTAAAAAACACCTGATTTTTGCCTCTGCATCAGACTAGAAGACAGTCTGCGTCCTCAGAAGAATAAGAACATGTCCCACTGTCCTGCAATCAGAACGTCTTTGTTTGGCTTCTGATTAGTTAAATCATGTTTGGTTGATTTTTTTTTGTTTCTTGTTTTTTTTTTTTTTTGCTTTTCTTAAGTTCTTAAAGCCTTTGTTCATACAAAGATACATACATGTGGCTTTTATTTGTTTAGATCCCTCAGAGGAGCTTTAATCTGTACTTATTTTGACATCTATGAGCTGTTGAGGTAAGAAAGAAACTAAAATGTTTGCTGTGGCTTTATGTGTTTATGCTAGGTTTGAGTAATCTACTCAATGAGAACCGTGTTACTGAGCTGGCCCTCCTCTACCAGCTCTTCAGTAAAGTGAAAGGTGGACTGCCCACGCTGCTGCAGTTTTGGAGGGACTACATTAAGGTTTGCACATGAATGACGTAATATAGGCTGCGTCTAAACGTCTGCCCTAATCACTATATAGTAGTTACACCATTTTAAATGAGTGTCCGAATATCTAGTGGATGAAACGGGTAGTGGACTTGAAATTTCCCACAATGCAGCTTGAAAAGTAGTGATCATCCATGGTCAGTAGACGAGCAGATATATCTTGGAATGCTTTGCAAGAGCTCTCCTCGCAAAGCATCGTGGGATTGTAGGGTTGTAGTAGCGACTAATAACAAAGATGGTGCAGGCACCTTGCGGAGAGGTGGAGTTACGTGACCAATAAGGAGCGAAATTTAATGGTTAGGGCGGACGTTTGGACACAGCTTTAGACGTATTTATTAGACCAGTCTGTGTCTCAGAAAAATAGAAATAAACCATCTGATTGCAGTCATTTGGGGGAGAGATCGTTTGCACACCAGAGAAAGACAAGGACATGGTCCAAGAGCTTTTGGACTTTAAGGACAAGATGGACAATGTGGTGCAGAGCTGCTTTGCACGTAACGAGGCGTTCATCAACGCCATGAAGGAGGCCTTTGAAACCTTCATCAACAAGAGACCCAACAAGCCTGCTGAGCTCATCGGTGGGTAAAGAAAATAATATTCCAATCATCTTTAATCTCAACACGGTCCATTTTGTTTTAATTCTCGCTTAGTTCTGGTCTTTGATAAGATCTTTTGTTGGTCTTTTTGCTTCTCTTCCAGCTAAATATGTGGATTCTAAGTTAAGAGCTGGAAACAAAGAGGCGACAGAGGAGGAACTGGAGAGAATCCTGGACAAGATAATGATCATCTTCCGCTTCATTCACGGTCTGTTAGACCTCAGAGGAATCAACCTTTCATCTTACTGCACCATTACAGTCAGACATCAGTGACAAGACTGACTAAACCTGCTTTCCTTCATACAGGGAAAGACGTGTTTGAGGCTTTTTATAAGAAGGATTTGGCCAAGCGTCTGCTGGTTGGTAAGAGTGCCTCTGTTGATGCGGAGAAGTCCATGCTCTCTAAACTCAAACATGGTGAGTCTTTAGTCCCGCCAGTCGTATTTTTACCTGGGTGTGTAGCTTATTGCTCCAGACAAATGAAAACCATGTAATAAACCATTGCAAAGTAGTTCATAACTGCAAGTTAGAACAAATAAAAGGAAAATATCTATTAGTCCATTGGGATTCTACCTCTGTTTCTCTGCTGCAGATTAAATTAAATCCATTAAGAAAAGTTTACAGGTCATCTGCAAACAGGACTTTTCATCAAAACTGACAGGCCTATCAGGGAGGGCATTAATCAGATGTTCAAAGATTTGCTATAAACCTTCTGACTGCAGAAGGGTTGATAAAATATAGATCTATTTAAATTTAGCAGATCATACCTTAGAAAATTTGGAGCTTTAATCACCGATTAAGATGGTTAAACACAAATGTATTCCACTATAAGCTAATGCGAAACATCTCATTTTTCTCTACACTCAACAAATATACCCACTATTATGTTTCTATGTCACATAGAATCTGAATAACATACATTAAAGTAGTGAAGAAACCCGAAAAAATTTTCGTTTTTATTTGTAGATTAACTGTAACTATTTGATTTTAACAAATCTGAAGCCTTAATAGAGTAGCTAAATCCTACAATAGTCTGAGTCGGGTGTTTTTGGCGTACAAAACATGCAAGCTGTAAAATTTTTATTTAATTTTTTTGCAGAATGCGGTGCAGCCTTTACTAGTAAGCTTGAGGGGATGTTTAAGGACATGGAGCTGTCTAAAGACATCATGATCCAGTTCAAACAGGTACCAGAATGATCTGAACACCTTTAATAGAAAATGGTTGGTGTCATTGACACATTTACATGTTTATGCTTTAATTTTCTTTATTCAGTATATGCAGAACCAGAGTGAACCAAGCATGATTGAGCTCACCGTTAACATCCTCACTATGGGCTACTGGCCTTCATATACCCCTATGGAGGTTCATTTGCCATCAGAGGTTAGATTAATTGTGCTTTGTTAGCCCAGTAATAGGATTTGCTTTAATAACTGCAGTCAGTCAATCAGCTGATGCGTTTGTGTGTTCTTGATAGATGGTGAAACTACAGGAAGTGTTCAAGTTGTTCTACCTGGGTAAACACAGTGGGAGGAAGCTGCAGTGGCAGCCCACACTGGGCCATGCTGTCCTGAAGGCAGAGTTTAAAGAGGTGAGAGTCTGAACGGCTTACAGAGCACTGAGTTATGGACAAAACATCTGATTAAAGTAAATATTTTGTCCCACAGGGGAAGAAGGAGCTGCAGGTTTCCCTGTTCCAAACTCTGGTGCTGCTGATGTTTAACGAGGGGGAGGAATTCAGCATGGAGGAGATCCATGCTGCGACAGGAATAGGTTACACATGTCTTTAAATCTGTAGGGGAGCTGTGAGAGGAGGTGTCTGTGGCTTCCACTGATGGTCTCTGTTGTTTTGCGTAGAGGAGGGCGAGCTCAAGCGAACGCTGCAGTCACTGGCCTGTGGGAAAGCGCGCGTCCTCAACAAAAACCCTCGAGGGAAAGACGTGGAAGATGGAGATCGCTTCAATTTCAACAACGATTTTAAACACAAACTGTTTCGCATCAAGATTAACCAGATTCAAATGAAGGAAACCGTAAGTCCCTCTTAACTTATTGTATTTGAACTGTTTGTTATTTTTACTTTTCAACAAATAAACTGCATTCTAAACAAAGAATCTACTTTTTTTTCCTGAACTTTTATTTTTTCCACAGGTGGAGGAGCAGGTAAGCACCACAGAGCGCGTTTTCCAGGACAGGCAGTACCAGATCGACGCTGCCGTCGTGCGAATCATGAAGATGAGGAAAACGCTGAGTCACAACTTGCTGGTATCGGAGCTTTACAACCAGCTCAAGTTTCCTGTCAAGGTGGTGACTTAAACCTCGTGTCTTCATTTCTTTTTTTCCTTCTCATTGTGGTCAAATCTCACTTTGCTGCTGTTTTTTACCGACTTCTCCGCAGCCCGGAGACCTGAAGAAGCGGATCGAGTCGCTCATAGACAGAGACTACATGGAGCGTGACAAGGAGACTCCCAACCAGTATCACTACGTGGCCTGAGGCGATGCCGCTAAAGCTGCCGTGCTTTTTCTCACAGCAGACGCACAGCTGGCCCACCGCTCAGGCACAGGATTCAGCTCCTCAGCCACCTGACCCGTCTCGTCCCTCACATTCACAAACCTGGATGCAGTGTTCAGAAAAACGCAGAGCTCCAGAGAGACAAGAGACTTGGCTGTGCTGTTCCCCATTCTGTGATCTCCTTAATGGGACTCTGAGACTGGGCTGCATAGGTGGACTGGGCTATGATGGTTGGTTCCGGCTAACTAATCCGCTAATGTAAAACTCATCTGAAAGTTACTAGCACTTTCCTTTGTTTTGTTTCTTCCTTGATTGTTTTTTTTTTTCCTTCTTACATGACATTATCAATCACTTGTTATATTTCATAACTGGTTTTGTCACAACTTTTTGGGGGTTTTATTGGTTTGTTTTTCTTCTTCATGAGGTGTTCTCCCTTTAATTGGCTGTGCTAACTGCTGAAGGTCGACCTGACAGGATTGGATGCTTGACTGGTTTGAGAAGCAGCTGCTGCTGATGTCTTGAGAGAGAGAGAGAGAGAGAAAAAAAAAAGATGATGTGATCGAGCTCATTTAAATGACATGCAGACCATCCATTCGTGTATTTTTCTTTTCAGTATCTAGTATGTTTGACCAAAATGTCCAATGTCACGTGCTGATGTTTTTTGTAGATCGGACTGTGAGTGCAAAATGAGAATTTGAATAAATGAATATTTAATGAGGAAATATTTTTTCAACAGTGAAAACCCTTTCTAATACTCTTATATATTCTTGAACTCATGCTTTGACACTTCCTGATAGGGTAAAGATGATTTCTGCCTAAAGCATGAAGTGATGCACAGTTTACAGATGTGAAACTGGAGTATATTAAACCATGCAGAAGAAGTACAAACTATATGGTTTCATTAAAGTGCATTACCTACATCTGTGTATAAAGTGAAGAGAAGCTCAGCTGCAGTAAGAATTTACCAGGCTGCTGCTAAGAGTTGGACAGTAGCATTAAGGCAGCCTCTGCGTTCCTGTAGGGCTTTTGCACGGCCTCGTGAATTGATGACGATGTCAGCTGACTGACCTCAAGTTATGTAGGTTGCAGCTTGCAAAGCTCTGCACAGGTCCTCTCCACCATGCTGCACATTAAACTAAGCTGTTTTAACATTTTATAGTCTTTTATACTCTTCTGATTGTGTTGCAATATTAAATGGAGTTAGAAATGAAGGAAAAAATTCTCCCCTTCAGCCTGCAAATTATTCAATCTCAATTATCGAAATTAAGTTCTTTGCTTTTAAAATACCTATTTATTATTATTTCTCTTAAAGCATATAGAAGAAATATGGCAATACTAATAATCTGGTATACTAACCCTGACATACCAGAAAAGGCTGTTTCCAGACATAATGGTGAAAAATGTAGATGCAAAAAAAAAAAGGAAAGAAATAATCTATAAAGAGAGATTGAGAAAAAAAAGAAAATTAGTAATTAAATAAAAAATTAAAAGTAAAAAAAAAAAGTGGAGAATAGGTTTGGGGTTTTTCAAGAGGTGTATTTAACTTAGCATTTAATTTTAATTATGCTTAGTCTTTATGTACGGAACAGGATTAGGGACACTGAAAAAAAAAAAAAGTTGACTGATTTTTTAATTTTATTTCAGTTTAATATGGGAATTCTGACATGATCTCAGAATTTTGGATCTTAATGTAGATGGACACCATGAAGGAAGAGATGTGGAAGCACTCAGCTTCACGACAAAGATGTGAGTTGTTTGAGAGGGCAAGTAACAGATTGGTGGAAAATTATCCAATTAGGCGACTTTCTACGTGCCCGAGGCGTCCCCGATGATGCTATTTCATTAATAGAAGAGCAGAAGGTGATTAATAAAAAGAGAGCTAATCTCTAAAACAGACATGGCTACAGCTTGATACTAACATGTTTGTTAGCTGTCAGAATTCTGACATTAAAGTCATAATTCTTAGATTAAATTCAGAATTGTGAGAACGAAAGTCAGAATTCTGAGATTAAAGTCAGAATTGTGGGGGAAAAAAAGTCAGAATTGTGAGATTAAAGTCAAAATTGAGGGAAAAAGTCAGAATTCTGAGATTAAAATCAAAATTCTCAGAAATAGTCATGATTTTGAGATTAAAGTCAGAATTGTGAGAAAAAAGTCAGAATTCTGACTTTTTTTTTCTCATATACTGAAATAAAATTTTAAAATCATCTTTTTTTTCAGTGGCCCTAATCGTCTTCCGTATCAATGTCACAAAGAATAAAAACCCTGCTTTTGTTTCTCCTCCTCAGTGAATCCTTCAAGTTTTATTTCTGAATAGACACTCATTGGGAGTCCATATGAGCCCAGCTCTCAGCAGCTCCCAGCAGCAGGGTGGGTTGGAACCACGTGACTGAGGCTCCGCTCGCTGCCAGTTCACATGACCACAGGCAGACTGACAGCCGCAGACATGGTTTAACCAAACTGCTCGACCAAAAACTAAAACAATCATTATTTTTAGTCTGCAGGACCTGGTCGCCAGGCATGTAAACATCAGCTCTCCATCTTCGGACTGAACATCATCACCAATCGGCTTTGCTTCTCTTTAATCTATCGGACAAGTGCAGGAGCTGACCCACCTGCGTGGAAAACAACCCACGAAGCAGGAAACGTGTGCATGAACTGGATCAAAGAGATGCCAGTCATCAGGTGCCTTGTCCTGCTGTTGATCGCCTGCTTTGGGTTTTTAGGTGAGTAAAAAATCTGCACTAAATGCTAATGTAGGCTAAATGACGTCATGACTGTGGATCAGTTGTTGACGCTGATAAAGCAGCCTGGGCTTAATGATGAAAGCACTAATAATAAAAACATATTAATTTATAAAGAAATACAGATAGATTTAGCCTTTCTGACAAATACAGGGAGTAAAACCTATGGCTTTAGATCACCTCTAATCATTGCAAACCGATACAACTCAGTTTGAGTTGTTATAAAAATAAGTATTAATTATTTAATCTGAATGTAATTTATGTCTAAAATTATAATCTGTTGTAGAATGACAGGTGAAATGGTCATTTATAGACCTCCCATGAAGGAATGATGACCAAAAACACAGTGGCTCTTTTTTGATCGTTTTACTATAGTGTTTAGAAAAAATTTGACTTTTTTCCAAGGTCAAAAACAATATATTTACTAACCCACTTTTTATACATTTTAGTCAGGTTTACCCTTATTAAATACACATGTATAAAAAAACAAAGAATACTTGGTACATTAGGATATTGGAAGTTGATCAAATTAAATATTAATTTAAGATTAATCACATGTTAATAATCAAAGGTCATATAAAAAATATTAAAACAAAATCAGTAAATATTAGCTACTAAAGATAAAGGTTAGATCCTGAAAGAAGCCAGGAGCTTTTATTGCTCTTTTGAACATTCTGGAAAAGTCTCCATTCTTTATTTCTGTTTGGTTTTGTTTCTCTTTATCCTGATATAAAGTCTTTGTTTTGCCAATGTTGTGGACCAACAGATTATCCTCATTGTTGTCATTGGAGAGCTTCACATGACTCCCATGGTCCACGGCTTTGTGCTGCACGCCCCGCTGTGGAGGGGGCCACAGACAGTGCTGAGAACTACTGCAAACTCCCTGCAAATGCAGAAAGGCACAAAATGCTTCTCAAGCCAGAAAATAAGAACTAAATGATAGTAGTTTGAATGGTTGTTGAAGATTTTCACTTAAAAAAAACACATTTAATTTAAAACAGACTGTTGTTTGGATCAATGCATTTCTGCATCCCCATTTTACTCTATGCTAAAGCTGCAGACCTGGATAACTTCTTTTTGTCTGACATTTAAGCAGTTTGCCATCAGCAGCTTTACACAATAGCTTATCTCATGACTGGATTGTGGCGTTGTGTAAGCTGTTTGTTGCATTTTTACAGTGAGAACAGAGAGGTGAGCTGAAAGACATAAAAAAAATGGCAGCAATTTGCAGCCTGCAGAGGTAAAGATGTGTGAAGCTGACTCCTCCCAGAGAATGAAATAATTTCAACTGGTGGTTATAAGAAGGTGTGAGACATAGATATACAGCAGAATCATATGTAAACAGTATTCAGGGTAAAAATAAGGCTAGGAATATTTACTGCTTATTAATATTTATACTGCTTAAAGGCTTTTAAAGAATATATTAATGCATAACTTTAACAAATAAAAGTAACTCGGTCACTGTGTTTAAAACCACAAATACACCCACCGACAGCCAAGGAACAATCATTAGGTAGATTTCACTAAATGTACGAGTTCTTCCATTGTGAATACATTTGTGGTCAAATCTTTAAGCAGCAGGGAAACGTTTTCTTATAAAAGAAGCTAAAATGTTAGAGTTTAGATGCTTATCCACTTGGTCTTAAACCTTTATATCTGGCGACCTCTAGTGGCGGGATATGCGAACTGCAGGAGCATATCTCCACCCCTGCAACATTTTTTTTTTTTTTTTGCACGCATAACAATTTAAGAGCAATGATATAAACATTACCTGAAAAAGGTCGCATTTTAACTGCAACAAAAAATGTATGACCGCGTATTACATACTGGGAATATAGGTAAAACTATTGACCTCTAATGTTGAAAAAAATCAACAAACATCTATATTATTTATATTCATATATATCTCTATTATTTATATACATATAAATCTATATTATTAGTATATAATATTATAGATGTAATATATAAGTATATATTTAAGTCTGTACCTGCTTATGTATTCATCAAACTCCAAGCAAATGATCAGGGCTACTTGGAAACAGCATCTGAACACCCTAAAGGTAAAGTTGGGTTTATTTAATGTCAGGTGTAGTAGAGAAAAAGTCAAATATACATTTCTGTGTATTTTCATTAGAATTTTATGCCCTTTAAAAAACAATCTCCATATTTTACGACTGTTTTCTGTTCTTTGCTCTGCAGATCGCATTCAGGCGGTAACTCTAGAGGTGAAGGTTGGGAACTCCACCTGCATCAAAGCTGAGCTGTCTGCCTTGCTCTCCATCACATACACCACCTCCAACAGCACAGTAAATGTTTAATATTAGATTTTTTTTTCCCAACCTCAAATATATATGTTACATGATGTCCTTTAGGGTATCAGCCTTTGAACTATTTTGTCCCCCCCTCTCCCTCTAGAGTAATGTGTCCATCTCTCTGCCCGACTCCACCTCA
Source organism: Cyprinodon tularosa (assembly GCF_016077235.1). Taxonomy (NCBI): domain Eukaryota; kingdom Metazoa; phylum Chordata; class Actinopteri; order Cyprinodontiformes; family Cyprinodontidae; genus Cyprinodon; species Cyprinodon tularosa. The sequence goes on along the minus strand of NW_024038720.1, from coordinate 4,307,024 downwards.
GTCGATGCAGGAAGCAGCTCGTGCGGAACAGACAGCCGCCCGCCGTGGCTGGTGGCGGTGTTTGGATCAGGCCATGCGCTCGGACTGAGCTTCTCAACAAACGGGAGTTTTTATAACGTCACTGACCTGATGCTGCAATACAACCTGAGTGACACTTTACTCTTTCCTGAGGCCAACGGTTCTGGTGAGAGGGACTTCATCAAACTATCAGTTTTAGGGTTTAGCTTCAGAGAGGCTCTAATGTAGTGATTACACCATAGTTTAATGGTGACTCCTCTGCATCACAGGTGTAGTAACTGTGATGAGCACTTCAGTCCGGATCTGGGCTCCCGTCAACACCACCTACCGCTGTGCGAGTCCCACCACCATCAGAGCTGGAGGAGCTGCTGTCACCTTCTCTGAAATGAGACTGGAGGCGTACATGCCAGGAAATGACCTCAGCCCAGCAGGTCTAAGCTCTTCTTACTGGGTGACTTCTAACCAGCTTTAGTTTTTAATTCATTGAAGCCGATTGTTTATTTGTCATCACAGAAAGTGTGTGTGCAGCTGATCAGACCACTACTGCGGCTCCCCCTACTTCTGCCAGCACCACTGTTAGGACTACGACAGCAGCTCCAGGTCCGACTCCTCCGGGAACGCCTCAAACCGGAACGTTCTCTGTGAGAAACGGCAGTGGTGACGTTTGTCTCCTCGCTAAAATGGGTCTGCAGCTCAACGTCTCCTACGTCTCCCAGTCTCAAAATAAGGTTAATGTGGAGCTCCTGCTGATTAACGCATAGCCTTACAATCCACAGCATCATAAAACAAAAAAATCCTTTTCTCCTTCCAGACTGTTCAAGAATTATTCAACGTGAACCCCAACCTGACGGCTCAATCGGGATCATGTGGAAGCAGCACTGCTACCTTAGTGATAACACAACAAGCCACCACGCTCAGTTTCACCTTCTCTATGGTAACCATCTTTGTTTATCCGGTTTTTACGGAAGCATATTGCATTATTGTATTATGCTTATTAGTTATGTAGATGTGATCACCATTAGTTTGTGGACTTTGCATGGATGCCTGCGAGTTGGGTGCTAACCATGGACGGTTGTTTCCTCTTCTCTTCACAGTTTATCTAGTCGGTTTTGAAAAACAGGGCGTTTTTTTTTCTTTTTATTTAAAAAAAATCTTAATTCAGAAAAAAATGTTCTACTTATTTGTTTTAAACCATCATTAATTAGGAAAAATAGAACATTTCTATTAATTTTTTGTAAAAAAAAAAAATCATCTGGTTCCTTCAGAAAAACAAATTTCTTTTTCCCAGGTGGATGCAGTAGATTCTCCATCAATTAATGCAAATATTTTAAGCATTAAGTCATTTTTTCCTTCATATATACAGAACCTGACAACTAGCCAGTATCACTTAAGCGGGATAAACCTGTTGGCCAACTGGTCGGATATGAGCGGTAGGTCTCTGCTGTTTATCTTCATTCAGATTGGCAGCTTAAAAATGAAAACCTGCTCTGATGATTCTCCTCTCCAGCTCCCTTCTCAGCCAGTAACTCCAGTCTGGACTACCTTCCGAGTAAACTGGGCCACTCCTACATGTGTAACACAGAGCAAACTCTGCTGGTGGTTCCAGATTTCTCCATCAACACATTCAGACTGCAGGTGCAGCCCTTTGGAGTCACAGCCGGACAGTTTTCTGCAGGTTCTCATTCGGGTTTTTTCAAATCTCTGTTGTTGTCCTCCCTAGCACTGCGTCATTTCTCTAACTGAATCTCTTCTGATTTTGTCTTTGTTGTGATCGTATGTGCAGCTGAGGAATGTCAACTGGACCAGGATCAGATGTTGATCCCCATCATCGTTGGAGCAGCTCTGGCTGGTCTGGTGCTCATCGTCCTCATTGCGTACCTGATAGGCAGGAAGAGGAGCCATGCTGGGTACCAGACCATCTGAGGAGGGCTTTATTTAACCTTCTAGATGGAGTGCTGGAAGGAAACAGTGTGTGGATGCATAAAGGACAAGCCTGAGTGTTTTTAAAAAAAAGTTTTTGCATGTTCCTTTCCTTTTTTGTGTGGGTGATAAAACGTGAACTACCTGCGGACATAGATGCTTATGATGAAGAAAGTCTGCTCACCTCTTGGCTTATTTCGTCACAGGGTGAAATATAAAGAGGCAGCCACAGTCAAACGGACAGTAAGAGCTTAAATTACCTAAAGTTAACCAGAGATTTACTCTTTCCAAGGTTGGTCTGTTTTCTTTTCTTCATGGTCTTTGATGAAAAGGGAAATCTTTGGTCTCGTTTCATGAAAGGTGGACATTATTGGATGTTTTGACCTGGTGTTTTAGCACCCCTTCTTCCTGGCTATAAATTACATATTTAAGGATGCAGGATTTATTAAAAGCACAGTGAAGTTAGAAAAAGAGCCAGAAGTTAAAACAGGAAGAATTTCTCTATCTTCTTCACATAAACCACCATTCTCTGCTTCTTTTTTTTTCTGGGTTCTCAATCTTGCAAATAAAGGATGTGATTTTACATAAATCTATCCATGTTCAGCATAACGCTCTGGTACATAGAAGCTCTTTGTTTGCTGGAAGGATGTCCTTCTCTTTACAGCTTAGATTGACAATCAGCTCTGTTTAACAAGCTTTAAACATTTGATCATAAAAAAAAAAAACGTTCTAGTTTCTGCAAACCTTGTAAAGTGCAGCAGGAGTGGATTCCAGCTTTTTTTCATTTGACCCCTTTTGGGAAAGAAAATTAAAAAACATTTGGGTTGCTGTTATTTGTGATCCATTTTCTATTCCACATTTTGCTGAAATGTAATAAACATTTAGTCGATCGTCTTTTTTTTTTTTTTTATAGTGATTCTATGTTTACAGAAGCACCACTGGGACAGGCCAGCTCTTTTGTTTGTATCTGGTCACCATGGGAAACTAGATTATATGAATGCAGTTTTATAAAATAAAAATCAGCCCACAGAGAGGTGATGAAATGTTTCATTTTTACTACTGAAAATATTCTAGTTTAACATAATGTTGAATCAGTGTTACATCCCAACAGTCATCTCAAAGAACAAGTAGTGTTATTTAACATTTTTTTGAGAAAGGTGTGAAATACAGCGGACATTTCCTGCTCTAGGTCAAACATTTCTTTAGCTTCAGCCATCCTGGAATAAAGTGCATATTTCCACATTTACCTCAAAACGGGAAACAAATTAAGACAAACTTCATGGTGTTAAATTGAATCATTCAGTCATAAAGCAACAGCTTTACGTTTGTCTTTAGCTTATGCTCAAAGACAAAAGGTCCAGTGTTTAGTGACTCGGTTAAAAACAAAAAGCAGGTGGAGCCAAGCTGGGAGCTCGTCCTGCTATCTGGAATGCATAGGAAGATGTTCCCAGAAGTCCAGGTCAGGATTCCTCAGCAGCAAGTCGTTCACGACAGGCCACACGCAGCTTAGTCAAGGTCGCCATGGAGAGACTTCCTGGTTCAGTGAAGATTTTCTTGGAAAGAAACGGCAAGATTAAGAGATTAAAGCAGCAGAAATAAAAATAGTGTCTTCCCTCTAGAGAAATTACTGAAGGAGCCTTTTACCTGCATGAAAGGGTGACAATCTCCAACAAATGGTCCCTGGGTGATCTGTTTGAAGGCCTGACAGACGTCTGGCAGGGAGCGGGCCTGTTCGATCACAGCCTGGTGGTGATGGATCAGCGTAAGGGCCACGCGGAACAGGATTTTTGAGCCTTCATAGAAAAGGCAATCCCAGATCCTGAGAACGGTCTGCAGGCCAAACAGATTTAAATGCTAAATCCATAAAAGTCTAACAGTGCATTTAAACTACAACAACAAATACCCTCAAACAAAACTGTCGGAGAGCTAATATTGGAGAAAAAAAAAGCTGTTTTTTCACATGAAAAGCTGAAACCTTCAGTCACATGAGAGCAGCTGAGTGTGGAGTGGAAATGTGGAAAGTCGCAGCCTTGCTGCTTCTCTAGTGTTTGTGTTCAAAGCTATTTCTGAGAAAACGGTGTGAAAATCTCCATGTGTTGCTGCCAGGTAGAGGTTCCTCCCATATTTGGGGAACAAACAGTGGAGCCAACACAGTTTCAACTCACATGGATGAGAACAGCATAAGGCTGGTTTTATACGGCTTCATAAAACTGAAGAATAAAAGGACGGAAAACAAACGACAAATTAAGTCTGTGTGAAAATGTGAGATTAGATGCAAAAATGTCCCTTTTTAATCAAAAATATATATTCAAGGTTACTCCACATTTTTCATAGAAAAGAAAAAAAAATCTGACTGCATTTTTTGTAGGAAACTTATGAGACCAAGTTTTTAATAAGTAGCTAAATCATATACGCTCACCTCCACTGGTAAAATGTCTATGTAAAGACAGATGAACCACCTTGAAACCACCAGGGTCCACATGACATTGTGCTCCTCCATCAGCTGCCAAACTCGGGGAATTTTAAGTTTCACCAGCTCCCCCAAAACCTCCTGGTCCGTCTTCAGCCCCATCATGGCTGGACTGTAGTAATCTAGAAACGAACACATTCAGGGTTCCACTCCAATGTGTGGCCTGAGCTTTTCATGTGGGTTTTAATCTATTCTGTACTCAAAATCATTGCAGATCTAAAGCTAAAAAAGGCTTTATCTCATTTGCCTTATTAAAAGAATTACAATTTAGATTGCAAATTATTTGGAGTTAGAGGGAAAAAGAAAATCTATTCTTAGTAACAGCGTTTAGGGCAGACGTTCCCTGAAAACATGATCTCCTTTCAGCCACGTTTGAATGATTAAAATCACCGCTGTCTGCTTTAGTGTAACATTAAATGGACACATGTGGTCTTGTTAATAATTAAATGAACAACATGGTTAATAAGAAGGCAAACTCTGCTGTAATCAACATTTTCAGTGAAAGAATTTATTTGGAAATATTTATCCCCCAATTTAAAACTTAAGTCTCAAACTATTAATCAACTTTGTATAGTTAGAGAACGGGCTGCGTAAAAATCAGTCCAGGGGTCACAGAAGGCCCTCAGGCAACAATTCGGACGCCTCTAACCTTGGTGAGAGCTGCAATATCTTCTACAAAATGTGGCACTTTTACAACTGCTACCTTTTTGGAAATTACAAAAATCTGACAGCAATATATAATGAAATAAAAAATAATCCAATCAGGCCTTAAAGTACACAAAGTTTTAAAAGAGGATTATTCTGACCAAGAGACAAACCACAAGAACAATTTATTTACACATACCTGGCAAAATCCGTCCAATGAGAGCATCCATCAGCCAGAAAGATTTCTCTTCATCTTTAGTGATGATCAGTAGATACCCGGCAACAAAGTTCATCCCCTGCAGAGGAATGATATACAAAATCAAATAAAGCTTCAGCACATTCGTCAAACAGCAGGATCTTTTTATTCAAACATCTCTTTAATCCCGACAACAAAAAAAGTCTCATCTGTAAATAACTTGACCATGAAGATGTTCATCTAAATACAAAGTAAATATTTCCATGTCCTGGAAATGATGACAAACCTCCAGCTGTGACTGGGGAGCCTCTAACAGAGAGTTAAACAACATTTGGTTTAAAATACAATGAGAGCAAAGAGCGCCACCAGAAACGCACAAACCAAACGGTCAACAGATAAACCTCAGTTTGAAATTAATGGCTTCCGTTTATACTCTGACGATGCCACCTTGTTTTGAATTTCAAACCAGCTTCACAGTGGAAAATCAAATTTGCCTTTCAAATTCATAAAAAGGCAAAGCCTGGCTTTTAGGAAAGTCCACAGAAATGCTTCAAATCCATCCATCCCAAAACAAGTTCTGTTTTTGTTCAGAATAGTGGTCTAAAATCATGGGAACAGATCCAAATATTTTACATCAAAGCTGCTTTATTTTTAAGGCTTACTGGATTATCATGCTCATTTTTCTCCTTTACGTCCTAATATTCTCTCCAAATACTTGCTGCATTTTTATTTGAACTTTGTTTTCAGAAAATAAATCTTATAATAGCATCTATTCCCATAGATACAAATGCTATGCTAACACAAAATGCTACATTCCTTAGCTTCTCAACATGAAGCAAAATCTTTGCAAGTTGTTAAATCTAGAGCAGAATAGAATCCAGGTCACATGTGGGCAAAAAAATAAAATAAAAATCGGATTCGGGTCACTTCAGGCTGCGGTTTGAACGTAGCCTTTGTTGCACGAAGTCAACAAATTTCTGACACCAGTGAACTAAGGCCCCGTCCACACGAAGTCAAAACGAACACGGAACGCTAATATTTTCCAGAACGTTTGTCTTAAAGACGGAGACGTAAAATAAATGTGATCGTCCACACGAATGCATGAAAACGCTACAAAAATGTATGCCAGGCCTGTATGTGGCGCTGTCGTGCCAAAGCAAAAATAGGCGACGAAATGTTGGGCATGCGCACTAATATTTATACATGGTTGCCCTGCGGGTCCATTTTCGTGGTTTAGTCAAATTCAGGTGCTGAACTATGTCGTCGATATTGCTCTGTTCTTCCTGGAGATATTCCAGAAGAAGAAGATTCTGTTGTAAGCCCGACAGCAGGGTGAGTAGCATTAGCAGCAACCATTCAACACAGTACGGCGCCGTTGTTGTTGTGATACTGGTCGCGCATGCGTGTTTAGAGGCGACGCTATGACGCATGCGTGTAAAAAAAAAATGCGGTTAGAGCTTAAAGATGGAAACGCGAAAACGGCGTTTCAAAATCTTCCCACTCTGAAGGCTGAATAAAAAAAAGATTGTTTACAGACCCCCGAAACGCCGGCTTCGTGTGGATGAGAGGCTGGTTTGGTGAAAAATTTGTGCGTTTAGGCCAGGGTTCGTCTTCGTGTGGACGGGGCCTTAGATTGCAGCCAAAAACAGATACGTTCCTCCATCCTCCTGGTTTATTTCAGAGACACGCAGGTTAATGTCGCTCCACAACTTTACTTCTGCTTGGAAGTAACAAGTATAAGACATTTTACTCAGGATAAATATGATAATTTAGGCCACCTCTATGGCTATTAGGACAGCAGTCACTAGCTCTATTTCCATTACAAGTGTGAGCAGTTATGTAGATATTCTGCCTATTTCAAAAATATAAAAATTTTTCTCAATTGCTTTATTTCTATCAAATAAGAAATATAATTAAAATTGCACGTGAATACGTTAAGTTCTCATTGCGCTCATCGTCGCTAACTAAATGTAAGGAATATTCGGTCTCATCAATCCAAATATCCTGCAAAATTAACCTCCAGCTACCTTCCATCTTCTTCATCTTAGTAAAGCCCAGCTGCAGATCATGCGACTCCTATGAGGCAAAAAAAAAAAAAAATGCTTCATTTGCAGTTTTTTGGATCAAAAAACCACCTCATCAAGGGATGGAAACGTTTTTTATTGAAATACGTTTTTTTGCAATTGCAGTGTTTCCATGCACAAAATGTATTTTCATAATTACAATTTGTGCAATTCAGTGCTTAATAGAAGAGCAGCTACTGACCTGTGCCTCTATTCTGCTCTAGATTTGGGTCTTTTTTATGAACGATTATATTTGCTGTCGGGTAACAAGCTCTCCTCAAGCTTTTTCTTGCAGTCGAACTGTTCTTTAACGTCAGAGTTGCGATAAACAGAGAATAAGAACCTCTTCATTACTTGAAGCATCAGCCATCTTGCCTCACAGTCCACCACCAATTTAGATCAGACTAATGGGGTCCTCCATTGCTCTTTATGTCCCTTCTCTCCATTAATAGCACTTTGTTCTTTACAAACATGTCTTCTTCTAGTTAAAGAACTCATGAGTAACTGCTGAGCTATCATCGCCCTGGAGCTCATGGCTGCCAGGGTAACTTTGGCCTTTCCTTTCTACAGCATTTAAAGAGGAAAAACAAAATCATTTAGCTTGGATTTACCTGGCAGTAGCCCACAGATGGGTTATGGTGGCCATAGGCCAGCAGCACATTGTAAAGAGATTTCTGCAGACACTGGTCTGAAGACTTGCGGAACATGACGTTGTCTGGAAATGTTCTGTTCAAGTCTGAAAGAAAAGAACAAGCAGACGGTTATGGGCACATTTCTCAGCAGCGGAAGTCTGGGGCCGATTAAAATGAAGGAAAAGGTGAATGCAGCCAAAAACACACACCTGACCTCTCAGTGTAAACAATGTAAAGGACAGAGTTTCAGAGTGAAGAAAGCAATGAAGCTTGACCTGTTCTGATGGTCTCTACCAGTTTGGAGTCATGGTTGGCCGCCAGCATGGACTGGTAGTATCCTGGGTTCTTCTCCAGCTGGTCTTGAGCCCCACTTGCCGCCATCCAGATCAAAGCACGGTGCTCATTGGGGATCCCCTTGCGTACGTAACGCTTTACTGAACAACAAAGAGGAATTTTAAAACAATGCAGAGAATAGCATGCATTTCTTTGGACGGATCCTGCCGTGTTTGCTTTACGAACTTACATTTTACATTCTTTTGCACTTTGCCCTTTCCCTTAAGCAGCCTGGACCACTTGATGGAGCGTCGGGTTAGGATGACAAGATACTCGGACATGAGCTCCTCGTAGGATTCATAATCAAAGTCATCAGTGCGTTCAAAGCCATACGGATCAATTCTGAAGTTTCAGACCAATTTCATGTTATCAGAACAACAAAGAAAAGTGTTAAACTACAGTGAAGATGAAAAACCAAACATAATCAACAGAAACAGCAGCAGTGTTGTTCTTACAGTCCTCCTTTCCAAGGGGTAACTAAAGCTAATGCCTTAGATAACATGTTAATCTTAGTACAGCTTAACCTTCCTAAAGAGTAAAGTCATTCCTTAGGAGCTAACGCTTTTACAAACCATTAGTTCAAAGGTTCTTTTTAAACACAGCCTAAAGTTCAACATAAATTAATCCTCCAATAGGCTACATTAAAAATAAAGCTACAAATATGAGAAACATGTCTCTGATATTTAATATTGCACATTTAATAGAAAACGATGATCTATCAACATTTCTATGACAACATGACAATAAATAGACACTGGGATCTGTTATTAAAGTTTAGACTAATTACAGCTAAAACTGATGCAGATTTTTCTTTCGTCAGTGTTCCTGAAAATGAAGAGTTGTGCAACACAACAAGATCATTGGATTCTCTGGGTGTCGATGTTATTATAAGCTGGATTGACTCTTGTATTAATGCCAAAAACTTACATCAACATTAGTTGTCAAAAGGCTGAAGGAAGAAACAATACGGTGATGAGGAAAAATAAAGAATGTGAAATGAGGGTTAAATGCAATCTGTATTATTATTCAAAAAGAACATTGCAAATAATTATTCTAATTCTGCAGTAGAACAGAAAATACAGTCAGTGAACTATGAGGATTATTCTTTAATTATTCACAACACATACCATTATTATTTATGCATTTACTTAAATGATTATTTAATTATTTATGCTATATAAATATTAGTTTTTCAATGTTTTTTTGGGGTTGGATGCATGGGACCTTTATGCCATTTTAACTAAATAAAACCCAGACACATTTTCTTTATCACATGCATGTTGTTAGATACAATTTGCATTTGTTTATTTAGTTTTAATAAATGCCATTCTATTTTTCAAAGTAAAAAATATATATCCTAATATTGAGCATATTAAGTCCTGCGTACAAAAATATTCTTATGATGTTAAAACATTAACTAGATTATCCTCCACTAACAGATTTCTTATTTTCAAAAATCATGAGCGGTTCTAGATGGGGGCCAACAGGGGCCAGTGCCCCTGCTGAGCAGGTCATGGCCCCTGTTATGACCCCTATACTGGGGACATACTAAAAAACAAATAATGACAATATGCAAACATAGTAACTTATAGGCCCCTTTTTTACTTTGCAATTCTGTTTTGTTTTGCCTTAAAAATTAAGGCAATAGCGTCATATAATCACTTTCCTAAATGTTATTTTGAGCCAAAAAAAAAAAACAACAAATTTTTTACACATGAATTAATCATTTTTATTTAAGTTCTAATTCTGATTCGATTAAAACTGGTCATTTCATTTAAAATAAGTAAAGAAATAAAATATTTGAGCATACATTGACTTAATTTTACAAAAAACATTCTATATAATCTTACAGTGAACATCTATTTAGAAACTAATTATTTCAGCTGTTTTTTTGTTGTTGTTTTTTTTCATTTTTTTCCATCGACATTTTTAAACCAAAAATATAAATATTAATTTGGAAGGGCATCAAATTTCAGTTAAACTACATGTGCAGAGCAACTCTTAATATATTATATTATAAAAGATATTGCCCTGTTTTTGGTTGTTTTTTTGTTGTTGTTCTTTTGCTTTTCTTAAAAAAAAAAGAAAAAAGTAATATGATCACGTTCATGTTTAAATAGTCTAAATATTTTAGATCTTTATCTACTTCCGGTTCGTTAAACGTGGTTAAATGTAGATTTTATCGAGCCATGGTCCAAATCGGATGCCAACTTCTGAGTAGTTCAGAAGTTGCTTTTTTATAAAGTAAATCTTTAACTTAAAGGAATTATGAAAGAGAGATAAGAGAATCCACACAATAACTCAATGTTACCAGTTTCTTTTCTTTTTCTTTTTACTATAAAACACACTTTTGGGGGGGTGAAATGCTATTAGAAAACTAAAATACAGTCCCTGAACGCATCAACGGTTATTTTACTAATGTTAATTTTAGCCAATTATGGCTAACCACCCATAAATACATAGTTTCCAATATGAAACACCTGACGACCACCAGAACCTCACCGCTCCTGTCTTTTATTTTTATGTTTTCCGAAGAGATAAAGATATATAAGCTGATATAATTGATAAAGTAAGGTTTAAAGGACTCATTTTTACCTGTCCGCTCGCTCCTTAGCTGTGCTCTGCCTCACGGAGGAGGAGGAGTGGGTCCCGTTGGTGGGCTTTATCGACGTCTCCATTGCGTCCTCTTCTCTAGTAAAATACCCTCGACTGAGCTAGGACGAAAGCATCTACCTGTCGACGTCCTTTCCTCGCCAAAAAAATCGAAGCGATACAAAGTTAGGTTGAGACGGGTTCTCCCGGACTCCTAACTTTCTCCATGTTGTGGTTAAAAAGGATCGGGACAGGTCGCTGCTCTCCCCTCGCTTTCCTGGAGACAAAACTTACTTCAGATCACAGAATCCGTTAAAAAACTCCCAACATGTTTCCTAAATTGAGTTAGAAATCTACATTCGACTCCTATGTATGTTTTATGAATGTAGTCGCGTTCAAATTAAGGCAGTCTTCTTATCGCCATCAACAAGGAGCACCTGCAGCTGCTGCTTTTCGTTGTGCAGCTAACTTGTCCTGTAAAGCCAAGAAAGTAGTCCAAAGCGGTCCCACCCACTGGATCCTGGAGGTTTATTTAATTAGCGTCCCTCCTCCTGCGTATGCAGTTGGATTTGGAAGCGGGACAGACGATCTAAATCAGATCTAATGCTGCGTTCACAGGACTCCACATAACGTCGTAACTTCGAGCGTTTCAATTGGATTTGTGATGCATTCAAGGGGCTTAGGGAAAAGACAAAACGATTGCTTGGTTCATTTTTTTTTTTACATTTCGTCTTTTACTTTACTCGCTATTTATTTTTAATTAAGTATAAACACAATACTCGTGTATAAATCAACATAAACAACTATTTTTGAAATAGTCTTCATTTTTTTTATCAGCCTACTTTAATTAAGTTTTATGACTTATATTGCCTACTCATTTATTTTATCGGCGAAACATGGTGCCGCCAACTTGGAGCGGTCGTGTTATCGTAAATGGTATGATTTAATCAATCATAACTTGCGGAATACCAGATATTTCACGCGTTTGTGCTGAAAATCTCACAAATGCAGGTAATACAACACAACTCAGCGTATTTCAATATTTAGTGGGATTAAAAATCCTATAATATTAATGTTTTGATGAATAGGCCTATATTTTGCAGAACACAGCCACTTACATGGTCAGAATCATTTCTTTTATTTATTAGTGTACAGTATACAAAAAAACAACAAAAGTATAATAGAAAAAAAGGATGAAACAATGACAATCAAATACAAGCAAAAAAAAAAGAGAAAAAAATGTTGCATCCATGGATTTAGAAATTGGATCTGTTTCTTATTTGACAGCACGTAGTCTATCTATATAGACATACATCTATACATGCATATAAATGAATATTGATGGAATAACACCATCTTTCAGCCTGACAATCTGACCTGTCCTGTTAAAATCCTATTTTTTTAAATGCTGGTTGCGGAGCACAGATTAATCTCTTGCAGCGAATCCCTGCCCTTATTAAAACTCAACACGTCTTCTTCCTGTCATTTTCACAGTGGTGAAGTATCTTTGTCTCTGGTTATCCTTTCGAAGTTAAACAGGATATAAAGGAAAATAACACTGATCTCCTTTCGAAAATGTTTTTATGTAGACACTCCTCTTCCTTTTTGTCCTTTTTATTCTATTTTCAAAGTCGGGAGGATTCATTGGTCCAGGGCCGTCCCTCCCTAAACACTCTTTAGGGTCCTACATCCCACTGGGGGCAACATTTTGCGCATGGTAGCGTATATGCGCAACATCGCACACATGCTATACCGTTAGACAGAAGAGAGAAAAGAGACCTCCTGTAATTAGACCGTGCAACATATTTCAGAACTCAACATCTGACCAATCAGATGGTGTTGTGTGTGCAGGCAGGCTGACTCTTGCTGACAAACAGAAGATGTGATATCAACATGTTGTCCAAGCGACATCATGAAGGTGCACCAGCAAGAGAAGAAAAATGCAAAACACGAGGAAACTTCCCTCGAAGGAGGGTAACTTGTTGAAATACAACTTTAGACATGAACGCCTAAGTTTCCACTCATCAGACAGTTTATAATTCCAGTCTCTGTCTAGAGTGGAACAGAGGTGGAGTCAGAAAATCCTAATAGGTGTGGCTGAAAGGCCCCAGAACCTCAGGGTCAATCTACAGAGTTTCAGTAGGAATAAGCACAACATCCATAATTTTTAAATAAAGAGAAACTATACTTTCCTGCAGCTTTTGCTAACAAATAGACATATATTTAAACATCTATGCTGTAAAATAAAAGGTACAGTGGAAAATTTTTTCATGTTTGAGTTCTGGGGTGAACACATTTTATATTGTCATTACCTACTTTTATCAATAATCAATCTCCAAAAAAATGGTATTTAAATCTACTAATATCCACAATTAATGAATTTTTAGGTCATTATCAAAATAGTTATTTATCTACGATTTCACTGAAGACTCCTAGATGACCTGCAGAGGCACATCATTTTATCTTTACCCCAAATAATTCAAACTTTAGCTCTGAAAAGAGCATGAATTCTGTATCTATCATCTTTAATGTTTATATATTGATGTGCATAATTAATCACAGTGTTTCTGTTGCCAAGTTATTGATATATGAAAAAAATACATTTTTAAAAGCTTTTAACATCCCAGTTCAGAGTATTACTACTGCCACCATCTGTATTAGAGGGAAAAAATGGTAGTGGTGACCACAGGGGTGGCTAAGGATTGGCTAAGGGTGGCCTAGATAACAATAAACTTTATATTTACTATATATATATAGTTACATAAATACTATATATATATATATATATATATATATATATATATATATATATATATATATATATATATATATATATATGTGTATATATAGCTTTAAATATATAACTATATATTTAAAACAATGTAACTATATATATAGATATATAGATATAGATATCTATATATCTATATATATCACATGAGACATCAGAGAGGTTGAAAAGTTACATGATTATATGGGTGTAGAATTTACTTTTAAACGTTATTATGGAGATTTTTTATAATAATTTCTAAAGTAGACTTGTGTCAGTCTTAATCAGCTGTAGGGATTAACCAACACTTTAGGTATCTTGGTTTCCAGTCATATCATGGCTAGCACGGACCAATCATTATGGTAACATTAGCTGACATTTCACTGATGGAAATAAGTACATTAACATTATCACAAAATATAAACAGTATATGTCCATCATACTTGCTGAAGGTCATCCTCCGAGTTCTGACGTCAACAGTCTGTTGGTTAGGCATACAACACAAATACGCTGCACACTGCTGCTGAGACATCCTTGTGGAATTATTTTTTTTGGGCAAGTAGGAGAAGTGGCCGATGATACATCTTTGGCAGTGGGACGACCGTTCCAAGATGGCGGCCATATTTTATGCACTCTGAGAGCCAATGCTGTGTCTGCTTTTATGTATCTATGGTCTCGCCTTCTCCGACTGAGCCACTCAAGCACAGGTAAACAAAGCAACCTGAGGTGTGCTGAGGAAACATGCTATTTACCTACAGTTCGTTGGAGAGTGTTGAGCAGTTTAACCAAAGCAGAAACTTTTTTGTACCATCAACCTTGACATAATATTAAAAAATATTATTTGTAATGTAATCAGATCAATACAATGTAGAGAAAATCTGGATATTTTGTCACAAATTTACTATCTCCTGTATTTTATTTAGTAGCTACAGATTGCTTTCTAACATTTTTGCAAAATGACTCTAAAACTGCTCAGATAAGATGTGTATATTTTCACCCTCATGTGGCACAGGTGCATGTTTCCCAGCACTTTTACTTCAGTTCAGATACAAATAAGACAACAACACAAACAACAGTGATGCCATAAATCGGATCCAAGGCTAACAATAAAAAAGTATCTGACAATATCTGTTGGAAGGCCACTTATGATTTTAAAAAAAATCTGTATTAACTGAAAAACAACAAAGTCTGTTAGATTTTACAATAAAAAATATGAAATAGCCGATTGAAATAATTCACAGTTTGATTATTCAATGCATTTCTTTTTGATACAAATTAGCCATAAATTAAATAATCTGATGAACTTTCTGTGGTATAGTTTGCAGAAAAGTTACAAAGGATCTGAATCATGTCATCATACAAAAGTATCAGCCAGAAGAAGGGTACAAAGAATGATACACAACATTTTATTCCTATGCCATTGCACAATGAAGAGAGTCAGCGATAGCTCAAGTAAAAATGGAAGAACAGAGAAACTGTTTAGCGATTCTGCAGCATACTATTCTTAGTCTGAAATGAGCTACAGGGATTTACAGGTGCTGGTCATAAAATTAGAATATCATGAAAAAGTAGATTGATTTCAGTAATTCCATTTAAAAAGGGAAACTTGTATATTATATTCATACATTACATACAAACTCATATATTTCAGATGTTTATTTTGTTTAATTTTGATGATTACAAATGACAACAAATGAAAATCTCAAATTCATCATATCAGAAAATTAGAATATTGTGAAAAGGTTCAAAATTGATGGCCCCTGGTGCCACACTCTAATCAGCTAATTAACTCAAACCACCTGCAAAAGCCTTTAAATGGTCTTTCAGTCTAGTTCTATAGGCTACACAATCATGGGGAAGACTGCTGACTTGACAGTTGTCCAAAAGACGACCATCGACACCTTGCACAAGGAGGGCAAGACACAAAAGGTCATCGCTAAAGAGGCTGGCTGTTCACAGAGCTCAGTGTCCAAGCACATTAATAGAGAGGCGAAGGGAAGGAAAAGATGTGGTCGAAAAAAGTGTACAAGCAAGAGAGATAACCGCACCCTGGAGAGGATTGTGAAACAAAACCCCTTCAAAAATGTGGGGGAGATTCACAAAGAGTGGACTGCAGCTGGAGTGAGTGCTTCAAGAACCACCACACACAGACGTATGAAAGACATGGGTTTCTGCTGTCGCATTCCTTGTGTCAAGCCACTCTTGAACCACAGACAGCGTCAGAAGCGTCTTGCCTGGGCTAAAGAGAAACAGGACTGGACTGCTGGTGAGTGGTCCAAAGTCATGTTCTCTGATGAAAGTAAATTTTGCATTTCCTTTGGAAATCAAGGTCCCAGAGTCTGGAGGAAAAGAAGAGAGGCACTTCATCCACGTTGCTTGAAGTCCAGTGTAAAGTTTCCACAGTCAGTGATGGTTTGGGGTGCCATGTCATCTGCTGGTGTTGGTCCATTGTGTTTTCTGAGGTCCAGGGTCAACGCAGCCACATACCAGGAAGTTTTAGAGCACTTCATGCTTCCTGCAGCTGACCAACTTTTTGGAGATGCAGATTTCATTTTCCAACAGGACTTGGCACCTGCACACAGTGCCAAAGCTACCAGTACCTGGTTGAAGGACCATGGTATCCCTGTTCTTAATTGGCCAGCAAACTCTCCTGACCTTAACCCCATAGAAAATCTATGGGGTATTGTGAAGAAGAAGATGCAATACACCAGACCCAACAATTCAGAAGAGCTAAAAGCCACTATTAGAGCAACCTGGGCTATCATAACACCTGAGCAGTGCCACAGACTGATCGACTCCATGCCACGCCGCATTGCTGCAGTAATACAGGCCAAAGGAGGCCCAACTAAATACTGAGTCCTGTACATGCTCATACTTTTCATGTTCATACTTTTCAGTTGGCCAACATTTCTATAAATCCTTTGTTTTTATTGGTCTTCAGTAATATTCTAATTTTCTGATATGATGAATTTGAGATTTTCATTTGTTGTCATTTGTAATCATCAAAATTAAACAAAATAAACATCTGAAATATATGAGTTTGTATGTAATGTATGAATATAATATACAAGTTTCACTTTTTAAATGGAATTACTGAAATCAATCTACTTTTTCATGATATTCTAATTTTATGACCAGCACCTGTATGGTTTCACACTGGTTATGCTCCAAATATAATCTCTCTTTCTTCAAAGTAAACATTCAGGCCTGGCTAAACATTTCCCTAACCTAGTGGAAGAATCCATTAAGGTCTAAGGAAGCTAGCTTTTGCAATAATTTCAAAATATAGGTTTGGCACAAACCATTTGTCAAAAACTGTGAATTGTCAAAAGCCATGATCAGTGAAACACAGTTGTGCAGTATCATTTTCTGGGGTTCCTTTTCTTCAGATTGAACGGACATTTAGGTTAAGCTGAATGAGATCATGAACATTCTAAATAAAATATATTTTTTTTAACCATAAACCTTGAGCTGAAGATAGAGAAGTGTGTTTTATTGTTTGGAAGGATTCTAAGTAGTGTTGCACCGATACCGATACCAGCATCGGGCGAAGCCCCGATACTGCCCTAAAATGGTGGTATTGGTATCGGTGAGTACCAACAAATAGGGCACCGATACCATTTTGAGAGCCATAAGTTTATTCAGCTATTGTCACCCATTCCTGGTAGGCAATAAAAAGTTCTACTGGATTCACTTTGTATTAGTCTTTTTTTCTGCTTCACAAAGGTAGGTAGCAGCTTGACAAAGCCATGATGGCAGTATGCAGTTCCTCATACACACACACACACATACATTTTAAACAGATGATATCGGTATGGTATCGGTATCGGCCAATACTGCACAGCCAGGTATCGGGTATCGGTATCGGGGCCAAAAAATGGCATCGGTGCAACACTAATTCTAAGTTTCAAAGTGCAAATAAAGTAAGATAAAGTCAATCGAGCAATCAAAAGGAAAGGAAAGTAGTGTGATGAGACAGACTCCAAAATAAAAGTTGACATGAAATCTGAGAGATTACATGAAGAGATCCAGGTACAAAAGATGCAATCAGGCTACAAAAATGCCAATCAAGGAAGTGGGATTTTTCAAGAGAAAACTGGATCACTGAACTAAAAGTTGGTTCAATAAAACATTCTTTTTATTTTTTTGTTATTTTTTTTTTTTTTTTACATATAATGCATGGCTTTTTGTTGGGGCTGCACGGTGAAACAGTGGGTAGCACTGCTGCCTTGCAGCATGAAGGTTCCGGGTTAGATTCCCGGAAGACCCTCTGCATGGATTTTGCATGTTCTCCCTGTGCACGCATTGGTTCTTTCCGGTACTCCGGCTTCCTCCCACAGTTGGAAAACATGACTGTTAATTTGTCTTAAATCTCCTTAGGTGTGTGTGTGTGTGTGTGTGTGTGTGTGCGTGTATATGCTTGGGTGTGTGTGTGTGTGTCTCTGTATTGCCCTGCGACAGACTGGCGACCTGTCCAGGCTGTACCCCTCCTCTCACCTATATACTGCTGGAAAGGCACCAGCCCCACCAAAACCCTAGAAATATGGATGGATGGACTGATTTTTGGTGTTGATCTTCTATATTTTACATTTTCTCAATTTGTTAAAATTTGTTGTAGGAAAAAGGTTTTCAACTATGCAATTCGGGTAAATAAAGGAATTTGATGGTAATTCACTCAGTCAGCATTTTATTAAAGGAGCTGTGAAGTTTTTCCCCTCAGAGTTAACCAAAACAATTTAAAGACACTTTAGGAAACAGTTCATATGTTGAATAAACCTTGAGGAGAAAGAATGTGGCCTGTTATGGGAACTATTATTATTATTAGTTGCTGTTCCAAACAATCCTTAATAGCAATTCAGCAACTCCTCTCTGACACTGTGTGGCCTTACAAAGTAAATGCAAAATCAGATCTCATAAATCAATATATTTAAGGAAATTAAATAGAAATTTCCAGCCACAAAGTCCAGCCTTACAAATCTACCTGATAAGAAAAGAAAAAAAAAATCTAACACAGATTTTAGAATACAAGAATAAGTTGATACACAAGAAATCTGTTTAATGATAGTTTGTAAATAGTTAATTTCCTGTTGGGGTCAATAAAGTATATGGTATCTTCAGTGGTGTGATCCTGCCTGCAGGTGTTTAATTATGGAGTAGAGCTCCTGAACATTCAGCTCCGGACATGTTTAGCTATGTGGTGTGAGTGTTTATCTGCTGAGAACAAGTCTCACTTTGTTCCAATTTAGGCACGGCTTAAAGGTTTCTAATAGACATGTTTATGTAACTTCCTTCACACAGAAAATTAGCAAATATACTTTATTCTTAGTAAACAGCCTTACATTAGATATCTGATACACTGTGGCATTTAGGTAGCAATAGGAGGGAGTTGTTTTACTTTTAAAGCATTATAACTTGGGGCTGGATAATACTATCATAAAATGTGCAATGTTAGACCATACAATTAAACATGTGTTTCCTGCCGGACACTTCATTCTGTTATGTACTCAGAATACAACTGGGAAGTTTGAGGTAGCTTTCTTTTATTTATTCACTTTTAGTATTTTTAATGTTCACAGCTCTTCTAAATTCCAGAGATTTCAGTGCCTGAGAAAGTTTGTTCCAAAACAACAGCATTTATCCAACTTCAACACATTCTTTACTCATATGGCTAAAACTAGAAAGTAAAGGTATCCGTGAATCGTATTATTTTCGGTTTATATGTTTGTTTCACTGTAGGATCTGCATAGTTAATAGTTTTGTACTTTGGTTTTTGTTTTGCATTTTGTCTTTGAGGCTGAGTCTGATCTACCACAGAACCCTCACCGTCTGCAAATGGATCCTCGTCCAAATGGCTAAAGTTTCCTGGCTTTCCAGTGTTATTCTTTTCTGGCAGATTTCCATCATCATATCTCTCTTCATTGACCGGTGAGTGTTTTGCTTCAGCTTCACCATGTGGTGTCCTTATTGTTACCTCTGAGTGACTAATGGAATGAGGACTGCATGACTCCTTGTCTTTGATACCTTCTGTTGAGCGTGACACATCATTTCCTTGATGATTCAAAGATGAATGTAATCTCTGGTTTTTGGTAAGATTAGTTACTGTTTCTGGTTGTGGGGTTGAATCAATCTGATCTGCTCTATTTTTAGATCTGTGAATGGATGGGATGATACACTTGGAGAACCCTCCTTGAATAGGATCTGGTGTTTGGAGATTTATGTCCTCATTTGAATATTCCAAAGAATACGTCTCACTTTTTGGTGTGGCGCTGGCCTCCATTTGTCTGGATTCCCCTTCAGCTGATACTCCGGATAAACAGTTAAGGTTGTCCAACAGATTCCCTGTGGTCTCCCTTGACATCCTGTCCTGTGTTTGACTTTCTAAAATCTCAGATTCCATTTTCTTTAGCAATTGTGGAGGAGAGGAATCCACACATGTGGACCAGGCAGGGGAGCAGGTTATTATTGTGACTATTTGCCACTTTACAGGGATTTCCTCCTGAATAAGAACTTTGCAGGGTTGTGGGAATGACCACTCAGTCACAGACATTAAGGAGATTGTCTTCAAATCTGCAAACATGACCCTTTTTTTAAGAAATTCAGCTTTGTTGACTGTAAAAGGAATTCGTCCGACTTGTTGAAGGCCTTTATCCTCCACATCAACATTGTGAGCTTGACCCTTCATTAGTTGTAATGAATAGCAAACTTCTTGATCCAAGTTCTCTGCTTTCATGTGACTCTCATCTTCTGTGTTTGAATTCCCTTCAGCTAAAATGTCTGCCCCAGGATCTGGACTTTCAGGTTCTTCACTTCTAATTTGATTACTTGTTGAGTCATCCGCAGTATATTTACATTCATTTCTTTTCCATTGGCTCTGTTTGTTGAACACTGGGTCAGACACCTGTTGTTTCTTTCTTTTAATGACAGCTTCTTCTTTTACTTTAGGTGCAACCCTGTCTCCTACACCAGGCTTCTCATGAGATAAAGCAAAGTCACTTTTCGTACAAACAGTAGCGATGTTTTCAAATTTGGTCATTAATGAGTTTAGGAGGATCCCTCTTCCAATGTGTCTTGGTTTGAGGTGCTCTTTCTTCAGGGTTTTCACTCCCTGTTGTTTCTGCTCAGCCATGGCAAACTTGGCCACCATTTCTTTAACACTACCACATCTTTTTAAGCCTTTGTCTCTAATGTCAGTGCTATGTTTTCTGTCATTATTAGGGTTGTCTCGACCTGGTCTTCCTCTGGTAAAAGACAGAGTTCCTACCTCTCTCTGGTTGGTGTTATAGGGTTTGGGGGAAGACCTCAAGAACTTAGATTGGAGGAGTAGGAATGTGGTAAGGTGCCGTGATGGTAAGTCTCCTCTTTGATCAGCTTTGCAATTTTTAGAAGTCTTGGGATCAGCTGCTCTTTTCTCTGATAGCTGGACCACTTGGAGGCCTTTTGGAGCCTTTTTCCCCCTCTGCAGATCCAGTTTATCTGTGTTTCTTGCGTGGATTTGGGACACAGTGCCGGATTCTTGCATTTCCATCCTTGTGTGATTGTTTGTCCTCTCAAGCAGATCCTGTAGTAGATAATTCAGGAGACTCTCAAAGATCCCTCGGAGGACTGGTCGGCATTTGGGGTCTCTAACTAGCCTCCTTAACGCACCAACATCGGGGTTGATTCCGGCTTTCCGACAATCTGGTCTACAGAGAATAGAGGAGATGCAAGACGTCTTGAAACTGACAGCAACATCCTTAACAACAACTTGGGAATTAATCTATAAAGCAAAATATGGAGTTTTTATTTATCTGTAATACTCCAAAAGAGAGGTTTCCCGACTTCATCTACTTTTTTCACTTCAATCTGCAAGTGAAAAAATCCTCCCTCTCCCTCCCGCTGTTTGATTAGTGATTTTATTACTGCAGCAAAAGCAAGAATTTTAGTTTTAAGTCACATTTGAAGCTAATGAAATGTTCCATACTACATTTCGTTGAACTGTAGTATGGAGCTGCAAATCAGGACAAAGAACTCAGCATTAAAATAAAAATGGATGCTTGAAAAATAATGTGAAGACAATAGGACAGTCATTCAGTATAGCCTGTTTTGAGTAGGCATAGGTTATCAAGGTAAACAAAAGGTTTGAAAAGATTATGCTTTTAGCACTGCCACTATCTTCTGTCACTCTATCCCTGCAGTCTAAAGTCCTTTAAATAAGATAGCAGGGTAAAAGTCGAAGTGACCGGAGTCTTCTCTGTCTGGATGAGATGTAGCAGCTCACTTGCTCTCTCCTCCCCTAAACGTTGCTGCACTTTGCAGGTCAGCTGGCTGAATTTTTCAAGCTTACAAGAAAAATAAATGTAGACTTATAAAAGTTCCACCGACCAGTTTTTTTTATATCTTGGACTCTATTTAGAGCATAACAGAAAGAAATGCAATCTTAATTAGCATGTGTCTGTGTATATTAAATTTTTGGTTTAGTCCATGTATCAAAAACAAAACTATGCTAAACTAACAACAATAAAAAATGTGTGCTAGGATTTTTATTAACAGCAGAAATGATTGTTTTTCCGTTTTAAGTTGCAACGAATAATGAAATTGGTCACCATTTGAACAAGTATTAATTGGTCGAAGATCTAAATATATTTCTCAGTTGCATGGTCAGGTATAAATCACTTCAGAGATTCAAGGACCAGGGATCAACAGGAGGAGCCAAGATTTAGCTTCTATGCTCCTCATATGTGCAACAACTCCATGCAGAAGCCTGAAATGTGCAGAAACGGATCTAGACTGAAACATAAATGCATACTGCAGCTTTTGGTTCAAGAGTTTAACTAATTAACTATTTCTCAAACCACTGTTGAGTGATTATGGTGTGAGATTTAAGATTCAGTTTGTATTTGAATGTGTTTTCAGATGCTTTTCAGAGCATTATGCTTTTGTTATTTTAAGGTTTTTCTCCTGAGTTTGTGTGAAACAAATAGGTACACTGTAAAAAAACTGAAATATCAATAAGTTATTTTCTTAAAACAAATGCATTTTTCTTGAATTTAGGAGGTAAGTTAGAGACTTTGCCAATGGAACAAGAGAATTTATAGGTAAAATAATAAAAAAACAATTAGATTGTCTTATTTCATGTGCATATTATCTAATTATTATTTTATTTTAGGAGTAAAAATATTCACTCCATTGATATATCCTCTTATTTACCTACTTAAATTAAGGGTAAATACACTTACTTTAAGAAGTTTTTAATTATTTCTGCATTGTTATTGCAGTGTACGGTATGAATGGTAGAATAAAAAACATGCCTTGATTTTAGATATTGTGTCAGCACTGGACTACCCTGGTATATTAGGTTATCATTCCCAAAAAAATATTGTACCTTGATGCATAATTTCTTTTTAAATATATACATTTTTATTTTACCCCAAATCTGTGTGACTTCACACCATAATGAGACACTTTCACACTTCGACAATCACAGCAGTTTTATACATTTTTAACACATCCATTCAAAATACAGGTGCTGGTCATAAAATTAGAATATCATGAAAAAGTAGATTGATTTCAGTAATTCCATTTAAAAAGGGAAACTTGTATATTATATTCATACATTACATACAAACTCATATATTTCAGATGTTTATTTTGTTTAATTTTGATGATTACAAATGACAACAAATGAAAATCTCAAATTCATCATATCAGAAAATTAGAATATTGTGAAAAGGTTCAAAATTGATGGCCCCTGGTGCCACACTCTAATCAGCTAATTAACTCAAACCACCTGCAAAAGCCTTTAAATGGTCTTTCAGTCTAGTTCTATAGGCTACACAATCATGGGGAAGACTGCTGACTTGACAGTTGTCCAAAAGACGACCATCGACACCTTGCACAAGGAGGGCAAGACACAAAAGGTCATCGCTAAAGAGGCTGGCTGTTCACAGAGCTCAGTGTCCAAGCACATTAATAGAGAGGCGAAGGGAAGGAAAAGATGTGGTCGAAAAAAGTGTACAAGCAAGAGAGATAACCGCACCCTGGAGAGGATTGTGAAACAAAACCCCTTCAAAAATGTGGGGGAGATTCACAAAGAGTGGACTGCAGCTGGAGTGAGTGCTTCAAGAACCACCACACACAGACGTATGAAAGACATGGGTTTCTGCTGTCGCATTCCTTGTGTCAAGCCACTCTTGAACCACAGACAGCGTCAGAAGCGTCTTGCCTGGGCTAAAGAGAAACAGGACTGGACTGCTGGTGAGTGGTCCAAAGTCATGTTCTCTGATGAAAGTAAATTTTGCATTTCCTTTGGAAATCAAGGTCCCAGAGTCTGGAGGAAAAGAAGAGAGGCACTTCATCCACGTTGCTTGAAGTCCAGTGTAAAGTTTCCACAGTCAGTGATGGTTTGGGGTGCCATGTCATCTGCTGGTGTTGGTCCATTGTGTTTTCTGAGGTCCAGGGTCAACGCAGCCACATACCAGGAAGTTTTAGAGCACTTCATGCTTCCTGCAGCTGACCAACTTTTTGGAGATGCAGATTTCATTTTCCAACAGGACTTGGCACCTGCACACAGTGCCAAAGCTACCAGTACCTGGTTGAAGGACCATGGTATCCCTGTTCTTAATTGGCCAGCAAACTCTCCTGACCTTAACCCCATAGAAAATCTATGGGGTATTGTGAAGAAGAAGATGCAATACACCAGACCCAACAATTCAGAAGAGCTAAAAGCCACTATTAGAGCAACCTGGGCTATCATAACACCTGAGCAGTGCCACAGACTGATCGACTCCATGCCACGCCGCATTGCTGCAGTAATACAGGCCAAAGGAGGCCCAACTAAATACTGAGTCCTGTACATGCTCATACTTTTCATGTTCATACTTTTCAGTTGGCCAACATTTCTATAAATCCTTTGTTTTTATTGGTCTTCAGTAATATTCTAATTTTCTGATATGATGAATTTGAGATTTTCATTTGTTGTCATTTGTAATCATCAAAATTAAACAAAATAAACATCTGAAATATATGAGTTTGTATGTAATGTATGAATATAATATACAAGTTTCACTTTTTAAATGGAATTACTGAAATCAATCTACTTTTTCATGATATTCTAATTTTATGACCAGCACCTGTATAGAGCTCTAAGGTTTATTTGTGAGGAAATAGTATAAATTATTTTTTATCATTCGAAGAAGAAAGGAGTTAAGCAGAAGCTAGCTGCTGAAGCAGGATTACTCAAACTGTAAGGCAATTAGACTTGATTGCATGTTCTCTAAATTTCATATTAATAACAGTTAGCTTTAGAAAAAAGGGCAACACCCAGAGAAAGTAAAGATCTCCTTTACTTTCCCCAAGTTACTGTAAGTTAAAAAAGCAGGAGCTTTTTTCTTTCCCCACAGCTCTGTCACTTGCAAGTAAAACAGTTTAAGCAGAAAGCAAAATATCCAGATTTAGGTAAACTACACATGAATCATGTGTGAGATATTTCAAGAAGAATGTCATTTCAGTTCCTCCCTTATGATATTTCTCAGTTATTCTTTTTTAGTGAGACAAAATTTGACCTTTTAATAAAAAAAATCATGACAGATGTGTGGATAGTACCCAGAAAGAAAAATCAAAATGGGAAAAGGAGTGAGAGGGGAAAAGAGGACAGAACGTCCAGTAATAGTACTCAGGGACTGAGGGAGGGTTGTGTCAGGCCAACAGGGAGGCGTCACGTTCAGTTTCTCTGATAGCAG
The DNA here is from genome assembly GCF_016077235.1 of Cyprinodon tularosa. Taxonomy (NCBI): domain Eukaryota; kingdom Metazoa; phylum Chordata; class Actinopteri; order Cyprinodontiformes; family Cyprinodontidae; genus Cyprinodon; species Cyprinodon tularosa. The sequence goes on along the minus strand of NW_024038720.1, from coordinate 4,281,668 downwards.
TAGGTTCAACTCAGTGAAGATGAGGATTACTTCTCTGTGCATTTCTCTGCAGATGCTGCCTTATAGAGTGCCTCTCCCAGCTCCTCTAGGTGTTCTCTTTTATCCAAATCCCGGTAGAGGTTCAGAGGAACCTGGTTTATGCCATACATGAGGCCATAGAGGCAGCCTGCGATTAGACCTGTGGCTTCACTCTCACCTAAAACAACATTTAAGCACAGTTATACTCTACTTATGGTGTCAGCAGTTTCTCCTTTACAATACAGTGCATAAAGTATCATAAAATGAAGCTAAAGTCTAAATAATCCATAAAAACTCTCAGGAAGTCAGAAGCAATATTATAAGAGACCACTTTATAATATACAAGCGATAACAAATTTCTCACCTCCATGAAACATGGCTCGTTTACACAGCTCTGCCCAGTCGCCTCCTGCAGCCAGAAGTGCATCATAAGCGATCATGGGAGCATCATGACCTCTGCGCCCTGCTCGACCCTCTGAGCTCCAACGCTTATACATCTGTTTAAAAAAAAAAAAAAAAAAATGCTCTTGTATTTTAGTGGGTTTAATCTGGATTTTGAATTATAAAAAAAAGCACCAAGGGACTTGCTTTATCTGTCTCTTCTGCATCATAAGCATCAGGAAATGATGGTTTGTTGTTTCCATCCTTATCAATCTCTCGCTCTTCAAGGTAAAACTGCCATTTAGCTTCAAAATAAAACCAATTTTCCTGATATTCTGTAGACAAATATAGGACACACAGTGATAACTCATCTGGATGCTGAATTTCAAGGATTTATTGTTCAAATGATGTAAAGTGAACTTTAGTCCAACCTGCCATATGACGTATTGTTTTCTTGCAGAACTCCTCTGCACGGGGGATGACCTTCATGAGCTCACGGCCCCAAGTCACAAGAGGTTTCCCCTGGATTGCAAAGGATGCAAATAATGCTGTTGTTAGGGAGCCAAGGAAGCCTGAGAGCAAGAAAGACACCATAAGTGATTTTAGCAATTCAAACGGTTGATGTGTTTAATTTAATGATAAAGAGTACATAGAAATAGTAAAATATCTCCATTAATATACCCCATGCAGACATTTTGTTCTTCATTCTTTATGTTCTATAGTGTCTAGAAACCTTTAATTAGTAATTCATGACATATAAAGTGACCCAGAAGCCCATTTTCCTAATATGCTGGTCAAAATAGGATATAAAACTGAACACTGACTGCCACAAAAGCCAGGCGCATATTGGTTGTTTTATGTCAGAATATGGTAACACAAAAATAACTTTTGTCATGTCCATATCTACAGTAAGAACTATAATTAGAAAGGTTTTAACAACTGGAGCTGTGACAAAAGTACAAAGGATGAATGCACAGAAAACCAGTCAGGCTGAGAAGAGTGCATAAAAGAACAAATATTCCATTTGTTTTATGTAGGTTCATGTAGGGAACTATCTAAGACATGGGGCCCTGTATGACCAAGAAGTTTGATCCTGTCCTGCAAAGCATTATAAGAAAAGACGGCTGAAAACAGGTGTTTGTACCAAAGTTTGTGTCAATACATGTGGTTAATTGACTAAATCTCTATACTATATTGACAATGCTGACATTTTTATGTTTTTTATGAGCCTTAAACAGAGGGGGTGGACCTAGGTTTCAGCCTTCAAAAACATACAACGCAGCGATAGAGTCGATTCCGTGCCGCTATCATAATCCTCATCATCAGGCAGGGGTTCCGGTTCAATTTGCATGTTTTCTAAGCCAAGACAAGGGTTTGTTTTTGGGCTACCCTATAAAGCCTGGAACTCATTGCTAGTTCTGACATTTTTTATTGAAAAAAGCTTCCTAGATGGGAAGCGAAATTTCTTTAAACTTGGAAAACAAAGTCCAGTGGATTATTTTTTTACTTTTTTGGAATGACTATCCCTGCGATGGACTGGTAAACTGTGCACGGTGTACCCTGCCTCTTGCCAGCTGGAGATAGGCACCAGCACCCCTTGCCACCCCGCTTGGGATAAATGTGACGGAAAATGGATGGATGGATGGATGGCATGACTATGACCTGGATGACTGAGAATCTTCATCAGCATGAGCCTTTTAGAGCAACTGAACTCTGAGCTAAAAGAAGACATATCAAACACAATGAATAGCATGTCATTACTGGGTTTCTAGTTTTATAAGAGGTCATCGTATCACCTGTTGGATGGTTATGGGTCATTCTTCCAATCTCAATGCTGACCTCCACCAAGTTATCCAGTCTCTCAGGCTGCCAGTATCTCATTCCGACACACATGGCTTTGGCTGCTGCTCCAAACCCAGACCCTGGACACCGATGCACATTTTTACTATATTGCTTTTTGGTATATGAAATAAAAATGCTTCCTTAAGCCTAATCTACCCTTTTCATTGAAAGGAGTATGCCAAGCGAGCAGGAAGTTATGAGGTTTAAGGTGAACGCAGGGCTCTACGGTTGCAGGATCAGGAGCTCGTCCCTGGAGAGAGACCATGGCTTCCACATAGAGACGCACCGCTTCCCTGTACAGGTCCTCCAGACACCAGTAATCTGGACACACACATAGACACACATACAGTGGTTGTGACATTCATGACTGGCATGCAGAGCAAGATAAGTGGTGCTGCGATGAGCTAAGTTTAGCTGCTCTCTGCCACAACACAGATTAGGACCTGAATGCCTGTGGTGAAAAAAAACAACAATGTAACATCAGCAAACTTTGACTTGTCCTTGAACATTTTATTGGTAAACACTGCATGGGAGTAATTCTGTAGAGACATAGAGTCTACAAGTTCTCAATTAAAAACTTTCACTTATGTGGTTAAGTAGTTTGAGTTGCATCATTTCTAATGCTTCCATGTTACCCATCAGTCTATAATACGTATCTGCTTAAAGCCTGACATGTATTTATTAGCTGTATCTTAATACATTTTAACATTTTATTTAGTGTAGACTTAGAAAAATATGTTTCAGTATCTGAACTTTGAAAGTCTGACATAAAAGTGCATTCTCCATCCTGTTCCTGCCAGCTGGTGTCTCTCCATGTTGGATCGTTGCTAAATAGGGCTTCCTAATCTCAAAAGATGTCATCACTATTTTTTCTTAGAAGCACTGTCACTACCTATAGAGTGGATTTGCAGCCAAACATGATACCAGAGGCCACTGAACCTCCATTGTTCACAGGTCGGCTTTTCAATAGAAGTCTATTTTGGACGTTTTGAGCTCTCCTTTCGGTAACAGGCTGCAGGGAAGTGTCTTTATATACAGGGGCGGATTTAGGAAATTTTGGGTGCTCTACCAATCATGAGTAACCAGCTTGTTAGAGAGACAAACACCTACAGTTAATGTCTAAGTGAGACTTCTGTTTTGTAATCCAGCTTCTTTCTTTAAATGTTATTTTCTGTTTGCTGAATCTGCTATGTCATCTGGAGTTCGAGTGGAAATAAAGCAAACAGTGTACTACTTCATGTTACAGGGAAGAACTTACCATATTCTCACCTGCATACTTAACATACTATCAATAATGACATTAGAGATTTTTTATCAAAAAATATCTTGTGTTTCTTTCACCTGAAATTTTTGGTTAATTATTGAATGTTATGTTTTTATCTCTTTTTTTAAATATCAATTGCAGATAACTATATTTATTGTAAATTTGCATCATGTTTAAAACATTAAATCAGATGTTATGGAAGTTACTAAGTAAAAGAGTTGCCTTTTTACCCCAATCACTTTTTCACCCTTGAAGAATTTATTGGCTGATAACTTTTGACTTGAGTGAAAATATGATGTACTTCTCCTCCTACTTGAGTAAATTTTTAGAGTCCTCTACTCGCCTCTATGCATTTATATTATTCTAATCAAGATGTTATGTTTATGCATTTAGCAGACTCTTTTACCCGAAGCGACTTACAAAATAGAGACAATTTTGCAGTTATCAATTAAGCATATCTTTAGAAAAAAGACAAAGTCTTGGTTTCATGTAAAGATGTATATAAATGTTCAGCAAATTAAGATGTTCATTTTAGTAAGGCAATGTAAGCTTATTTTAAATGTAATTTAAAGGACTGTACATGAAAGACACAATGGGAAAAGGTATTGCAGTGGCATAAAGGTATTTGAACTTAATTCCTAAGTTTCCTCAGTAGTTATACAAACAAAAACAAATTATTTCTATTGAAGTTCATCTCTAACCTACCTGTTATGAGTGCTTCAGCTGTAGTCATGTGCATCAGCACTGCATCACTCAGGGGCCAGTTCTCAGGGTCCAACGTAAGGGACTCCAGTCCCCCCAGAGAGGCCAGCTCCTCTTGGATCTTCTTGCCTGATGTGCAGCTCTCCCAGCGACCCTTTTTGTAACCCAAAGCATCACCAACTGCACCGAGAACCATGGCAGCTTTAAACTTCTCCATGTTGCTGGAGTTTTCTCTTGTTCAGACAGAAATACCCTCCTGGATGAATCTTATTGCAGCTCTTATAGTACTTCCCAGTAGAAGTCATGGAGCGGAGAGCAGACCAGAATAAAAAACAAAAACGATTTGAACTTTTTCAAACTCCTCCAACCATTTTCTCCATCTCTGAAACACCACAGCTCTGCTTCCCACCTTCAGAGCTCTTTATTTTTTTAAACCAAACTAAATTTAAGTAGCAAGGCTGAACCAGCCCACCCTCACCACACACATGCCAACATTAAAGCAACCTGTTATCAGCCGCAGCTTCTTTGTGTTGGGCAGTGGTGAGCTAAGCTGTGTTCAGGCATCTCCTAAAAAGGGAATCCCTGTGGTCCAGAAGCTTAAAAGCTGGACGACAGGCTGTGGAGCAGTAATCAGGGATGGACACAGAGTGGAAGGGATGCTAATGTGCTGCTGGCCTTGAGTGTAAACACGTCCAGCAGCTGGCACTGGAGCTTATCAATGTTTCACCTGCCCAAAGAGAGGATCCCCTTCTTTTAATAAACTACTTTTATTTAAAAAAAAAAAAAACTCTTTCAGGGGCTGCTGGGATCACATTGCTAATTTATAAAGTTTTATAAAGTTAAATATTTTTCTGATTTGACATTCTAAAGATAAAGCTTAACCAGAAGAGCTGATGACGACACGCAGCGAGAATGCAAACTGATAAGAGACAACTGGTATTATGTTGGACATCCCTCTGTTGGAGCAGCTGGTTCAGTTAGATAGGGCTTTTTTTTTTTACCTTACCTTCCCTGTTTGCGTAATTTGCATCATTTCTAACTTTGACCTAAACAGACACCTGTTCTCCTTTTAGAGCTGCAATGGAAAATTTTTTTTGCATACAGCATAAGAAGGTCACTCAATGTTTCCTGAACACAGCATGACTTGCATCGTGCAGATCATGTAAAATAATGTACTTCGACTACACGTCTGTAAATAGTTTTGACGAAGTTATAAAACTACGTTTAATCCAAAGCATGAAACTAAAAATATAAATCTAGAGAACACCAGACGCATGAATTCAGCAGGATGAAAGCAACTCTTCGTGCTTCAGAAAACCAAGTTCCTTTGGAAGATTTCATTATCCTAAGCTTGTTGGAAAAGCTTTGGCTGGGATGCTCTCTTCATGACAGACACACAAAGCAGGGTCAGTTAGGACATGAATAATTGAATTTGGTGTGTAATAAATCTTGATTTGCTCAACTGAACTTGTTTAGGTTGAATTAAAAACAAAAAATAGTTTATCATTGACAAAAAAAATGCTTCTAAACCTTGTTTTTTTAATGCTAGAAGTGATGAAGCTGTTACAGCTTTAGTGAAAACAAACAAACAGCAGTCTTTGTTGGCTTAATCTTTTATTATTAAGAATGAAACAACTGAGAAATGATTTGTTCCATGAACAGCGTTTTTTATACTGGCAACATTTAACACTGTTTTAATAAGATGAATCTGCAAAACAAACAGCTGACAATCGATGACGTACGGCTGATTTAACATACTGCTCACACTGCAAACAGATACTCATAACTTCATGTATCTCTAGATGTAACTCTAGATAAGTTACATTTATCTTTTAAAGAAAAAAAACGCTGTTTCACTGGATCTCACTCAGCTGATATGATGAAGAACATGGCACTTGATCTGGATTTAATCTGGAGTTAACACATAATCCTTTGGACTAATCTCTATAATTTCACTCAAACTCCACTCTAAAAACAAACTTATTCATCTAAACCAAAGGAGCTGTTTTAACGGTGCATAGCTGCTCTGCCATAACATAATGCATAATCCTCAGTATGGCTAAGTTTATGTTGCGGTGACAACCTGCAGAAGAAGCTAAATGTCCAGAACAGGAATTGGAATTGGCTGCTACCTGAGCTCTGCACGCTGCATTTAGCATACGCAGGCTTGCTTTGTGTTTTACTATCAGTAACTCTGATAACACATTGTTGTTTTACCTGCTAAAAGATAAAGTCTTTGACTTAGCATTAGCCTACAGTACAATTATAATGCTATAACCCTCAGCCACAGCTAGATGACAGCACAACAGCTTGTAGACCTTTTGATTAAGAGGCAGTGCACACTTCCTCAAACAGTGTAAACAAACATTTAAAGTACTCTTGGCTCTACATGGCTGACTTAAAAAAAGGCGAAGTTCACTGTCATGTAAACGAAATAGCTCTATGCTTGTAATCCCTACAAAATAAAAGTGTAAATCAGTGCAGTTTGTAGAGGTGACAAGGCTTCACCTGGGTAACAGAAACCAGTCCACATAGAGGTTGAAATTCAAGCTCTAAGGCACCGCAAAGTCAGCCTGAACTAAACAATGTAAAGCTTTTTATTTTTATTTTAAAAATGCTGTGTAAGGGAATAATTGGATTCCAATATATATGAATGATCTCATTGAGAACTGGTCTCTTATCACTATAACAACATCTGTATGCTGGTGCTGAGATAGAAAACTGGATGCTTTGCCCAGTCCTCAGATATAAATCAGCTATCTAGTATCTCATTGAAGATGAAACATTCTGACATCTTAAGTCAAAAACCAGGATGTTCCATTTTGTGCAGAAGGAAACATTTTACCTTCATCCAACACACTTGTACAACATACAGTAAAACCCCCCAAGCACACACACTCTTGTCTGCTAATACTGTGATGACCTCAAAGACATTAAAAAACGCCATCCTGACAGAACAGGCAAACTTTGACACGGTTTCATTCACAAATACGGGAAGTTAAAAGCCAATTTTTAGCCAGGCTGCCTGCTTTGCTGAGCCTGTGTTTAAATGAGGCCACAGAAGCCGTCCAAACCTACCACCGCTGCTATTCTAAGGGACGAGTATTGCTTTACTCATTACCTTTTTAGATTCAACTTCCAGCATCTTCCCATAGCAGCCGACAGTAAAAACAAAACGGTTCCCTCTTTTCCCTGTTCTTTCTCTGCATTTTACCCTCAAATGGATCTTATGCAGCAGAATAATTATTGGAAATCTGAAGACCCACAAGCTTAGACACTTTCTGTATGCTACTTTGTACCAAAATCTCATTAAATAGAAAAAAAAAACAGGAGGGCAGAGAACAGCATCCCCCCTTAAAGTAGAGCTGCAATAGATATTACGTCATGTTGCGTTTATTTCCTGCTACAATCGGCCGAGCAAACTCCACAAAGTCATCAATGAGTACAGGCCAGGCACCTGAGGAGAAGGCAGAAAGGACAAGGATTAGTTCACATCTAGAGCTGGCAATTAACTCATTGGATGAGGAACCCTATGGAAAAATTGCAATGACTTGCAAATAAATAAGGAACTTTCTAAATTTTACATCAATCTGAAAAAATGCATTAAATTCCATATATAGGGAGACATATTGCTGCTAATTTTAGTTTAAAAACAGCTCAAATAAGTCAGATAGACAGAGATGCTGATACACATCAAGTATTGTTAAAAACTCTTAATTTGAAAGAGATCTTTGGATTTAAACCAATGAATATGCTTTGATGTCAACTACTCCTTGGTCTGTGGCTGTATGTTTAGGTTTGTTTTCCTGCTAAAAGGTGAACCACAGGCTAAAATCTTTTGCATCCTCCTTATAAGTTTTTTTTTTAAACTGTATTTAGCTTCCTGTCACCTCTAGGCAGTATCCCTGTCATAATCTTCCTGTTTTGGGTTCATAGGCTAAACAGTTCTCTGTCAGATGTGCACAGAGGGTTGGACCTGTCTGTTGCCATCCTTTGTCTTCCCAATCCTAGACAGACAGATGGAGAATGTTCATATATTAAAAACTAAATGAGATCTACGTCTAAAGAAAAGAAAAATGCAGCAAAAAATGCCGTGGGCCGGTTTCTATGCTCAGAGAGAGATCTGTAAAGTTTATTGAAGTTTTTCCTCTTTTCTTAATTAATAGGTGAGAGATACGCCGTGGTTACCAGATCTATCTGCCCCTCAATATTTTTTTTTTTTTTTGTGAGGCTCAAAGAGGATTCGTTTTTTTCTCCCCCTGAAGTTTTTTTTTTTTGTCGAGTAGATTGATAAACTGCGCTGCCTGCCCCTTGTAGTTTTTGCGAGGCTCAAAGAGGATCACTACTTTTTCCGTTTTCTATCCTGCTGAACTCCTAACATGGGTAAAGTATTCTCCTTTTTAATGTTTTATTCATTGTTTTTGCATGAGTGTCCAACTTGCTATATAAGCGACGTGCAACTCCAAAAAGTGATTGTTTCCCAGATTTTATTTTGTATTTTCCTCCAAAGCAGATGTGTTTTACTTCGTAATTGCGCCTCTCTTCCTGTCAGACCCATGAAATTGCTGCTGAATCACTAATTCGCTGCGTAGTCCAACTAAATCAGACCTGGGGTCTATCTCAGTCAGACCTATGCAGCCCCCTTGTGTAAAATCGTGCCTTGTGATCATCCCCATTGACTTTCAATGAGCGCTAAACGCCACAACCTCGCCCGACTTGATTTTCTGTCAGATCGGACGCAAAATCGGATTTGAGGAGTTCTGGCCTTTAGAGATACACAAGTCAAGGGTTAAATTAATGTGCATATCACATTTTTCATTTTATAAAACAAAGGGGGCAGGAAAAGCTAAACTAGTCCATCTTTAGTCCATTTCCATCTAGATTTTCTGAGGGTCTTTTTTTAATTGAGAAATACAAAAACAAGTGTCAGGGAAGGTGAAAGCATCAGCGTCCCTTTGCCTTTTCACTGGTTTCCCTCAAGGTTATAGAACGATTGTTCAAATACTGCATCTCAAACCAGGGACCATCCTTCTGGACTCACCTTCTTCATCGTAGTTTGACATGTCGTCTGCGATCATGTTGCCAAAGTCCAACAGGAGGTTCCAGGTGTCTTTGGGAATTGAGCGTTTGTGATGCTCCTAAAACAAGTTAAAGGAACAGAATAACCTTATCTTTACATTTTTACACAACCAACAAGTGCTCTGTGGGAGAAATAATTAGTGGATATATTTATTTAGATTAACAGTGCAACTGTCTAGTTGGAAAATGCAGCCAAAACATCTCTAGATCCACAAACTTAGATACTGGAAAACAAGGTGTCCCACACTTACCAGCAGGAAGCGGATCCACAGATCCAAGAACTTGAAACGACCTGTAAGAACTAGATTCCAGTAGGCCACAGCCATCTCTAGATCTACAAACATCATTTATAAGTTAATGTATTTTGGATTTACACTTTTGGATAGTTTCTAACATGATCTTCTTACCTAAACCTTTCTGGCCTGGGTTCTTAGCAAAGCTGAAGGTAAACTGGTAAAAGTCTTTAAATTTGCCCGTGTCTTTTAACTCCTGTTCGAGCCTGGGGAGAATAGCTCTAAGCTTTTCTGGACCATCACATCTGAAAGAAATAAAGATAAATAAAAGGGATAATATGATTAAATATAAGCTCTGTGTAAAAGTATTAAATATTTGTCTTTTCATGACTTTTACCCGAGCTCCACCATCCCATCAAAGAACTCCTTCCTGCTGAACTCGCACTGCGTGGCCGCTCTGAACTTCCATGCCACCACCAGGATGCTGATGCTGGCTGGATCCAGGTTTAGGTCGTCACAGAACTGCTGGATCCCATCGATGCCTATCTTATTCTCATCATGGGGGTCTGTAAAGGAGACGAAGTGATCTTAGCCACACAGATAGACAGATTTTTACACATGTCTGCTAAAAACTTGCCTTTGTATCTGTTGTAGAGCTGTTCAAGCTTCTTGCGGTCCACTGAGGTTTTCATGAATTCTCTGTAGTATAAACCTGAATCCTGGAAATAGTTGTTTATGGCGACTTCTAGTTTCCAATCATTCTGTGTCAGGCACTGCACAGCTGTCCTGTCCCCTGCCTGCGTGAAGGAGATAAACCGACGAACCGTATCCCTCTGGGATGCCTTCAGCTTGTTCTGTCACACAAATAAAAAAAAATAAGGGAATAAATACTTAGATATTTTTGTATTCCAGGCCAGTAGGTAAGGACGCTAAGAGCCAAAACATTTACCCTTTTTTTCCCTTTAATGGATGTCTGGAAGCATTGAAAAAAATCTTAGACAATTTTGTCATTTCAAACAATGACAAGGTATTGTGACTAAAACAGACAAAAAAGGATAAGCATAGAATTCCTAAAAGCACCGTTTTAACAGAATAGTGCAATAGCTACTGATGTAAAAAAAAAAAAAAAAAAACTGAAGTGATTTTGATAATTTTGCAAGTAAACAGGAAAGGGGCTACATATCAGTTTATATCAGTTTGCTTGTCCAAAAACAGCATTGTCTTTATTTGACAAGTAAAGCAAACAAGAAGTAAAGCAAAAAGGGAGGTCTGATGCATAATCCATCCATCCATTTTCCGTCACTCTTATCCCTGCTGGTGTCATGAGGGGTGCTGGTGCCTAACTAACAGTCTTGTTGTTGTTGTTTTTTTGGACCATGGGAGGAAGCCAGAGTACCCGGAGAGAACCCGCACATGCACAGGGAGAACATGCAAACTCCATGCAGAAAGACCCCGGGCTGGGAATCGAATCCAGAACCTTGTTGCTGCAAAGTAGCAGTGTTACCACCTGTTATAATACATGTTGTAATTAATTTAATTATTGTGCAGACTGTGTATTTCAGTGATTTGGTTGAGTTACCTCGTTAAATAAATAAATAAATAAATAAATAAATACCCAAAAGAAATAAAAATTTTTACTTTGAATGTGAAACTTCCATTCAAATAAAAGTGCTTTTTAACTTCCAGCCGCATCTCCGAGCAAATATATGATTTCTATCCAAATCTGAACATTCAGAAAAGTTTCAGAGTTAAGCATTGCATGCAGGAAAAAAAAAAATCAAGTTAGAGTCTAAAATCTTCTAAGCTGGAGTGATGTCACTTTCAAACAACAGCACAGCAATCATGCTGTCATGTTTTGGTGATCTAATAAGGATCACAGACCTGACTGATTGGATGATCAAACAGCAGGTGACCCAGATTCCAGTGGGAAGTCTGTGCTCAGCTCTACAGGTTCTCCTGACCTGCAGCTGCACAGGAAAACTGAAAAACCAAAAGAGCTCCGATCTCCAAATGCCAGGAAACCCGACCTCCCTTTACCGTAAACATTAGTGGCAGCTGTTTGGTGTCATCTTCTTCATCGCTCTGCAGATGCCCCTTTGTTTTATTTTTCTAAGTATTACCTACCATTTTATCACCAGCTGTTTTTGGTCAACTTGCTATCCCAGATCGCATTAGTGCGCATGCGCAAGAAAAAACAAACAACGCGTTCCAGACTAGAATCATGGGAAATGTAGTCCCGGTTAATTTAACAGGCTACAAACTTTAGAAAGTAGTATAAAAAGAATTTCTACAACAATGAACAACACTTTAAAAATAACTTGGTTGCTGCTTAATTAATGTACCGAAAATGTATTTTAAGTAATCTACAAAAAAAAAAAATTGTATTCTAAATGTTTTATGTACAATGGAGTACTAGTTTTTGGAATTATTTATTATTGTTATAATTCAGTAAACTCATGTTGAACTAGAGTAAGTCCAGAATCAGAGGCAAGTTAAAGTACTTATGACAGAGCAGTACCCGCCAGTTGGTGGCGGTAATGCTCACCTAACGTTTTTGCCAACAACCATAAAAATTTCACCAAGAAGAAGAAGAAAAAGAAGCTGAGGAAGAAGAAGAAGAAGAAGTAGTACCCGATATTTCTAAGAACTACAATTCCCAGATCAGCTCTGATAAAGATGTTTCGGAAGTAATCTGACGGTTGAATCAAACTTTTAGCTAAAGGCGACAGAAACACAAAGCAAAAGTTGTTTAATCTAAGGTGATTTTTTTTACGTTGCCGAGAATATGTCGTTTAAAAACACTAAAGGTTTGTTTGCTATTATTAGCAAAAACCGTGTTAGCAGCGGTGAGGTTATGTCACTATTGGAGAGAAGGTGAACCCAGCTGGATAAAGCTGGACTGACAGCTCCGAAAACTAACAAGAAGAAGATATATTGTGTACATATTAGAGAGGAGAAAATACATCTTTAAGTAAATGTGACGCACATTGGTGTTAGGTTTGACATACCTCTGATCTCTACTCTGAGCTGAATTGAGGGGCTCCGACACCAATGGCTGGACAGGGCTGGAGGAGGTCGGAGTAAACATGAAGTAAGAGCAGGGAGCGCCTCTGATACTCAGCTATGTGGCAGAGCAGGGGAGGGCACAACTACACGATTGTTTCTCTGCAGACATCCAGGACTCACTATACTAGGAGTTTCATCCAAACTAATGGACGTTTTTTTTCACCGACTGTGACGTATTCTGGTATGTTTATGTTATTTTTAGGACATGTTTTACTTTGTGTGTCGTGGTGGTTTCATATGTGAACCATGGATGTTTAATTAAACTGTTGGACTTCATTGTAAAGGCAAAAAAAAAACCTGCTTTCTAGGATTCTGGACTCGTTTAGATCAGTTCTAGTTACAGTAAGGAAAAACTCCTTATATATTAAAATTGGGATTGCCTTTTCTTTGAAAGATAGTTTGGGATTTTGAAGCCTTTATTTAAAAATAGGTCTTTTACAGTTTTTTAATGATAATCATTAGTTAAAGATCCCAAAGAGACACTTTTTGAAAAAACAGAACAAAATTTAATTTGCTATAACAGATTCATCCAATATTAACAATTAATTTTAGTTACAACATGGAAATAGGATAACTGGTCCTTAGTTTGAGCTTGGTTGTTTGTTCAGTTTGTCTCTGTTTCCCTTCGATTAATTAACACCGACACTCTGAGAGACCTTAAAGGAGTAGAATAGGATTTTATTTAAAGCCTGAAAAGCAGGATTGAAATAGGATAGTCCTTTGCTTTGTGTGACAGTAGTACCAAGCTTAAAAGGCAAATAATCTGCAGGCATTCTTTAACTTTATCACTTACATTAATTCTTCATATTCTAATACAGTTTTGTCTTTTTGCCACATATTTTTGTATATAGCAGAATCAACAGTGTAAATCTAAGCCAAAATATAGTTTCTTCAACAATCAACACAGTTAATGAAGTATAAACTTCAATCTTTTTGAATTTTGAAGAAACTAGTTGAAAATGCATCCATCAGTGTTTAATTGGATTTTTTTTTACACTACAATTGGTCTATTTTATGTAGCAAATAGCACTTTTGATGACCTGATTGTGTGTTGCAGATTTTCCATTTTTTTTTATTTGCAGCCCAGGTCTGAGCAGCGTTGTTCCTGATTTCTAGCAACTCCAGCAGAGTGGCAACAAAGGAAAGGAGGAAGTTTAACTCATGCTGCCAAAGGTAGGCTGAGCTCTGAGTTCAATGCATTCAGCTACATTTTATTGATAACTATCAACATAAACATGATCTGATGTGTAATTCTTTTCAGATTTTTAATAGAAATAGAAACTCTAAGGTATTAGTAGAAAGACAGGTAGCGCAGGAATGTTAACATGTGACATGCTCTGTCACATTGTTGCTCTATTTGCCATAATTTGTGTTGCAGCCACACCCTTGGTAAAGTGTAAATATAAGATAGCAGAATGTGTGTATCCACATCCTGCACTCTGTCTGAAAACATACCCTGTAAAAGCACAAATGTTCAAATAAAAATCTCTCATATTTGGCTAACTTGAGAGTGTTCCATATTCCTGTAGTCAGGCACTGAGATATTGTCTCGATGCATCAACCTAACATGTGGTTTTGCTTCCAGTTATTACAGCGTGTCAGAGCGGTCTTCTGTTCTAAGAATGCCTGTTTCCTTAACAACCTTTCATTTAGATACCAACCAGGATATCCTTCATAAAGACATTTCGAAAGAATGTAGCTGACATTATAAAAATTAAAATGATAATGTTTTGTTTGTAACTGCATGGGGTAGAGGATAAAGCTTTTAAGAGATTTTCTTTGAACGTGTAATCACTGTGGAAAAACTATTCCAGTGTAAGCTTTTTTTTTTTTTTTTACTGGATTTAATATTAAAATCTAATTACTCCGTTCCTCCTCCAGCTCCTGAATTTCTTCTCAAACTCCTCACCTTAGTGAAGTGGTTTGGATGCAGCTATTGTGCTGGCTGCTGTGCCTCGCCCTGACTGAGGCTCTCCCTGCGGTGCCAAAGGAACAGGTGGCCCGGCATGCTGTCAAGCTCTACCGGAGCAAAGGGCCAGCGCACGGCCACAGGTGGCTGACCAATAACTGCAAGCTGCTGGTGGGTCTTCTGCGGCAGAAGAATGTGGTCATCCACAAGCTGGCGGCAGCTGCAAAGGCTGTTGGAAGAGACCAAAACCTTTCAGAGCCAGAGAAGCTCTTCCAGGTACCACTCTATGAAACACCAGTTGGCCTTTTTATTCTCAGCTGAAAACCCAATAATGTTTGAGTTATGAGGTGTTCAAGCTGTTTAGGGTTAATTTGTAGCTTTTCAAAACTACTCGTTCTATATTACAGTCTAGGCGGTTAGGAAAGAGCTAACTTGTGTAGCAGAGTTAACACACATCCATGTGAAGCAAAAGTTAAGCCTAGATGATTACCTGTTAGACAGCAATTATTATCATTGTTTAAATACACACCACTTTATACAAGAAGAAGAAGGAATACCTTACAGTCAGGAAGGTAAACCTCTAAGTAGACAGTAGAGAACTTAATGGGTCAAAGGTCAATAACTTCAGCGTTAAGTTGGGAGCTAACTTATAAAGCTGTTCTCTTTGTGTGGTTATAAATGGAATCCTCACCAGCGCAACAAGTTGTCACTATTTTTCCTGGGATCCAAAAAAAAGAGGAAACTAAAAATATTTAAAACGTACACATAAAAACATGTGATGAAACATTGCTTACATTCTACACAAGAGTGTCTACTTTCAAAGCATTTAAAGTCCTTTCAAAACACATTTCAGAGCACTTTATTGTATAGAAAATATTTTAATACCGACTTAAATGTTTTTGGTTTTTACTTCCCGTCTGGTAGTGTGTGCCACTTATGCATTGCTCTTTACATGAACATAACTGTTCTTGCTTTTGGTTAAATGAATTTGCCTGTTGTGGATGTCTGATTAAAAATATATTTATCGTTACTAAATAAACGGTTCTGGAAGAGGATTATTGGACACTTTTCTGTTATAATATTTTTTTGAAAAGATAATAGAGAAGAAGATAATCTGTTTTTATATGAAATTACAACTACTGAGAGCTCTAATCAGGGCTCTCTCTGGAAACTCTTGTTTATTAACTTTACACATTTATTAAATATATGAACTGCTTGTAAATAAAGGTACTTTAGCATTATGGTATATGAAACAAGCTTTAGCCAGGAACTGTTTTAACCTCTCAAAACCCACCCGATCGCTGGCGACCGTTTTTATAGTGTTTAACTAAACTCATACTGCATGAAAATTACTACGGTAAAATTTGTACCGATAAACACATGTTAGACATCGTTGGAAATCTTAGATTCTCCACAAATCAATTCATTTTATGGACACAGTGAGCACTAAAGCACAATTAACACAGATATAGCAACATGTCAAAATGTAAACATTACAAACAAGCCAAAACTACATACATTTGAAGGCATCAATAAGCCGTTTTATAAATCCAAACTTAAAAAGCATTCCATGATGAGAAAATAACCCATAACGGCCGTTTTTTAACATCAGAAAAGTTAGCTGGTCATAGCTAATGTTTAGCATCTTGCTGATAAGACTTCCTCAAACGTTAGCCCGCGATGTTTGGTATGGTTCTTTACATCGTCTTTTTACATACAAGACAAAAGTGTCCGTATCTTTGTATGACTTGATTTGAATCGAGGACAGCCGATGAAGTCTCACAAGCGCACCTTGCCTATCAGCCAATGAGGCACCTAGTAGAGCGATATTACGCCTTATAGAGTCTTGCTGTTATTGGTTAAGACCACCTGGGCTGTTTGGCTTTGTAGCCAATGAAATAAGATTTCAAACAAGGGTAGACATGGCTGGGCTGCATAAAGCAGAGCCGTGTTACCGGCTTGCGTATGAGGGAAATACACTGATGAGACTGGATCAGTGCTCACATTTCAAAGCTGAATACTAACAACGCTACGATATTTTTGAAGTTTGGATGTTCATTTTGTTATATTACAATGACTAAGACCTGGACCTGTTGTAGACCTGTTGTAGTTAGAAGCCTGAAATTTTCTGCATTTGTGGTTGACATGATGTAGAACAAATATAATACAATGAGACATGGCTATTCTGAAGCATGTCTTTATTGCTGCTGTTCAAAAAAGACCTATTATTTTCAAGAATAAAAAAAACAACAACTTTTAGTCATGTTTGAACTGATACAGCTTAGGCTGTGTTTTACTCACACTATTTTCATTTATATTTTCAGAAACTAGAGGATGTTAGCTTCCATATGATGCTTCACACATGTAATGCGAGCTTGCAGTTCCTTAGTTATTTGGTTTTCCATTTGGGTATGCAAAATAGGCGAGGATTACTTCAAATTGGGTGGGTGTTTTAAATATAGAACATGTCTAAGTATAGATATTTTTGATCAAAACGATCAACATTTTATGTATTAACATATTATTTTAGCAAATGTATTTATTAATCACTCAACACTACTCTTTTATGAATTTGAATGAGTTTAAGCAATATTTGTTACTATTGAATCAATTTATATCCTGGTAGTGAAACTTCCCATGTTAGGATAACTTCTAGTTTACAATTTAATCTCTTCTTTTGTTCTTTTTAAATTTGTTTTAAGGTTCATACTCTGGAGGTTTTTCAAAAGGAGCTGAATGAAAGCGAGCACCTGGTGTTCCAGGCAGTGCACGGCCTGCAGAGGGTGCTGCAGGGAGACTATAGGGATGTGGTCAATATGAAGGAGAGCAGCAGACAGAGGCTGGAGGCCCTCAGAGAGGCAGCTATAAAGGTACCTGCATGGATTATGGATCATTCAAACACAAGTACAAAGTCATTGTTTGTGGTTAACCTTAACCAAATCCTAAATGAGTGAAAATAGGCCCAATTATACAAATGTTTTTAATTAAAACAGCTGCTGAAATTAAGTCCTGAGCTCTCTGAGTTCTACAACTCTTATACTTGCAAAAAGGCAAAATGCCATGTCACATTTTTTTTATAGTTAAGACTAGAGCTAGCTATTTTATATAAAAAAAAACAAAAAATTCTCTCAAACATCTAAAAATTTTTTTAAACATTTCTCAATTTGTTATATATACGAGGATGCAATATTTTAGCGTGTTTCTCTGCTTTATAAAAATAAAAAAATAATTTTCCTTTAGATATTTATTTATGAAAGTTGAAAGGAAGCTTTATCTTTCTTATTTTTTTTTATTTCACATGAAGGATTTTCAGCGATGCAGCATCATTTCAAAGACAGTAAACAAATGATGTCCCTAAATACATGTTTCTGAATCTGGTGTTCCAGTAGGTTAGGTTGAGTTGTTTAAACATTAAAGGTATAATGGAGGATATTTGCAAATTTTTGAAAATTCTCTCCACTTAAAAAAATTAAATAAAATGCGTATGCACAACCCTGTACCCACTTCCAAGAGGGAACGGCTATTAAACGTGTATGTGAGCATGCATGAGCCCATTTCTCCTCGTGCATGCTCTGTTTAAAAGTTACTGTTTGCATTACTTTCCAATTTTTCCACTATGTCAGACTCACCCCCAGTAAGTGAAAATGGGGACAAGCACGTAGGACGGCCTTATGTAAACATATCACCAGAATGATTGACAATTAGGAGGAACACTTATTTTGATAATCAACCTGGAAAAAGAACATCCTCCTCTATACCTTTAATTTACTGTAAGGAAAGGGCTTTTATTTCTAGATCTGTTTAGTAGTGAATACATTGGTTTTTTCACCTTTCAGGAAGAACAGGAGTACATGGAGCTTGTGGCTGCAGAGAAGCATCAGCAGGAAGCCCTTAAAAATGCTTTGGACAAGAACAAGACTCTTACTATCCTGGAGGAGATCTTGGAGGACGTGAGGAAGGCCGCAGACCGCCTAGAGGAGGAGATCGAGGAGCATGCCTTTGACAACAACAAACAGGTCTGCAGCTGAACAAGTTCTGTTTCATTAGGCTGCTAAATCTCAGAGAACATGCGCCGACTCAGGAGTTGTTTTATCCAGAACCAAAGGATATGCATATGCTCTGCATTTTGTGTAGATGAAGGGAGTGAATGTGGAAGCAGTCCTCAGAGTGGAAGAGGATGAGGAAAAAGGAGGGAAAGCGAAGAACAAATCAGCACAGAAAGAGGTGGAAGATGATTTGGGGCTTAGCATGCTGATTGACTCCCAGAATAACCAGTACGTTCTGACCAAACCGCGGGACTCCACCATGCCGAGAGCAGACCATCACTTCATCAAGGTTAGCTCGCTCCTCCTTCCTGGGATTTCCTGGTTTTATCCTTGCTGCAGAAGAGGTGGAAATGCTTCATTGTTTGGTTTGATGTTCTTCATCGTCATCATTTGCAGGACCTAGTGTCAGTGGTGATGCTCTCCCTGCCTTGTGGTTGGGTTTGCAGTCTGGTGGGTCTTCCTCCCATGTTTGGATATATCATCTGTGGCGTCCTGCTCGGCCCTTCTGGCCTCAACAGTATCAAGGTTTGTGTCAGCGCTTCATGAGTGCGACTCCTTAAGAATGATCCACCTTTAAAGAAACATTAAATCCCTGACTGGCTTTTCTTTCTCCAGTCTCCAGTTCAGGTGGAGACTCTGGGGGAGCTGGGTGTGTTCTTCACTCTTTTTGTGGTGGGACTGGAGTTCTCACCTGAGCGCCTTCGAAAGGTGATTGAATGATGATTCCCTATTCAGTTGTGTTATTTAATGCTGCTACACCAATGTTTGTTGTTACATAATGAACATAAAAACAGAATTCAGAGTTTTTAGAAGGTAAAAAAATTCTGATATGTTCCTTTAAATCTATTCTCAGGAGTAGCATGGCTGGCATGCATTTTCCAAAAAAAAAGACCCGAAATAGTTTATTTTACAAAAAAACAAAAAATGCACTAAATGTTGTGCTGCTTAAATGTATAGTTTAGTTTAGGATTTTCACAAATTTTTTAGAAGACCTACTTTCTCCACTTTAAAAAATGAAATGCACATGCACAACCCTTTACCCGTGCAAGAGCGTGGACACGCTCATTTCTCCTCACGCACGCTCTGTTTATAAGTTGCTGTTTGCATCGCTCATACAAGCTTACTTTCCAAAAGAAGATTTTCAATTTTTCCACTATGTCAGACTCACCACAATAAGTGAAATGGGTACGAGCACGTAGGACGGCCTTATGTAAACATATCACCAGAATTATTGACAATTAGGAGGACTCTTTATTTTGATGATCCACCCACCACTATACCTTTAAGTTTTCTTGGCAAATGCTTTAATAAACCTTTACTAACAATCCTCACAAAAAAATAAACAATTCTAACACACAAAAAAAACACGCTCCTCTTCCCTCTGCAGCTCTCCTACAGCTCCTAATTATAGCTGAAAGCTCTTGTTTCCACTGTCCTTCAACAAAAAAGAAAAAACTATGTCCTTACAAATAAATTGTAAATCTGATCAAAGGTTGAATATGCAGGATATTAATACTTTTAAATACAAATAGATATTAAAATTGTTAATAACAATCAAACTAATAACTTTGATTATTACTGTCTATCCTAAATTAAAGGCATTTATAACCTGTCATTCTAAAACTTTATATAGATTCTGCCTGGATTCTGACTAAGCTGTTCAGATATATGAGAAATCTTTGAACTAAAATGCTTTATAGTATCTCAGGTTTCAAGTCTCTTTGCATTTAGTGAAATCAATCCTTTTATTAACTACATTCCCAGTTAAAGAAAAATAATATGTTTAAGGTTGTAACAAAGAAATGAACCCCCTACAGTACTTATTAACTAAGTTGAGAAAATTTTATTTAAAAAGGTTCCTTAAAAGAAGTGAAGCTCAGTGGCAATTGGCCAGTGTTGTTGTTTGAAAAAAGATGACATTTGTAAAGCTGGCTGTGCGCTCTGTATGCTCAGGTATGGAAAACCTCGGTTCAGGGGTCGTGCTACCTGAGTCTGCTGATGGTGGGGGCCGGCTTGTTATGGGGCCAGCTTCTGCATATTCGACCCACTCAGACGGTGTTCGTTTCCACCTGTCTGTCCCTGTCCAGCACACCTCTTGTGTCGCGCTTCCTGGCAGGAGGAAGCAGGGTGGAAAGGGAAGGTAAGAGGAAATGTGGGTGTTCTGAAACTGGCAGTCATCTTTTAGATGGAGAGAACAGGATGCATTTCCCTCAGATTAACATCTGATTTAATAGTTTTTAAAGAGTGCTGCACGTGTTTGTAGGGGAGCTGGATTACAGCAGCGTTCTGCTGGGGATGCTGGTGATGCAGGACGTTCAACTCGGGCTCTTCATTGCTGTCATGCCCACTCTGATCCAGGCACAGAGCGGAGACTTGGACAGGTAACATTTTTTATTTTTTGTCTTTTCTTCCTCATACGTTCCTCCCTCAGAATAGTTTTGCAACCTTTTAATTCTGTTCAAACTAGCTTGCTGTATGGAGGTCTGCGAGTGCTAAAGCTTCTGACACAGGTTCTGGTGTCGTTGGGCGCCGTGCTGCTGCTCTGCCTGCTGCTCAGATCCTTCCTAATTGGTCCATTTTACAAGAAGCTTCACGCCGAGAGCAAAGGCAACAAGGAGATCCTGGTGCTGGGGATGGCAGCTTTTGTGTTTTTCATGCTGACGGTAAAATAAGAAACATTTTCTGGGATTTCTTATGCAGTTTCTTGAGTTTGAAATAAAAAAGAAAGTATTTTTTTTTATTATAGGTGACAGAGTTCCTGGATGTCTCCATGGAGCTGGGCTGTTTCTTAGCAGGAGCTTTGCTGTCATCGCAGGGTCACATGGTCACAGCCGAGGTCATGGGCTGCATCGAGCCAATCAGAGACTTCCTCGCCATCATCTTCTTCGCCTCTATTGGTAAGGCGGAACACAAGGACGTAGCTTTGAATCTTTTTTTTATGGTGTTCACACTGACTCGACCTTTTCGTCTACGTGGCACTGCAGGTCTTCACGTCTTCCCTACGTTTGTGTTGTATGAGCTCACCATCCTGCTTGTGCTCACACTTACACTGGTCATCATGAAGGTTTATATCATCCTCTGTTTGTTTTTCCTCTATTATTTTCTCTTTGCAATCAAAGTTTCTCCTTCTGACTTCTCTTATGTTCCCAGTTTGTAATGGCGGTGCTGGTTCTGTCCACCATCCTGCCTCCGGGTTCTCGACACATTCGGTGGATCGTCTCAGCTGGTCTGGCTCAGGTCAGCGAGTTCTCCTTTGTTTTGGGCAGCCGTGCACGTCGGGCTGGCATCATCTCCAGAGAGGTCAGTGATGAGCTTGTTAAAGGTGTTGGCACCTTTTACAATATTATTACCGTTCTGAGTCTTCTGATCTCTATCCTTTTTTAAACAATAATAAAACAGTTTTACCAAAAACCTAAGGGTTTTAGAGCTTCTCTTGGTTTTTCTGCATATTGGAATAGAGGTATGTTTTATTGTTTATTCAAAGGCATTATATACCTTATCAGTATTCAATAACTTTTCATTTAAAAACCTCAATCATGTTGGAATTATTAAGAAAGTTTGAGTTGGTTTATTCTTTTCTAATTTAGTTCAGTGTTTAGTTAAGTGATTAGACATGAATGTGAATCTGTGGAGTTTTTTAATGTGACTGTGAGTTGAACATGTGAGCTTTGTGATCGTGCATAGAATTCACAAACGCAAAATTTAATAAAATGTGTCCAGAAAAGAGCTCCTAGTTCTAAATGCACAAGTTTGATTTTTAATCGCTTGATTAGTCCAAGCCAGTAGATATATCTTTATGAGTTGTAAAGTAGCACAGTTATATATAATCACTTCCTGGTACAATATATTAACCTAAACTTAATAAAATGGACTAAAAGCAGAACTTTTAGACGATCTTGACATTTGATAGGAATTAAAAAGGAGGACAGATTTGTCTTTCTGTGTTCGATTCTGTATCAATCATTCTAGGACATTAAAAGTGATGATGTCACCTGAACCCTGCATGTCTCTGCTCAGGTGTACCTGCTGGTGCTCAGTGTCACCACTCTCAGTTTGCTGCTGGCGCCGCTGCTGTGGAGAATCACCACACACAGGGGGATTCCTCGCACCGAGCGCAAAACTCTCACATGATGGCAGAGACTTCAGGGATGAGAAGAAACGTTGCTCTGCAGAATCATCACATAAAGCCTTATCATTTTTTTTTATACTGGACCAAATCTTCATCATATTCCTTTTTCTGATTCAGCACTGCTGTATAAATACTTAAAGGTCAATTCTGCTATATTTTGACTGTTACACGTCCCTACACCATGTTCACCACACTGAGCTCTGTATTGTTTTTAATCGTGCACACCAAAGCACTTCTAAAACAACCAATGGACCAACTCTGTTTAATATTAGGAGAAGATAATTTTTTCCTTATTCCGCATGTTTTTCGAGGCCACACTTCAGTTACACTACAGTTTAAGCTTTTTTTGTTGTAAATGAAAGCGTCATAGGATCACTGACTCTGCCTCAAACAAAGGCGAAAGTTTCTTGCTGTGTAACATTGTTGGTATGCTGGTTTAATCTCATCCTTCTACTACTGAGTTTCAGTTGAAAACTGATCAAAATCTGACCAGTTTCTTTTTTTTTTAACGGTATGTTGAACTGCAGCAATAGAAACAGACAATGAAACGGTTTCAGTAGAAGAAAACGAAACATTAAATTATTTATTAAATGCTGTTATTTGAAGAAAAACCAAACTGCACTCGTCCACTGAATGTTATATATGATGTGCCTGCTCCTCTCAGCTCCTTCCTGCACTAAGAGGTGGAGGTTTCCATACTGAAATGTAAAAACATTTGTCCTATAAGAGCATTAAGTACAATGTCATTATCTGTCACTAGTAAACATTTCTGTTTATTTTTATATTCCTTTTTGGGTAAGGTTTCATTTCTGTTTGTCATTTATAAACATTGCATTAATGTCTTCATTTGTATTTGCAGTGTTGAACCCAGTTAAATTAATTTTTCTTTAGATAAAGTTATTTGTCCTGATTATCAGTTTTTGTGTGTCTAAAGATTCATTATCATTATTAGGGACACCTGCTTTTTCAGAATCCTGATTTCTTGATTTCATGTTTTATATATTTTTTAAACAAAATATGGAAAGCTAATAGTTTTCATTCAAATAAAAAAAAAGACAAAGCTAACTTGAATATTTTTCTGCTGTTGTTTTACCCAGTAGCAAAAATAATTGAACAGCTCCCATTCATAAATCCACGTGATTGTTATTTTCCAAAGGGGTCCTAGGAGATGTGGAAACCCTAACAACCGTGTGACGCTGAGCTGTGAATGAGACAGCAGCACACGTGTCGAGTTGTGTGTTTGCAAGCATGTGTGCAGACCTGCTTAAGCTGATAACCTACAAACTATGCAGTCAGCACATCTCTGTAAGACCTCATCCTATTAGTTGGAGGGGATGATTAATAATAGACTTGTAAGGATTTTTTTTTTTTACTGATTTTGTTTTCACTCTTTGTAAACTTTGTCATATAGTTAGCAGCACTCGTCATAATGATTTACTCTGACAGTCACTCCTGTGCACTAGTTGGTGATATGCAGATGTTAGAAGAGTACAAAAAAGAATCACTCCATTACAGTAATCTCGATAAAACCTTCTCTTAAATACAAGTGAAATTACTGGTACAAAATATTTCAAGTATGCAAAATAAAAATTACCTAAAATTTAAGTTTATGTCAAAATTATTTAGTAATTTTTTTGGAAGCAGAAAAAAATCTTGCTTTTCTATTTCCAAAAAGAAAAGAGGAAATATTGGCTTTAAACTTTTATTATAAAACTGAGGCAATAAGTAGGAGGATAAATAAGAATTGTGGAAATAAAATCTTAAATCAGTTTAGCACCAACAGCGGTAAAATGTTCTGTACACTTCTATAGCACTTTATTTTGCTTCTATTTCTTCTGATAAACACAACTTATCTCAAGTTGTGTTCAGATAAAAATTTTTGTTACAATGTTTATAAAAAGCAAATAAGGGATATGAATTAAATATAAGGTGTTATTCTTTAAGCAACAGGCAAAAGCAGAATAGATAGATAGATAGATAGATAGATAGATAGATAGATAGATAGATAGATAGATAGATAGATAGATAGATAATGTAGGATGATCCTATATTCTGGACTGTTTCCTATTTTCTTTCCAAAAAAGCTTTAAGACCTGATGCCTCTTCTCCTTCCTTGCACTGCTTATTATTATTATTATTACTATTATTATTATTATTATAGATCAATTGTTCTCACTTTTCAGGAACAAAAACTGGGCTGAAAAGAAAAAAAATCTAAGAAAAAGTAAAATAAAGGAGGATTAGAAAAGAAGTACTGATTAAAACCAGTCTGAGAAACTGCATGAGGCCATCATTCAAATGAATTACTGAATATTCTGCCTGGAATACAATATCATCTTTTGCTTCTTTTGTCTTTTCCATGTTTTTATCTTCTGCTCTATACAGCCGGCACATGGGTAAGCACTGGAAGTGGCATGAAAGAGATAACAGGGTGGATAAATCCCTTTGGAGAAAGTTGATGAGTCAGGCAGATCTGCATATGTGTCTGCATGTGTGTGGGGACCAGAAGGACCTGTGAGCTTCAGTCATCAGCTCACTGAGTTCACTGTGACAGTCTGCAGCCATCTGAATCCCTGAAAGACGAAGAAGTCGTCTACCTGTTGGTACTTTCAGTGTGTTTCTTGTATATATTCAGCTTCTTTTATACAGATTTCCTCTGCATCTCCATGGATATCGGGGGTCTGACAACAGTGGTGGCCAACTCTGCTTACATCTCTGCCCGTGGGAGCTTTGATGGCACTGCCAACCCAGCTGTCAACCGGGACAAGAAGTACCGATCCCGTCTAAAGCTGCCTCACATTACAGTCTGTGAAGGTCTGCGTGAAACCTTAGATCTCGGCTTCAACACAGTCTGTGTGGAGCAGCCCATTGGCAAACGCCTTTTCCAGGAGTTCTTGGAGGCCAACAATGAGTACAAAGGTCCCTGCCGTCTATGGAAGGACATTGAAGACTACAACATGGCTGAGGATGAGGACAGAGCCAACAAAGCAAGCAAGATCTTGTCTCGGTACATGGAGCCTAATGCTAAGTATAACTGCCCCTTTCTGCCGGAAAATGGGATCACAAAGGTGAAAGAGAAACACCAAGAGGCTGGTGATGAACTTTTCAATGAGACTATGGACAGTGTGATGGACTTCCTGAAAGAAGTGCCCTACACTTTTTTTCTGGAGAGTATGTATCTGAAGAGGTTCCTGCAGTGGAAGTGGCTGGAGATGCAGCCAGTAGGAGACGACTGGTTTCTGGATTTTCGTGTTTTGGGTAAAGGTGGTTTCGGGGAGGTTTCTGCCTGTCAGATGAAAGGCACAGGGAAACTGTATGCATGCAAAAAGCTCAACAAGAAGAGACTAAAGAAGAGGAAAGGTTATGAGGTAAGAATGTTTACAGTCAGAGAAACAGGACTACGCTGAAAAACAGGCCGAGCTCGAACATTTATACCGAGTCTTCCCTCTTTTGTTAATGTAAAACAAGCAGATCAAACTGAACACAAAGAAGTTCATGTTTGCTTCTCTTAAAAAACATCACAGCTTTGAGTATTAAAGGTGGATCAAAGTGTGTGTGTGTGGGTGGGGGAGTAAGGGGAGTTGGGGGTGGTGGATGGGAGCGGGTAATCATGGGACCACAGAAAATTGAGAGATAAAATGAGAAAAAATATATTATAAAAAATGTGTTGGTTTAAATTATTATAAAATATGTTTTAATGGTTACTATGATATTATGAGCAATCCTAAGTATCCTTTTCAGAAGACTATTTAACAAAAACAAAGGTCCTTCCTCTGCACTGATACTGCACTAAGATGTACAACAACTCAATGAAAAAGATCCCTATGAGTTACAAAAACATTGTATTTTCCCTCTGGATTATCAAACATTTAATAGTATTACATTAGAATGAAAATGCAACCTTGGCTTCCAGGTTTCTGAAAAACCTTTTCCCTTTTGCAATGTGTTTTGTGTGAGTCTGGCTTTTCTACTTTAAACATAAAAAAAACAAGACATCGAGCACCTCTACACCTTGACAATAACGACATGCATATGGAGATGACCAGGCCTCACACTACACACACACACACACACACACACACACCCCTTTGTCTGTGAGAGGCTGGATTTCTTTTGCTCTCTTCTAACGGTTTGATAAAAAGTTTGTTTTTCAGTGAGTATGATAGTGTTGAAAACATGCTGGTTAAAATGCTCATGCCAAGTGAGCATAATTCAAGGTAAATAAAGATGAGAGAAATGAAAGGATTTTAAAATTGCCCAAATTGAATTGACCAAAATTGAATTCAATTGAATTGAATTAAAAGTAGATTTTTCTTTCAATATTTTGCAGCATTTTTCCTTAGTGTACCTGTACCAAGGAGGAACCTACGGTGGCTGAGAAGTGCAAAACACATTTACAATTCAAAAACATATTAACAAATAAAAAACAAAATAACATTTGAAGAAACGAAATTATATTTTATGAAACAAATGTATTTTTGAAAAAAAGTTTAAATTTTTTAAAACAAATTTACAATTCAAAAACACATTAACAGATAAAAAACAAAATAACATTTGAAAAAACAAAATTATATTTTATGAAACAAATGTATTTTTTCATTTTAGAGAAAAAAAAAATACATTATAGGGAAACAAATTTACATATAAAAAAAATTGCCGCTGTCTTTTCACGTAAAGCAGGTGTTTTCGAGCGGTCAATTTTTTTTTTAGATGTAAATTTGTTTCCATATAATGTATTTTTTTTCCTCTAAAATGAAACTTTCTCTCACCTAAAATCTAACTTGTTTAAAATGTGAATTTGTTTCCTAAAATGTAAATTTGTTTGCTAAAATGTAAATTTGTTTTTAAAAAATTTTACTTTTTTTTTCAAAAATACATTTGTTTCATAAAATATAATTTTGTTTCTTCAAATGTTATTTTGTTTTTTATTTGTTAATGTGTTTTTGAATTGTAAATGTGTTTTTAAAAATGTTAACTTTTTTTTTCAAAAATACATTTGTTTCATAAAATATAATTTTGTTTCTTCAAATGTTATTTTGTTTTTTTATTTGTTAATGTGTTTTTGAATTGTAAATGTGTTTTGCACTTCTCAGCCACTGTAGGAACCCCTGATCTGGATGACATTTTCTAGAGTTTGATCTCGTCAAACACTCTTACTATTATTATTGTAATTGTTGTTGTTGGTGTCATATCTCTGGTCAGAGCCAGCCCTGGCGGACACAATCTAAACTGCAGACCCCTCAGATCTGCACAGGGGCCTATATAGATTTTGACTTCTCACAATGGAAAAATCGATATCTAGCTAAGTCATTTTTTCTTAAAATAAGTGCATTTGTTCTTGGACTGAGGAGTTAAAAGAGACACTTTGCCAATAAAACAAGACAATTTACATTTAAAATAAGAGAACACAATTGGATTGTCTTATTTCACGAGCATTTTATCTAATTATCTTATTTTAAGAGTGAAAATACTCGTTCCATTGGCAAATCTCATTTACCTGCTCAAATTAAGGGTAAATACACTTTATTTAAGATTTTACATCCACACATCAAAATATCAGATCTTTACATTTTTAAACAATGATGTTACTTCTATGTTAATACTAATTTTTTTTTAAAAAGTGTACAAACATTAGATTCAAGAGAACGTAGAAATGTTTGGAATTTACATAAGATTTCAAAGATGTGCTGCATGTACAAGATGTTATCATACAAAGAAGAATGACCATTGTTTCACAGTTGATCGGGCAAAAATTTAGGAAGGCTGTTTATGAGCTGAAATTTAAATTTCATGCATACTGTTTCTAATAAAAATACAATTATAAAAGGATAGAGTTTTTCAGTGTAGGTTTAATTGAACTGTCTTTACTACACTGAGAATATGTTAAATGCTGTGCTCCAAACAAAACAGAAATCAAACTTTTACCATGTTTTTATTAGCATTTTCTTTTTAAATAATACAATGGACATAGTCTGTGGGTTGAACAGAACACTCTGATTAAGAAAAGTGAACTGTTGGCTCACTGGTGTACCATACAATTTAATGGTTTTAAACAGTGAAACAGGCTTTTTATGTAAATGATTTCTGCTGTAGTGAATAGTGAGGAATCACCAAATCACATTCTGCTTTGGAAGACCAGCTTTGGTCAGATTGGGATCTTCCTCACTATAGGTGAAGCACAAATAAATAAATAGCAAAATATGTATAACACACTTAAAGCTGGGCTGATGATTAATTAAAAACCAGGGTGATACATCTCCACCATGAATCCAAATAATTACCATTGTTTACTTATGGCTGTTATCTTCTCTGCCTATAGGGGGCCATGGTGGAGAAAAGGATCCTGGCTCGAGTTCACAGCAGATTCATTGTCTCTCTAGCTTATGCCTTCCAGACCAAAGTTGAGTTATGTCTGGTTATGACCATCATGAACGGGGGAGATCTAAGGTCAGATCTTTTTTGTCACACTTTTAATCTTTTCATTATTGTTAGTTTTGCCTCTGAAGTTCAAATTGTATGTTGCATTGTCCTTCTGTCTCTTATCCATAACTTTTTTATTTACTTTTTCTCCAGGTATCACATCTACAATGTGGATGAGAACAACCCAGGCTTTGATGAGCCACGTGCCTGTTACTATGCTGCACAGATTATCCAGGGCATGGAGCACCTCCACCAGAAGAGGATCATCTATAGAGACCTGAAGCCAGAGAATGTACTGCTGGACAATGAGGGTCAGAAACAAACTCTGAACAATTGAATTTAGTTTATTATGTTTTATTATAACACTCTCATTTTATTAACTTACTTTAAAAGCCAGAACTATTATGACAATGCACAGTTGTTCAAGAACAAGCATTACAAATGTATAATAAATAGTTATTTAGAGCTAAATGTGTAGAAAGGTCAATAGATCAAAGGTCAACAGAGTAAACTCTCAATTAGTAAGGTCTAGTTCTCAGAGACTCAGTCTAGATCCTGTTCACAATTCTTTTCCTCTCTTTTACTCCTTTCCTTTCTTTCAGCCCTTTAGCCTAAGAATAGGGACATCACGATTTACAAATACTTTGTTACTGTACTTAAGTACACTTTTTAGGTATCTATACTTTACTCCATTACTTATTTTTCTTCCTACTTCTGACTTCTACTCATTACATTTTCACACAAGTATCTGTACTTTCTTTTCCTTACATTTAAATAACAGACGTTACTCGTTACTCTCGGCTTCGGTTTAATGTTTATAAATATTTATTTGACGTCATGAGCACCATCCAGTGCAGATCATTGGCGTCATCCACATCTAGTGAAAACTAGTGTAATTGGATGAGTCATATAACGCAAACACTCATTGGTTAGCTTTTCGTCAAATTTATGCTGATGCCAAAGGAAATCAGCAGAAGCAAGCAGGTGTTCTTCAAACGTGAATTGTCTATGCCATGCTACAATGTCGATTCTGAAAAAGATGTTGAAAAGTCTGAAAGGTCGGACACAGGCGAGATTGCATCGGGAGATGGAAATGGAGACCAACAAGACCTCCCTCATCCTTGGCCCTATCTCAAATATTTTTTCCAAATAGTCGAAAAATTGAGCTTTCAATTCATATAGTGGCATCTGGCTGTTTTTTTAAAGGTTAATTTATACTTTTATACTTAAAGTAGTTTTTGGGGGCACATACTTTTTCACTTTTACTTGAATAAAGAGGTCAAGTTGATACTTCAACTTTTACCAGAGTGTTTTTAAACTGCATATCTATACTTCTACTTAAGTAACAAATGTGGGTACTTTTGACACCGCTGATCAACGATGAAAGGGGTAAAAGACATTTTGAAAAAGGTCCTCTTAAACATGAGGGCTTATAACCCTCTGGGTTGAATAGATTATATGATTAAGGTTTCTAACTTTGAAGTGGGTTTGATCTCCGTTGGTTTTCTCCATGTCTGGAGGAACACATGGGGGACTTCTCTCAGCTGACACGGCATTAAAGGTATAGTGGAGGATGTTCTTTTTGCGGGTGGATCATCAAAATAAGTGGTCCTACTAACTGCCAATCATTCTGCTGAATTGTTTACGTAAGGCCGTCCTACGTGCTCGTCTCCATTTTCACTTACCAGTGGTGAGTCTGACATAATGGAAAAATTGCAAATCTTCTTTTGGAAAGTAAGCTTGTATGAGTGATGCAAACAGCAACGTTTAAACAGCGTGCACGAGGAGAAATAGGCTCCTCTTGCACACGTTCATGCCCTCTAGGAGCAGGTACAAGGTTGTGCATGTGTGTTTTTTTAAAAGTGAAAATGGCGGGTCTTTTTAGAAATTCGCAAAAATCCTCCACTATACCTTTAACCAAAGGACTCGATGGTTTTCATTATGGATATCCTGCGGCTAGTTATTTGTGTCAGTCCCGACATAAAGGGAGAAATGGAGATAGATTCTACGTTTCTCTCAGGCACCACGGACATCTGAGGCTCTTTTCTCCATTTCTGGGGTCAATATCTCAAGTCAGTGTCACCAGTTTATGGGAGAATTTCAGTTTGTTAAAAACAAAGTGAAAAAAGACGAAGCAACTGACTTTGGCTCCTTCTGAGGTGTTTTCTTTAAATTTTGTAGGTTTTTCTCCAGAAAACAATAAACGTTAACCTCCCCTTATATAAATGGGATAACCAGGGTCTATTTGAATATCAAACTTCTTAAAACGGACTCCTTAAACGTTTATCTATGCAGTGTTTAAATGAATGTTTGACTACTTTTCATCTCAAACAATTGCTCTGATATTACTTTTTAGGTAATGTGCGAATCTCTGATCTTGGTCTGGCTGTGGAGCTGGCTGATGATCAGTTCAAAATCAAAGGCTACGCTGGAACTCCAGGTATGGAGAAAATATTTTACTAATTCAAACAAAACTTCATATTTTACTTAATTTGTTAAATTAGCACAGTAAGAAACTTTCTCTCAGGTAAAATTAATCTTTTACATTAAGAATTTAGCATTTTTATCAGGTTTTGTATATTTATTACGTTACATTGACTTTAAAAGTGACTCTAGAAGGCCTAAAATTAACTCCACCCACTGCTGTTATTGCTATAGAACAATAATATATGCAAATAATACAGATAGTTCACATTAAAAAATTTATAAAATCTTTGTTTTCTTTATTTTTTACAAATTTCTTGAAAAAGCTACTATATGAAAAAAAGAAAAACTGAATTTCTTTTTAGCTTTGGAGTCAGAATGGTTTGACAACATTTCAAAGTCTTCACAAAGGAAGAAAAAAGGTCCTGAAACATTTGGATTATCCTTCAGGCTTTTCTTTCTCTACCTAATGACATTATTTTTAATCCACAATAAACCTCCCTTTGTGTCTGTTTCTCTTTTATTTCTGACCATTGGAGGGCCTTAAAGTTTAGAAAAATGTAGTGAGGAAAAGAATTTTGTTTAAGTTAACATTTAATGTATTATTTTTAAAAACAAATGTCGTACATAACTAAGTAGTTACTGGCTGAAGCAACATTTTAAGTGCTTCTAATCCAAATGTCAATTTATTATGACTGTATTTATTATATCCATAAAATAAAATTAAATGCAGTTTCTGCTGCAGCCTAAACAATGTGCCTCTCCTCTTCTGTGAAGGTTTCATGGCTCCTGAACTTCTGAAAGGAGAAGAGTATGACTACTCTGTGGATTATTTTACACTAGGGGTCACCCTCTATGAGTTCATAGCAGCCAAGGGGCCCTTCAGGAGTCGTGGAGAAAAGGTAGCTAGAATACAGGAGTTGTCTGTTTATTTATATATAAGGGACATCTTGGCTTTCTTTCAAATTCCAAAGTTTGATTAAAAGTTAAACGCAGGTTTGATTTGTCTCATCAGGTGGAGAACAAGGTGGTGAAGAAACGGATTCTGGACGATCCTGTAACCTATCCAGAGAAGTTCAGCGAGAACGCCCGCTCCCTCTGTGAGGGGCTGCTGTGCAAAGAGGTTGACAAGAGGCTTAGTTTCAAGGACGGGTCATGTGATGAGCTGAGGGCTCATCCCTTCTTCCAGGACATCAACTGGAGGAAACTGAACGCAGGTCAGTTTCAGAATCAGAATTAGAATCAGAAATATTGCCTAGTAGGTTTGCACTTACAAAGAATTTGACTTGGTGTTGATGGTACACTCAAATTAGATATATTTACAGAGTACAGAATCTATAGCTATATATAATATAAAAAATAAAATATACTATATACAATATATAGTATATAGCTATAAACTATATACACAGTAGACTGTGCGTTAACGTAACTCAGGAGGTCTGGAGATGCCGTTGGTGTAGCTTCTAGGTGTGTCAGCATCACAGGGGTCTCTAGGCCTTGTTGATAAGGCTGGTAGCGGGTGAGAAGAAACTGTTCTAGTTGAGTGAGGTTTTGGTCCTGATGAAATGCAACCTCCTGCCAGAGGGACGTTTCTGAAATTAGTTGTAGCTGGGGTGCGAGGAATCAGCCACAATCTTCTCTGCAAGCCTCAGAGTTCTGGAGGCGTACAGATTGTGACAGAAATGAATGTGAAGACACCAGCTTTAGGTCTCAGTATTTTTATTATTATTATTATTTTTGCTCCCTCGACCTTTCTTAAAGGAAAACTGTAAGACAACAATAAAGAAGTCAAAAGAAATGCAATCTTACTGATTTTATTGGAGGCCACACTGTGGTTCTGGGCTGCAGGCAAACAGCTACAATGATCCTTGTTGTTGTTTTTTCTTAAAGGCCATCTACGAAAAATATCCCTGTCTTTAATCTTCAAACTTCTGTCCCCCTCAGGAATCCTGACTCCCCCTTTTGTACCAGACTCCAAGACGGTGTATGCCAAGGACCTGGATAACGTGGGCGCCTTCTCCACGGTAAAAGGCGTGGCTCTGGAAGACGTAGACAATGAGTTCTTTGATGAGTTTGCCACGGGGAACATCCCCATCCCCTGGCAGGAGGAGATGATAGAGACAGGGATCTATGGAGAGCTCAACGTGTGGGGCCCCGGTGGTACCCTGCCCAACGACCTGCGGCGGGAGTCCATCCTGGAGCAGCCGCCCAAGTCCTCCACCTGCACGGTGTCCTGAATGCTCAAGATAGCCGCAAAGATACCCTTTATAAATAATGTTAATTGTCATGACGAGCGCTTTATGCAATATTCTGTTTTATTTTAAGCTGTTTATGTAAGAATGTTTATAGGATTATTGTACTTTTAATAATCTTTTGATGTAGGAATTTCTCAACAGTTCAGGTATTTAATATGTCATCATCCTACTATAGAAACTTTATTTAAACTTGTTCCTGCAAAACTTGTTTCTTTGCGACACTGTCACAACAATCAGCTAGGAATGAAAAATTTGAATTTTTTTTTTTTTTTTTCTCCACGACAGAAATGAAAAACAGAGCATTTATATTTCCTACTTTAGTTTTTTGTCTGCTGAGCTAAGCTGTTTCTTTAAGCATTAATAGAGACTGCATGTACTACTCTTATTTTCTGTTATTAGTTTCCATCATCTGTCTTAATATGCTTCCTCCATGTGTAATAATAGTTTCATATGTTTAATGTTTTTTACTGCTGTCTCTAAATTCAAATAAATTCATCACTTTGGATTTAAGCCGGATCTGATTTTCATAGTAATAATTCATCAAGGCGATTTTTTATACAAACTCTTTCCTTTCATCACTGTTTTGGTTTCAGGAACTTATTAACGAGTCAACCTTTTTTATTTCTATCATGCAAATCACTGTATGAAAAGTGGGATTTTCGTCAATATACGGCACTGTAGATTGTCGTGGAACTTCAGGTTAGCGGCAGTATACGGCAATTTGCAGGCTTCGCCGAAAACTCCCGTAAATTGTCAGAAATTGACGTGGAATTTCTTAGGCAGTGTTCCCCCCATGCCTCCCCCCCATGGAATTCTAGGGGAGGCTTTAACATGTAAATGAACATGCTGTGAGCTATACAAATGCAAACCAGGGTTGCAGGGGGGGTTTTATCCCCCCTGCAACCCTGGGTAAGAAAATCTCTGATACAAAGAGATCAGGTATAGCCTCTTACATTTTAGCTTGAATTGATTTATTTAATTAAAGTATAGAGACCAAAACAGATATTTAGCTGACAGAGCAATACATTTAGAGCAGTAATTATTTTTTTTTAAATTTGCATTTAAGATAAAAAATAAAATGTTGTCTGTCAATATGCTCAATTCACAATTACTTAAGTGGAAAAGTTTCAAGAAATGATTCTGAGATGATTCACTTTATAACATGGTGCATTATCCTGTTGGAAGTAGCCATCAGAAGATTGGTACACTGTGGTCATAAGGACATAGGTCAGCATGCTAAATTGGTTTTAAGTGGCCCAAAGTGTGGCAATAAATATCCCCCAAATAGATGGTAGAAATAGATCAGGCTCAGTATAGCCTAATTATAGACTCTTACATTTTAGCTTGAATTGATTTATTTAATTAAAGTACGCTAGATTACTGTGTATGCAAATGTTATGTAAAAAAAATACACAAAATAATTTACTTCAAAAATTAGTTTTAATCAGAATCAGTTGGCTGTAATGGTTAATTTTTTTTTTTAGATTTCCACTTTTTTTTTTTTTTTTGTTATTGAATATATAAGAAAACAATAACAATCTCAAATAACAAGTCAATAACAAATATTTCAATACAAGAAGAAATATCACAACTCCTGCTTTTGAAAAATAAAATTAAATGCACAGGCTGGAACAAAGTATAAAATAAAATAAAATAAATAAAAATAAATAAAATAATAATAGTAGTTAAAGTAAATTAATCAGTGGGGACTACCAACTGAAATTCTTCAATTAACTCAAACAATTTAATTGCATTTAAATTCTGCATCTTTCTCAGACATCTTTTGAAAAGGTAAAGTTCATTTTTGAGAGCAGAGATTGAGAGGGAGCATTTTGCATAGCGACATTTATGGATATAATACTTTGTTACAATTATTAGAATATTGATTAAAAATTCCAAATTTTTTTTCTTTAATGGATAAACCGAATTGAATGTTTTGCCAGGAAATAAAATCTAAATTTATTGTTTTAGAAGACAGAAAGGTTCGAAGTTGATCCCATAAGTTTAATACTTCTTTACATTCATAAAAAAGATGTTTAGTTGTTTCCAATTGAGTTGTACAAAAGCCACAATTCTCAACATTAAACTTAAATCTCTCTCTTAAAAACTCATTTGAAGGATATATGTTATTTATTATTTTAAACTGTAATTCTTTATATTTAGGAGGAATTGGGAATTTCAAATAATTTGTCCTAATTTTGACTATCATAGATTTCTTAAAAGTTTGTAAGAGAGCTGTGCTTTTTGTTCTTCCTGGGTACATATTATTTATAGAATATTGATTCTAAAACTTGTTGTTGCATTTATTATCTCTAATGTCCACCTGCTCAAATTCAATCTTATGGAGACAAACAATTGCAATTGCAAACAATTTATAGGTGCATTACCGCCACCTTCCAGAATGGAGCGACGCGAGCTCTTCTCGCGAGTCCTTCCGTATAACAATGACGTCGTATGTGATTGGAGGAGCCTGATGAGCCTTTGGCCCCATCGTCCAATCACGTGTGAGCTTTTGTGCACTACGACTTCTCGCGAGACCAGCATATTAGCAGACATGTTTGTGTTGTGAACTTCATCTCCATTTACCGTGTTTGTATTTTGTTGTTACGTGAACAATGGCTGCACGACGTCTCGCGTTCAACTCGCCTCCAACTGCTCTTAGTCCACAACTTTCGGCCAGCCTGCAGACTGACGAGAAGAAACTGCTGATTGCTATCAGCGGACTGTCTCGTCAGCTTGCCCAACATACTGCCGACATGAATGAGCGCCTCACTCAGCTGGAGAATTCGATGCTACGAACTCGAGGAAGAGAAGACGGGTGCACAACGCCACGCTAGCGGTAAATATATGTTCGATTACTGGTAGCTATGCTAAAAGCAGCCTAGCTTAGCTAGGCAAGCTAAAGACAACCTAGCCTAGCTAGGTAAGCTAAAAGCAGCCTAGCCTAAAGCTTTATTAAAGTGTATTTTTTGTGATTCACAGGAAGCAATATGCCGTCTTAACAACTCGGAGACTAATTGCAGGCGCTATGAACCGGAGCAGGGGTAAGGTTTAAAGAATATGCTTTCATTCTGCGGTAAAAGGACATGGATACGGATGGATACCGACCATAGCTGTACTTTTTTTTTTTTTTTCACAGACTACAGTCGCCTCACAATGAGGCGGTGACCTCCTATTTGCTCGGATTTGCACGATGTTGATAAAGACGACATTGTGTGGAAGTGACTCGTTTTAATGTTTTCTCCTTCCTTGTTACTGTGACTTGCGTTTGATTTTTTTATTTTTTTTTTTTATTCATACCACTCTCATTTAATTGTTTTCCAGCTGCCTGTAAGACGTATTATGAGACGGTATGCAGGAGCTTCAGATACACGCTGCTAGCCAGCACGCTGCGTGCGGAGGCTGCCAGGCTATCTGCTCGGAGTCGGGCCAGAAGAAAGAGGGTAAGACTTTATTTGGTGACTATTTTTCAGGTGCATTGATAGATGTGTTGTGTCCATACGCAGTGCGCTGATTCATTGTTTTTTTTTCAGCTGCTGAAGGCGAGGCAGAGTGTGCTGGCAGATGAGGAAGTGGAACTCTGGAAGTCCGCCACCGTCAACCTCATGTCCGACGAAGAAGATGGCGTCGTCGGCGGTGTCTCTGGATGGATTGTACGGTCGCCGCCATTTCGTAGGCCGGATCTCCCTGAACTCTGTGTTAAGCTGCAGTCCCGGTTAGAAGCGATGCCGAAGTACAGGGCCACGCACAGTATGCGTCTGCACATCGGACCTGCCTCGGAGGGAATGCTGCCAGTTACCTCCAACCCCGAGGAAGCAAACGGACCGTTCACGGAGTTGTAATTTTTAGATACGCATGTGTTTGGATACGCGTTGTATATAGTTGTGTGTGTTTTAATAAAGCCTTTTTCTTTGCATAAACAGCTTCCTGGCAAATGTTCATTTCCTGTATAAATTCATTCATGTCCTTGATGGTAGCATAATAATTGTGTAGTAGTGTAGGATAACATAAATACACAGCATATGAATGAACACATATATGAATGAATAAATATATGAATATATATATATATATATATATATATATATATATATATATATATATATATATATATATATATATATATATATATATATGAATGAATAAATATATATATGTAAATATATATATATATGCCAACCAATCACGAGCGACTTTACTTGTTTAAAAAGAAGTGGTTCCGTCCAATACTCAGTAAGAAAATTAAAGCCTGGCGTGGCCACGTGTGGTTTTGCTGCCAATCACGAGCGATTTCACTTGTTTGAGAATAGTGGTTTCAGCCAATACTGAGAAGTTTATTCAAGCCAGACCTGGCCAGCCGCGCGGGTTTGCTGCATTCATATGCTAATTAGGGCCATTAGTACAGCTGATCGCTCTCCACATACGTCAGAGTCAGTTTCCGACAATTTGTGGCACGACAAACGCGGACAAGCACGGGTTGCAAATTGTCGGAAACTGACGAAAATCAGGCAGATCTGCGGGAGTTTACGGGGGTTTACGGGGACGAAAATCTCACTTTTCATGCAGTGAATGTTTCATGTTTAATACTCTGATTTTTGTAATTACAATATACTTTTGGATTTTCCACCATTTGGAGACTTGGCAACTTCACAAGTTAGGGTTTTATTATTTTTCTCTGACAGCACAAAAGTGTTATAATATTGGCACTTATTACTGGCCTGATTGCTCATTTCAGTCACCAGTCCAATTCTGCCTGGTTTTCTCATCACTACTCATTGTATACACCTGTTCCAGCTTCTATTTTAAGTACTTGCTCCCAGTCGTCAGTGCCAGATTATTCTCAAGCCCTTGGTGTGAGTTTTTTAGCTTTACTTTTATAGTGTTCTGATTGCCTGATCCTGACCCGTTTCTGTATTTGGACCTTTGTGCTTGCCTGCCCCTGTCCTGATCTGTTTGCCTGACCTGTCTTCGGATTCTGTTGGATTCTATTGTGAACTGAACCTGGATCTGCCTTTGGACTTCGTCCTCTGGATTATCCTGCTTTCCTTCGTCTTCTTGGATCTGATCTGTCAGTTCTGTGTTCTTTAAGGCTTCAGGGTTTGGAACTCTTTGTGCGGCAACTACTACGTTTTGTCAGCTGAGTGGTTGGTATCTACCTCCTTCTCTGGGCACGGATGGTACTCTAAACCAGGTTAGGGCTCACACGTTCAGATTATCCTTTTGTGGTCATTTACCTGTGTTTTCCCTCTCCAGAGTTACCTGCCTCAGACGCCTTATCCACTGCTACTACAAATCTGCAAATGTTCCATTTTAAAATAAAGGCTTTTGAAGTTATCCCCCTGTCTGTCTAGTCTGAATACTGGATCCCTCTGTTCTGAGTCATTAGAAAAAGGACAACCTTTGGTGTGTAGTTTGTTTGTCCAAGCCATTTATTATTTTTAAAGATTAATATCCCCCTTTCCTTTTAAATAAAGTGTTCTCTTTTTCTTATTTTGGAGAGGCTGTAACAGCAGTGGATCTATGTTATATTATTTCACACCACAGCGAAACAAGTCACAGCTTACAATTGTATGTTTGTAGACTTTCTGGTGGCCTTAAGAAATGAATGTATTAAACAAAACTTGCTTTTATTTTACAGTAATTGTTTGGGTGAGAAATTGTGACAGCAGGGATTAAAACAAACAAGAAAAACAA
This sequence comes from Cyprinodon tularosa, assembly GCF_016077235.1. Classification (NCBI taxonomy): domain Eukaryota; kingdom Metazoa; phylum Chordata; class Actinopteri; order Cyprinodontiformes; family Cyprinodontidae; genus Cyprinodon; species Cyprinodon tularosa. Next base: position 4,242,203 of record NW_024038720.1, on the reverse strand, counting down.
CATAAAAAAAGAGATTATTTCTCCTCTGAATAAAAAAGAGGTGAGTTTTTCTGATTGTTTTTTTTTTTCAATAAGACTTGTGCCACTAAAGCAAAGGATGAGTTTCGTTTAAAGTTTTAAAACAAAAAAGAGTGGACGGTAACTTTTGATCTATGTGATACACTGAACTATCATGTAGAACATGAACTCTTGCATGGAATGCGTTTGATTTAGTTGATTTGATTTCTCTACTATTTGGCCCAATTGGAACCTGATGATTATAAAAACAAAGAATCATGATTTTGAAGGAAAAGGATATAAATTTATATAAAAATAGATTTAAATTAGGATGGAACAAGATAAAGGTAAAATAAACTAAAAATAACAACTTTGACCTACTGAGAACTATGGGTTGATTTCTGAAAATGAATTGTCATTGTTCATTTATGGCCCCTACCATGTGAAATTCAAAACCTTCTGATGCTTCAGTCCAGCAGTAATCCTCAATATTGGATTTCCTACAAATACTTCTATTGTAGATCGTACTTCCAAAAAAGTTTAAGAAAAAAAAAAATCCACTAAGTTCAGTAAGTTCAGTGAGTTTCTGAGTTTCCAATAGGGAAATTGCTTAGGAAATTTGCAGAGTATAGGAACATCTTCAAACTTGGAAACTAAGTCCAGTGGATTGTTAACTTTTTTGGAATGACTATGACCTGGATGACTAAGAATATTCAACAGCATTCTAGTTGGTAAATTATGCTTAAGCGCTTTTTCTTCTGCTTTTTTACATTTTCTTACCAGCTGGTGGCTTTTGTGCTACTGTAGCAATCTGATTTTTCTCGTTTCAGGCTTTTTACAGAACGCATCTGCACCTTGATTAATGTATAGTTCAACTCAAGACCACAAAGAATTTCACGTGTACTGCGTTTGGTTTCATTGGCAGGGATTGTTGACACAGCCAGGCTGATTTGAATGGAATTTTGTTTAAGGCTGAGTTCTAGACAATTTCAGTCCAGAAAACAAACCAGTTTTAGTGATCACTCTAGTATGAAAAACAATCTTTAAGAGTTTTTGTTGATAGTAGGGCTGTAAATAATAATCGTTTTGTATCGTTGGACTAATTTGTTGGACTTTATAATGTTTGTTGTACAGCATTTTGGGCAGATGTACCTGTTTTTAAATGGGATATAGAAATAAAGTTGACATTGAGATTGACATAGACATACGTTTATGTCTTGTTAAGCACTATAACAAACATTAAACTATTTTATAGATAACTGAACAGGAAAACTCATGGGTTTCAATGTTTTGCCTGAGAGAAGTTTGCACCAGGATTTTCCATCTGGACTTTAGGATCTGTTGTCTCTTCTGACACCACTGAGGGGCGTTATAATGACCTTGCAAGTTGACGCTTTGCCCTTGTAGAATCAAATTAAAAACTGGTCTAACACCAAATTTGTTGTCCACATATGTGAATGATTTTGTTAGTCTCTATAATAAACTAAACTGACACACAGCATGCAGGACAAAATGAAGAAAGATGATTGTACGTCTGGGGAGCAGAAAAATCTGCCATTACAGCTTCAGCAATGACACAATACTGCATGTAACTGATCAAATTCAATTTGTAGTAAAAACCTTCCAGTAGAGGGTGCTGCACTCATATTTAATTGCTTCATTCCCAATGTATAAAAATAAAAACTTACAGAGCCTTTATTTCCTTGCTTCCATATAATGTATATTTTTTCCAACAAAAAATGAATATTTTTAACACCAATCAATTTGAAGTTGTGTAAAACTTATGTAACATAAATATTTGAATAATTCACCACTGGGAACACATGGAGCTGATTGGTTCATCTCCTCACTCTGTGACTCCCTTCCTCTCAGGCTACAAGTGAAGTTGAACCCTGCAGACCTCAGCCAGAGTCAGCTGTAAGGATCCTCCTCTGATCAGCATCCAGACCTGTGGATTGTAAACACAAGAAACCCTTTATGTTACTCTGTGAAAGATGAAGACATCCGATTGACGCTTAATAGTGTCAGCTACCTGGACAAAGGGAGCCCCCCTGGTTTGTGGTTTTATTTCAGATCTTATTAATCCTGACTGAGGCAACATGCAGCAGCCTGAACCACAGCAGACAAGTCAACAAACAGCCACAGAAACTCTGGATGCTGCAGGTAAAGTCCTCTTCACTTAGAAAGATAAGCATCCTTTATGTGTTCCTTCATTTTCACCATGCCAAGCATGTGCTACTTTAGGACAGTACTGCTTTTTGCATAAGAAAAATAAATAAAATTTACTTTCCTCTGTGAATTTTCAGGCTCAACTGATTCATTCCCATAATCATAAAAAAATAAAAAATACCTGGGAGGAGCCCCTCTTTATATAGTGACTTTCTACTATAAAGAGACATTCTTCTGGTCTGCATGCACTCAATATCCGTAATTATTTGGCTAATTTCTAAGGAAACAAATGGCTCAATACTTAATTTACAGTCAACATACAGACAGCATTAAAAATGAAAACAAACTTGTATGAAGCGCAAAAAATCACACATAACAGGTTCTACAGTTAGAGAATAGCAGGTATATTAATTGCAGAGATGTTAAAACTTCTACAGTGGCTGTTTTACTTGTATAATGCATTCATTTTCATCCTTTATCAATAGCTGAAATACATTATGGGCCGGATCTATCAAAGGTTTGCGTGTATAAAAACGTGAGCTATTTCACTGTACACGCTAAAAAATGTACAAACTGATCTATCAACAGCGTGCTAAAAGGATTTGGTCTTTAAAATGTGCTAAATAGCGCCTCTTATCCATTTAGTACTTTTTCTGCGATGAATATGCAATATGGGGCGTTTACACGCAAAAGTGCGTCTTGTGGGAGGAGAACATGTAAATATATTAATTTAGCACTCGCAAAGAGATTTATCAAACCTGAAAGCAATTTTGCTAACGCTATCTGACTCTATATTTAACACGTTTCAAAAGAAGGTGCAAATGGTCTGTATGCGTAATTGCGCACACATGGCAGCGGTTATTGTCGCAAGGAGACATCGAAATGAAGCAAGGAGATGCAGAGAACGCATTTTTTCACTCCGTGTAAATATTTTTGGAATGAACGAGGAAACGATCATCAAAACATATCGTTTATCCAGCATTGCCATTTTGGAGCTGTTGGGGGAACTCCGAATGGATTTGGAGCCAGCCACAAGGAGGACCCACGCAATACCAGATATCACAAAATTCCTTGCAACATTGCACTTTTTTGCATTTGGGTCATTCCAGCGTACGGTTGCAGCGAGAGCTGGGATCTCCCAATCTCCTTTTTTCAGAAGTGCTGTCCGACGGGGTCGGGGTTCTCCCCCTGAGCCTGTGGAGCAACGTGCCAAATGCTGCGGGGATCTCATCCACAGTCACAGGCCAATACAAAACACCTGGGTTTTTTTTTTTTTTTACTGCAGCACATACCACCTTAGGGAATAAAGGTTGCCAATTTATATATATATATATATATATATATATATATATATATATATATATATATATATTTTTTTTTTTTTTTTTTTTTTTTAATTTTTTATTTTTTTTGTTGGGGGTCACTGTAAGATTTAAATTTCTTAATGCACTAGTAGTTTGTACAGACTACAAACTACTTTGCCACAAACCACAAAACGCGCAAAACCATCATTTAAATAGGGCGTCTCCAACAGTTTTGCACCTTCCACCAGTTACGCAATCACTCTTGTTAAATCACCCGCAAACCATGGTTCAACCCCTCGCGCAAAATTCCAGTTTGCGAGCGCAAATTACTGCACGCAAAATTGGATCTTGATAAATCCGGCCCTATGTATTTTCTATGATTTGTGCAAAATATTGTCAGTATATACATAATGTCAGAATCCACATGTTGCAGTTCTGGAGAAATATCAGCTGTTATTTTCCTGTTTCTTCCTCCCTGTCAGGTCTATATATCCGCAGGGGGAAGACAGCTCTGTGGGTGACCGTGTCCCTGCTGGCTTTAGCTTTGGTTGTCCTGACCATCGGTCTCATCTCGGCTACTCGCACAGACAACGTGGCTGTGTCTGGATATTACCCTGGCATCACAGTGAGTGATGTGTACCTTCACAATCCTTAGAAATTAGATTTCAACTGGGAGTTTTTATTGTAAATACAATTATTGTTGTTCTGCTTCTAGCTCAGTTTTGGAGCATTTCTGGGTATTGTTGGCATTCACCTGGTGGAAAATCGCAGACCAATGGTGAGTTTTTTTACATTTGAATGTTCGTTTGAGGAAACACTGTAAAAAATTTACTAGTTTAATCAATCTAAGGCTAAACTTTTAGATTCTGAATAAAAAAAAATGCATTTTGAACCTAAACTCAATACTTAATATAACAACTATAGCTTGAAATACATTTTTTATTATTTATTTTTATCTATTCATTTATTTGTCAGGAACAGTATATATTAATTAACATTTCTGTAAATGTGTCAGTATTAGCTGTGAAGCTGGTGTTCAACTGTTGTCCCTGGGCAAAGTGTATAATGCCAACAACAGTTATAAAAAAAATTCTAAAACAAACAGAAAATTAAAAAATTTCTGGCTACATACTTAGATTGGCAGGCCATCCAGTACAGACAGAGACATTAGCATAAGTATGTACAGATATCTACAAAGTAACATCAGATTACACTGAAGATTAAGATATTTAGACAATATACACTTGTCTAAATAGTTAAAGGTGTGGGTTTCTTCTTTTCTTTTTTATTGTATTTTTAAATAAAATCATTTTACTCCATTGGCAAATTGTCTAAATTTGAAATGAGGTAAAATACATTGACTTAGTTGTATTTTGTTTTTAACATTAACCATATACACTGCGATTTAGAATTTATGTGCATATATTTTTCCAATGTCAAGTGCTTTATTACTACAGTGGAACCGTCTTTTCACAGTTTCATTTGATTCTTCAATTGGTATTTTCACTTTGGAAACATCTGTTATTCTATGTTACCTTACAATGCTCTGGAATAGTGTTTTTTGTGCTTTTTTTCTCCCTCCTAAATGTTTCACATCAAACACCTTTTGACAGAACCTGTAAATATAAACTTGACTTTCACATGAGGATTTCATTTGTCTTCATGAAGCAGAATTACAAACAAAATGTAACTTTATTTGAAAATGTTTTTATCACTTTAACCGCTGATAATACCCTCGCATACAGCAGAGGTTCAGCATTTTAATCGTTCTAAACCACTCAGAAATAGGAGTCGGTTTGTTTTGTATCACTGTGTTGCTACATACCCAGAGGGTAAATTTATATTTTTCTTCTTTAGAACCTTTAGAATCTCCTTCTACTTCATGTTGTCAGGCAGATTCTTTTAAAGTTATTTTTTTATTGAACTGTTAAGGAAGTAGCTGATTATTAGCAGGAAAAACCGATAAAGAGAAAAAAAAACTGCTTTACACAGAGCAAAGTTGGTCTGGACATATTTTTTATTTAATTAAAAGTAAATAATTTTTTAAACACTACATTCCAGTAATAATTTAGGTGATACATTAGATGTGACGTAAAAGCAAAGACAGAGAAATCTTCCAAGGGGAAAGTGATTTTTCACAGTGCAACAGATATTCTTTATCTCAATCAACCACACAAACTATTATGATCGATTTTATTTCTGATTAAGTTTCTCAAGCAACATGTTAGGAGGTTACAGTACTCTCTTCCATGCAAATGAAACAGAAAACAGCAATGTGTTGTGATTCAAGTATGTAGTCAATCAAAATCATGTTTTGTAATGCTGAAAACATTACTGTTATAATATCATTGCATGGCACCCTTTCCTTGTTTTGCACCAAGGTGAGTTACTGTGAATTTGAAAGATTTATCATCTAAAAACAAGACCATGTTCCCGGAAAACAGGACATATATAACATAAATTATAGGATTACATTACAGTTACGTATGTTGAAAATTTGCTAAACTGTTTTGCGGGAAATATGCTCTGTTGTGAGAAAGAGGCAAATCAAATCACAGGATGGAAGAGTAATGAGTTCATGGTCCTTGTGCTCAGGTCAGCGTACCTGAGTGGATTTGTGGTCGGCCAAATTTCTCTCCAGACTTCAGTGACAAGAGAAACAATTGCATTAGTATTGGCCAGCTGCTAGCAGAGAACCTTTACTTTAAACCAGAACAGAAATAACACCAGACTGCCTCTTTGTAAAATAAGATAATAAAAAGAATATAGGTATATATCCTGTTCACGCTAAAATGCTCACTGTCAACAAACACAGCCTTCTTTAAATTGGGCTCACTCCCTCCTGAACTTGATTTTCCTCTGATAAGACTATTCTTTGTTGATTGTTTCATAATATTTTTACAGCGCAAGCTTTAAGGTTTTGTATTAAGATACACTGGTAACAAAACTCCAACCAGCTTGACATAGGCAGTAATAGCTGAAGAAAAACTAATTCAAAGCATGATGCTGCCACTACCATGCTTCATTGTTTATTGTATGTTTTGGTGATGTTTAGCATTGTTTTTTTACCAAAATTTTATTTTATCTATATATATGTCTGTTTTGATTTATACATGACCAAGATGTCAAACAATTAATCGGACCCTTACACATTTTCCTACGTGTTTTTACAGAACTATTTGCTGCCTCTTTGTAAAATAAGATAACAAAAAAAAAAAATCCTGTTTACAACTTCTTAAAAGTAAAGTCAGCAAACGACACTACAGAAAAGAAAAGAACACAAAGCATAGCTGGCCCAGAATCAGTCTAAAGCCAGTATAAGCCAGTTAGTGACAATGGTCCAGTCACAATGCAGCTACATGACCGAAAGCAAACAGAAGGTGTTATGTGACATTCAATGATCAGTATCACATTAACAACACTTGAAACTCAGCATGATACCAAGTGTGTCTAAAGGGGCTTACAGTGATGTAGAAACTCTTTTTATTGATGTTTAATTTGTCCAAATAATTGTAATCCACATATTAAATTATTAAATCAATTTAGCTCAAGCTAGCTCTTTTGATCAAAACTTTTGTATCTTAATTGAATAAAAAAAAATTGGCTTCATAAACTCGGACTGTGAAGATTATTTTAGGCTTCAAAGCAGTCCTTGCATTTTTTTCCTTTTGAGAAAAGTATTTACATTTCTTTTGAATGTCTGCCTTTTACAGAAAAAAAAGAGCTATCATCACATAAATCAATTTAATTAACTCTAAAATATTAATTGCTACGTCTTCAAAACAGATCAATAACCGAATACCTGATAGGCAGTATTTTATTTTATTTTCAGTCATTTTCCTTATTGTTTGGGACATATTGTGGTACAAGAAAAATGTTAGAGAAACCTTAAATGTGTTTTGATGGCTTTACATTTATTAATTTGTCAATTTTTCCAAGTAACCCTCACTCTGAAATACACCTATCCTACCCAATTACTCATTATCGCCTCTAAACTAAGAATGAGGAATGTCTTTCGTAAAAACATTCTGTAAATAAGGTTAATATTGCTTCATGTGGTATTTTTACACTCTCACTTTAAGACTGCTATTACTAAAATGTTTCCTTGTGTTTTGCAGAGATAAAAAAAGGTAAACTAAAGCCATATTGCACAATTTCTGTGTACATATTTTGAATATCCTTCATAAAAGACTACAAAAACCTGATCAACATTAATTATTTTAATCGCAATATTCATTTAACCCATTTAAGTCATTTTCTTATAAATGAATCCCAGTCTGGAGAAGTTGAACTGCTAATTAAAAGTTTCATTAGAGAATCTCCTGGCATGATAATAGCGTGTTCGATGTTCCTTTGAACATGGCTGTGATACATGAGTTTGGATGTCGTGAATTTTTCATGAAGTGCCGGTGGTATTGTGTGCCCTTCTCAGATCACGTTAGCTTACTTTGTGAGACAGTGTACCGTGTCTAATACCGTCTTTATATACACTCGTCTGGTTGCCGTTCTCACACAGTGGGAAATGAAGCTTCTGTCTGATGCATTGCTATCAAAGATAAAGTTAAATTATATATTCAATCAGCGAAATAAGTCCTGACTCTTTCAGGTTGAATGTTGTCTGTTTGTTGTTACGATGTGTGAACAAAGAAAACAACCTGCAGCATCTTGGCCGCCTTTCTGGCATCACTCCTCCACTTCTGTGCTTTAAACTTTAATAGTGTGATTGCTGCCATGCTAACACTGGTCTACAGTATCTCTTCTGAGGCACGATGTTCGCTCCCACACAGGTGTCTAATTCTTCTCTCTTAGATCTGATGGCATCGCTGTAACATGAGAGCCGGTTCGCACAGCAAAAAAGGAACAACTATCCGCAGCACAATGTTTCGGATACCTGAGAGCCCCTAAGGCCGGTCTCGCTTCCTGAATTGGACTCTTTTCGTTCTCTGACCTCATAAAGCAGCCATTGGCGTTGATATGTTTTGAAATGTAAACAAGGAGAGCAGTAATGACTTTATAAGGGCCAAAATACATATTTCCTTCCTCCCTTGGAAAAATGCGAAGTACATATGTAAAAGAATCAACTCAACTCAATTCAACTTTATTTATAATGCCCTTTAAAACAAAAGCAGCTGCCATAAAGTGCTGTACATATCAGTTAACAATAAAATTGTATAAAAACAACATAGAAGTTTAAAGGAATAAAACAAATATAATAATATTAATTAATAGAAAAAATAAAACCAAATAAAAAACAATAGATTGGTAGTAACTAGTCACATTTTTATTATGATTATTATTATAATCATCATTATTATTAAGTATCACTTATCATACTTGAGTAAAATTATTGGCTGCTGTTAGGAATAATCTGGGTCATTCGTTAAAAAAACTTGCTAAACTTTAAAATAACTAGCATGTTGATATTCTACATTAGTTATGGACATTTCTTCCTGGTCGCACTTTAATGCTATAAGGTAAAGGTTCTAATGCTTTTATTCATCTCCCTCAAATGTCAAAATAGCTGAGGAAGAACATACTACAAGATCCCTTTTGTTAGGATGATAATAATTATCTTCATTCATGTACCTCACAAGGTTTATTTTTTTACATAGAAAGTTATAGTTTGTTTCCACAGTGTTTTAATGTTATTGGTCAGAGTAAAAATACAGTGATTCCAAAAAATAAATTTCATGTCACAATATTTTTTCATTTCAACTGGAGTTTTTGACAAATGACCATATCCAATGTATATCTTTATTGAAAATTATCAATAAATTGTCTGTTAGAGTTTACCTTTTCTTCCTGATAATTTTATTTATCACTAAAGATAGTTTGATAAATTGACTAGATAGATGTGTACATATTAAGGAAAAATGCAATTTAGTAAATCGTGAGAATGTTAGTTTTACATTAGCTTGTTGAACATGAAAGTTTTTTAAGTAATAATTTTAAGAGGAATCAATATTTTGGTGTTTTAAAGGCATGGAATTGGATTCATATCTTGGACAGGAACAAACTCCCTGGACTTGGGTCGGTTTTACAGGAACCGTCTCAAATGTTTAGCTTTACAGTCTCCATTTCTTGTATATACTCTGCTGTTCATGTAAAAATTCTAATTTCATTTTGTTAAATCATTCGAAATACATCATACCCTTTTAGGAACCTTTTATATCCTAAAAAAAAAATTGCAAAAATTAAACTCTGTACTTACATATGTCCGCAAAAACATAATGAACATAACAAATGTACCTTGTTATCATGAAAAGATAGGAGGAAGTAAAACGAGACCAGTCCAACCCCTTCTCCAAAATTAATTTCTTACCTTTTACAATTACCCAGATTCTGTAATGACTCAGAAAGTAGGGCCCAGTATTCAGGCAAGACAGAAAGTGGAACACTTAAAAAAGTTTATTGAATATTGAAACAAAGGCCAATCTGCTGCGGCTATGGCATCTGAAGCAGGAACGTCCATTAGAGAGAAACACAGGTTAGTGACTGTGATAATCTGATGGAGGATGATTATGAACGCGTAAGTCACTAACCGGGTTTGACAGTTCAGTCCGTGCACAAACAAACGAAGATGATTCCACCCAGTCGACTTAACAGTAGCAGCGGACGCTGCCAGAAAGTTCCAGACATGGAAGGCTACAGAACCGACAGGAGATCGGATCAGAGCTGATGAAGACAGACAGGATAATCCACAGGGCAAAGCCAAGAGGCATATCCAGGTTCAAACTACAGAATAATCCAACAGAAGTCCAAAGACAGGTATGCAAACTAATCAGTCAGGGGCTGGCAGGCTCAAAGGATCAGAATCAGACAATCAGAACACTAAAGTAGCACTAGAAAACTCTCTTAACCAAAGGCTAAAGATCAATATGACACTGATGGCTGGGAAACAGGGAGCTTAAATAGCCACATGTTTAGGCAGAGCTAAACAGGTGAAGGAAATGATGGCTGGCAATCAAGTCAGCCATCAGCGCCAAAATCATGACAGATTCCTGATCTTAAAGTTTAATGTGAAGAAAAACGAAAAATCTGTGTACAAATTCAACTGTGACGAGAAAGATCTCACGCTATTTTACATAATGCAATAATATTTCAATAATGCATTATAGATCTGTAGGTTTAGATACCCCAACTTTAGCATCCATACAAACATTCATACCTGCATAAATAGTGACCCATAGGGACAGTTTATACTCATGCCATAAATCCCCTTGGAGGGGAGCCTCCACTCTGGGTTCCTGAACAATACCCTGGACCTCATAGTCCTCCCCGGGCGCCACACAATGGCAACCCGCCGCTCCCCAAGGGGATGGGTCAAAATGCAGAGAACGAATTTCCCCATTGTGGGACAATAAAGGGATTTATATCCAATCCCTCTCTCCGCACCAGAGACATCCACCCACTCACCCCAGCACCTCTTCCCTGTACTTTGATTTTGGAAAATGTTATAGGAGTTTTAGCAGCTCGTAACCTCTCCAGTAATATGAATATGAAGGTGAAAAATGATCTTTGTGTTTGGTCTTCAGAGCCACATTGATAACAGGCTTCACTGCCCTGATGCTCTGTCAGATTTCTTTATGACGAAACGCTTCACGTACCTCATGTTCTCTCCTACTGCAGCATCCTCTTCAGTTACTGCCATTATCTGCCACATTGCAGTCCTCTTGGTCACCTTGCAGTTCAAAGAGTCGAACCTTTAAAGCGGCTGTATTTTACCCAACAGGCCATGGCCCAATCACTTCTTATTACCGACCAACCAAGCTGTGGTCACAATTGGATGATAGCCCACCAATCAGTGGAGGAAGACCTTGCAGCGGTCATCGAATTCCGTTACATAACCTGATAGTTATCTTTACAGGGGCCATAAAATTCCTCCCTGTGTCTTTATCTATTTGTTATTAATGTTCCCCCTTTAAAATTGTATCAAAGATTTTATTTTTCTGCGTTTAAAATGTGGTCCCTTGTTTTCTGTTGAGGCTTCACATCACAGAATGTATTTTTATATAGTTTAAAAGGCTGATGGTGAGATTTGGGCATATAAACTGTGTCCCAACCACAGTTAATTAGCATGAGAAGAAAGTATAAATGCTTTAAGAAATAAAATAAGACCAACTCCAGTGAATGCAAACACATACAGAATACAGGGAAAATATATATTAAAGATTACTTTTGCTATTGATGCGTAGCATGGAGCATCTCTGCCCTTGTTACTAACAGCTATAGGCTTCTTACTGATCACAGTTTAATCCAAATGCTTTGAAGGTGGAAAATAAAATAAAATGGATGAGACTGGTCAGAAAATGTCAACCATTCTGTTGAAAACTAATCTTGATTTCATCGAAATGGATTATGTACTGTAAGTGATGAATCAACTGCTCGTAATTTCGGACTGCTTAAAAAAACAACATGATTCTGGTATGTATGGATGTATTAATAAGCAATGAGTTGTAAACAATCTTTCGCGGACTCTAAAGTGTGTTTCTTCCCCATATGTTGTACCGTCTGCCAACCCATTAAATCAGAATGCATGGAGGTAGTAGTGTAATGATCTGGGGCTATTCTGATGCTTCGGGGCCTGGGTGACCAATTAATTTAACTATTTTCTCTATCAGAAAACACTGAGAGAAAATCAAATCATCATCTTCATCATCATCATTTTGAGGTTCCAAGTTCAAGCACGCTTAGCTTATATAACGGCACAGCGAAGAAAAACCCATCAACAAGCCTCCCTAACTAAGGGGATCGTCTTAAAGTCCAGACTTAAACCAACTAAGATGCTGTTGGATTGCATTTAATGGATCCTTCCTGACCTTTTGTTTTGAATAAATCTAAACTTGTTTAACAGAAAGTTGTGCTGACTTTCTCAACTACAGCAGGTAGCAGAGCGATTAAGGGTAATTACAGCTGTTTGATGGCAGGTTGACCAAAGCTACAACCAATTATTAGGAATGGGGGGGGGCATCATATGCTCTAATGGGGTCATGTTGGCTTAGATTACTTCGATCCATCCATTTTCTGACACGCTTAATCCCAAGTGGGGCGCGAGGGGTGCTGGTGCCTATCTCCATCTGTCTACGGGCGAGAGGCAGGGTACACCCTGGACAGGTCGCCAGTCCATCGCAGGGAGGTTTAGATTACTTATTAAATAAAATCATCCTTCCAAATGATTAAAACAGATTTTTTTCATGAATATCAAGCTGATATTAGAATTAGTTTGATTATCTTAAATATGCAAGCATTGAAAAAAGCCCCCAAAAAAGAAAGCAATGAGGAGGGATTATACTCATTTTTTTATAATGCAGATTGAAAAATCACTTTGAAATAAAAAAGAGTGAACTTTTAAGAGTAGATTAACCATCTACAATGTACTTATACAGAATATGATTATTCAGTTCTACTGGAGGTTTGGGGGTTTGATCTGCAAAGATGTTTTATGTGCTGGCAGCTGTAGCTGGGGTAATCTGAAGTAATGCAGTTGTCAGGCTCTATTGTCTCAGCTGCTGGCTTCATCTCCCACTTGCAGCCCATAAAAGTGGAGTCATTAGAACCGCTAATGAAGTGGAGAGTCTGGACCAGTGGCAGATAAAGCCAGCCAGAAAGAGATTGCTTCCTCAGCTTGGTTCTTTATTCACTTCTCTGAGGAAAATGCATTTCAAAGACTTGATGAAATTATGCCTTTCAGATTTCCTGCTCATTGTCTTCTGAATCAGTTTGATTGAAAATATTTGAACCACTATGGAGCACAATTGTCTATACGTGATACAAACTAAGACACAAATATTATGCTGAATTTAATTTGGAGCTTTATACTTTTATATCTTTTGTTCAGTAGTAAATAACAGGTTTGTATATCCGTCAGCAAATGTCAGTGAGAGCAAAGACGTGGAGCCTGATGAAAGGTCGAACATATAAAATGTGTAGCTCCAGATGACCTTTTTCAGAATGACTACATATTATTTTCCAAAAAAATTGGTTTACATTAAATTGATTAAAGCAGATTTTGGGGGGTAAATTGATTTCCAGGGCAATCATAACTAGTTTGATCTAAACTTCTTAATCATTTTGAAATTTAAAGAAAGAAAGTAGATACTGATGCCGACTTAAGGATAGTTGACATCCCCTCAAACTGTCATGTCATTGGTGATGTGACAAAAATTTAAGTTAAAAATAAAACAAAAAAACAGCCAAAACACCTTGGCTGACTGGCTCCTCTTCAGACCAATACATTAACCAGCTGAAATCCTTTGCTGATATTAACTTTTTTTGTATTAGTATTAGCAAAGTGCATACATTACCGCTACACCCATTTACTATACAGTAATAACATATACAGTTGTTTCAGTTTGTTTTGACATATACAATCAGCTCCCTTGTTTTGTTCACATTTGTGATCAGATGACTGTTACCACACCATGCCATGAATCAGTTCACCAGCTCTCTGTACTCAGCTTCTTTCCCATCTTTGATGCACCCAATAACTGCAGAGTCATATAAGTATTTCTGCAGATGAAAGGAATCTTTCTCATACTGAAAGTCAGAGATGTACAGAGTAAAAAGGAATAGAGACAGAACCACCACTTGTGGCGATTCTGTGCCGCTGACTAGTTGATTACACAGCAAACCCTTCAGCCTCAAACTGGGCTGTTTTAATCTTTGATCCAGGCTATTGTTGATACCTCCATCTTAGTCTTCTGAAGTTTCTCATAAAGAAAGTCAGGCTGAATCGTATTAAATGCATTGAAATAATCCAAGATGATGATCCTCTGCAATAAGCAAAATGCAGGAGGTCCTGATAGCTGCGTGTTCCTTTACTGAGCTGAACCAACAAAAGTGTCTCTGCAGCCTTTATGATGTGTGATGTCAGAGCAACAGGTCTATTGTCACTGAGGAATGTTAGCTGAGTTATCTTTGGTACTGGAACAAGGCAGAAGGTCTTCTACATCACTGGAACTGTGGTCCTGTGCTGTAGAATCGCAGGGAGCTGCTGAAGCTGAGGCTTCAGGCCAAAGGAAGCAGGGTGCTTTCCGGCTTCTTCCTATATGCCTCCTTGCTTTCTCTTATCTTAACCCTAAGTTGCTTCTACATACTCCTCAATAATTCCCTGTCTCTCTTCATTAAGGCTTTTTTTTTCTTGTTTAGGAGATCCTTCAGATCACTGGTGATCCAGGATTTATTATTGCGGAAGCATCTCACTCTTTGGTTGGAGCTCAATAGGAATCATTGTCATTTTTATTACATAAATGGAGGAAGAAAAATAATGTTGATTTCAAGAATTGGACTATATTACACAGTAAAATGTACAGTTAAACTTGAGAGAAATACTCTAAAGGTATAATGAGTTTTAGTTTAATTTATTGCTGTACATAATTAACTTTTTTTTAATGGTTAAAAAGATCAGAGGTGGGGGGTGGCCTTTAAAAAACCCTGTACCAGTTGATTTCTAATCTAACTCTATCTCTACGTGTGACTCACTCTATGTAGGAAGCTCATTTTAATTGTTTGTATCCAGCATCTCACTCTTAAAGTTGTTAACATTATTTTATTTAACTTGTAAAGGGAAAATTTTGCTTTTGAAAAATTTCATTATTATTTCTATGTAAGAAACCAAGGAACTTAAACTCTGCTTGAAGATTAGATGGATCTTAAAACTGTCTAAATTTTTCCAATTAAGGCCCACCTCCTCCATTTACGATCACACGAACCTGCCAGGGTCCCGGTCTCTCCCTGAACAGTTCGTGCATTCTTTGCAATGAGAAAAATCCATGTTTATTCCCAAACAGCCCTTTTCTCTTTCCATCTGCACCAATATAGATCTGGCTAATGGTGTATAGAGCTGGCTGATTGTTTCAGAAACTCATAAAGTCCAACTTTTGACATTTTGAAGTGTCAAACGTCAACGTACTAAAAGGTGTAAAGATAAATTTACATTATAACAATTTAGATTTTTTTTAATAATGCGTGTTTTTTTCCCTGCATTCAGAAAATAAAAAGTTATTTTTCTTGCACTCATTAAAAAAATGTATTCATAAACTTTTAACTAATCTTTGATGAATAAATCAAAGATAAGTTTATGAAGATGAATAAATAAAATGTTTTCATTTAAGGTTTGAATATCTGTGTTGTTCATCTTTAAAGCAATCAAACGGGTCCAATAATCTAAATAAAATTAGAATCTTGGGTTACACATCTAGCAAATTACAAAGTCGTGCCAACGTTTAAAAAAAGAAAAAAGTTTCTGCAGTGAAGCCTTGGTGCTGTGGGGCCATCTGAATGTCTTTAGCTGATGCTGATTAGTAAATTTTATGAGCAGACATTTGTGAACTGACAGCTGTGTCTTCCAGACGGAGAGTTTAAATTTACATGATGAAACCCTACAGTGTAAAAGACCTGGGTGGATATGTGAGTTAGATCACATGTTTAGAAAAAAGAAAGGAAAAAAGCTAAAGTCAAAGGTTATTGATCAGTGATCAGGAACTGAGAACACTGTGGATTTGTGTATGCGGCAGACAGAGGGAATGAGATTGACCTCAAGGCCACCAAAAGGCCGTCCCTCTGCGCTGCACCTGGAGCCAGCCTGTAAATCAGCCACAACGCTCCAATGTGTTTGGCAGAGGAAGCAGCCATACATTTCCTTTATCATCCCGCAGCCCAGACAGCCAATCAGGGAGAACACCACCCGGCATGTGAAGATTACCTTTATGATTGTGTATGTTGGTGTTAGAGTGAGATTCCAGGCACTGAGTGATAACTAAACTGAAAATAAATGCAAACTCAACTAAAAGAAACCTCGAAATTGTAAACAGAAGTTAAATATTTATTTAAACATAGCCATTTTTTGTTATTTGTTCATTTAAGTTCTAGAATCATTCGCAAAATTGATGAATGTACAACCCTACCTTTGCAAATAATACTACTAAACCATAGGTTCTGGCAATCAGGACAGAGAACACAACATAACAAGTTTGAGATGCTTACAGGGTACTTTCTTTTAAACAGTTTTTCATATTGCTTATTTCTCTTTCCTCCTGCTTTCTTTAAGCTCGTAGCTGCAATCGTCTTCATCAGTATCGGTGTCATTGCTTCTTTCTTCTGTGCCATTGTGGATGGGATCATTGCTTCAGAGTTCATTGTAAGTATTGCCCTGATTTTTCTTGAAAAGACATAAATCCAAAGGATTCTAACCTTTATTTTGTGTAAAACAAACCCCCCCTAGTGTTCAAGCTTCACACAGACACACTGATCAGGTCAGGAGAAGACCATATCAGATGTCCTGATCTCAGGTCGCCCTGTAGAGAGGCTCCTAAAGCTTTTAATCAAATTAAAGTATCAAAAAAATAAAAAAAGAGATGCCAAACAATTTTTTTTTATAAATTACAGGTATCAGGAAAGGATGTTTTAAATACACATACTAAATGATTATATGTGCATTACGCACATTACATGACATAAGCTCATTACCATTTTCCCTTTGGAGAACATAGACTCCTGCTCCTAATGATATTCTAAAAGCTGCACTGAGCTCCTGATATTGATCACCTATATTGTATGGTCTCGTCAGATTTATGCATTTGGTTCTCATGCAGTAAAAGTCCTATCTATTGCACATTCAGGGCTTGGAAATTAAAATGAATTTTATTAGCTTTGGTGAAGCATAAAATGCAGTGAAGAATAATGGGGTAGCTTTTTGCAGTCCAGTGCAGGGAAATAAGCAGATGTATGCTGTAAACCTTTGCAGCTTCAGTGACACTCAGACTCAGAGATGCAACTCAGACCCACGGTGATGAAAAAATGTTTCTCTAAATATAATAAGAAGAGAAAATGTTATGATTTTGCATGATGTGTTTCACACTTAAATTTAATTTCTTAAACTCTTTTCACTGTTTCAGGACATAAGGCCATTGCAGGAGGACATGTGTGACTATTACAGCAGTGGATCGGGATACGCCTACGATAACTACTATACTGAGGTTTATTGCTTTAATTTATCCATGCATATGGACTTTTATAAAAAAAATATATATATATATATATATATATATATATATATATATATATATATATATATATACAAAAAGATAACTCTTAAAGCCCCAATCCTTTTTGTTGCTGCGTTGAACATTTTTGAAGCATACGGTGACATCTAGTGGCTTAAATGCGTTACTACACAGAGAAAATCCTGCCACTTTGAAGCAAGGCAAGTTTATTTGTATAGCAGAGGTGTCAGAGGTATTGATCTTTATTAGTCAAGTAAAAGTTTAAATCCTACTGTTTAAAAACACATTTTTAGAAGTTAGATTATTAACTTAAAATTGTTAGTGAAGTAAAAGTAAATTTTTTAAAGCTATTTAAATGTTTAGTAATGCATCAAAAATTGTTAAGGACAGATGCGCAACTGTATTAAAGGAACCTTTTACTACAATTCTGGATGATAACCTTTTTATAACTAATAATAACTCTGTCAAATTTAACTTTACATAATCTTGAATAGCTGTTTACTTTGGTGCAGTACCGAGTCCAACCACAAATAAATTGTCTGGATGAAACTAATCATTTTGATGGATTTCATTTTCTCAGATACTAACAGGCCATTATGAAAGTGAACTTAAAAGAAACAAAACTAACAAGTCTATTTTTTAAATGTAAGGAGTAGAAAGAAGAGATAATAGAAAAACAATGAAAGGAGAAGTAAAAAGTTGTCTAAAAATAATTACTCCAGTAAAGTATAGATAGCCAAGATTTCCTCTTAGGTAAGGAAAGCAAGTATTTGTACTTTCTAACTTGACACCTCTGTATAGTACAATTCATTACAAGGACAATTCAAAGTGCTTTACCTGAATTTAAAAAAAGAAAGAAAAATAAAAGCAAAAAATTAAAATAAAAACATGTTAGTGAAACAAAACAGTTGGAGCACGACCTCAAACTAATAATACACTAGTTAACAGTTTAACTTTAAGAGTCAAAGGCAGCTCTAAACAAATGGGTTTTTAACTTTGACTAAATAGAACTCATGCTTTCAGCACTTTTAAAGTCTTCTGGGAGTTTGTTCCATAAGTGGAGCATAGGAACTAAATGCTGCTTCTTCATGTTTGGATCTAGTTCTGGGTAAACGGAGTAGGCTTGAACTAGATGACCTGAGTGGTCTGGGAGGTTGATAAATGCATTAATTATTCTTTTCTAGATCCTGCTTTGACATTAGTCCTTTAATCCTTGGAATGTTCTTTAGGTGATAAAAGGCTGACTTAGTAACTGCCTTTATGTGCCTTTGAAGGTTCAGGTCTGAGTCCAACATGACACCAAGATTTTACCCATAATCAATGGTAGTTGTAAGTCTCCAGTTGTAGTTTCTCAACCTTAAAATGTCAATATGCTCCTATATTTTCCACTCTCCTTGAAAACTTTCAAGAGGTTTCCTGTTTTGAGAGAAGGATTTACCCACATGGCATTTACATATTTCTATTTATTCAAACTCAAACCCTTTTTACCCTGTTGACCTCACTGCAGGTGACGTGCCGTTCATTTAACAAAGCCTGCAAGATGAAACTTAGGAGCAACACCTGCTACTGCTGCTACCTTTACAACTGTGAGAGGTAAGATAATCAGACTTTAACTAAGCACTTTGCAATTTTAAATCTTACATTAGGAGTGTCTGACTGAGACTAGAGGCGGTTTTAATGTTGAAGAAGTGGCCCCCCCCTTTAATGGGGCACAGCCAGTGGAGGGGCATGAGAAAGAGACTAAATAAAAATTATCCTTTAGGGTCCTAGAGAGGGAAATGGTGAAATGCTACTTGGTTATCATAGCTCACTCGAATGCATCCCAAGCACATCCATGATTTTTCACAATTTAGAGATCCCCAGGGAATCCCAGACCTTTTTGTAGAGACCTAAATACTTTATGCCAAATAAAAATGATCAGTTTTGTTTATCAACCATTTCCTCTCTTACAAAAAAAATAAAAAAATTCAGACCAGACAGACAGTGATAACTTATAAGGCGTTAATTAAAAACTGCGTGCGGCTGCTCGTCAGCTGAGGCGGGCTCACGGGCAACGCTGCTGGCAAAGTTCAGTCCTAGCCCAGGAGAAGGGGTGAAGACCATAGGAGTGGAAATCCACATCTTGAAATGGAGCCATATCAGAGGTCCAGAACAGAAGAGGAGCAGCGACCAGCAGGCAGCCAAAACACGCAGAGGAAACAAGGGCAAATCCAAGCAGTGGTCAGAAGATCGGTCCAAGATCGGCAACAGGTGGAATCCAGAAAACAGTCTGGAAAACACAGAACAGGCAAAAACAGAGCAGAACAGGGGCAGCCTAACTCAGAAATCCTCTGTAGAAACAGGTCAGGATCAAGCAGAACTAAACACATACAGAAACGCTAGAATTAGTCTCGCTAGAAGCTCAAATAATCTGGCACCAATGGCTGGGAACCGGTGATATAAATAGGAGCAGGAACAGGTGAATCTGATGAGAGATAATGAGCGTAGGGCGGAAGAAAGCAGATAAGAAATAAAGGGGTAAAACCCAGCTTATGGTGCCAAGATCATGACAATAATAAAGGTTTAATGAGAGGTTAAGGGTTCAAGCAACATATATGTGGTCGACAATAAAATCTGTTGTGTCAGTAGGATTCTAAATATTAATATGATTAAGTTGAATTGAATAAGGCAGAATGATGAAAAAGCTGTCCCTATGTCCTTCAGAAGTCTAAGCCTATAGCAGCATAACTATAGAGATAGCTCAGGAAAACCTGAGTCACTCTAACTATAAGCTTTATCAAAAAGGAAAGTCTACACTTAAAATTAGACTGACCCTAACTGGTAGTTGGTTCCACAGGAGAGGAGCCTGATAACTAAAAGATCTGCCTCCCATTCTACTTTTAGAAATTCTAGGAACCACTAGAAAACCTGCCGATTTAGAGCGACTTAACAGGAAGCCAATTAGGAGAAGCTAGGACAGAAGAGATATATCTGTCTTTTTAATTTTCATAGGAACTCTGGCTGCAGAATTTTGGATCAGCTGAAGGCATTTAACTACAGTTTGATGACTTCCTGAGCTTCCTAGCTTTGCCTCCCCTGTTCCTGTTTGGCTGTGACAGCATCATGGAGAGAAATATCAGCTGTGCTGCTGCCATTAACACCTTTGTTTATAGATGAGGAGATCGGCCTGTTTTTCAGTGTAGTCCTGTTTCTCTGACTGAGACTGGCTGGATGTGCTCTCTTCATCCTCTGACATGGGAGCTGGCTCGGAGCTCGTTTGCCTGGCTGTGTGTTTCCTGGACAGGGCCGCCTTTTACAGTTGCTGCTTCGGTCTCCTTGAGCCCCAGTCGGCCTCGGCAGATGGCCGCGCACACTGAGCCTGGTTCTGCCAGAGGTTTCTTCCTTTTAAAAGGGAATTTTTCCTCTCCATTGTCACTACAAGCATGCTTAGTGTGATTGCCGTCGAGTCAATTAGTCAATGCAATCAACTGGTTTTCTTAGATAGAAAACTTTAAATACATTTGACTGTATGATCTGGTTGAATTGAAGTGCCTTGAGACTAAATGTGTTATGAATTGGCACTATAGAAATAAACTGAATTGAACTGAAAAAAGCTTGTTGGTGATTACAGATATGCTCATCTTGCCAGATTAATTTGTCTGCAGTTCAGTATGGCCACATTTAAAACAGTAAAAGTCACAGCTGCCCTCTTTCCTGTTCCAGCACAGACTACCACACCCATTACTACGAGTTCACGGGGGTCAGCAGCTGCTGGGATGTGATCCACCTGCACCGGCTGCTGTGGGCCTCAGTGGTGCTGAACGTGGTCGCCTTGTTCCTGGGCATCATTAACGCCGCCATCCTCGGAGCGTACAAGGATATGGTGAGACGAAGTCCCAGAAGACTTACAACAGCAACAAAAAACTGACTAAGGGGGAAAAAACTAAGAAATTCAAAAAATAAAAAGTAGTTTTAGTCCTGAGTGAAATAAAATATTGCATGTGGGCTGTCGCAGATGTTGGACTTTTATATGATGGTGTATCTTTTACTGTCTGCAGACTTCCAGACATCTGTTTCATTACGATATATGATCGGTGCATGACTAATATACTATTTAAACAAGCTCGCCCATTTCTGAACTGCCTGATATAAAGCCCAATTTAACCATTAGTTCTTTTCAAGTGTAAAAGTTAAGGTTTTGGAAGTGCTTTTACTAAAGTTTCTGTTAAGTGCCAAAATTATCAACACATAGCAACAGTATGAAAGCCATGTTTTCACCATTGAAATGTTTGTTTTTTATTCTCTGCTGAATTCACCGCTGTGTTTGGACTCAGTTTTTACTCCTAAATGATTGATGGATCATAGGCTTCCTGGTAACTGGGAGTACTGAAAGCAGTCAGATTAGACAACTTCAGATAAGCAGTCAATTTCCACAGAAAAAAAGGCTTTATGAAAGAATAGAAAACTGATGATGTGCTTCTGAATATTTCACATAAGTCTGACTTACTGGAAGCAAAACATCACAAAAAAAGCTTCATGTGACGATCTGTCTCATTAGTTTAGGACTAATGAGATTGTAGAGTTGGAAATCATTGAAAAAGGCTATTTATTTCAGAATTTTAGTTGGAAAAAGTGAAGCAATTGGATAAAAATATATACATAATGTATATATATATATATATATATATATATATATATATATATATATATATATACAGACATACACATATATAGGCTACAGTATATAAAATTATACTGCAGTCAAGTGTCAGTAGTACTGCCATTTTGTGAATATTGCGATGTTCCAGTTTAATGAGATTAATATTATTTTTTTTTTCCTGCAGCAGAAGCCCTCCCCTCAGGTTGCTCGGAGCCCTGCACCACCACCCCACATCCTGTACAACCCGACCCAGCACATGCTGTCCTATTCAGGCTTCTGTCCCTCAGGACAGGCTCTGCCCGCCTACCCTAACTATCCCATACCTATGCAGGTACCAAAGCATAACTGCTAGGAAACAATTCGATGCTCCTCTGTCATTTGAAATCCCCCCATGTGTAGCAGAAAGTTTTTTTTTTAATGCTTTTACGTGAAATATTTTGATAAAACTTTAATCTGATCAAATCTTTGGCCATTAAGATCAAATATATATGAAAATAATTTCACTTAAAGATAATAATGGGGATTTAACTGTTAACCCCCCCACTGCACAGCATGCCAGCAGCTATCAGACACCTGCTACTCCCCAGATGATCCCTGAAGGAGGCTCTGGAGTCTGCCCCTCTGAGGAGAGCCAGAGCCAGCCGCCCACCCAGGCTCCCACTCAGCCACAGCCTCAGGGAGCCAACCAGGACCCTGGAGGCTACATGCTGACTCCCAATGCTCCCGCCCTGTACGGATCCTCCTACAGCCCCTTTGAGAAGCCTCCACCGTATGCCTGCTGAGCCCTGGAGAACACACAGAGAGGTGGATGAGGAAGAGTTGGAGAAGGACGTCTCTATCCGGCTTAGGCTGAATGTAGCAGAAGACACTTTGTAGGCTGAGTTTGTAGAAAGGAAACTCACAAACTACATCTGAGTTCTGTTTGCACCCGTCTTATTTATTTTAACTGATCTCAGACACAGACAGATTAGCAGATTACATCCTATAATATGCTGTCATTTGAGGTAATCTGCTTAGTCGTGTTTTTGTAGCATTAGATTATAATTGGTCTTTCATAAAGGCAACATCTAAATAAGATTGATTTGGCTCCTTGATATAAGAGAGGAATAATCACTCTTGGAGTAGCACCTCCTAAATAAAGAGATTATGCATAGTCCTCAAAGAGAGGCTCACAGTAGACATTTTTTCACAAGTGTCCAACTTTTAAAGTTTAGAGTATTGTTCTTGTTGATAGATCCTGTGAATTTACTGCATAATAGAAGAACAGACTGATCTGATCCATCTCGCTTAGGGCCTTGTGAGAGCATTGACCTCCTTGAACTTTTAAAACTTTTGGCACATTTCAAGCTTCAAACATAAATATATAGAATTGTAACTTCGTGTGAAGAATCAACATTAAGTGGGACATTATCATGAAATGGAACACAATTTATTATATTTAAAAACGTTTTAACAAATAAAGAACTGAAGAGTGGGGCGTGCAAAATGAATCTGCCCCTTTACCTTCAGTGCAGCATAATCCCTCCAGAAGTTCAGTGAGGATCTCTGAATGATCCATTGTTGACCTATATGACTGATGAGGATAAATAGAATCCACCTGTGTGTAATCAAGTCTCTGTATAAATGCACCTGCTCTGCGATAATCTCATAGTTCTGCTAAAAGCATAGAGAGCATTGTGAAAAACAAGAAACACATCAGCTCAGGACAAGATACTATCGTGGAAAAGTTTAAAGCTGGATTTCGATACAAAATGATTTCCCAAGCTTTAAAAAACCTAAGGAGCACTGTAATATTGAAATAGAAGGATTGCAAATTTATGAAGACCTGTAAATTTTGAATTGCTCGTGATCACTGAGGATGATCTTCAGCTGAGGCGGGACACTCTGTCTGTACGACAACAATCATGTTGCACAAATGCTGCACAAATCTAGTCTTTATGAAAGAAAGCCATTTCTTAAAGATGTCCATAAAAAGTCTTGTTTAAAGTTTGCCACAGGACACCTGGGAGACAGCAAAAATGTGGAAGAAGGAGATCTGGTCAGATTAAACTAAAATTGTTATGTTTGGCATAAAAGCAACACAGCTCATCACTCTGAACACACCATCCCCACTGTCAAACTTGGTGGTGGCAGCATCATGCTTTGGGCCTGCTTTTTTTTATGCAAAGACAGGGGAGATGGGTGTAATTGATGGGAAAATAGATGGAGCCAAATACAGGACCATTTTGGAAGAAAACCTGCTGGAGTCTGCAAAAGACCTGGGACTGGGACAGAGATTTATCTTCCAACAAGGCAAAGATGAAGCAAAATCTACAGTGGATTGGAACGATTCACAAATAAACATATCAGGTGTTAGAATGGCCAAGTCAAAGTCCAGACCTGAATTTAATCAATAATCTGTGGGGGGGAAAAAACGCTCTCCATCTAACCTCACTGAGCTTAAGGTGTTTTGCAAGGAAGAATGAGTAAAAATGACAGTCACTCAAAGTGCAAAACTGATAGAGACATACCCCAGGCGACTTGCAGCTTGTAGCGACTTGCAACCCAATTTTTCAGTGTAAAATATCCAATAAATTTCCTTCCACCTAATGATTGTGTCCCACTAGCTGTTGATTCTTCACAAAAAAATTTAAATTTCATATCTTTATGTTTGAAGCCTGAAATGTGGCAAAAGGACAAAGTTCAAGGGGGCCAAATTCTCTCACAAGGCACTCTATAGATTGTCTATATTCAAATTAAAAGGGCTTTCTCAAAATGTGAAATGGAGATTAAGTAATGTTCATGTTGCTCCTGTTTATGTTTGTGTTTAATATTCAATGTGCACTTAATAGTCAACACTGTATGTATTATTGATGTGTGTAAACAGATGGGATTCTCATTCTGCTGCTATAAAATTAATACAAATGTATTGTTGAACCTATACATGTGCAGTAAGGGCTTTTAAAAAAGATATCAGATTCTAAATTTTGGAAAATAAACATATTTTATTGTTTTCTGGGACAGATGAGAATAATGCAACGTTTATGTATGAGGCAGTGAATATAGTGTAATATGTGGGGATGTCCCTGAAATGGGCACTAGGATTATCAGTCTCATTTACTGTCTTTGCTAAAATATGTGGATTTCCCAGAAATGTTTTTTTTTTTTCTGTATAAGTTTCTGTTTTGGTTTTGGAAGAGAATTTAAGTAAAAAGAAATAAAATGTGGTTCTGCAACTCATTCTGTTACAGGTTGTTTCTTTTCCCCAGGCTGACTTAATCTTTTCTTATCCTGAAAACAGGACTTTAGATATTTACTCCTGTGGTTCTGCTACTTGTTCATTAATGCTTTTTAAGGGCCACAACAGTAAGCATACTTTGAATAAAAAAGTTTCTGACGTTTAATGTTTACTTCCAATTAACCCATAAGAACTTGACTCGTTCTCATAATTTCCTGTCTTAAAGAAAAATATAACTTAATTCATTATCTTGATCCAACTGGTTTAGATTTATATATATATAAAGAGCAACCAATCTGCAGTAATCTAAGAGTGTGATCCTCTCGGTGATGTCTGCCTCTTCTTAATGACAGTGGGTTTGTTGGAGCAGGTGTATGATGGCATCATCAGCTCCACAGCAATAAGCAAACTGCAGGGGGTCCTGATAGCTGCTTGTTTGAGGGGAAATAACAGAAGTCTCTCTACAACCTTCATGACATGGGATCCAAGGTAACATGATTATAGTCACTGAGGACATTTAGCTGAGTTTTCTTTGTAGCTGGAACAGGGCGGGACTTCTTCCACTTCCTAGTAATCATCTTCTGGGTCAGCCTGAAGAGTAAAGAGGTGCTGTAGAATCCTACAGAGCTGCTGAAGCTGAGGCTTAGGGCCAAAGGAGGCAGGGTGTCTGTTTGACTAAGGGTAGGAGAGAACGATGCTGAGCTTGTACCTGAAGCAATTATTAAACATGTTCAGTTCATTAGGTCTTTCCATACTTCCATCTGTCTGGATTTCCTTCATCCCTGAACAAACACCTGATGTTGTTCTCCAGGAGCTTGCTTTCCAGCTTCCTTCTATATGCCTCCTTGCTTTCTCTTATCTTGATCCTAAGTTGCTTCTATATACTCCTCAATAATTCCCTTTCTTTCTTCATTAAGGCAATTTTTTTCTTGTTTAGCAGATCCTTCAGATCACTGGTGCATTATTGGGGAAGCATCTCACCCTTTAGGTGGGGATTATAGTATCTACAAAGAAGATTATACAGCCAATAGGAATCTTTGTCCTTTTTATTATGTAAATGGAGGAAGAATAACCAATATTGATTTCAGGAATCACTGCAAAAGCAAAACTGAATTGTATTACACAGTAAAAAAAAAAAAACAGTTTAAAGAAGTACTCTGTAAAGGTACAGGCTTTGTTAGAAGTAGTTTTAGATTATTATATTGAGATGCATAATTTACTGCACTTGACTTATCTTTCACTGTTAAAAAGATCAGTGGGGGGTTAAAAAACCCTGTATCAGTTGATTTCTAATCTATCTCTATCTCTATGTGTGACTCACTCTATGTAAGAAGCTCATTTTAACTGTTTGTTCACGGCATCTCATTCTTGCAGTAAATAATCTTATCTTATGACCTTGGGTGTTTGTCAGAATATAAACAAACTTAAAAGTGAGAATTTAGCTTTTTTTTTTTAAAATGTCACTATTTTTGTGTAAGAGGCAAAGAATTGAAACTGAAGCGTACTGGGAGTCCTGAAAGTAGATAAGCAGCCAGTTTCCACATAAAAAAGGACAGAATAGAAAACTGCTGATCTACAGGGTTTCTGAAGATCTCCCATAAATTGCGTTTACTGGAAGCAAAACATCACAAAAACAAACAGGGAACTAAATACTTTTTCTCTATACCAGGGACAGTCTCTGCTCACCAACTAACTACTCCACACTCATGCAGATTTATTTCAGATCCAGTCTTAAATAACACACACTAAGCATTTAGTTTTTTTGAAAATACAATTTTACTCTTTAATATAATGTTCATACAGTGGATTTTATTTTTAAATAGGTTTAAGGGAAGTTAAAACTCAAAAGGCAGACATCTTGCAGCATTGTACACATACTGGCAGTTTAAGGTGAAAAATACAAATAAGGGAATAGTTTAAGATACAACACATGATAAAAAAAAATAATACAATAAAAGGTTGAACTTAATACTCCTGCATTCATTCATAATAAAACTTTGAAATGACGAGGATGTAAAAGAACACTGGAGCCCTTTTGGCGTTTCAAGTCAAAAAATGCTCCTTAGACATTCTCAGTTTTGAAGTGTTTAGATTTGCTCAGCACCGATAAATTAAAATCAGCTCCTACAGACTGAAGCTACTTTGATTCCAGGCTATTGCTCTTCCCACCTCTCAGTTTCTGTGTCAAGCAGCCCAACTTATTGCTAAAACTTTTCTCAGATGCAGAGGTCGAGAGGCTTTAATTAGACCAGAGCAGCGAAGCGCTGCAAAGGCCTATTGTAATGTTTTATTTTTTGTTGAAACAATCAAATATTGCAGCAGAAGGTAGTGTTAGATTTCTGTCATTTCTAAAGCATTTTACAGTAACATTATTTACACACAGTATAATACAGCCGCTCTTCTTGTTCTCAGTAGCTTGTGT
Organism: Cyprinodon tularosa; assembly: GCF_016077235.1. Lineage (NCBI taxonomy): Eukaryota > Metazoa > Chordata > Actinopteri > Cyprinodontiformes > Cyprinodontidae > Cyprinodon > Cyprinodon tularosa. The sequence goes on along the minus strand of NW_024038720.1, from coordinate 4,214,452 downwards.
GGTCGGGTTGATCTAGTGCTCGGTGCCCCTTCCGCTCTCCGTGTGCTTCTAGTGGCTAAATCTGTGGATGTCGGTTTGCTATATGACAGGTTTTAAACTGTGACTCCTGGGAAAAGAAGAGGATTTGTGATGGAATCGGGGATTTAGGTTCAACAATGAACCCACCGGGACAATGCGGACATTGGTTTCATCTGGAGGGGGTTACAGTACTGCACGGTTGCAAAACGGTTCACCTGATCAGAGGGGAGCTGTTGACAGGTTTGGGTTGGCTGTTATTTTCTAGGCACATGGTTGATTTTTAAGGTTGCAGGCAGACATGAAGTGCTATTCTAATTGAGAGTAAATAATAATAAAAAAAACAACGTTATGCTGCAGTCCATTTCTACCTGTAACTATGTGCAAGGTCATCAACAAAACACAACGCTGTGTCTTGATGCTGTGGCTCAAGAGGAGATTCAGCATTTTAAGGGCAAATATGTTTTTTAGGTTCACAATCAGAGTGTTTTTATGCACCGAATGCTCAGAGCTGTTAAAGCACCAGATGATGGGTTTGTCTGAGCAGTGTGTAATTGGGTCCATCTTGTTAAGCATTTGTTAACACTTATTTTATCCAAGCATTAGAAGTGCCTTCGACTTCAAGAGAAATCTATGTTTTAGCGATCAGATAAAGTAACCATTTAACAGTACTCTGAAAATCATTACAAACCTGTAATACATTAGCATCAGATATAAAATATAAAATATATCTTGATTCCTGTTGGGTACAGGGGATCTGATGCTCATTTTCCATCTGGCTTTTCTCTCACAGAAATGTAAAACTTGTGGAAACCTAAGCAGATGCCTCTATCAAGCCTTTTTGCCAAATTATGGGAAAAAAAAGTAGTTTCAATTGAAGCTACCGTATCACCCAATGTTACAGGATTTTCAGTGGACATGTTCCCCCATCAAGTCAAAGACCTGCTCGTAGACTGGTTTTGGTTACAGCTGAGAGTTCAGCAGGGGACAGGAGTGAGAACGGATGTCGTTGTGTTTGTGAATGGCCGTGTCCAGATCTAGAGGTTGATCGTTCACAGCTACTTCCATGCAGCCGTTGTAGGGAGCCGACACAAGCGTGGACACCAAGGAAACATCTGAGGGAAGAAATGACTGCATGTGAGACAAAGAATGATCAGGGGTACAAACATCTTTTTACATCTGCCTCTTAGAAAACAAAACCCAAACCTAGCAAGATAAAACAGTGCCTATTACCACTCTGAGGAACAAATAATAGCTTCATCGAGGGATGTCTGGATCTGATTGGTATCGGCCTGCATCTAACCTCTCAGATAAATATATAATTGGTTAATTGCACACAGGTCAGGTGTTCTCATACCTGTTCTAATCAAGCCTTGATTAAAGTATTTATGACTCTGGCTGATAAAATATCGGGTCAATACACATATGGGTGCATTGCTAGTTTTCTAAGAGTAAGAATCTAAAACTATAAACACTTCCTGCAGAAAATACAGAAAATATTGCTTAATAACACTAAAATCAATAAGAAAATCCAAAGTCCAAAAAATATTGGACTTGATCAACTAGTAAATGTGGATAGCCAACTTTCTCAACGCTTTATGATGTTAAAATTCTCAGTGGCTATAATAAAAAGGTTAGAATTAGTCCTGACCTGGGAGACCTCCTATAAATGTGCTTGAATGTGAGAAGACATCTGTAGTGAAATCTGCCTCCTCGCTTCGTCCAGGCTTGCCGTCAACCAGAAGAAGAGTCTGGTTGCCAGAGATGGTCACCTGGATGTTGTGACTCTCCCCGTCACACAGCAGTGCAGGAGAGCTGGCAATAACAACAGTGCCTGCAGAAACCAGGATGAACTGGAAGCAAACAAAAGGCGTATTTTTCATACTGAGAAACATTTGGAAATTGTCAGCAAGCAAGATAAGATTCACTCACATCTCTCCACTCCTCTGTGGTGGGGTTATAGTCAGACAGAGCGATGGAGAGAGGGACTTGGTCTTGGTGTACCAGAGCAAACAGCACTCCGATAGCAGAAAGTGGGCGTAACGTCATCTGGATGCTCAGGTTCTTTGTTTCTGGACCTTAACAGAACAAAAGAATGGCAGCTGATGACACACTTGCATACAATGAGAGAATCTATATAGGCCAACTAACAGTCATCAGTGGGAATACAATATGGTTCAGGAATTACAAATTAAACTTAAGTGCTTTAATACACCTACATCCAGGAGGTATCCATTATTAAAGACTACTGCAATTTCAAAAAGTTATAGTCCAAAACATCTACATTTGTTGTTTTCCGTAATTCAGATCAGTCCATCAGAGCTCTAAAACCTGCCAAGCAAATTGAACTTTTCTCTAACTGTATGTAGTTTGGTTGAGGGCTCACCATAGCTGATGTTGAAGAGAGCAAAGCCCCTTCCAGGGTAGTACGCTCCAGGAACCTCAGAGCTGAAACACTGCATGTTGTCATTAAATCGAATGGTTTCTTGGATTGAGGTGTCTTCCCCCGTCAGCCAGCGCCACTCTTTCATACAGCCGTCCAGGCGGGGATTTATCTACGTATTAAAACAGGGATGGTTTAGAAATGTCTGAGGAGGATCTTATTTTGGAGCACAACCAGAAAAGTCAAGAAGATAAAAAGAAACACCTGATTGACGAGGCCATCCTGTCGGAAAGGAACTCCTCCAACAGTGAGGTTAAGTTCATGTATGCCTTTCTTCAGAGTAAACAGGTCACCGTTTACAGCGATCTTCATCACAGCCTCCCTGTCAATCTTTATCACAAGGCTTCGTCCCTGCTCCTCCACTGAGATCTGGGAGAAGACATCAAGCTGACTGCAACCAGCGAAATCAAACAGCATGTATGTGTTGTTTAAGCCTCTGAACAGAAACTCCTAACCTTTCTCCACTGGCCGTCATTGACCATTGGCCCACTGCTGGTGACTCTACTGACGGCACCGTACTTGAGCTGCAGCTCCAGCTTCCCTTGATGCATTGCAAGCACAATCCAGGAGCTATTGAGATGCCCTCCTGCGAAGAAGATCACCCCCTCACTGTCATATGTACGGAAGTCAAACTCTGCAGAGAAACTGATGACGAAAGGAGAAAGGGATAGAGGGAAAAGGATCAGTTGGTCCAAAAAAAATATGGCAGAAGCCTGAAAAAAAAAAATGTTTATATATATATATATATATATATATATATATATATATATATATATATATATATATATTAGCTGCACGATTAATCTATATTGCAATGTCATGCTGTGCAATTTTGGAATCGCATAAAAGACTGAGATTTGCGATTTTCTACGAAGTGCCAAATTGGACAGAAGCTGGAGGAAACAAGCAAAACCGACCATATAAAAAAGCCCTGCGCAGCTTTTGAAAACCAAGCCAGTCTGCCTGAGAGTGCACAACACCGGCCCAGAGTCAACTTGGCTGATCGAGAGGAGGTGTGCACGCAAGGTTGAAATTGTGCGTGAGGGCCTAATGAACTTCTTGGTATTTTCTCACAATTTTTTTTTATTTTTCTGCTGTTGTTGCTCTTTTTTCTTCTTTTTTTAGAAAATGGTGGCTATCATCCATTCTATATTGTCCCTTAGGCAAAAAACCTTGAGGCTTAATTTGAAGATTATGTATATATATATATATATATATATATATATATATATATATATATATATATATATATATATATATATATATATATATATACATATATATATATATACACATATATACACACATACATACATAGATACATGCATACACACACACACACAAACACACACACACACAACTCAATTAACTAATTCAGTTATTCATTTAGTTTACACTTCTAATAATTCTGAAATTATTGATAATAGAAATAAAGCTTGGGCTTTTGAATTGTCACAACAGTTCACTTCTTAAATAAAAGTATTTCACTTATAAAAATATTAAAGTGGGGCATTAAACCATATTATCCAACATTCAGTACCGTACTAGTACAAAGAGAAAAAGGAAGTAAACTTTTTTTGCTGGATATTCAGTAATAAGATAGAAAATATAAAAATTGGACTAAATACAACATGAAACAATTTGTCCACCAGAACCGTAAAAACATGACAACATACTAGTTTAAGTTAATCTACCCCCCTCCCCACACACACACGAGGAGAAAGGAGAGGTTCAGTTGTAACTTTGAGTCTTCTCTTTCACATAAATTGAGGCTAATCGAACCTTTAAGGCTATTGGAACATGCAGGAAGCTTGTGAGCCACTTTTCCCCATAACTTGTTACTCTGTGTAATCCTTAATATTGAAGCATATATATATTAATATTGAAGCATATATATATATATATATTTTTTAGGGATGGAACGGATTTTGAAAACCGTCCGAACCGTTCGGTTCGACTGTCTCGGTTCACGTGTGTTTCGTACGGTTCATGCGCATGCTTTTTAATACATTTTTTTTTTTTCGGTGTAACAATAAACATATACCGAACCGAACCGAAAACCGTGACCACAAAACCATTAACCGAACAGTGGATTTTGTGAACCGTACCACCCCTAAAAAAAAAAAAAAAAAAAAAAAAAAATAATATATATATATATATATATATATATATATATATATATATATATATATTTATTAGGGATGGGACAATTTATAAAAACCGTCCGAACCATTCGGTTCGACTGTCTCGGTTCGGTTCGCGTGTGTTTCGTTCGGTTCATGCTTTTTCTCATAGGCGAAGCGTGTACACTCCAGAGCAGAAGGTGGCGGTATTGCGACCAAAGCCAACCACCAGTAGTAAACAAGAATAAGAATAAGCGAAGCAGCTTAGCCGGGTGTAGCAGGGGAAAAAAAAACAGTTGTTGTGGAGAATTGTGTGGGTATGGCGAGTGGGAAAGAAGAGGAGTTGGAAGACGCGCCAGCAGCACTTTATAGGTCTGCTGTATGGGAGCGCTTTGCATTTAGAGTGACCTACGATGACAGCGGAAAGAAAGTTGTGGATAAAAGTGCAACAGTGTGCAAGCATTGTGCAACACGTTTTGTTTATGCTAACAGCAACATGACCAACATGTCATGCTAACCCCGAAATCCCTCATACATTTTTTCATTAATTTCATAAATTTTTATGGGATTTCGGTGTAACAATCAACATATACCGAATCGAACTGAACCGAAAACCGTGACCACGAAACCATGAATCGAACTGAACAGTGGATTTTGTGAACCGTTCCACCCCTAATATATATATATATATATATATATATATATATATATATATATATATATATATATATATATATATATATATATATATACACACACACACAATCAGTTTTCTTCAAAGCTCAGGAAGTAAGGTATAAACCTAGGAATCAACATCTAATGATGAACATGAAATGAGAACGGTGTTTTTCCTACCCTGTGTGAACCATACGGCGGAAACGCAGTCTCACAACGGGCACGGCGCTAAACATGCGACCCAAATAAAGAGAACGAGGATTCCTCTTCATGGAGGGCGACATACACGCTGTTAGAGGCTGGAGAACAAAGCAAAACAATGACATTATGAGCCACCACTGAGAAACGTACACAAGCTGTAACTTCTGTCAACAAGGCTGCCTGAGATACTTAGAGATGTCTTTTTAATACCAGTATTTAATGTTGGTGTTTTAATGGTTTCAAGTGTTTTATCGGTTCTCAAATGTTCCTATAAACAATTTAAGCCTAATGTAAAGATAAAGTCTGAAGGTATTAATTGCAAGTTGACAGTAAGAGTAGAACCTGATACAACTACCTTACAGCTCCTCTGATCCTGTCCCAGCTTCCTGCCCTGACGACCATCACAGAAGCAGCGGAAACTCCCGGGAATGTTCAAACACTCCTCCTCACAAACGCCAGAAAGGCATTCGTCCACATCTGCAAGCGATAACAGAGATTGGATTGGATTAAAGAGAAGGTGGCTTGTGGTGCCAAAATTACAGAGAAGCAAACAGGTCACTATCTTATCAAAATAACAGCAGAGCTTTCATGCAAAGCATAACTCAAATAAAAAAATAAAAATAAGAAAAACACTTCAAGACTGAAAGACAGATGGTTTCCTTCATTTTTACACGAGAAGGAATCCACAGGAACACTTGAGTGAAGTGGCCATTGACGTTGGCCGGGTTGTAGTTTTCTGCTTCACATACAACCTTACATGGCCATGAAAAGATCTGCTTAAATAAACTCCAATCCTCTGAGGAGGGAGACTAAGGTTATAAAAAGTCTGGTTCCCACCATTTTAGATTTCCATCATCTGAAAATGTTTTTTTTATCTGTCAAGATAAAATGTCACTTTTTATAGTATTTTATAGTTTATGTTGTAAAACGTAAACATTTGAGACATAATGTCTTTTTCATAGAGCATACAGCAGATCAGACACACTGAGCTCTAACAATACAAGAAGGTAGAAAACACAAATGGTTTTACAGTCCTTAATGATTGATCTATATTTAGGATGCTTAAGGGAACAGAAACACTGTTGATCTTGTTAAGATAAACAGTTTTTAGTTGTTTTTGAAAATCTAGACTATTGAAACCAAAATATATCTGCTTTCAGCCTGGATGAATGTGAACCCTTACCTAGTTTGTGCAGAATTTCTCCAAAATATTTTTGCTTTCTTTTCATGACCTAGAAGTTACATCAGGCCCTCTGCTGAGGACAACGATGTTGCTGAGCCAGATCAAATAATAGCAAACGGCCACACGGACTCACCAACACAGCTTTTGCTTTGGTTGTCGTAGACGTAGCCTTCCTCGCACAAGCAATCATAGCCGCCCTCGTTATTCTGGCACAGAGCTGTCCCACACACGCTTGAATCCTCACACTCATTGATATCTTAAAGAAAAAGATATGTGTAAGGCTCGGTCAAGTCCATGTTACAACTAGATTGTATAAAATTATATATTTAATCTTAAAAATCAAATTTAAAGCTTCATATAATTGGGGTACTTTCTTTAGTATAGGAACGGGAGCTTTTAATCCCAAAATGGAAACGATATGTTCTAAACAAAATGTGTCGCTTTATAATAATAACAGCTGTAGTTTCTATACTATCCTTATTAATCTCTTAGATTTTTCATGTTGGTTCTTTCAATTATTAGTAACCATAAAAGGAATTTATGAGTGCAGCTGTTTAAAACTTGAATGAAAGTGATGTTGATGACGCATCAGATTAGGGCCGAAACAACTAACCAGACGAATCGATTATTGAAATAATCCTGAACTAGTTTAGTAATCGATTCATCAACAGGATTCTAGAGCCTGTAAAGTATGCTTTTAGCTGACAAAGCAACCCAGTTCTACCAAAATTGTAAAAAATAGATCAGTCAATATACTCCATCCAGAACAAGTTTGAGTTTCATCTCTTTTTAAGTTTGTAAAAAATGTCTTTAAGCAATCTTTGGCTATCTGATTATTAATTGAAAAAAAAAAAAAAAAATCAACAAATTAATCGATTTGCAGAATAATTATAGTTGCAGCCCTACATCAGATTATTGAGGCGTCCTCAGATTGATTTGATTATGGAGAGCCAATAACTAGTTGGGTTAAAGACTTTAAACTTGTCAAATGTTCCCCACACAAAAACTTCCAGCTTCTAGAAAGTAAGTGATGCAAGAAATACATTTCAGTGACTGTTCAATCATTACAACCTATATTAAATATTGCAGTTTTAAATGTTTTAGAAGTAGAGCAGATTTAAAGCAAACAGCTTCTTTGATTAACTCTAGCCTTGATGACAGCCCAACTGTTTGGCTCACCGTTACACATGTGGCGACCCACCAGCATGAAGCCCTCGTGACACGAGCAGCGGTAACTCCCTACCGTGTTGTTACACACATGCTCACAACCTCCATTGTTTTTGGTGCACTCGTCCACATCTGCAGAAAAAAAACAAAAAAATCAAGAATCACTTTCAACAATAAAACATTAGTAAAACTACATAAAAAAATCGTTTTCTTTTTTCAAAGGAGGATTTTTTTTTCTTTTAGAATAATTTGTAAAGGTAATTCTAAAACTTTGAAATTTGCAGTTTGTCATATTCCTACTGAAGTGTCTTCGTACGTTTTTAAACTCCTTACAATGAATAAAACACTGTGGCTAAGAATCAGAGCAGAGGTTAAAGGATAGATGCTGTCATGTTCTGGAAAAGGTTCGGCCCAAGTTAAGTTCCAGTTTCCTCACAGTAAGGTGGAAGGATGAGTCACAGTGGAAATGTTCCTCTCTCTCCCTCCCATTTGATCTGGACTCATGTATTTTTTCCACTTCCAGCTTGTACAGTAATATTAGGCAAGATGATGGTGAACTCCTTAATAATGAACTTTCCTCCAACTACCCATGTGATTGAGAATTGCATCAGCATTCAGGTCGTCGTAAAGCATAGATTCATTTAAAGCAGCAAATTACTCTCACATAGATAAGATAAACTTAAAACCTGATTGAAACATAACCCCTTCTGAGTCCAACCTTTCCATCCATGGGTTGGACAGGCATTAGGTGTCAGAACCAAGGTCAGAGTGCTGACATCTCTAAACAGACAGATTGTGTGACGATGCAAAAATTCAACCTCTGCAGAGATCCAGTTCACAATGTCTAGGCCATTAGTTGATGACCGTACCTTTATCACAACTGGCTCCTGTCCAGCCTGTAAAGCAGTGACAATGGAAGTCGCCTTTTTTGTCCTCGCAGCGCACCGTACCTCTGGCATCACAAGGAGAAGGAGAACACTGGTCTGGAATCACTTAGATATTGGAAAAAAACAGACATGCATGGGGGGATAAGTGTTATTAGTTACTTCTATAAAGAGAGGTGGGGAGATTCACACACTGCATGCAGCTGCAAAGCAAAGATTAGAGGAAGGGCAACTCTCATATTCTGCAAATCAGGAGTTGAGTATAAATAGCATAACACAAGCAGGGTAAGCTATCCTCCCGGATAAACCCAATTTAGGTTTTTTCCCCACAGTAGGACAGCTGTAGCTCTGAAAAGATTAATACCCAACTGCTTTTTAATGTGTTGCTTTCTCTTTTCCAATGATATTTCTTTAAACTGTCCATGTCATCTCAGGCTTGCGCAAGAAGCCAAATGTTTCTTCTGCAACGGATACCAAAGCAGTGGAATCTGAATGCGGGACAAGTCTGGGCATGTCAGCTCAAGTTCGGTAAGTGACAGAAAAGGTCACAGTCTAAAGAAGAAAACGGTAACAAGTTGGCTTGAAGACAAAGAATCCACTTCACCTCCATTTCTGTTTCATACTGAAAACATGCAGCTTTGTTTCTTGTCCCTTCACCAAAACACTCAGCTGTTTAAAAACTTCTGCAGTTATTACAAGCAGCTGATTTCTAATGTTTATTGCCATCAGTACTGTCTAAAATCAAGACACAGTCTAATTTCATATAAAGAGATAAGGGTGCTTTTAAAACATTTGAAGCAGGTGGATTTCTAAGTCAGACTGCTAAGATTACTGTCAGCATTTTTTTTAGCTTTCAGCTGCAAAATACTTGCATTGCAACATGATGGGAAATGTTTGTCACAAGTTCACACTTTTGAAGCTTAGTATTACAGGAACAGCCTGAAAACAGAACTAATTAGAGGGAATGTTTGTGTATGATATCTTTTAGTTATCAGGCTCCTCTCCTGTGGAACCAACTACCAGTTTTATTCCGTAAGGCAGACACCCTATTTTTAAGGCTAGGCTTAAAACTTTCCTTTTTGATAAAGCTTATAGTTAGAGGGGCTCAGGTTATCCAGAGCTATCTCTAAAGTTATGCTGCTATAGGCTTAGACTTCTGGAGGACATAGGGACCCCAATTTCATAATTTTGCTTCTTTTTATCTCTATTCACCCACTCTGCAGACTCTATTAGTTTCATCTCTAACGTTATGCTCTCTCTGCTTTTTCTCAAAGCAGCTTGGCCTCGTCTGTTCCTGTTTGGCTGTGACACCATCCTGGAGAGAAATATCAGCTGTGCTGCTGCCATCAACACCATTGTTTATAGATGTTGGAGATCGGCCTGTTTTCCAGTGTAGTCCTGTTTCTCTGACTGTGACTGACTGGATGTGTTCTCTTCATCCTCTGACAAGGGAGTCTGCTCGTTGCTCGTCTACATGGCTGTGTGTTTCCTGGACGGGGCCGCCTTTTACAGCTGCTTTTTGTATCTCTGCTTCCGTCTCTTTGAAACCCAGTCGCCCTCAGCAGATGGCCGCTCACACTGAGCCTGGTTCTGCTGGCGGTTTCTTCCTGTTAAAAGGGAGTTTTTCCTCTCCACTGTCGCTACAAGCATGCTTAGTGTGAGGAATTGCCTTTAAGCCAATGAGTCAATGCAATCGACTGGTTTTCCTTAGATAGAAAACTTTGAATCAATTTCATTGTATGATCTGGTGAACTGTAAAGTGCCTTGAGATGACATGTGTTGTGAATTGGCGCTATATAAATAAACTGAATTGAATTGAAATTGAATGAACCATTATTAGGAGCTGTGAAAAATGCAGTTCTGACTTAAAGTGAAGCCTAGACTAATCAAGACTCTCCACTAAGAGTTTTTTTTTCTGCAGTGCAGGGAGGAGTTAGGATGAGCATGACAGTAAAAAAAAAATAAAAATGACTGTGATGCAGAAGACATTGCGTGCCGACAGTCCCTGTCATGAGCCCTGCCGTTTCTTTAAGTGATGGAGCTGACTCATGGAACCCAGCCTGGAGACTCCACAGCCAATAGCATAAAAGCCAGGTTGCTCTACGTCTCCTCTTTCCTGATGCAGCAAAAAGAAAAAAAAAAAAGAAAAAAAAAATCCTGTCCTCATTTTACGTCAGACTCTTTTTTTTTTCATATCACGTCACTCCTTCACTGATTCGGCTCAGGAAGAAGCATCTGCAGTGAGTATGTGGTGAATGAAGGGGGTGTGTCCTCCACCAACCAATGTGCAGCATCACTGAGGCAAAGTGCTGCAATGTTACTCACGAATACCTGGGCTTGCACAGAGAGAATCTCAGAAAAGAGGAGCCTGGATTTGACAATGAAATCCAGCTCATGAGAGTGGTGCATAGAAATGTTACTGCACTGCAGCACGACCCCAGAGGCCTTCTTCTACATGTAGTGATGTATGTGATGGGGAAAGTTACATTAAAAGAATGCAAAAAAAAAAGTAAACAGCTATAGGGAAGAAAAAACTAATCAGTCACATATCAATACATTAAAAATAAGAAAAACTTACTATGCACACATGTGACCAGATCCTGCTTTTTCTTTTCAGAATTCCCAAATTTCTCCACGCAGGCTGAATAGAGAGAAAAAAAATCAGACACCACAATAAATAGGTGACATACATTTATAGTTTAACAGGAGCAGAGGATGAGGTGACAACTCCTAAGGCGGCACGGGACTTACCAATATACTTGGGATAGAAGTAGTCCTGAATCAGAGAAAATAAAGGATTATTTACTGGCCTTCACAGACAGAAAATCCATTTAAATCCCAAAAACACATAACATCTGGATATAAATTCACTCTTATTGGGGAACCTTTGCATCATATTTTGCAGGATACGGATTTATGTCTCTACTGCTAACATTGAAAAGGCAATATAATTCACACCTGTTATATCTATACAAAAACTAAAATCACTGATCTACACAGCCCATCCACAGGGGGGCTTCCCGAAAATGTTCTGCATTCCTAATAGCTAAAGCTTCCCCCATGGCAGCACTCTGCCACAAGTAGGTCAAAATCTTCAGAAAGCTAGCAAAAGGGCTAGCCCTAAAGGCACAGAGACTTGCTGCAGAGAAAGTCAGTGCACCAAACTAAAGAGCAAGGCTAGCTTTTCAGAAGAAACCACCAACTAGAGACAATTTACAACAGATTCATGCAAACAGTGATATGCCAAATTCAAGGATGTGTCTAAACTCTAAGCAGTCAGAAGTGGCATCAGGAGCTGGGTGTGTTTAACATCAGGGAAGGCTCTGTTCACTCTGTTTCTCTGCAGAGTGAAACAGCTGCAGCAAAAAGAAATGCAGAGTCAGAAATGGGAAGTCTCTGGATGAATAATGTAGCTTTGAATGAGGCTGCAGCTTTTTATCACCAAAAGTGCAAACAACTATTCTTTAACCAGTGAGTATTCAATATGGTGGTATAAATTTCCACTGATGGCTCAAATTTAGTGTTTAGTCATTTTCACTTGTTTTGGTCTTTATTTCTATCTGATTGCCTAATCTGCTAAATAATGTATGAGTCATAGATTACCACATTTAGGTTCTCTCTACGTCAAATCCTACAGAGTGTTAGTTAAAGGCCAAAGGATTAGTATCTTAATGCTGCAAAATAACAACCATTGTTTATTATCAATCACAAAATTATAAATCAACACAAGAAAAAGAAAATAGAGCACTTTTTAAATAACGAGACTTAAAGGAATCAGGGCAAAGATATATGTTTAAAAACTTTAAATACAACTTTGTTCCTGATAGAAATAGTATGTCTCTGGTGCATGTCTGCATATTTATTACAAGTAGAACATAAGAGGTTTAAGGAACCTAATCCGTCAGCACACCCTACTAGGTTTTATTTGGTGGCGAAATGTCAAACAAAAAGGTGTGCCTGTGCAAAACAAAACAAAAAATGCAGTTGAAAGTGTTAACACTCACTTTAATGAAGGTTTGTTTGCCATTTTGACTTGCATTTGAGTGAAAGGGTTTAAAATAGAAACATACTGAGAAAATCCAGGTGTGTTGTAATGCAAATCAAGCAGATGCTAATGCAATCTCACAACCAAAGGGTTGTATCCCTGCACACAAAAGAATGAGGGATGAATGTGTGGGAAGAGTCATCATCCAAAAGAAATGATAAAATGCTGCTTAGCAAAGCTGACTCAAAGTAGATCAGAGACAACTGGACACAGAAAACATGACAGAGGTGACAGCTAGCAGCTTATTAGACATAAAGACAACAAAGGTCCAGACAATGAATCAGTCTGGTGTCTCTCTCACTCATCAGTTTGCAGTAGATTCATTTTGAACCACCTTTAACATGATTTCTCACCGTCTCTGGGTCGTTTTCAAACACTTCTCTAGCCTCCTCCTTGCTGCACATTTCTTCCACACACTCCCTCTCCAAGTGTCCTTGTTTCGTCTCCTCAAAAACTTGATTTGCTCGCTTGTGTCTTCTCAAAAACTGGTTCGCCTCATTAGGAGAGATTAAAACTAAAAGAAAGGAAAACAAAATGCATTCTTTAACTAGGGGGGGGCGTCAAACCATCCTGTTTCTGGCAGAAACGTTGCGAAATATCCCAAGGTTAACCGTCAAAGCCACTAATGAGGACTGGGGCAGACATATTTAAAAGCGATATTTTATATGTTTTTAAAAGAGCGAGCTAGCTAGCTACACATAGCATGTTAGTGTTTACCTACCGCTGTGGGACCAGCGGACCGCCAGCAGGATTAGCAGGGCAACCGACGAAGAGACGGACGTAGCCGGGGTCAGCCACATTGTTGAGCCGCTAAGGTGGCGCTAAGCTTTTCAGAAACTTTCTCCTGTCCCGTGTGGAGGTCTCCGTTTCCCCTCCCTCTAATGTAGGAGTGAAACCCTGCAGGTATTCAGGTGGGGTAACCTCCACCGTCTCCGTCGGTTAGCAGCTTCAAACGGGGCTAAAGCCAGCAGCACGCGCGCACAATAAACTGAGTCTTTCTAGCAGCGCCTGCGGTTCAGTTAGTCCCCATTGCGGTCCAGGTCTACTTTCCTCTCCCTGTTTCTACCTCTGGATCAGTGTGGCGCTTGTTGCAGGTTACTGTCGTGCTTCTGAAGGGGGAGTTCTTCTTCTTCTTCTTCTTATGGGATTTTATGGCGGTTGGCAGACTTGTGAATTGTGCATTACCGCCACCAACTGATATGGAGTAAAGCAAGATAACAGGAAACGATTCACCCCCCCCCCAAAAAAAAAAAAAAAAAAAAAAAAAAAAAAAAAAAAAAAAAAAAAAAAAAAACCTGTGTAACTTAAACCAACATAATACTAAATCACATTTGCCCATATAATTTTAATTTACTCTAGGTCATCTTAACTCTGCCAGTTTCTGATGGTCCCATCGGTCCTCCCATCATACTTCCAACCATCTCCCAGTTCAAATCTTTAATGTCCAGATATTTTTCTGCAGCCTTCACTATTATTTTGATTTTTTCCGTTTTTTTTGTTGTCTGTGCAGTACAATTAATTACTTCTACCATGAAAAGAACAAAATTTGTCTTTTTAACAATAAGTGAGTCTTCATTAATTTTTGGAGATTTCTCTAGAGGTTTGGAATTTGCTGTGTGTTGAACTGTAGGTTTGGGTTTTTCTGACTGAGATGGGATCCTTTTTGCAGCTTCAGCGTAGGTTATTCCGAGCTCAAATTTCATTTTTTTAATTTCCTCAGACCTTTTGCTTGCTTCACAGCCGCGATAGGCAGCAGTATGTTCTCCACCACAATTACAGCATTTTATTTTAGCTTCTTTTCCACATTTTCCGTACTCATGTTCTCCTGCACACCTTCCACACCTCTGTTTCCCTTTACAAACTGCTGCAACGTGACCGAATTTTTGGCATTTGAAACATCTCAATGGTGGAGGATTGTAGATTTTGACATTATAGCTTATGTAACCGATGAATACTTTGCTTGGTAATTGCTCTTCTTCGAATTTAATTAGCACAGATAAACTGTCAGATCTTTCTCCGTTTCTTGTTGTTTTTAACCGTTTTACTTCTTTTACTTTTGCACCGCTTATGTTTTCCAGAATCTCTTTTTCAGAAATTTTTAGAGGAACTCCTCCAATGACTCCCCTGCTGATCTTTTTGTTCTCCATTAGGCTGAAGGGGGAGTTGATCAACACTGAGTAGTTTGTAATGATGCAGCTCTCTACGCAACTCCATCCCTCCCTCTCATTCCCAGCGAGGGTGCGATTCTATGGCAGGGGCGTAGCCAGAACATTTTTACTAGGGTGGCCAGGTAATAACTTTGGAAGCCCGTTTCCGCCACTCTTTAAAAAAAAAATAATAATAATAATAATATATTGAGATAGTAACTCAATATAATTAGATACTATCTCACTATACTCAATAAAATGAGATAGTAACTCAATATAATGAGATACTATCTCACTATATTGAGATAGTAACTCAATATAGTAAGATAGTATCTCATTATAATGAGATGCTAACTCAATATAATGAGATACTATCTGACTATACTCATTAAAATGAGATAGTAACTCAATATAATGAGATAGTAACTCATTATAGAAGGTGAAGAATAATGAAATGAACTGTGTATGTATGGGCCACATTTGGGGGCCCGTACCATGAAGAAAGCTCAACATACTGGGACTACTTCCAGTCGATCCAATTTAATCAGTCTACAAAGATGGTGATAATGAGATACTATCTCATTATATTAAGTCACTATCTCAATATAGTGAGATAGCATCTCATTATTTTAATTTACTATCTCATTATAATGAAATAATTTTAGTTATTTTTTGTTTTTTTTACAGAGTGGCGGAAATGGGCTTCCATGAATAACCAATGTAAACCGAGGGGTGGCCGAAAGTGGATTGGTGCCATAACCTTAGGGTCAATCTACACCTTTACAACAGGAAATTAATGAGCACAACCAATGGTTAAACCATTAATAAACCAGTTGCTTAGGGGCCCCGTCTCTTTGCAGATTTAACTGAACGAAAAATTCCTCTTAAACCCACCTGTTACTATTTTCACTGACCCGACCTTATTTATAGCCCAACACATGCCAGATTTCAACATGATGGTGAGCCGTTTGAACACAACATTGTTTAAACATGACAATAGCAAAGCAGACGGTAGCACTTTTAAATACTATGTTAATAACTGTTTATAGTTCATTAGACGGTTGGTAAAAATATGCTCATATGTTTCAAACCGCAATAAAGATCTTAAAAGAACAATGTATTTGAGTATTTTATTTTTTACACTACAACCTGGAATTATGGGTAATCCAGAGTGCAGATTAAAACCACAACCATTAAGTAGGACACAATGTGCTAGCGACGATGGATACCAAAAAGAGGTACTTAGGCGGATTCGACAAAAAGCAAAAGGAAAGAAGAGCTGCTGGAAGAAGGTAAAAAACTTCCCAAAATAAACACGTTCTTTCAAAGAACAAAAGAGGGAGAGGTGGACGTTGCTGCAGCAGTGAGTGAAGATTGCGACCAGGAGATGAATGGAGAGAGCGTGGGTGAGGAGGGGGGCTGTGAAGCTAAAGGTAGCCCAATAAGACTCATTTTACAGCAGAATATACTAAAGTATATTCATGTCTAGCGAAGGTGAAGAATAATGAAATGAACTGTGTATGTATGGGGCACATTTGGGGGCCCGTACCATGAAGAAAGCTCAACATACTGGGACTACTTCCAGTCGATCCAATTTAATCAGTCTACAAAGATGGTGATCAGGATCAAGGAGTACCATGAAGCCTGTTTAACACATGCTAATTTAATCCAGTTAAGACTGATCATGAATTTTTTAAAACATGCATGTATATAGGGGCAGGTTCAGGATAGCAGAGCAATCAAAATAATAAGCGCAGAAGGTAGAGTGCGGTTTTTCTCCTGAGGAACAAAAACTCATCGTACTTAAATGAAAAGGAAAAAAAGCAAGTCTCAATAAAAAAGTCAAACACAGTGGCGGCATTAAAGAGACATCAAATAACGTGGCAAAAGATTGCTGACTGCGTGAATGAGCAAGTTACACATCAGGGAATTTTTAACACAGACTGCACCCCAAAATACTGCATATTAATCGTTGCCCCTCGGAAGTGAAGATGACTTGGGCGCAGATAAAAACAAAAGACTAAAACATTGTTTTATCTGGTTGGTTGGAATTTTTACTTCAATAATGTTTTAGCTACAATAAAGCTGGAAGCTGATGCCAAAATTAAATCACATTAATACAGGAAGTGATCAGTCTGAGTGAAATCATCCTGATTTTGTGTCAGAACTCAGAGGAGACAAATGGTAAAAATCTGCTCTGCTTTTAAAATGGTGAAATTCCTCAAATGAGGATCTGGCATATATATATTTACCAGTCCAGCCCATGAAAACTGGTATTGCTCATAATGTCATAATTATCCAAAGGATCTTCTCACAATCTTGGTACTGCTGCCTCTTGGCCAGGTCTCCCTCGAAAAAATGATTTTATCTCAAGGCACTTCCTGGTAAAATAAAGGTTACAAAAAAAAAAGTGCACTTTGATTTTAATTTTCTTATAAGCTATTTTTATTTAGCTTCATATAACAACAATACGACCAGTGTACTAGGATATTATACAGGAGAAAACTGAATTCTAAAACTTTGGTATGTCAAAAAAGAGAAAATAAAAATAAATTAATTGAAAACTTCAATTTTTAAATATAATTTTTTTTAACTGCTTTTTGATTTGTGATGTTGTTTTGTTTAAGTTTTTGTAGCCTCTAAATTAAATTGGGTTTTCATTATAAGGGTGCATCATTGCTTTCTGAACAGCTGATTGGCTGCTGGGTGGAGTGTTTTCAAGGATTCAGATCAATCCTGAAAGCTAGCCTGCCCTGGAGTGTGTTACCACGGTAACTAGCCTCATTAAAACTGAGTCCAGCTTCATGGTACCAGAAAGTCAGTGTTAAACCTGAAGTTGTCTCACTAATCCGGTAAACCTGCTTCATGGTACAGGTCTCAGAACGGTCACAGAAAAGGTAAATTGAGAGAGATAAAGTAATAAGAAATTACCTTTTTATATGTGATTAAAGAAAAGATATATTTTTAAATATGCTTTTCCAAATAAAATTTAACAAAAGATTTTAAAATTGCAGTATTTAATAACAGATGAACAGTTTCAGTTTTTTTTATTTATTTAAATAGCACAGAATAACAACACATGTCATCTGAAGGTACTTTAAAGAAACTATTTAACCAGATCATACAGTCAGATTTGTTCAAAGGTTTTCTACCAGCTGATTGCATGGACTCATTGACTAAAAGGCAATCCCTCACACCAAGCATGCATGTAGCGACAGTGGAGAGGAAAACTCTTTTTTAACCGGAAGAAACGTCCAGCAGAATCAGGCCATCTGCCGAGGCCGACTGTGGTTCGAGGAAACAGAAGCAGCCCATAGAAGAAGAAGAAGAGATAAAAAACAAAACAAAAAAAACAGTAAACCAGCTCCACAGGTGGCCCCATCTAGGAAACACACAGCCAGGCAGACGAGCTCTGAGCCAGCTCCTATGTCAAAGGTTGAAGGATAGCAGTGGCGTGCAGACATTTTTTGGGGTAGGTGCTCAGGTTGGAAACAGGCAGAGATGGGCAATGTGGAGTCAACAAGTCATCTCCATGTCATGTATTTAATCTACCCAGCCAATTAACCAGGTGAGTCCAATCTGCACAGGTTGATTCATGGTGAAGATTGGACTCACCTGCTTCAGTGGGTGGGTAGATCAAATACATGACATGGAGATGACTTGTTGACTCCACATTTCCCATCTCTGGAAACAGGGCACCTTATACATGGATCTGCCAACAGCCAAACACCATCTGATGCTGACGTTTGACGATCTTTTGCAGTCCATAGGTAGAAATGCCACATTGGTGTCAATCAAATCAATTTCGAATCCACTGATATATAAACAAACTTGAAAAACAAAAGACTAGAGCAAGTTTTTTTTTATTTTATTTTTTTACTTTCATTTATTTAAAAAAAAAAAGAGCACAATTGATAAAAAGATAGATAACACGATTGACATGAACTTACTGCTTTGAGATAGATGCAGGGAACAAATTATGAGTTGCTTCTAGTTTAAATGTGTGATAATTCCATCTCCTATCAGTTTTTAATGTCTCCATCCCCTTGTTTGAGTTTATTTGTTTATCTAAGAGCCTCAGGGTGGGGGGCCGTGGTGGTATTTGCCTTATTGCTTGTAGTCATAAATATCTTCCACAAATATGTGTCACTTGCTCAAAGTTTGTCAGGGAGTTTTCCAAGGTACTGTACATAGAATAGAGAAGTCTAAGGCAAAGCCCAGGACTCCACGATATGTTTATTTTCTCTTGATTGGCGTGGGTATATATGAAGATTTGCAGATAAACTAAGATTTACATTTAAAATATAGAAAACCCCGAAAACTTATTTCCCCTTTTCAGATTAGAAGCAAATACAGTTATTTTCAGAAAATGTTACATATTTTGAGGTCATTTTTTTGCAGACCAAGATATCTGTCAATAAACACAGAAATTTTAAAATGCAAATTCATCTAACAGCCCCACTTAAACTGAATAGAACAATCTTAAATTTCTTTTTAAAAATTGTAATAATTTGACCATATGTTTGCTTTTAAATTAATTGTTCAACAGACAAAAGCTAACTTTTGTGCAATAGTTGTCATAAAAAATACATGAGTCAAATACATGTCATGATGACAATAACTACTAACCTGACAACAGCCAGATGCATGTCTCGCTCCGCCCAGCTCCACTCACGTATGTGAGCGGAGCTAGGCGGAGAGAGACATGCATCTGGCTGTTGTCAGGTTAAATAACTACACCCATGGAATACTTTAGATTACAATTTTTCCTAATTATAAAATGACATCTATAAGTTCATGCTACGTATTAAGAATAATTCTTATTTGATGAGGTTGCCTGTGTTTTTTCTTAAAGCAAGACAGGTTTATCCGTATAGAACATTTAACAAGAAATTTCAAACTGCTGCATGAAGAAAACATCACAGGAAAACACAATGAGAAACATACACTGCAGTAGCAACAGTAAAACTGAGATTAAGGGAAGTAAAAGTAATTAGGGCTATAACTAACAATCATTTTGCTAATAGATTAATCTGTTGATTATGTTCTTAAATTGGTAAATGGTAAATGGCATGTACTTATATAGCGCCTTTATTCAAATTAATCGATTAATAGTCGGATAGCAAGTTGCTTTTGATAAAGGTGCCTGCTAAATGCATATAAACTCCACTTGAGGAGTTCTGGATAGAGCATATTGATGGATAAAAACTTTTTTTTTTTATCTTAAATGCAAATTGTATATATTTTTTATTATTTAGTTATAATTACTACACTAAGTGGGTAGCTCTGTTACCTAAAGGCATGTTTTAGAGTCTTGATGATTATCTCAATAATCGATTAGTTATGATTATTCCAATTAATTGTTTCAGTCCAAGATAAAATAATAAAAATGATCATGCAGGTAAAGAAAATTAACCTACAAACTTAAAATACTAATATAATAAAAGGCAGCTCTAAATGAACAGCTTTTTAACATTAATTTAAAGCAGCTTAGGGTTCCAGCACTTTATCAGCTTTCTGGGATTTTCTTCCAGACTAGTTTCCCATTAGAACTAAAGGAGTATTACATCATGCTTTTTAAATAGGGTAACTTTACTATTTTTCTGATGTATTTCTGTTCCATACTTTTACTTTTATTTTGTACCAGCTTAAATAATGACATATCAGGGGTTTTGGTGTAGTTAAATAATGTAAAGAATTCTAAAAAGGTCATATAAAAAATATGACTGGAATGTATTTGAAAGAGTAAGAGGTAAAGTTTGTTAATCATCTATTTTATCGTAAGGCAGCTCATTTAAGGAATTTCTGTAACGCTAATAAATAAATTTAAATTGATTACTGAAAAACTCATTGACCAGGCAAACCTGCATGTCGCCCGATAGACATGAAGATGCAAGGACAATTGGTGCAATGGATGGATAATGATGAAGTTTATTTCTTCCAGTTCAGACTCCTTTTACATGCTTTATTATCTCTTGAGAGAAAAGTACATTTCAAGAAGAAATACATTTTTAGTTGCAAAATATATGTACATACGTAACTCTTTCAGGCGTAGGAATAAAATTACGCTCAACTGTGTTGTAAACCAAAAATCACTTCTTTTTTTTTTTTACATTAAGCATGAACAGACATGTTTAGAAATGTCCTGTTCAACTGAAATGTTTCCCAATGGGGGTTAATTTTTCTTTTACTTTCATTTAGATGCTTCCATTTCTGCTCTGTTGATTCATTGGAAACAATATTGCACAACTCTTACAGTTTGTGTCATTTACACTGAATTATATAAAACCGGTTTCATTTTGACATTTCTGCATTGTACTTGATATTTACCTCCCATTGCTGATGTCTGTGCCGGATTTGTGTATTTTTGAGCTTGATACACAAAGAAAGATTAGTCCTCAAAAACCTATAGTTAAAGGTTTCATGCAGTTATGTCACATTATGACATAACTGTTTTAAAAAGTCAGGAGGCCTTGAAAATTGCCTGGATCAGACTACTTAACCAACAGATCACAGTTTAAAACTGAAGGATCAACTATAATCAGATGGTCCGCAGCAAAGGTTTAAATAGTTTGGATATTTTTATTAGATTTTATTTTTATTTTGTTTTGACTTCTGAATTTCAATTTTATTTTAGATTTAGTTTGGTTTTGGTATTTGTGAACTAGTTTCAGTTTAGTTTTTATTAATTTCAGTGATAGTCTTATTCTCCTATGTAATGAGACTTACATAAAAGAGGTGAGACTAAGAAAAGAACATATTGATAGAGCTTTGACTCTGAACCCATCATCTGCTGGCTTAATGCCGTACAGAGACAAAAAGCTAACACAGTAACCAGAAACTAGATCTCATATAGTGCGCTGTGATAAACCCACAAATGAAAACAAAGCACAGTCTATCTGAAAATTCTGTTAGTTTTAATTTGTTTTGTAAACTCATATTATAGTTTTATGTTATCTTTCTGCAAGTTCCAGCTTTTATTTTTATTTCATTTAACAGAAAGGTTTTTGTATTCCTAGTTTTTGTAAATTTGTTAGTTGTAGTTAATGATAATAACATCAGTCAG
Organism: Cyprinodon tularosa; assembly: GCF_016077235.1. Classification (NCBI taxonomy): domain Eukaryota; kingdom Metazoa; phylum Chordata; class Actinopteri; order Cyprinodontiformes; family Cyprinodontidae; genus Cyprinodon; species Cyprinodon tularosa. The sequence goes on along the minus strand of NW_024038720.1, from coordinate 4,192,503 downwards.
CTGCACAGGAGCACCACAGGGAACAGTTTTCTCACCACTTCTTTTTACTCTGAAGACCTCTGTCTTCCAAGTCCTCTCACCTTCAGTGAGGCGGACGGATACAGAATATCCTTCCTGCCTACAGCTAACTTAGCTAGTTTAACACCTGCAGTAACTTACTGTTTCCCTTTGGGATTATCAAAGTATTTTTTAATTGAACTGGATTTAATATCTATACGATTGTGAAAATATTTTTCAAGATAAAAGTTCAGGAGAAAAAAGAAAAAGAATCATGAGGTTAAAAGGTTAATTTATCAATATGACAGTAGACAAAAAACATGAAAAGACAATAAAAGCACATAGATTGGTGAAGATTAGGAGTAACTTCAGACTGAATAACAGTAATTCTAATTCTAACAGTTTGAGCTTTCAAGGTATAGTGGTACGATTGTGTTTCTGAAGAGGAATAAAACTTAGCAGATCTTAAAACTGTTTTTCAACCATTTTGCTAACTTTCACCTTTAAGATAACTAGAGAAAGTTAATTGGAATCTATGAAGGGCTTTATTCACTCTGCATATATAGGTATTTTCTATATTCTAAAATGATAACACAGCTGAAAGTACTATTTTGACCCAAAGCATGGGAAGTAAGTCTTTCTAATGTAGGTATAGAGCCCGCCTTGAATATTAGCAAACTAACCTATAGTTAAAGGCTCCTAAATTAGCAGGTGCCTCCGAAAAATGTTCAATATGTCACACAGGATATATTAAAAACTTTATAGATGTTGACAAAACCAGTGCTCACTATTAAATTCACAAGTTTAAAAGATTTAAGAATTTTCTATAAACAATCTAATGTATTCATACTTCATCAATACTGAGGCACATATTGTTGCAACTAAGGACTCAGAATCAGAAATACTTTAATAATCCCAGAGGGAAATTACTTTTGTTACACGCTCCAGATATACAATAACCAATATTGCCAGAATAATTAGGTGAGAATTAAGTGAGAAAAACAAATCTATTCCTTTGTTGGCTTTTCAGTGAACTACAAAGTGTGCTAAACACGGCAGCAAAATGTCAAGCTTGGACAGTTTAAAGAGATAATTTGCTGTGGTTGCTGGTGCAATCCTGGGTACATATAATCGAATGCAATCGTACGGTTAAAGGGAGATAGTGCTTCGTGGAAAAGTTTTAGTTTTTAGTGACGTCTATGAATGTCTTCCTGTTTAGCTTTATTTTTATTTTATTTTTCTAAAACATTAGGGCTGAATTAACAAAACATAAGAAACACTGCTTTAATCCAGTTTTATTAAAACAAACATAAAAAAAACCCACATTGGAAATAACTACACGGCCTGTCTTTATATACACATTGATTTCAGAACAAGGTAGAGACTTAAAGTTCAAATTTAATGTGTGTGATTCAGATCCGTAGTATTGATTCAGACAAACATGTGCAACAAGATACAGAAAGGAATGTAACAACAGCAAGGAGAGGGACGCAGGGACCATCAGAGCCTGGCCAGCGGTGACCATTTGTTTATTCATCTACACAAAGCCAACCATGTGATGCATAATACACACTGGTGCAGCAGAGCTGAACCCTTTCTGTGGAAATATCTTTTAAAATTTGACATACATTGCAACAAAGTTATACAACTACAATGTCCAGCTTCTGTTGAAATTAACTGATAAATGAAAAACTGAGAATAAAAATGATGGACAAATTTAAACAGCATGGATAAGAGACTAAATGTACATCCCTAGAGATGCTCCATAAGAGGCCTATTTTTAGTGGTTTTCTAATTAAAGTGACTTCCTATTCTGGCTGTGGTAGATCAGGGGTGCCCTTGGTTACTCACTGGAGGACAAGAATGAGACTTTATGCTATTGTGTTTACTTAGAGCTTCGTCAAAGTCCACCTGCCTGCCGTTTATGGAGATGTCCATGCAGCCGTGGTAAAAGGCTGATACAGGCGTGACAGGCAACGGGATGTCATCTGAAACAAACAGAGGTCAAGTTTTAAAAATAAGAAAAATAGAAAAAGTTAAAAAAATATTATGGAAGATATTAAGCTGTTCGACTTTTCTTGTGACATCATTCAAAGCGTCTTTAGGTATCAGCCCAGAAGGACACATAGACTGCATAAATTGACACGTAACCTAATTAGCTTAATAAGCTCTTGTAATGTGACCTAAATGCACAGAGAGCAGATTTTTTGGTGGTTTTTCCTCGTTTCATTTTAAATAAGTGCAGAATAGAGTGAAATCCTGTTATGGAAATTCCATGTTGTTACTTTATATGAACATTTGTTAGTGAAAATAATGCACTTGTGGAAAAAGCTTTAAAAACTGATTGCATTGCTTAAAGTGTTGCAAAATTATTTTATATTGCCAATGCTAAAAGACACTGCCTCCTACTGACAGTGCTATAGCCCCATCCTGAGGTTGACGTATGTAAACTTTAACAGATCCGCTATTGAGAGTATTCCAGAGTCTCTTTAGATTCAGGTCTGGTCTTTAGCTGGAATAAAAGTTGTTCTCTAACCAACCTGGTATCCCACCAATGTATGTGTCCACAGGGTTCTGCATGGTGGTGTTGAGGTGCTCCAGTGCCTTCAGCAGGGCTTCAGACTCTATGTAGGTAAGCCTGGAGGAGTTTGCTGTGATCTCCATGTGTGTCGGAGTCACGTTCAGCTGCACCATCAGCCGATCGGGGTAACACAGCATCAAGGAGTCCACTGTGGCCACAGAGACGCCGTCTAGGAAAACCTGCAGGTTCTGGAGATTAAATGCAAATAAAGTCACAAAAAAGTTTGATCTGAAGTGAAAAAGTGTGTGTTTCCAATATTAACATGGGTAAACCCACTGCATCATCTTCTCCCTTTGTTACCACTGCAACCGACAAGGGGACTGTGTTGTTGTAGACAAGAGCAAAGAGGACACCTGTGCTGCTGGACGGACGGATATTCATTGATACGTCCACCTTCCAGCTCCCAGAATCACCTGCTTATTCACAAAAAACAAAAATGCATGATTAAAATGAAACGTAGCTTCAAATTTCTACCTGAACTTAAGGGTTCTGTTCATATCACATCTTCAGGTAGTGACAACGAACCTGAAGCTTGTTACGAATTCTATACAATTGGTAGAAGCAGGAATTATCTCAATGCACACCCAATGGCTGATCAGCAACCCTCACTTTAAAAAAGTCTAGATATATCATGTCAACAGAAAGCAAGTATTCAGAACGATTTCAGAAATCAATGCAAAAAAAGCACTGAGTCATGTGAAAGGTAGTTGAATGGAGAATGTTTAAGCACAAAAAACATGTGGCACAATTTTAAAAAGCATAACTCAGAATGCATAAAAACTAACAATATTAACTAACAAATAAGCTTTTAACCCTGTTGCTAGAACTTGTTGCAGCCATGCAAATGTTTTTAAATAAGCTAAAAACGAGGGCTGAGCAATTGATTGCATTTGTAATAGAATCACAATTTAACAAAACGAGATTCTCAAATCACAGAGGCATTTGATTCTGGTGAAGTTACATTTAATAAGACAAAGAAATTAAATGCATCTTTTTTATCTCTAGCAATTTAGATATTGGCATTATTAGTATATAAGTGTTTTTCTGCCAAAATAAGAATGAATCTACGCATGAAAGTTGAAGGAAATAGTTTTCCAAACATAGGTTGAATAAAGCATGACTTAACTTACTCACTGTAGTCTATTTTGAAGTGGGCCAGTCCAGCCCCTAAGAAGAAAGACCCTCGTTCCACGTGCACAAAACAGTGTTTGCTCTGCTTCTCCAGAATGACCTCTTTGACCCCGGATGCTCCTTGGTTCATAAGGTTCCAGCCACGGATGCAACCGTCAAGTCGGGGATTGATCTGACAGAGGGACGGCGAGCAGTTTAGATAGCATCTGTTAAACATCCATTTAGCAATGTGAATGTTTCTCTGCTGCGATTGGATCAGCTTACAGGCTTTATAACACTGTCTGTGCGGTTCGGCAGCCCAGCGATGTAGACCTTGGTCTCCAGTTTGCCATTGACAGAAGTAAAGAGATTCTCAGGGCTGTTGATGCTCATCACAGCCTCTTTGCTGATCTTCACGCTGATGCTGTTTTCCAGCTCGTCCACAGAGATCTGAGTATCACAACCCGACAACATCCCTTAACTGTCACTTTGCTCAGGTGACCAATCAAGAACAGAGCAGCGTTTCTGTCAGCGAGAAGGGAAGGAGCTGTTCTTTGTTGTTGCCTTACCACGTGCCACTGTCCATCATTGATGGCTTTTCCCCCACTTGTAACCTTGTAGCTGTGCTGGTTTTTAAACTGCACTTCAATGCGACCAGCCCTCAGTCCCAACATGAACCAGGAGTCTGGGGAAGATTCTGCATACAGAACAACTCCCTCTGGGTCAAAAGTTCTGAAGTCGAACTCAGCTGCAAATCTTTTAGAGAGGGAAAGAACAAAGATTAAAATTCTACTGCATTTAATTTTGTGCTTAAAACAGTAAAAGAATCTGAATAACAGAACGTAACACATAATCTCTTATGGTTGCGCAATCTATCTATGGAGGTTTTTAGCCTCTATTTTAACATCAAGGCATATAAGCTGTTATTTCCCCTAAGTTTAGTTTTCAGGATAGGCTCATATTGGGCTTCATCTTTAGGAACCATTTTGGTAAACTAAATGCAAAGCATTTTTGGAAAAAAAAAAAGCTGTTTATTTCAGTTTTGGTTTATTTGTAGAGCACCACTTCACGAGAAATCCAGTCCAAACTGCACTTCTACTAATCCTCTGGTTCAAGCATTGAACCGACCAGCTAATAATTTATCGTTACATAACCTGAGGACCACATCATCTGCCATTCAATTTGTAAAAGTTTGTTATTATCCGTGTTAATTAAAGTTTTTTTTTCTTTTTTTTTTTTTTAAGCAATAGACAGTAAGAATCTCCTGTATACTGATGCAAAAAGAAATCAAAGTGCTGTTGAAAAAATAAAGCACCTAATGAAGAGGCAAAATTCAAGCAGATGTGTTTAAAACAACAGATGCCAGGATGAGATGAAATAACTAAAATGCAGACATGATCATTTTCATGAAAACAGTAAGACAGACGGTATAATAAAATGGAGGATTCCTTAAAAAAGAAATAAAACAGGATTTACAGATTAAAAAAGGAGAAAATATCTTTTCAAACCAATGAAAAACACAGAACTGTAACAAAACCTAAAGGCTACAGCATTTCTGTGATTTTTTGTTTATTTAACTCCTGTAAAAAAAAAAAAAATAATCCTTCAAAGATGTTCCCTAAATGTGGAAAAATCTAAAATTATACGGCAGTTACGTTCATCAGCATATGTGTTCGTATGTTAAACACCTACTTTGTGTTCTCAGGAAGGCGAAAGCGCAGGTAGATGATGGGAAACCCTGCAAACTGCTCCCCCAGGTAAAGCATCTCAGGGTGTTTATAGTCGTTCAGTTCCACGCAAACAGGGATGCTCTCACAGTATCGCCCATCTGATGCCAGCTGTAAACCCTGACGGCCGTCACAGTGGCACGTGTAGCTGCCCACTGTGTTGTGACAGGTCCCGTCACACGCAAACGTATTACACTCATCCACATCTGTAACAATTACAAAGGAAGGATTTTAAAAGAGCTTTTTGAGTGATTTGTAAAAAAAAAAAAAAAAAAGGTATATTTTAAAAATGAATTAAAGAGCACATCTCATAGCGAACAACATCTAAAATAAATTTGTTTTGAAAGGTAGGATTTAGATACTAAGATAAGCAGAGCCTAGAAGGGGAGCAATAAATGAAGATCTCACCGTCGCAGGTCCTGGAAGTGAAGTTGTATTTAAATCCCAGAGGACACCAACATTCATACATGCCCAGCGTGTTGACACATCGAGCTGGGTGCTGACAGATACTGGGGAACAACAGACATTCATCTCTATCTGCAGGGAAATATGGTAACAGATTATTGTTGGAAATGAAAACATGAACTGCTAAATATTCATGAGAAAAAGCCACTGAACTGTTGAACATATTGACAAGCGACAACTCCAATGTGGTTTATTCTGATTTAATGGGAAGGACCAAAGCAAAATAAGGACACATAGTTTTAAAAGGATTTTTACAAATAAAAATCTGAAAAGTGTGACATGCCTATAAATCTACTCAATTTAGTTTCATTATATAGCACCAATTCCCATTTTGTCATCTAAAGTCACTTTACAGAGACAATATAGTTAGACTGGTTAAAAAGTTTAAACTACTTCTGGATGAGCTTTCGGTAGTGATTTTCCTTCTCTTCAGCAATCCCTCACATCAAGCATGCATGCAGCGACAGTAGAGAGGAAAAACTCCCTTCAAGAGGACAAAACCTCCAGCAGAACCAGAATCTGTGTGAGCGACCATTTGTTGAGGCCCACTGGGGTCCAAGGTGATTTAGTCCCCTTTACTCAGATGTTCGAAAAAGAAAGCAATGCTATGAAGCTCTCCGTTTGAGATTAAATAGTATTAATCAGCTTTTCTGCGAAACATTCTGAGGTTTATTGCAAAAGATAAGGAGACTAAAAGCATCATGGAGACCAAAAAGGGAAAAGTGATGGAAAGCTTCTTGGCAGCGAGAGGTTATAACTAAATCCAAAGATTGGGACATATTACATGATGGAGCTGCAAAGGACCCACAGCATACACTGCAGATACCTTCTGAAAATGAGTAAAAATCTCTTAAAATAACTTCCATTCGTTTGAGTAGGAAAATCAGATATATTTACTCTTAAAATAAGATAATTAGATATTATGCACTTGAAATATTAGATATTACTTTAAATGTCAACTGTCTTATTATAGTGGCAACGTGTCTCACTTAGCTGCTCAATTCAAGAAAAATGCACTTATTTTAAGAAAATTTTATTTCCTCTGATTTATGTTTTTTTTGCAGTGTATCTGCACAAGAAAGGCCTAATTGAAAGAAACACTAGAGGTCTTCTTAGTAGTTAGATACAAGCCATGCACAGCACTGTTTTACAGTAAACATGTTGAATTTGTCGTTCCAGTCAGACGATACTACAACTGAAAGTTTTGGCTTTCTGCATACAAACGTTTAGGAGTAGGAAGAAAACCAACAGTAACCTGCAAAGTGATAAGTTGGGATCGCAGTGTATTTATGAGCTGCTTTTTTCAGCACTGCCAGGGAAGCGGGTCGGAGATGATGAGAGGAAGTTTATGGCTAAACATAGATACTGAAGAAATTCTGTTACAGGCTTCAAAAGAAGGGAGACTATTTCAAGTTCCAGAAGGTAAATGACTAAACAGCCGGAGCAATTATGAGTAAAGAAGAATGTGCAAAAAGAAATCACTCAAGACAAAGGCATCGCCACAATTTGCAGGTTTTTATCTATTAAAAGTAAAAACAAAAAACAAATAAAAGTATTATTTTCCTTCCACTTCATTAATACAGAATACACTGCTTTGTGTTAGTCAGCCATTTCTAATCCTATATAACTATGTTCAAGCTTTGGGTTTTCCGTGTTATAAAATATGAAAACGTTTAACTGCTTGAATGTTTTTGCAAAAGTAAATACGACGGGATTTCTTATGCATCTCTTTTCATAAATACTTTCTACAGATTTAGGACTTTTCCACGAAAACTGAACTGTACCCTAAAGCAATAGTTTTTCAGGGGGATAGAGGTTTAAGCTGCAGCAGAGGGGCCCTTAACCAGGCTCCTTAAACTCATCATGAATGACCATGTGACCTGACTTTAGGCTCTAAAAAGCTGTAAAGAGATCTTAAAATATTAGTTCATTAATATCAATATACAGCAAAAATGCAAATACTATATTTTTTAAGGTTTCTCTTACATTTTATGCACCAAAAACACCAAATGCAAAAATGTTTTATTTGAGAGATTGAAAAAAATCTAATTCTGACTAGAAGTTGAGGGAAATAAAACTGTTCTTTAACATTGAATAATAGCAGTTACTCAACATGTATGGTATGGAAATGAAAAACAGGAAGCCACTTCATCAAAGAGCCTGAGTCCATGTTTGTGAAGACTTTGTACTGGACAACACTAAAAGATAAACAGTTGGCTACCCACACAAAACAAGGCAGGAGACGTTCAGACGGACAAAAATGCGACAGCTGATGGCTGCAAGCTGTTTCAAACAGCTTTGAGGCGTGTTTTTAACAAATCACCTGGCCCATTGCGTCGGAAATAACAAACGATGCGCTCCCTGAGGGCAGCAGCTGGGGGAGCAGATTCTGTGATTCGAAGCATGAAGGGTTTAGCTATCCAAATGAATAGATAAGGCAGAAAAACAAGCCACCTGTGTTTTCAGCTGTAGTTAAAAATCTGTTTCTGGGTCATAAAGTTATAAAAAAAATTACAAACAAAAACAAAAAAAATGACTAAGATCTTACCAATACAGTTGATGTTGTCATTGATGAAGAAGCCTTCCTCACATGAGCAGTGGAAGCTGCCTGGTATGTTGTGACATTTTTGGTTGCATCCTGCTGGATACTCAGGATCAGAGCATTCATTGATATCTGCAGAAATCAAAACATGTTGCTGATTAAATCTTCACTGGAAGGTTGAAAAAAATGTCAGATTAGGTTCAAAAAGCCATGTTAAAGTTAAAGGTTGTTAACATTTTAAAATGCTAAAAATGCCCATTGAGAACTGACCATCCTCACAGCGCTTCCCCTTCCAGCCTGGCTTGCAAACACACTCGAAGGAGGCCTGGCCGTCAACGCAGCGCTCCGAGCCCTCCTTATAGCATGGGAACGGCGTGCACTGGTTACTGATCTCTGATTAAGGTCACAGAAACCCAGAGGTGTTGGTGACAACAGCAGCATTAAACAACTTAAAAAACACAGACATTTCATATAAGCTCAGCCTCTCACCCGTCACGCAGGTTCTAAGGTCTGGCGGGATGTTTGAACCGGAGTTATGGTTGTTGATGCCAACGCGGTGGGACCCCAAACACACTGCAACAACAAGGACTGATGAAAGCATTTCATGCTATATACATTTCATGCTATATACATCAGCATTTCATGCTGATGCTTTCATCAGCATCAGCATGAAAGCATCAAATGATTGATGCTTTCATGAGCCTAATGGGCAGAAAAAAGGTGCTGAAACATAAAGAAAGGGGAAAAAATAGAACACTTACAGACATATTTGGGGTAGAAGTATTCCTGCAGAAAAATCAAACAAGTTGAAAAACGTCAGATATTTCATAATCAAGACTTAAATCATTATATCGTCCCCTTTTGGGCCACTTTTAATACATAGTCTATATTAGGAAATGTAGTGAAAATGCATAAGATAAATTCCTTTAATTTCAATATCCTCAGAGCAAAAGATAAATAAATAACCATGACTATTAATGCAATCATTGACACCCTAAGCAATTGCTTTGGATAAAATTAATTTGAACCAGTGGTAAACTTCTTTCAAGTGAAATTTTGACCCATTGTTTTCTTGGGAAACTGGAGACATGTAAAGAGGATGGATAATGGGAAAACTGCAGAGCAACAGTGAATGCAGAAGCTAGGGGAGGGGGGGTAATTAACCTGAATGGGGCTAAAAAAAGAATCAATAAACTGTAAGGAAAGAAAATCTAAGAAAATAACCTAAAGGTGCAAAAATAAAATTGAATAAAGTAAAAAACTAATGGAAAAAAGGAATACACCAACATTAAAAAACACTAGAGAAGATAACAAAACAAAAAGAAAAAGAACAACAGACATAACACCCCACCCCCCACCACCTAAGGGCGGAAAAATACAACATCTTGGTAACAGCTAAAGGAAAGAAGGACATCTTTTCTATCATCAAGTCTTCATGACGACCATTCGATTGTTTTTACATGTCAACTGATTGTTTAGCTTAATGCCAAGAAAATGTTTAGTCCGATCATCACAAACTCATTCGTAATGCTGTGGGTCAATTTCTCATACAAAGGGTTGGGAATCTTGTTAGAGTTCACGGCTTCACAGATTTCTTGGAATACGGCGCCATCTCTAACCAGACTGTTGGTAGAATCAGTGGGGAAATGAAAAGAAACACAACTACCAAGCGTTGCTTTTTTGTTCATCTTACAGCTGCCATTAAGTCCCTAACCCCTAAATTCATCAATCAATATATAGAGTGGGATATATATATATAGTGGACTTTATAGTGAACTCAGTTACCTGACCATTCGAACAGATGATCACTACTTTTGGCTTCCTGTTAGTCATATAACTCTGGCCCAAAATCGAATCCAATGTTTTGCATAGTGAGCTCCTGCAAAGCATTTTGGGATATTTCTGCTCGTCTAGTGACCATGCTTGTACACTAATTTTCAAGAACCACTGTGGGAAACTTTGAGTCCAGCAGATGTATCCTGGAATGCTTTGCGCGGAGAGCTATCCTCACAAAGCATTATGGGATTTGCTGTCACAGCCGTCCACTGTCGCCATAGGCTGTCGCTACCCGACAGCGGCGACTAATAACAAATATGGCGCAAGCATCGGGTGATGGCGGCAGTGTTACGTGATCAACAGAGAGGGAAAAGTAGTGATCATCATCTGTCTGGTCATTTAACTGAGTTCATTATAAAGTCCACTATATAGTCCCCACTCTATATAGTGAATGAGGGATCTAGTGGTTAGGGGGGACGTTTGGACACAGCCTACCTTTTCATCCACTAGACGTTCGGACACTCATCTTAAATGATGTTACCCCTTTATAGTTCTCCATGTAGGGGTTAGGGCGTCCCTATACATGTATTTAATTTCTAATACAGATGTTTCCGTTCTGAGTTTGACTAATGTCAATACTGTCATGATGCAGCATCAGCACAAATGATACAGCTCTTTCTGACTTTAACCAAAAATACAAACACCCTGCCAACATTGCACCTATTCCAGGATGGGTGTCTGCTACTCTGTTGGCAGAAATTGTTGCAATCCTGTTGGCTCTGTGTGCAGAATAAAAACAATGCTGGATATATATAATAGAGCCAATTAAATTATGAAGTGAAGTTCCTTTACCAGTGTGATCCTATTAGAGTATTTTACATGCAGGCTAATATTAGTTTATTCTGCTCGATCTGGGACCTTTCCAATATCAATATAGTAACGGGACATCTCTACATTTAGCAAATCTCAAACATGAATTCAATTCCCCATCTATTCAGTTCAGCACCAATTCACAATACATGTCATCTCAAAGCACTTTACAATTCAACCAGATCATACAGTCATATTGATTCAAATTTTGATTTAAAACCAGTTGATTGCATCGACTCATTGACTCAAAGGCAATCCCTCACACTAAGCATGCTTGTAGCGACAGTGGAGAGGAAAAACTCCCTTTTAACAGGAAGAAACCTCCAGCAGAACGAGCAGTTTGAGCGGCCATCTGCTGAGTCCGACGGGTTCAAGGAGATGAACAGTTGAAGACCTATTGTATTAAATGTTCCTTCAGTTCTGTTGCTTGTGTGCTCATTGTCATCCTTTTCCTTTATTTGGTTTTAAAATCTGAGATGTCCTGCAAAGGCAGCAGCATCTCACCACATTGGGCCACTTACCGTCTCTGGGTGGTTCTCGAAGATCTCCCTGGCCTCCTCCTTGTTGCACACTTCCTCAATGCACTCCCTCTCCAGGTTACCCTTCTTGCTCTCCTCAAACAGAGAGTTGGCCCTCCGGTGCCTGATCAGGAACTGGGAAGCTGTGTTCTGGCTCAGGACTAACACAAATACTCAGGTTTAAAAAACAAAAAAAAAGCAGGCTCAGTAAAGAACATTCAAATGTCGAAACTGATTTAGTGATTGGCAGATTACCAGTTATGATTAATGCAGTATAGGAATACAACAAAGCCTGGCTGATCCCTGCAGGAATGCAGCTCCTCTCTTCCCTCCTGACAGATGGCTCATGTGTTTCTGGACCAAACAAACTGCTCCTCTATGAACTGGCATGAAAGCAGCTCATTGCGAAACCGTTATTTCCCAGAAATAACCCCCCTAGTTGTAAGCGGCTCATGTTGTCCTGGCTTTTCCCACCGTGTATAAAAAGAGTCATGATTGATTAAAAGTGCTGAAACTATCCCAGCTGGATTCCTGCACAGTTTGAGTTTGATTTCCCCTGACAAGCCTTCCCTTTGCTTTCAGCCACTTACCGCAAAAGGCAGCGATCATACTTACATTGATAAGCATCGGCCAGCGTCACCAGTAATACGAGACAAGCCAGGGGTCTCCGCTGCTGTCTCCACATTGTCGAGCCGTTCTTCCAGCTACAGGACAAAAACTAACTTTATTCTTCCCGAAAGTGTTGTTTTTTCCCCTTTTTTTTTGTTGGGAGGGAGACAGCCAGGGAGCGCTGCTGACACGCTGCTGACGCTCTCTGGCTTTTGTTTACCCAGCGTGGCTGAACTGAGGCGGAAAATAGGTTTACTAAACTCAATACAGGACGGGAGGTCCAGGGGCGGTTCTAGACGACATTTATCACGGGGGCAGGATAGGGGCCCGTGGTTCTTCATGGGGACACTTCATGGGGAGCAATAATAATGCAAAAAAAAAACTGATCTAGAAAAAATGTAAAAATATTCTTTACAAAGTGCATTCTTCTACGGAGCCCCCTGGGTGTCAGGGTAAAAAAAAAAGCCTGTGGAATTCTGGATTGAAAACCCCGCAGATTAAGAAGCTGTGCTCTCGGATTATTGATCCGTGCCCGCGGATTGAGAAACTGTGCTCTCGGTTTAATTGATGCGTGCCCGCGGATTGAGAAACTGTGCTCTCGGTTTAATTGATGCATGCCCGCGGATTGAGAAACTGTGCTCTCGGTTTAATTGATGCATGCCCGCGGATTGAGAAACTGTGCTCTCGGTTTAATTGATGCGTGCCTACGGATTTAGAAACTGTGCTTTCGGTTTAATTGATGCGTGCCCGTAACCTGACAACAGCCAGATGCATGTCTCACTCCGTCTAGCTCCGCTCACATACATCTGGGAACCCGCCATAGGAATTGCCTTTACTGAAGGCTGGGCCTTATCAAAACTCCTTGCATATGATTGGATAAGCCACTTGTCTGTCATCTTTATTGACGTGCTATTTCAACCACTCACACCGATGCTAACCCGTGACGCTGTGAGAGGAGGAGCCGTTTGGTAGATCAAGCTCTTGCCAAATCCGGTCGGGAGAAGGGCGAAAACATCGTTTCCACCAACAAAAGCCTTCAAAGTCGTTCTCTGATGTTCTTTTAATGAAACAATATAAGATAGATTGGACAACACAGAAGAAATAGCAGCATCAATGCTAACGCTTGCTTCCTCAATGCGAGCCGCCATTGTTGTTGGAATCTCAGAGTCGCTTCTCCACTCCAGGACACACCCACCCTGCGTCCTGATTGGACAGACCATAAATTCGGTTGGGGAAATCACTTTCAATGAGCGGGTTCCCAGATGTATGTGAGTGGAGCTGGGCGGAGCGAGACATGCATCTGGCTGTTGTCAGGTTAGCGTGCCCGCGGATTGAGAAACTGTGCTCTCGGTTTAATTGATGCATTCCCGCGGATTGAGAAACTGTGCTCTCGGTTTAATTGATGCATGCCCGCGGATTGAGAAACTGTGCTCTCGGTTTATTGATATGTGCCCGCGGATTGAGAAACTGTGCTCTCGGTTTATTGATATGTGCCCGCGGATTGAGAAACTGTGCTCTCGGTTTATTGATATGTGCCCGCAGATTAAGAAACTGTGCTCTCGGTTTATTGATCCGCGCGCCAGGATCAATAACTTGTGTGCCCTGCTTTGCATTCCGTGAACACACAGCTGCTCCGGAACCTCCAGAGTTCGATGCATGGGTCGCTCCTACAAGGTAAGTCAATTAATTGTTTTATATATATATAAACATATAGACTTAGTGCAGTGCGATGCTTTAATGATCATGCTTATATATAATATAACATATTACCGGTATATAGAAATTAACTGACTAAACTTACCTTGTACGTGCGACCCATGCATCGAACTCTGAAGGTTCTGGAGCAGCTGTGTGCGCACGGAATGTGAAGCAGGGCACACAGTTTATTGATCCCAGCGCACAGATCAATAAATCGAGAGCACAGTTTCTTAATCTGCGCGCAAGGGTTGTAAATATATTCACAAACAACTCTTCCACCACATGTTTGTGCTCTTCATTTCCTTTAACAATCTCTACTAATACTTCCTGGTTCATTTTTTTTTTTGGTTCTCCAACACTACTTCTTTCTTACTCCATTTTCTTCCCATGTCTTCTTTTACACGCCTCAATCGGTGCATTTATGACACCTCAGAGATAAGTTAAAGTGCAGACTCGCCCGACGTGAGCGAGACGCTAAAGACAGCAAGAAAAAGCCAACTATCTTCCTGTAGCCTCTTTTCTAAACCGTTCCCATCCCATCCATGGGTCGGTTCTTTCGCTGCCTCCCTCTCTCCTAGGGGTTATCTTTTTTTTTTTTTTTTTTTTTTTTACTTTTTTTACTGTTGCTTTTCAACTTCTTGTCTTGTTGTGTATTTCTTTGGTAATCAGGTTTGTGTTGATGGCATGAAACTAGCATGAATCTAAAAGGTGTGTATGCATGCAGAGCTCAACTGGACTGCTGCTTAGATTCAAAAACAATTCTTTTTGACTACAAGGTCAGACAAAAAAAACCCTCTCTAAACTAGGTGTAAGGTGTTTTGCTCAGATGTTTTGTTACCCAATCAACAGTCTGACACCCAACATACTCCAGTGTTTTATTCCTGTTTTCCCCCTCTTTGCAGGAACAAGTTTGTAGAGTTTGACATGAAGCCTGTTTGTAAAAAGTGTTATGAGAAGTTTCCGCTTGAGCTGAAGAAAAGGCTCAAGAAGTTGGCCGAGTCATTGGGACGGAAGTGAGCCTCCACCTGATAACCACCTGTAAGGCCTTTTTCTGTGGTAAAACATCTGGGAAATGTGTTATGGTAAAACATAAAGCCTCTTTAGAAAAACTAAACATAGGAGATCTCTCGAATTGATCAATACCAACATTTCAAATATCGCTAGCACCTGTGCAAGTTGATCCATCTGTAATAAAACCAAACCTACTGACCCCATAAGATGAGATTCATTGAACATACCTTCATACAAATGTTTGTCATTAAATTACGCGACACTCATCTTTTGAAATACAGTTTTTCTGTTGAAATGTTTCGATGGTACATTCCCATAACTTGATATTTTTCTCTATGGAGTGTTTTCTAATGTTTAACTCTATCTGCCCTTTAATGTCTCCATATTAGCCATAATGTGTGCCTGTTGTGAAATATATATTTTAACTGTATCCCTGATTACATTCGTGCCTTAAAAACAAAAACTGCTTTAATGGGATTAGCTGCTGTAATCCAACCTAATTCAGTAATTTACCCATTATAGCTATTTATCTGTGTTTGTCTTTCTGCTGAATACAAAACCTCTTCAATGCCTTTGTATCGTTAACCAAATAACTGTATTTTTCAGAAAAATAGGCTTATGAGCAAATCTTTAAAGTATTATGTATTATAATATCAAAAAGGAATATATGGTGTCTGTATCATAATGTTAAACTAACAGTTGTCTTAAACATGTAACCCTACTAGACGACATGACAAAGGTGCTTCTGTGTTCATATAACCACATGATTCGAAATCCATTAATCTATGCTTTATGACTTTGATTTTATATTCTTATAACTGTAAAGGCTTTGGGTTGCTAAATAGTTTTGGTTTAACCTTTTAACATTTCAGAGCAAAAAAAAAAGTTTGAATGAGAGCAAATGAAATTATATTCTAGCAGCTTTGAGGTGAAAATGTCACTAACAACTCCTCACATTGCTTTGGCTATTTCTAAATGTCAGTATGTGCTTAAGAACAAGGCTACACCAAATAAGATTTGTTGAAATGAGGATTTTACTGTGGAACACTTTGTGTTTACATTTAATTCACCAGTTTGCCTTTTATTAGCATGAAATAAAGAATTAAATTTTTATATGTTTATCCATTTTCAAATCAAATCAAAGTCTATTCATATAGAACTTTACAACAACACCAGGGAGACCAAAGTGCTTCACAGAAAGATAAAAACATTGCAAATAAAAATAAAAATAAAATAATTTTCATTGTTGAACATGAGAAAAAACAGAAATAATGGTCTGGACTGTAGCCACTTGTTTGAAATAAAAATGCTTAAATCTTATTCTCATTTTTATAAATTACCAGTATTTTGTCTTTAACGTTTTAAGGTTAATCATCATTATTTCTTATCTCTATGAACTGTTAAATATGCAATAGAAATGCCATATAGGATGTGGTTAATAAACAGAATCCTCTGAGATTGAATCCACTAATGCTGTGGGAAGACTTGGTGTATAATTGTCTTGTGCTCATACATAAATATTGCTTCACTAATTAACTTCTCCTGACATAAAGAATGCTTTATTGAGGTTGCTAACCTCTTTAGTAAATTTCAAACTGACTGTTTCACTCATGAATAAGGTGTTCTGAATTATTATATGACTCACCTTAAGTTAACAGTTATAGTAGACTGGGAAGCAGTCTTTATTTTATTTTAGGACTTAAAATGAGGCCCTCTAGAAAAGCAATGAGCTGTAATTGCCTTAAAATCCAAGCATCTATTGTAAAACACTTTGTATAAAGTATCAAATGGACCATTACTATATTTAAGCTTCAGTTCAGCTATGAATAAATTTTTCTTGGGGTGAATAAAGATTTTTAGCTCATTTCCTTGAAACCAGGATCATACATCTGAGATGTAATGAAAACATGACATTTCAACAACTAAATATCACAGTGCTGCCTGCTTATTAAAGTCATACAAAACCAGCCAAAAGTTCAAAGAATATTTTTACCTCAAACTGCAGAACAACAGCTTTGAACTTCTTAATTTCTACCCGACATGCAGCTGTTAACACAGACTGGGAGTAGATGAGTAATAATGAGCGGCGTGTTGAAGGAACTTCGATGGCTGGTTCTTAGAAGTTGATGGCAGCATGATCCTGGACTGTGACCGGAAAGGTGAGACAAAACTCAAAAAGTGCAGTTTAAAAGATGCCCATTCCCCAAATGTCATGCCCAGGAGGGCTTTCAGATCCTCTACATCACCAAAGACCAGAGAAGAGCCATTGAGTTTATTGTCTTTTACTGCATCGATGTATTCTCTCTCCAAACCCATCCTTTCCATCTGAAACAGAATATAAAACATGGAGGGAAAAAGATGAGCCAATAAATAATCTTGAGGCAGAGAAATGTCATCAGAAACGGTTTTGTTACCACTGAGGTTACTGAGAAAGGAAAAGGGAATACCCATCAGCTACCAGTGGAAAAAGGTAAAGTAAAAATGAAAATAGGAAGGTAAGAAAATGTCTACAGTGCACTATAATCATGCAAAAGTTACACCGACTTGATTCTTCTGACATCTCATCACTGAAAAAACAGTTTATATTATACATAAGGATGTAGATATTTCAAATCCAAATCATTATGTTATACAGGATCATTAAAACATAAATAATCACATCATGGCAATAAATCCATTTGCACTTAAAGAGCTGGATGAGTTTTAATCTAGGATATTGTATACTAGAGTCAGAGAAAAGTGTAGATTTGACATGAAAATATAAAAAAAGTTACAACAGCACTACTTTTCTTTTCCATGGAGGCCTGTCATCACTCCTGCACCTTCTATACTCTAGCCTAGCAGACGTCACTTGTCACTTGTATTCTACTTTAACATTTCTGTCACCACATATTTTTTGAAAATAATTCATTTTTGTCACCTGTTTTTTTTTTTTTTTTTTTTTTTTGTACTTTGTGGTATATCTTTCACATTCCTGAAAACTTTAAAGAAGTTTTTTCACCATGTTAAAAAAAGCCAATCCTTGACTAGCTGACCTTGAGTAAAGAGCAAAAAGGGAGACATATCTGAATCTTCAATGCAGCCAAATCATTTCAAAGAAGCTAATTCAGCCTTTAACTGTTTGACTACATATTCTGTAGCGTGTTGCAGTATTGTGTCAGCACAGTATGAACATGAAGAGGCGTAGCTGCACAGTCACCACATCACAGCTTCACACATCCCTGTCATGTTCAGTAACATGCGAAACATGCAAATCATCTGAGGTGCAAACTAGTCATCAGCGTCACACAGTGGCAACCTGAAGACTGAACTTAGTCACAGGTTTAAGTGGCTGTTCTGGAAACAATCTGCCGGCACTTTTCACATCATTTACCTTCAATTTGATCGAGAATCACATCCAGTTGATCCTGACAAGAAGAGTAGAGACCCACTGTTGTCGGAGATGAGACCCTTGTCAGTGTCTTGGACAGAGCGTACGCATAGATATTATCTAAAGGCAGATTTATAAGGAAATGGTTAACATGGCTTACTCATTATGATGCTAGTATTGACTGTTCTGCTCCTTGTATGTTTGGCAATGATATTTTTTTAAGCTCTGGACCAAATATTAAACTCACCCCCATGAAAAAACAACAACCCTAAACCTCCTATGAACCTTAATGTTCTCTACAAACACCTCATGGTACCTTAGCCTTGTTTCTAACACTCTGCCTGCTGCTAGAAAGGAACATTTCAGGCTTTAATTAATCAGTAAATGGTAAATTGCCTGTACTTATATAGTGCCTTTTTGAGTCAGGGGACTCCAAAGTACTTCACTCTACATTCAGTCAGCCTGTCATTCCCACACTGTGAATGTGTGAGTGAATGGGGAAATTTCTTTTAGCAGCTACTATACTTTGTTTTCTACAGAGGAACAGTGCATACATCTTGTCTGTTCTGTTTTTAAAATTAAGATTAACCAACACGCTTTGAAGCATTTTTAATACTAAATGCTTGTAACATTTACACATGAACGTTTCTAAAACCTTTCCATATTTAATCATGTTAGAAATGTTTCAGTGCAGCTCTGGCTCTATGTATAAATTCATTGTCTAGTCTGGACTCCAGTCCCAATATTTGTCAGCTGTTAAAAGGGTTTCCTTCATGAATTCCTGGTATTTAGCTCCATTTATGTCTCCATCAAGTCCAACCCCATAGCATAACGCTGCCACCACCATGTGCAATGACAGTGAGTAGTTTTTTAGTGTGGTGTCCAGTGTTAATTTCCCAAAACATTCAGCATCTCATCTTTTTCAAGGCACATTTTTTCACCCGTGTCTTCCATTGGCTTTTCTTTTAATGCTTTGTCATTGACCGCTCTTTTAAACAGACTAGCCTTCTAGAAAAAACAGCTATTAACTGTTTCATCTGCAGATTCTCCCACATGAGCCGTGGAGGTACGAAGCTTCTTCTTCCAATCAAGCTCAGATGCACGGCCATGTCTTATGAAGTTTTTAGTTCAGCAAGTGTGTTTCCATTTACAAATCACTTTAAACAGAACTCTGTAAGACACTGGAATATTGTTTTATAACGTAAGATTATTGTATGACTTCTACAGGGAGGTGGTTGTACTGGATGTATTTTAAAGTTATTAGATAAAAAAAAGGGGCTTAATATTGATTCAACATTTTTCCCTTGATTTTTCAACAAATTTTGAATCAATGCATTTCTGTTTTCCTCTTTTTCAAAATGATTAATTAAATCCAATAAAATCATAGAAGTTTGAGTAATTTAGTAAAAGCTTATTTTGAATGAATACATCGACACGTGGCTGTAAACATAGCATAAAATACTCCATCACAGTTATCTTGTTTCAGCTCATAGAATTCTCAGCTAAAACGTTTGGATCACTGCATTCCAAATAGAGATTTTTACATTTTGATGTAAAGTAGATGTAAAAAAGATGTTAAGTATTTGAAATCTGCAGCAGTCTTATATATCAGATATTTTCTACTCTAATGCTGGTGCTTTGGTCCAAGAACTCCTTTAATCTAAAATATCGTAGCGATTATGAACTGAAAGCACAGACAAATACTTACGGTAGAAAACAATTTACTTTATATAAAAAAAATAAGATAGTATTTAAATTATTACAACTATGAAAAATATAGAATATCAATGCATTGTTTATCATATTGGTATGCACCAGACAATGAAAAACCTGCATTAACAACCTAAAAAAACAATATTGACATGCAGAAAAGACCTATTCGTGGCATATTAAATGTCACAGATAATGAAATATGCCAACATTTGTTTTAGTATACGTTAAAGGGATTGGAACCTGGCACTGTTCTGATGCAGGATGGTAAAGTTTGCAGATGTAAAGGAGAAGGTAAAACCCGTGGGCTGTTATATGTGTTGGATTTCCTGGTGAAAACCACTACAGTCTTGTAATGTTTTTGCACCATTGTGTCATGAGTTGCAGGAGCTGTTGAAGCACCAGGAAAGAGACATATTACTTTTTATGCCCTGTTCCATCTATTTTTGAATTGGTTTAGTTTGGATGCTGTTCTGTTGAAATTTCCAGAAAAAAACAAGAACTGTGCAACAACTGCCAAAGCACTCAGTCTCCATCCTCTGTTGATTCCTGCTTTTACTTTATCCAAACTCTAAAACAGCGGATGTTCATTAATTTAGTCCAGGCAGACACTTTCCACCAAACAGGATAAAAATCAGAGGATGAACCCACACAGAGCTGCCAATGAGTCAGATAATAATGTTGGCGAAGTGAGTTAAGGGCGATTCATTTGCACCTTGGGAGAGAGTGAAAATCAAGTCCTTTTGAGGAGAAGGAAAGTACTCTTCTACACACGCATGCATTTCTTGTGGAATAACTCACCTGTTGTTAGCGCCTTCATGATGGCTGTGGGATGCGGCATGCAGCTGCTACAGAAAATGCCTTTGATCTGTGAAAGATAAGAAACAGCAAGGCTCTCAGCTCAGGACATTTTGGAGGAGATATCCCTGCAGCGGTGTGTAATCTGTTTAGCTCCGGCTTTCTCCTCAATCCTCTCCTCTCACATCTCCTCCTCTCATCAAAGCTTTGTAGGATCAATACATATCATAGCATATCTTCCCGAAAATAAACTATTGATCACTCATAAAAGTTTTATCATAGGATTTTATGAAGGATATTATTTGTTAATGCGGTATTTAGCGCTACTTCACTGGGTTTATTTGACAAATGTTTAAAAATAGATATTGCTGCCTTTACCTGTAAGCAAAAATAGGCTTTTTGTTTTGGTACATTCTGTAAAAGTGTCCTTCCCTCAGCTCCTTTAATTCAGCATGTTGGTAACTTTGACTCCCAGTTTTCCTCCCCATGAGCTCATGACGGGTCGACCCGTTCCTGGACCACAGAACGGGCCAGACCACTGACCTCTGGCCAGACTGGGACTGACAGGTGACACATTAAAATGACCTACAAGACCTTTTTTCCCCTTAGTCAGAGAAGGCTTTACAGAGGGACCAAGGTGCCTGGAGATCCTGATGGAGTACCTTCTCAGCCATCCTTCCATCCTTCAGCAGGAGGAGGTGTGGCTCAAAGTCATCAAAAGAAAGTGATCAGAGCTCATCTGGAAGGAACCAGGAAAAGCTTCAACAAAACAAATCAGAATAAAGGGGCAGAATAATCCCCTCTGATTGGTTAATGAACACATCAGTAGTCCACCTGATGTGTTGAGGACCAGCTGCTCTGCAGACCACCCATTGAACCACGTACAAAATGTCGCCTGTATAAGGGACCAACATCAACAGAAAGATGAAGACGCCCACCTGAAGATGTCTGACATCAGTTTGGCTTTTGATTGTTTAATCATACAACATGAATGAGAAGGGAAATGTGTTGTGATGTGTTGTATTTTAATCAAAGATTAACATTTTTAGTATCTAAGTGTTTGATATTACTTTTCTTGATAATAAAAGAAAGTCCAAGTGTTAGATGAGCACCTGATGGCTGATGGTCAGTATTGGCAGAGATTTCTGGATTAGAGAATGAACTCTGATGATCGGGTCTCAGCTACCGTTGGGAAAGAGGAGCGCTGAGATTAAATCCTCCAACTTTTCAATGTGTGCTTTGACTGACCCTGATTCTGAAGAGCTGAACTCGTCATCTGCGTGAAACATCTTTGTGTTATGATTTTAAGATTTTGCATAGAGATTGATCCTTTTTTTTACTTTTAATGAAGCTCAGATTAATAATTTGACTTACAGTTTGTAGAGATGAAGGGGTCTATTGTTTTGACTGATTTGAAATTTTCTCTTTCCAGGGAAACAAAAAGGGTAACTGATAATGATAAGAACTAAAAATTAAAATTTTCAGCAAATAGATACTTTACCATAAAAGTATCATAATGGGGGAAAACAGTAAATATTTTTGCCAACTAAGGTGTGATTCCAGGGCTCTATTTATTGGCAACATATTTTAGCTATCATAATCTTTTCCATAATTTTTCCATCTATTATAATCATTTAACATTGTCCACCGACTTAATGCAGTTGTGGATTTTTGATTTATTATTTTTTAATTATTATTTTTCTTAATTTTTTTTATTTTAGTTTTGTAGTTTTTAGCTTTCTTTACATACTCACAATTTTAGTTTCTTAGTTTTTTATATTCATTAATTTTCCTTTTTTTATGATATGGATTACACAAGGATCATATCCTTTTATAATCGAAAGGGTGGACTGTTGTGGGAAAATTTATCTCTTTCTCTAATTATATATTAATATTCATATTTAGTCACTAT
Source organism: Cyprinodon tularosa (assembly GCF_016077235.1). NCBI lineage: Eukaryota > Metazoa > Chordata > Actinopteri > Cyprinodontiformes > Cyprinodontidae > Cyprinodon > Cyprinodon tularosa. Next base: position 4,169,809 of record NW_024038720.1, on the reverse strand, counting down.
AAAAGTTTTCCCTCAGTCTGTTTCTCTCTCAAGGCCACACCATTCCCTGCAGAATGTTGTTTGTAGACCAGACATAGCTTCTTCCCATAACAATCCAGATTCTTTCTCGAGGTTTATTCATAACATGTTACTGTTAAGCAAAGTGTGTGTAATTTGTTATGACTCTGACTGCTTTCCATTGTTGTAACTAGGGGGGGACAAACCCTGCCCAGATCAGAACAGAGTAGAATGCTGTGCCATGATGACTGTTCTCTCTTTGCAAAGATCTGAATAAATGTGCCGACTGAGTGAAATCCATCGATCTCCGTTTATTTAACTAGGATGAATAGTTGAATACTTTTTTCCCACGACATTAGCGCAATTTGATTATCCGAGGCGCATTGAACTCACCAAAACTAGACGCCGTGTTGCCATGGACACAGGCCTTTTAGTGTTGGATTGTAAATTAACTGGGCACACTGGGCTCGAAAAATGGAGAGGCCTGAAGAAACTGAAAAAAGTCATTTGGCGATAAAAATAACCGTGAAACGTGGACATAACCTGGTAAGATTGTTAAAAAATTACTTTAACTGTAAACTAAAGTCACTTTAGTAAAGACGGCGTCGTTGGAATAAACAACGGCCAATAACGGAAAATCAGCTTTCATACTTTTAATTGCTTTAAACGTAAGGTTTAAAGGCCCGCCGAGTTTATTTGTATAAAGAACAACGACCATTAATTTTTAACAATCAAATAAGAAAATAAAAGCAGAGTAGAAGCAACTAAATATAAAAACATTCGAATTGTAAAAGTAAACTTTATCTTTAAAGGTCATGTAGCAACACTAGCAATTCTATCTATCTATCATCTATAGGGCTGAAACAATTAATTGGATTAATCGTGATTAATCAATAATAACAATTTATATAATCGAGTAATCATTAACTGGATTATAGAGACTGTAACACATGCCTTTAGCTGACAAAACGACCTACTTAAAGCAATAATTATATAAAAACTGCTCAAAAGTAGGCTATATATAAAAACACTTTGTATTTAAGTTTTTTTTTAATTTATTATTTGTTCATCAATAAGCTCTATCCAGAACTCCTCATGTGGAAAAGTTTTAGTTTCATCTGGTTTAATTAAAAAAATCTTCTTTAAGGAGCCTTTGGCTCCAATTATTAATCGATTCACAGAAAAAAAAAAATCGACAGATTAATTGAATAAAAAAATAAATAAATCGTTAGCTGCAGCCCTAATCATCTATCTGTCTATCCAGCTATCTAGCTATCTAGGCTCTGTAATTAAATGCTTAAGGATAGTACTTATGTGACTTCTATCAAAGACCAAGTCATACAAACTGTGTCGAAATATTTTTAATGTTGTATTATAATCTCTTGATTTTACTTTCAGCACGGAAAGAATGCAGACAGTCTTCAGACGTTTCTACAAGTTGCAATGGATGGAGTGATGCTGGGAGAGTCAGATAAGAAAAACGTGAACCCTGAGGAACGCGTTGTTGAATACAACTTTACGTGCTCCTATAATCCACCCAATGACGCCCAGGCTTTCAGTAATATAGCCCAAAAACCAATCATATGTAAGTTGAACATGTCGAATATACCTCACATTTAAGTCAAGTGTGTTCCACTTATTAAACAAGTCTAGTAGAGATAATTGCAGTGACCAATCCTTTTGTCATTAGTTACAGTGATGGAGGTCCTTCATGAGGGAAAAAAAGCTAAGGTGAAATCAGTTGTCCTGGGCCAAGCTGTGGTCGACCTGTTCCCCCTCCTGCAAGGTACAGCTTTTCCTCTAATTGTTTAAAGATTTTTGTGTTTAGACAGAAGAGAGGATCCATTCTAAGGTTAAAGGAAAACTGTTAACTGTTCTTGAGAAATGAGGACTTTCACTGCCAGAATGATTCTCTGTTGTCCCACAGGTCAGCGCGACATTTCATGCACAATCCCAGTAAACCCAGTGGTCAGTCCTGGGATCACAGAATCTCAGCTGTGGTTCAACCAAAAGGTTAGTTGCTGACTCACTGATAAAAAATATTAATGGTGGAGGTAGAGATTGAGGTTCTGTTTGAAGCTTAATCAGTTGCTGAAGATTAGACTTTGTTGTGTCGATGCAGCGTTTCCATTTGTTATAACAAGAGATCATTAAACAGGCATCATGTCAGACAAAATTTATTTATGTACCACATATCCTGAAGCATTAAGACCTACGTTCTTAGCAAAATAAATGATTGGAATTTTCTTTTGAATTTAACACCTTAAGGCCTGGACCGTGAAATAATTCTCAGAAAATTCTATTTTTTTCACATTAGTTTTAATTGCAGTTTCTGACAAATGAAAAACATAATGATCGCACTGATCACTGTGTCAAATGTGATGCGCTTGGTTTTAAAGGGTCAAATAGTACAGTTGGAAATTTAATTCACAGTATTTGTCTTAAGGGGTTTGATAAATAACAATGTTTTAAAGCAACTTCCAATCTTAGAAAACAAAGGAAATGTTCATTTAACCTTTTAAGCATGGCTGTGAAAAAATGGCAAAAAAAAATCCAGTTTAGTATTAATTTGCTGCATCTTTTATTTCCATCTAGCCATCCCTGGATGTTTGTGTCAGCGTGTTGGAGCCTCTGCTGTCTGAAGCTGAACTCTCAGCCTTCACCTTCATGAAGGTAACAGTAGAATCAGCGTATTCTGTGCCGGAGTCATGGACGCTGCCGTCGGACTTAGCTCCCAGCCCCTTTACATACACCGCTGCCCTGGAGGTTCCTCTAACTGCAGATGTGAGTTTTATGATTTTGTCCTAATATGTTTTGTTACAGCAGGAGTCTGCAACCTTTGGGTTTGGGGCCACAAGACTTTCCAAAGTGGCTCTTTGGATAGCAAAAAAATCATAAAGATTGTGTTATAATAACACTGCAGGTTTTAGCAGGTTTAGAGATTACATTAACATAATTGTAAACGTATCTATGACAGAAGGTAAACGAAAGTATCTATAATATTTTTTATGATCAATATTTCTTGTTTTATTAGTTTTTTTTCATATTTTGCTGAAAAACATTAAGTTCCCATCAAGGAAAATGTACCCATCCTTTTATCTCTTTTATTTTATTGTTATTCTGTTTAAAACCTAATAGATAGTGGTTCATTAGACATAACACATTTCCTATGGTAGATATGTCAAAAGTTCATCAAACATTAGTGGCTCTAAACCTGTTTTATTTAGCTAGACTGAGGGCCAAAGTGTTTCTTCCACCTCTTACGTTACAGACTCCTGGTTTAGAGCCATCCCACTCAAAAAGGTATAAAATAATTAATCTTAATCTTTCTGGGGAAAAAATGAACATGGAGTATTTTTCCCTTTTTTGTTTTTCAGCGAGATCAAGTACTGATGTTCTGTGAAGGACAGCTGAAGGCAGGGGAGCAGAGGGAGGCCAAAGATCATCAGAGAAAGAAGCCCGATCAAGCCCTGTTGGTGCCAGCTAACCATGATTTACCTGGAGCTGTTTTCCAGCCAGAGCCCATTGAACATGAGGATGGAGAGCTAACCAGTTCAGAGGTAACTCCAAACATGTTTTAAACATCAGAACCAAAATGTTCACTGCAAATGAATACCTTTTGTTTTATTTGAAAAAGGAACAATTTTAGAAAGAAGTTTTCATGCACTTCTAAACAATACTTTAATAAATGTTATTTGGGAGCAATATGTATGGCTGGCATGCATAAAATGGAGAGTCTGTGATGTAAATGTCCCTACAGGAGCAGTCGTTTCGTAATGAGGCAGAGATCACAAAGACCAGGGTGAGTTGGGACACAGAGATACGATGCTTCCTCGATGCTGGTGGAACTTCCAGGTCAGTCAGAAATATTACTCCTCTTTATTATCAAGTCCGTGACAAAAACAAGTCTGTAAGGAACTTAAACCTTTGAGAAGTACTTTAAAATCCTATAGAACATTCAGGATTATGTTCTTATTTTAGAGCAAAATTTCAATTTTTTGTGTTTTTTTTGTTTTTTAGCAGTTTAAGGTTGATTATTATATTTTGTTTACCTAAATTTAAATTAGATCTACATTCAACTAACATTGGCATAATTGCTTAGAAATAAAAACAATATCAATATCAAAACAACTCTGCACAAACGGTGCCAAGGATAAGGTAAATGTCCCATTGTTTTAATTGATCATTTAATAGAGTATGTGACCTTAAATCTCCTTACTGTTTTGTCCTGCCCTTTAAGCAAAATTTATACATTAGAAAATTATGATACTACAGTCTCCATACTCATAATTCATTTGATCACATCAGGATAAAAAGAGGTCAAGATAAAAAAGACCAGAACAGGATTTAAGTGTAACAGATCTCCAAAAATACATACTTGTTTCAGTCTAAAAGCTATATTTTTGAAGCAAATATAAAAAGTAAAGGTGGTTTGCCCTCATGTTGTTTGATTACTTTTTTTAGATTACAACAGAAAATCTTAGAGAGCCGACCGTGGACTGTGGAGATAATGAGGTCTTCAGTTCCACTAGAAGAGGTAAAAAAAAAACCTGTAGGATTTTAAGACAACACTTTAATCATCCTAAAATGGTAAATTTCCTAAAAAAAAAAAAGAAAAGCTTTTTATTAGTTCATAATATTGAGCATCTGATTAATGTTTTATATATGTTTGCTTGTAGCTAGGAGAGGACAACCCCCAGATCCCCTTCCATGGTTTGGCGTTTGTCGACGTGGGCCGATTGTTATATCCTGGAGTCTCTCTCATCCATGGAGCATTCTCTGTTCAGCCTTTCTTTGAGACTGAGCTTCTAAACAAAGTCAGAAAAATACAGATGTCAAAGATGTCTGTTAGCATTTACATTTCTTTAGATTTTAGTGCTTGAAATATGCAGTCATAGGAAAAAAGTAAGACCACCCTCATTTTCAAAAACAATGGTTTGGCAATCAAGTACTAACTCCTGTGTGTATCATGTGAACAAAATAGACAAAAAATTTGGCGATACAATGTCACAGCTATTGATGTAACTAAATTGATTTTCATTACTATAAGCAAAAACAGAAAATGGTAAGATATCAGTTTCTTGAACTTAACTTTTATGAACTATTTGTGTTGCTATTTTTATACTTCTAAAAAAAAGTATCTTTAGTTGTATCAGACATTGAGAAGAAGAATACAAGGGTGGTCTAGTGATTATTTTACATGAGAGAGTTTCTTATAAAGGATCATATACATACTGTTTATAGCATGACATTCTTCCTTGTTGGTAAACTGGACTTGGCTTTGATTTCCCACTTACAGACCAAGCGGAAAGCCAGTGTGTTAAAGAAGCAGGCGAGGGCTGCAGCCATACAGGCTAAAGATCGGGCATGCTCTGCTGCAAGTGCTTCCGGAAGAATAACGAAGCACTGGAAAGGAGTGAGTAGGGCAGGCAAAGATAGCAAAGAGTCAGCTAAAAAGGTGAGTAATGGGCAGATTTTACAGTAAAGATTAATTCACACTTTCAATAAGAAATTATTTGTTGTAAATGTGTCATCATGTGATGTCTGATTTTTTTTTTTTATATGACAGCAAGCTGTCTATCCCGACAGGGTGCCTGAAGAAGATGGCACTCCTGAAAGCTTTTCTGACAGTGCGTGGCCAGTAAATGTAGAAGAAAATGTAAGTTACCATTAAATTCACTTCCTCAGCAGCTCAGGGCTGCAGTAACACTGAAAAAACTACTTATTAAGTATGCTTTGCACACACCTTGATTTTAGCTGTGGCACAGTTTTAGACTGTATGAGCAGCACAGGTACATATGTTCAGATGTTTTTGTATATTTTATTTCACTTAAAAACACAACTGTTTTTTCATTAACAGATGTACTCGAAGGCCAAAACTTACATTATCATCAAGATATCATTGAATAAACCGCTGGTGCCAAAACCCTCCGCTGAAGAACTGGCTAGAAGGTACACCACCGCTTGATGGTTTAACTGATCCCCATATTACATGATTGTGTTGATTTTGTCCAAATTTTTGTTTTTCTTACTTACAAAAGTATTACACCATTTAAAGGGCACATTTGCAGTGTCAAAAAATCACCAGAAACCTTTTGCAGTTCCCTGTGCACGATTACGCAGTTACATCGTCCTCAAGCTTTGAAGCCCATAAATCTGGTCACTTTATAAATATCATTGTGTTTTTTTTTCTTAAAAGGGACAGTAAAGTGGTCCTTAAACATAGTGATTGGTGATTTCAGTTTTTGGCATCTGCATCTTCTTATTTTAGGACCACCCTATCATTTCAAATGGTATGAGGAGCTTCAACTCTACCTGTTTTCTTGCATCATTAAACAGCTATGATTTACTTGGATTCTTTTATTTTGATGTGAGCACATTGTGAACTGTGGAAATCTTCCTCATGATGTGTTTAAATTTGTGAAAATGAAACAAAAAATAGGGAGCTGCTATTTTTGTGGATAATTGATTGTATTTAATTAAAGGGGAAAAGGGATGAAATCAGGATCGATCAGTGCAGTGTTTGTTTTAATTTATGACATACTTTGGTACTTTCTTAGAGCACAAGAAGAAAAATATAAAACTTCTGTTGTTGTGTTTTTTTATTCTATTTCAAAACAAGGGAGTGAAGCAGAAACTTCACTTTTATAAAGCCATAAAAGTAAACTGTCGCAGCTTTTTATTTAATAACAAATAGCAAATAAGAAATGTAAACTCTCCCCTCCAAAAAAATCCTAATAAATAATCAAAATCAATTCAGATTCAATTCAGTATATTTATATAGTGCCAATTCACAACACACCATTTCAAGGCACTTTAAAGAGACAATTCAACCAGATCATCCAGTCAGACTGGTTCAAAGTTTTCTATCTAAGTAAAACCAGCTGATTGCAGTGACTCATTGACTCGAAGGCTATCCTTCACATTGCGCATGCTTGTAGCGACAGTGGAGAGGAAAACTCCCTTTTAACAGGAAGAAACCTCCAGCAGAACAAGGCTCAGTGTGAGCGCCCATCTGCTGAGGCCGACTCGGATTCAAGTCAGTATTGTAGATGTATAAGTGGACTGATTTCTAAAAAGATAAAATACTGACTATTAACAACTATCTTAGTATCAGTATTATTATGCTTCCACTTCTTTTAATTTAAAGTTATCTGTCTGGGATTTTGTTTCACAGGGAGATAAGCTATTGGAAAATCTTAAATCTGAACAATAAGTTAGAAGAGAGAGATGTTGAACAACTTCAACTTTTTCTTATAAGTTAAATAGTGTCTAAAATCATAGTATGTTTATTATCTTTATTCTTCTCAAGCAGAAAGAAAGATAATCTAAATGCAGAAGGTTCTTTAGAAATTCTTATAATAAAAAAACAAAATAATAAAAAAACATAAATCATACATAGTGTTTGTACTAGAACAGTTTTTTTTTTTGGTTTTAGTGATTTTTAGGGATTGGAGAACACAGAAGAGAACAAACATAAAAAAGTATATCAAAAGACTCAAAAGCATCCTAAACCATGAAATTGTCCTCCTAAATACTTTCTTCAGTCTTTGCCACCATTAACAGATTAGGAAGATAAAAATAGGACACTGTTTGTTAAGATGGAGTTCACTTCAAACCATTTACTGACTCCACACAGGAGTGAGAATATAAAACTTCTGTCTAATGCAACAAAAACGAACAATTTGGAGTCTGCTAAAAATGCTTAGTTCCAAATAACTTAAATATGTATTGTTTTCTTGCCTCAGATGACTTTCTGAACAAAAGACCTTCACATGCCATGTTGTGCCTCTTCTAGTTACCATGGAAACACTGATTTGTTAAATGTGTAATGAAGAATGAAGTCTGGGTTGCAACACTGGAAAACTATGTTGTTCCTTTGACAAAAAAAAAATGAACAAAACAAAACAAACACCTGTAATGACACTGAGCCTTTTTGTTCCTTTTTGACTATTTGCCTAAAAGATGTCTTTTCAATTTCTGCAGGGTGAAGGCGCTGATCCCTCCCAGACCTGACCACCCAGCTGGTCCTAGCAGAGCAGACAGAGTGAATAAAAAAAAAAAATATAAATATAATAAGTGATTCTTGCAGTCAGGCAAGGTTTTATTACTCTATCATCTCTTATTTGTGATCTTGCAGGCCGTGCAATATTTTCACAGGCAGGTTGGCGACACAGTGGCTGCCATCTCTGAGCAGTATGCCGAATTACTTGGATCAAATAACAATTCTGTGGAAAGCCTAAGCCATGAGCAAATGTTGGCTGAGGTGATGGGAGGCCTTAATGTGTCTGGAAGATATTTCACCTTCAAAGAACAAATGAAGGTCAGATTAGCAACTTAGCAACAAGATGATCTCAATGGATGGATCCATGATATATCTGTTATAAGTGATCCTCTTCTGCTCAACAAAAGTAAGTCTATATGTTTCCGGCTTGTAGAGGGCTGTAGTAAGAATTGTACGTGACAAGATGCAGCAGACGGAGGCTTTCACCAATCCTCAAGAGTTGAAAGAATTTGTCAGCAAGCTCTACGTCTACTTGGTTGATGAAACGCATGTGGCTCTGAACAAGGTGACACACTGACACTCATTCATTTAAGGAGATCCTTTTGCTTGTTAGGTAATCTCTATTTTTTATTTTACTTTCCCTTCAGATTTCCTCCAATATTGTTGAAGAAGAGTCCATACATGAAATAAAGTTTGAACCATGTCAGCTAAGACAGTTTGCTAAAGAGGCCCAATTAACTGGGAATTATCAGCAAGCGGCCCAGTACTACCAAGAGGTATGGAAATAGGGACAAATTTCCAGTCTTTAAAGCACCACAGATCTGCAAGAAGATAACACTTTTGTTTATTTTAATTTTTGTATCAAAAACTCAATGCAGGTTACCACCGAATCCGGCTGGTAAACTAACGGTCATTTCTGTGTGTTTACCTTCAGTTAGTGGTGATGCACCCTGATGAAGCTTTATGCAAGTATGAGTGGGGAAGCCTGTGCATGTTAATGGGGGACTACATGAAAGCCAAAGAGTGTTACTATGACGCTGTGTCCACCCAGCAAACACACCAACCCAGGTTAGCGATGCTTCCTATATGCTGCAAATATGATTTTATTCAAACAACAAATTTAATTTCCATCTATTGAACTATTTCACACTTTAAAGAGACCATCAGTCTTAATCAATATTGAGTGAGGTCAGATTATCTGAGTAGAATATGTAAAGGTTTCTCTTTGATGATCAAGTCTTTAAATTCAACACCCATCCATCTTTGTACGGCAGTCCAGTTGTTAATATAGTTTATGTCTTTTCTTGGTTGTCCAGCCTGATGATGTGTGGGGTTGTAGCTGTGATGTTGGAGCATTACAAAGAAGCCCAGACCTTCCTGGAGCGGGCGACCAGTGTAGACCCGCCTAGTGTCGTGGCCTGGACGCTGCTGGGTCAGTTCGGAGCTTTTTATTTAGTTATTAATGTTGGGGCTAAATGCTGGTCCTCGAGGTCCTTCACCTTTTAGATGTGTCCCTGCTTCCTCAATCTAATGGCTGAATCCATCCGTCAATATGCAGTCAGGTTCTGCAGAGTTCTCCTAACGACCTGATGACTCAATGTGTGCTGAAGCAGAGACACATCTATAAAAGGTGCAGGACATCAGACCTCAAGGACTGAAATTGAGAGACTCTAAACCATTATGTTTGGAGTGAAGCAGTTTTTAAACATGAGTTCTACATAGATTATAATTGGTGTTGTTTCTGGAAGAACAGATAGATTTAAAGCAAAGCACAAATAGAAGTAAGTAACACACAGGAGTTCTACTCCGACTAACCATTGGAAGAAATTAAGTGAAGCTTTACTTTAACTGATAGCTTAACATTTGACCTCTAGCAGCTGTAAATAAAGCCAGGGGTTAGGGGAAATAGTTAAATATAACATGTATGCTGCACATTTAACTATTCAACACAACTATTCAACATTTCTGTTTGTATCTGCTATCAAGGTTTGCTGCATTTAAGTCTGAAGGAGTTCATCCTGTCGGAGAAAGCATTCCTGGAGGCCAAGAGTCTACTTTTTGAAAATGAGGCCAATAATAAAGGAAATGTAGACAACAGAATGAAAAAAAGCGCGGACAACATAGAAGAAGTGAGGGCTAAGCAGAAGGAAAAGGAGCCAGAAATTCCTGAACAGTCTCCCACAGCTGAACAAGGTGAAGTTTTTGTTTCTTTCTTCAAGGGAAAAATATTAAAATTGAATGAAAATCATTTTAAAGTGCAGTCTAAGGAACAGAGCTGAGCTCGCTGTTGTGTTTCTCTGGCAGACCCAAAGTTCTTAGAGCAGGACACAACGGAGCACATAGAGCCATCTGAACACAGCAAAAGCTCCAGGGAGCCTCCAGCTGATCTCACACTCACCATTTTCACACACACAGTGCAGTTCTTGCTGCAGAACAACGCCCTGCAGGTTTGCAAACGCAGAATGTTTAGCAGTGGAGGGTCATACACAGAGAGGGTCCTTTAGTTTAATGGCTGAGAAATGATTTATGCCCTCTATGTTAGAACTGTTGAGAAATATTTAAGGCTGTGAAGTGTCAAATGTTGATTCTGTAAATATCAGCAAACAAACAATAAAGAAACAGTTTAAGAGTTCTATGAATAAACAGTGGTAAAACTAACTGGTCTGTTGGCAGATGGCAGAATATGCTTTATCCCAGGAGCTGCTGTGTCCTGAAGGAGGTTGCAGTTTTGCCTACCTTTTTAACCTGGCCAAGTTACAGCTGCTCAAAAGTGATTACACTGGTGCTGCTGGGAGCCTGGAAGAAGCACTGGCTCACACAAATCAGGTACTTCTACAGTTCCTGTGGCTTTTATTACGGAAAGTATGACCAGAAACAGCCTAGATAATCCAATAAAGGTAAAATACTATACAATGAGGATGTAAACTACATAGTTTCTGTAAAAAGTTGTTCATGGCTTGGAATCATATTTTAAGGATTTCAGTTCAAAGTCAAGTTGTACAAGTTGATTTACAAATAATTTCTTTCCCAGATGTACAATTTCCTCCTACTGCGTCGCTGTTCACAGCAGACTTTTAAAATGAATTTCCTCCATTATTACAAGGGCTTCAACTACTAGAAATAGTTAGTTAATCATAGTCTGATCTACTGTAATAAAAGTTGTCAGAATTTCAATATAAATATAGGCAAACACAAATGCTGTGCTTTTCCAAAATAAGACATGCAAAGAACACCTAGGATTGTGCAGAATAAAATGATTAGTTTTACTGAAATGAAATGCATATACAGGTAGTATATGGAAAAATGTGTTATACATTTTTACAGGTCCAAAGTATATAAATATTTACTTTCGATTATGATGTCAAGGTCGACAAAAAGATTCTGGACCAGTAGGTACAGTGGATTTGTGAGATGCAGCTCTGGTTTTGCCAGATGCTAGTGCTCTGTGACAGCTCTGACTTTAGGAAGCAAAGGGTTCAGAAGCAAGGTTACTAATCTTGTTCTAGACTGCGGACCCCACAGGCGGCTGGCAAACAGTATACATGATGGTGGAAATGAGAGCAGGCCAGCGCAAGTATGCCACATTCTGTCCGGGAGGATGTAGACTTATAGCTACCTTTGATTATTAAGTTTTTATATTTTATATAGAGGAATTATAAAAGGTTCTTAGAAATAATCAGAAAATGTTTAAACTATCTGAAGTGTTGATATAAACAAATTGAGTAGGCTGCTGATCCTATTCATATGAAGAATTGAGATGGTCCTGGTTACAGTGCTGTAACACAAGCTATATAATGGAAATTCAACTGTTTTCCTAAATTACAAACATGGAGTAAGATTTAACTTAATGACTGAGTTATTTTTCATACTTTTACAACATGTAGCTTATGCCTTATATACCGGTAAGTCTATTTTCTATTTTTTGGCCTAAAAACACTTAAAATACTTAAAACTGCCTAAAGAGATGTAATGCATGACATGATCATTTGATGAGGGCTCTCTGGCTTACTGTACATAAAAATCTACATGAAAAAATGTTATTGTCGCTGTTAGGTCCCACTCAGTATCAGCAAAGGATTCTTTTGGATCCCAGATAATTTGTAAAAGCTTAAAATTTTGTTTTTTTCATAAAAAATGTTTTATAAGAAATAAAAAATAGTTATTTTACTGTGCTCTTGGAGATTCAACATTTAATTATTAATTAATTGAAATATTATTGAAATCAAACCGACCGGCCATCTTAGTTTTCATCTTCCTGTCTAGCATCAAATGACATCTGTAAAGGTGTTCTAATCCTTCAAATGATGAGAAAACGTCTCTTCAGAGATGTTTTCACTCTTTGCTTTATCCCATGATCTACTCAAGATTTAGTCCTGATTTTAGACAAACATATAAACTACTAATATTTAAATCATTGTTGTTGATATGACCAGAACCCGGATGCCTGGGCCTTGAAAGGTCACTGCCACTACCTGCAAGGCGATGTTCCTGAAGCACAGGAGAGTTATGAGAGGAGCCTGATCTTTCAGCAACCACCTTCAGACACACACATTGTTCTCCTTCGCCTGGGATCCATCTATTTCATGCAGAACAATGTTAGTAATTGCTGCAGTTAGATCACAACACTTTACTGACCTGAACAGTAAAATAAATCTGTGATTAAATCTATTATTGCATTTCTCTTCACAACTTTTAAATACAGCAGTTTTGCATAGTTTTTTTTTGCATTATCAGTTTTGCATAGTTTACATGTTTTAGAAAAAAAAATAATTTTCTTTAACATTTGTCTTTTTTTCACAGTTACACACTTTTAAGCGGATAAACATCCTAAATATAATTTTCCTTTACTAGATCCAACAAATCTTAAGTAAAATTACCGTTAAGAAATGTGAAACATTGATGTAAAGACACATCTTTTTGCTTTGTGACCAACTCTATGTTTTTGGTTTTGTTTCTTCAGTTTGAGCGAGCTAAAGAAATCTTCCTTCAGGCGTGTGAGCAGTCCCCGTCTTGCCTGACCTGGTTGGGCCTTGGAAAAGCCTTCTACAGGGTAAAGATCTACATCTGATATGTATTGCTCATGTTCTTGTAGAGGAGCTTTGTCATATACTATGACTATGATAAAAAAAAAAAAAATGCATTCCTCGTGGCGTGTTTTAATTTTCCCTTTTTCTGCCTGAAAACATTTGTTTGCAACGGGCATGATCAGCAGACGCAAGCATCACCAACTACATGCAATTAATATACTCAAATAGAAAGCATGAACAATGGCAAATATCTTATGTATCACATATATAAACTTACACCCGTATGCTCACCCATCCACCAGGTTGGCAGTAAATCTGAATGCTTCTGCAGCTTTAGCTCCTGCTTCGGCGAACACAGCTACTACTGCTTCTACTTTTTTCTGATTTCTTACACCTCCACTAGATGCTGCTGCGAGGCTTTAGTGTGTTTCCCATAGACATAGACATGTCTAAACTCACTGCGCACATGCACAATATCTTTCCTCCATTAATGAGGTCTTGTTATAGTAAATAAACACAAAGAACTGTTGTTTTACCTGTAAGAGTAAACAACTTGTCAAATAAAATCTAAAAAGCCAACGTGTTGCAATAATTTAACTGGAACCCCTTTGTAACACACCTATCGTTTAAACTATTTATTTTGGTCTACTATGAAACAGTCCTGGATTCCACCTTTAATTTTTTAGTTGGCATCTGAATTACGTCTTAGTTGTGTATTTGTTTGTGCAGTTGGAGGAGCTGTGTGAGGCTGAAGATGCTTTAGCCGCAGCCAGTCGTTTGAACACAGTGAATGCAGAGATGTGGGCATACCTTTCTTTAATCAACCTGAAGGTGAGTGATTACAAGGATTACAACTCTCAGAGTTCTGGCACAGCCCATGGAGGGTTATTATTTAGCATAAAACAAACCAGATATTTTTTTTGACTGAATTCTTTTTCACCTCAGAAATTTTTTTTTTCTTACCCTAATGTCGGGGCAAAGCTGGTATGTGCAAGGCAAACATTAAACTTCAGTCACAGAGGTAATAGAATGCAGATGATGGCTGTTACAGTTGGAAATATATTTGGAAGAATTCAGTTTTTGTAGTTAAGAAATCTTAATTTAACAGTATTAGATAAAAAATATATTAGCAATTTCTTTGCTCTGTTGCAACATATAGCCTTCAGTCCAGAGATATCAAGCTCCAGCCTCCGAGGACCGGTATCCTGTAACGTTTGGATGGGTCTATACTTTAACAAGTCCGGACAGCCTTCAGCCTGACGGACATGGTTGTGTGAGAGACATAGGTAGCTGATACTGGTCAGACTGGGGCTACAGCTTTCAGGAAAAGAACTACATAAAAAGTTACATAAATGTAATGAATGGCTGAAGCTCTTCAAGATAAAACCACAAACATGTGAAGGTGTTGACATGTGCACCTCACACAACGAACATGTCATAAAATCATTTATTTTTGAAAAACTCTGCTAGGTGTGATGTGCCTAGACGTTCTTTCGCACAACATATTGTACTAAATAGTCGTATGTACTGTATACTCTATCAGCAGACAGGAAAATCACGAGGTCCTTATGCTAACCGCTTGTTCTTCCTAGCACCCTCCTTAATGCCAGCACAGATAATACTCATCATAGCGACCCGCTGATGCACTTCAACTTTGGCTGAAGTGTCCTCCTCATTGATTTGCATTATTTTGAAGGAGCCCTTTACTGCATCCTTATTATGTTAAACCATTTGATTCAGGAGTGTTTGCTCAGGGGTACCTAAAAGTTGCAGGAGGCAAATTTTACACCCCCACTCTAGTTCATTATTTAACTTTGGGGTGGAAGGAACAATTTGTTTAATCTTAACCTGCAATTTTTACAACCGCATTAAAATGTGGTTTTATTTATTTTTCAGTTTGGGAGACAACAGGAGGCGGACCAGTGTTATAGACACGCTATGAGGGTAAGTCCGTTCTTGTTTTTTAAGATATATACTGTCAATACTTAGTAATTTCTTAATAGATTAAATGACAATGTCTCAGTAAACACATCTACGACAGTTACATTTTGTTTCTAAACACAATCAAACACGTATTTCAAACTAACTATTTTTCTCTCATTTTTAGTTGGATCTGCAGGATTCTTCCCTCATCAAGGAGATCAGCGAGATGAAGGATCAGATTCGAAAGAGTCACCTGGCATCGTGCTTCAAAGACAGTGCTGAAGTAAAGATTTAAGCCATTAAAGCAAAGACATTTTAAAGCTATGACGCTAAATGTCTATACATATTTAGCAAGGAAATATATATATATGTATAAAAATTGACAATCCAAACTGAGACACTGAGAAAAAGAACTTAATGTATTTTTATTGTCTAAATAGGCCAAAGGTTTAACTGTGTGCATTAATCCAGTCAGTGTTTGTGTTTTCACAATGAAAATGTCAATAAGATGATTCTTTTATTCATCTTAAATTTGTTTTTTTTGACTGCAACAGTATTTGTTCTAACTATCGCGGCTTTAATGTTATTGTCATGTTTTATTTAGTACAGTGTATGGTTTCTTTATTAGCATAGATTAACACAGATTGCCTTTCTTAAATAAAATTGTTATTGTATTAACATTTGAATGTATTAAAGTAAAATAAAACAAATGTTTCAATAGAGGCAGAGAAACGTTTTGACTCTAAAAAACACAAACATTTTTAAATTCATATAAAAAATGAACTATTTTTTTAATAATGACTGTAAAAAAGAATACAAGAAAAACAAAGTAGTTGCAGAATATTGAATAAGCAGTGACATCATACATACCACATACAGTTGACTATGAGCACATTTTGCACAGATTATGTTTGATGTATTTTATAAAATCAGTCTTCATTCTCTTGCAGAAAGATTCATCAGGTCTGTATTTTTGAGATTCTGAAAGCTAAAGTTAAACTGCAATATATAAAGACTGTATTCATGGTAGTCTATATCCACAGATGTTTGAATTGGCTGATATGACATGAAAGAAAGTATTCTCACTGCTAAAGTTTTTTCCACATTTAGTATGTATAGCCTTATAAGGTCAACTGTGAGACTATATATAAACAGGTGCCTGCCTTTCCTGATCATGTCCCAACTACTGAATGTATGACATGTGGCCTCAATCTAAGCTTAAGGATGATGGTGGAATTTATCTGCACCTGATCTCAACTTTAGCTTCATGGCAAAGGCTGTAAATTTTCATGTAAATGTGATTCCTTGGCTTTCCCATTTTAATACATTGCAAAAATCTCAACAAATTTATTTTTTAATTTCCATGATGTGTTCTATTAGAAAAGAGATAATTGAATAGTTTGTAACATTGCTTAAACATAACTCAAACTCATAACCTCCCAGATGCACCATTTATAGAATAAAACATATCACCTACAGTAACTCTTCAAAAATGGTCAGTACAGTTAAGTTAATCTTGTTTTACATTTTTAACAGACACCTAACTTGATTTTTTGGCACATCTCTCTGAGGGGGGAAAATTAAACATTATATAAATCATATTTTTGAGCTTTACAGTTAAAATTCTCCTTATATCATTTTTTTATTCTTTCTTTTTTGTGTTATATTAACATGTTTTAATGAGTGAATTTGAGGTTTAAGTTTTGTAACAATATGTAAAATACTTATTCCCCGAACTCCAAATAGATACCAAAATTATTCTTTCCTCTCCCTGAAGTTAAAGAGAATTGTAACAACCAGAGTAATATTACAGTGACGTGTTTCAACGTCAACCATGGGTAACTGTTTTTTTTGCGGCGCCATTTCATTATGACTTGTGCGCTTTCTGAATGCCTCTGCAGATCACTGTCTGGAGCGGGCGAACAGCTCTCTCAACCAGGGGGAATCCTCATAAAGACGAGGGTCACCCAGTAACTCTGAGGTCCTCTTGTAGAAGTAGTAGTACAACACAGATGCTACAAAGATAAAAAAAAATATAATACATTTGTGAGATTGTAACCTAAAAAAAACTATTAACATAACATCATTTTCAAACAGTGATCGATTATTTACATTTGATTATGTTTGATTTCACCTGTAGGAGAAATAGCTTCTCAGAAGATGGACTTATTTTTGCCAGAAGTGGACTAGCTTGTGCTCCAGCTGGCCTTAGATGATCTAGCAATGGTTCTAGCTAAAGGTCTGTTGCTAGTTGTGTTATTCACGTCTATGGGAGGACGTGATGGTAAAAAGTTCAATCAATCGCCTGGAGTCAGGTTATTTTGACCTGCCACCAGTTCCGGAGGAAAAAGGAGGACATCTGGAACAGTGAGTTGTTTATGAAAAGCTCGTTGGCTAAGAGCGCAGACATCTGTATGAATTGGAATAGAATAAAAATGTGTGACTTTGTCCAATGTTTTGGAGATTCATCTGTCGATTGTGAGACGACTGTTTTGTGAAAATTAATTGTCTCAGAAAGACGAAAGAACTGCTTCATTCATTTAACAATTATTCCATAATCACTGATTTAGTTTTGAGCACCTTTCTTTATTCATCATCGGTATGCGTCTTTAAATTACCCCTTGGATTGGAGAGGCTAACTTTGCTAGACATCCAGAGACAAAACAAGGGGAAATCCCTTTGAGACAACCAGGATCTAACAGTGAGCCGGATTAAACATAATTACCACTAAACCCGATAAAGCCTGTCATAATAAACACAGCTCTACCAGTGAGTTTGCTCACAAAACTTACTTATAAACAATTAAAAATAGCCTGCTGAAAACAAAACCAACTGGACTGTAAAGCATTTTATCATCTGATACAAGCAGGAAAGCACAATCAAATTGGGATGTGATATTACAGCCATGTCTACCACGTCTCCACATGGAAATCAAACTGTATGGCATGGGGCCAGCTTCCTTACAAGATGTTAAGAACAGCTGTGATTTTTCTCTCAGTGATATATTGAGACTATTGACAAAAACATAAATGGTATTTTAAAATATGAGTAGAATTCCTATAAAGTCTCGATTATTTGTTCAGTTTAGAGCATTTATTTAGTTTTTTTTTTTTAAACAAATGTACATTTTCTAATATTTAAGGTTCTGACCTTGAAAACAACAATTCTTTTTTTGTATGATGTATCATGTTCCAACCTCAAATATCAGTGTATTTTGGGGAGGATATAAAATAAAAGCTGAAAAGCAACATATAATGTTAAGTTTAAACAATTCTTAAAAAGTAAAGTGTGGTGTACAGTTGGCTGCCTGGGTTAGATCATTGTCTTACTGATAGTGCCTGGTTTCATCTTCATCTTCCTGGTTGATGACAGCAGATTTTATCAATAATTTCTTGGTATATTTTTCAAATCATCTGTCCCTCAATGACCGATAGCCTTCAAACCCCATACCATGATGGTTTCCCCTCTGAATGTCTGTGTTGGTATGGTGTTTTTGCGCTTTTTTCAAAACCCAGACTGGGTTGTCTAGGCACTTTGGTGTGCCAAAATGTTGTAATCAGGCTTCAACCGTTTTTTTTCTACAGTGTCTTGCAGGCTTTGAGCACAATCAGGAAATGCAGGTAAGCACAGGAACAGATGAGGTAAAAAATAAAATAAAATAAAAATTAAACCCAATCTTAAGTAAACTGCTGGATTTCAGTTATTGTAAATGGTAAAAATAAATAAATAAATAGATAAATAAATAAAATAAAATAAAAACAGCAGTGATTGTTTTTTGTTTATTTTTGTCCACAGGCAGTCGTTACCTTGTTTGGGATTTATGCAGGTCTACTTTCATCCATCCATGTTGTGGGAAAATTTATATCTTTCTCAAATTATATATTAATTTATCCTATTTACTCACTATAAAAGTTTTCACTCAGTCTGTTTCTCTCTCAAGGCCACACATTTCTCTCCAGGCTGGTGTTTGTAGACCAGACATTGCTTCTTCGCATATCAAACTAGATTCTTTCTCCAGGTTTATTCATAACATGTTACTGTTAACCAAAGTGTCTGTAATTTGTTTTGACTTTGACTACTTTTGAAGTGTTCTAAGTAAGGGGGAACGAACGCTGCCCAGATCAGAACAGACCAGAATGCTGTACCATAAGGGCTTCATGATGACTGTTCTCTCTTTGCAAAGATTATTAATAAATGTGCCGACTGAGTGAAATCCATCGATCTCCGTTTATTTAACTAGGATGAATAGTTGAATACTTTTTTCCCACGACAATTTGGCGTTGTCAATGCAAGATTCTCTTTGACTGACTTTTTCTGAGGACAGCGATTGTCAGAAGTGTCAGGTACCACCTGGAGGAAGCAGTCTTCCAGCCTCAATACCCCGTTAGAAGGTTAAGGGAGTGAGGACTTCTGGCATCGAGGTCCCTGGAGGTCCGCAGGAGGATCAAAACCAACCATTTTTTTGAGACAGTGAGATTAATCTTTTGTCGGCACAGTTTAAATTAAATTTCAAAAACTAAATTACAAAACAACAGATTGTTAACAGATTTAAAGATTACTAGAAATCAAATACTGGAAAATTAGCTCAAACAAAGTCCTCTTCTTCTCCCTTAAAAATAGTCAAATAAATAAATGTAATCTAACAAAAAAAAACTAACTAAATTAAAGAATAACAGGTTAATCATTTTAATGCACTAAAATTAGTATAATACTAAAGTATATACATACAAAATAACAGATAATTTTTCTTTTGGGGACACGAAAGGCAATTCTGGCTTTTTTTTTCCACCTGTGAACCAAAAGACCTCGCATAGGAACGTGAGGCTCTCTCTTAGAGTGAGAGGAAGGTCGTAGGTGCCACCAGAAGGTACTTAATTTTACTGAGACGTTGGTAATCTAGAGTGGGATCCCCCCCAGTTATCCAGGTCGGCACCAGAGGAATGGTGTGCATATTGGAAACCAGTAAATTACCTGTAGATAATGGGACAGATTTTGCAGTTCTAGGGCAGTAGAACAAAGGCAAGGTTCCAGGGAATTGTCAATTCCCCAAGAAGCAATTTTTGATTTAATGTTGCAATAGAAAAAATGTTGAAGATAAGATAAACGAATATCATGAGAAGTTAGAGGCTAAAAAGAAGGTATGGTAAGAAATTTACAGATTTTTGAAAAAAAAAAGAGACAAAAAGACAAAAAATGGGAAAAGAAAAAAGAGAAGAAAACTGTTTAAAATGATGGATGGTTAAAAGGAGAGTTCAAAGAAACTCTCAGCTTCAAAAAGAAATGGGTTAAAAAGAGAAGTCAAAAAAAGAGTGTTTAAACCTTATACTAAACATATTTACACTGTATTACATATTAAACTTACACTATACTAAGTTATAATAATGAATTTTAATTTCAATGGTGCTTTTAAAGAAACAAAACTCTCTCAATTTTTACAGGAAGTTAATAACTCATAGCTAAAAATAAAAAACTATTAAATTATTACAGAAAAAAAAAGTAAGTAGGGCATAAAATAAGGTCAAAATTAAAAGTTTAAAACTGAAAAACCTTGTAAAATGGAGGAATTAACCTAAAATTAAATAAAGAAAACAACAAAATTAAATAGAGAAAAGTAAGGTTGATGATAAAAGCAAATATGAGAAAATTAGATGTGAAAAGTTTGTGACGAGAGGGGAAAGGTGACTTAAAGTGACTGAAGGATAAGGTGGGGTGACTGACAAGACGACATTTCCTTTCTGAAAAAGGCTTCTTCTTTTATATGGTAAAAATGAACAATTTTATTATTATTATTATTTTTTTATTATTACTATTCATTTGAAACATTGAAACTCTTCCTTAAACTAATCATTGTTTTTTTTTACTCCCTGCCCTTTAAACATGGACTCCCTGAACGCATCCGCTCCTTGTGGAATTCAGACCTGGAGGAGAAGCCCCCCCTCCCATCAGCCCGCCGGAGAAAGGCAGCCTGCTTCCAGCATCAATCTCCCCCCACCCCCCAACGCACACACACCGACACAGCAACCGGATGGAAATGATGGGTTAAAATCTGGGGAAAACAACACAAAAGGATTTTCATCTGCTCTGAACCCCTGACCCTAATAGCTCACCTGAGCTGCAACTTGCTACCCAATGTGTGTGTGTGCAAGAACTATGAGGACAGAGACACTGGGGATTTTTTTTTGTGGGGAAACAAGGAGGAGGTGCACCAACATAAGGCTTTCCTTCTCTCCGGTGCTAAATTATTTTTTTAATCATTTTTTTTGTTTGAGGAGTGGCTGACCTTTTTGGACTGAGGTGGTGGAGCTCCAGGACTGAAACTGCCTGTTGGCAGCAATCAGTAAAGGGTAAAGTGATCGATTATATATTTTCTTTTTTTTTCTTTTCTTTTTTTATATTCCATTTCCATAGACTTCCAACTATTCAAGAAAAAGTTTGATAACTTTCTCTTATTAGATTCCTTTCTGCATCTTGCAATGAAGAAAATGCTTGCTGACAGACTTTCTGACTGACATGACTTTATCTATGGGAAAATGTCTAATGAGGGTGATAATGTACGGCCTGGTTGGCTTTCCCTAAACCATGATTGTTTTAGAGTAATTTTTGATCAAATTAGAACCAACCTTAAATATCTAAACCAAAAATTATCTTTTTAAAAGAGAAAAACTCAGCAGCAACTGTCTTTTCCTATGTCGGCTTCAGGACTGGAAAACAAAACGTTTATTATCAGGCCTGTGGTTGTTTAAAAACAGGACGGGTCTCATTTTGTTCATGTCCTGCTGTCACCATGTTCCATAATGTTATGGACGGACCTGGAGATGAAAACTTGGGCAAATCCAGAGAGAGAAAAGGGTCCAAACATGGTCTGACACAGTAGTTGTGAAATGTGCACAGGTTTTAGTCACAAACCAAATTCTCTATTTCCACAGCAGCCACTCGGAGAGATTAGCTTCATCTCTGCAGGATTTTGTGGTATGTTGCTTTATCCCTGTGCCATGAATGTCTGAGGTTCTGACTAAGACAGAGAAAAGCTGACTGTTGCTCTGACTTATGAAAATGTAAACAAAACAGCACCTTATAGAGGAAAAAGAATGAATAATATAATCCAATATGATAAAATCTAAAGTTATGTGTCAGTTTAATCTGAATTAGATTTCACTAAATGAAAAAATAGGAGAAATAGATTTTCCTTTCCTCCAAAAATATTAATACACATGTATATCATTTAAAACATATGATCAATGAAATCAGTGTTTAAAATAAATAAACCTTACAGTTAACCAAATATATGGGATGTAGTTTGGGAAAATGCAACTAAAAGCTATGAGTTTATTAACTAAAATTATAGATTTGCAAAAATAAATAATTAATTCCTGAAAGATTTGAATCAAAGTGGCATATTTTCCTGAGAGAGTGAAATAATAATAATTTTTGGCACATTTAAAACAGGTATGTTTAAAAATAAATAAAACTAAAACCTGCTTAATGGATATAAATCAAGGATGATAAAAACAAAAAAAAACATCCTAACTTTCAGAATTAGGACTGAAATAGCACCTGACATAAAGTTATAAATGGTTGGCTTACAGCAGAATAGTAACTGATTCGCTGTTTATTTGACTAGAGGTAAAGTACCTGCGTATAAATAGACTGAAAAGTGTCCATTTTACAGTTGACCCAGTTACAGGAGGTTCGGTAAAGATGGCGCCCCCACAAAGCACAAATAACTTGTATAAAAATAAATTAGGCTGATTGAATTTGCTTTTACATTATTTACAATTCTTTAAAGCTACAGTGTGTAATAATTACAGGGATATACAGTCAGAAACGTAATATATTATACATAACTATGTTATTTATCATCATCTACGAGCTCAGCCTCTTAACCTTAATATTTGCGTTGCCTTAGAATTCGTTATTTATAATTACATAGGAGTGGGTCTCGCAGGTATGGAGTCAGACATCTTTACGCTACGGCAGCGCAGAGCCTACAAACTAGCGATTGCGAGAACACCAAAACGTCACAACGATGTAGAAAAAATAACGGGTATATTTATTATCTTAAGTCTACATGAAATCTATACCCTACACAGACTAATGAAATACTATCTGTAAAATGATCTATGTAAATAAACCTCATCACTTGAGAAGGTAGGTGATGCGGACGTTGTGGAAGACATTTTCACCCATAACGCTCGCCGTACTGTTGGGGGGGAGAAGCGGTGGGGGGGAGATGTTCATGTTGCTGCAGTCTGCAGTCTGACCGCTAGATGTCGCTAAAAGTTACACACTGTAGCTTTAAGAAGTAAATCTATCTTAAGCTGATCTGGAATAAATATGCAAATTTATTTAACATAATTATTGGTTAATAATTATACGGTGTTCAAATTACTCAATTGGAAATAATGATGATAATAACATTATTTAATAATAATAATAACGATAACATTAATAATAATGATTACAATGATAGAGGATATAAATAACTGATCAGGAATGCCACCTCAGTGCAGGAGGTGGGAATAATGGATAATGTCTCCCAACCCATGCATGAAGCTGGTGCAGATCGAGCTGGAAATGTCCTTCAGTGACAGACTGCAGCACCCTAAATGCACCAGGGAACGTTATCACAGATCCTTCCTCCGAGCAGCTGGAAGACTACCATATTTTCACGACTATAAGGCGCACATAAACGTCTTTTTTTCCCCCTCAAAATGTGCGGTGCGCCCTATGTGTGTTGTAACTGCAGACTTTTGAGACCACCTCATTGAGGAGATGATGAAAGAGTGGCTGAATGTAAGGAGACCAGGTGTTTTTTTTTCCACCCCTCACCATCGCTGTTAATATGTGACTCCATGCATGCCCATCTCACAGCTGATGAGAAAAACATGGGGAAACAAATTAATGCTGTGCTCGCTGTTCAACCGCTTGACATCGGTGTGAACCGGACGCAGCAGAAGCAGCGAGTTTACATGCAAAGTCAATGGTTGACGCGCGTATAGGCGCAGCAAAAGGTCCCGCAGCACGTTTTGAGCAGCAGGCGCAGCGCGTCGGGAGCGTTTAAGCATCCGACGAACCGCCAACGCGCTGCTGCTGCTCGAGATGGAAAAATTGAAGTTTTGCTGCTAGAAGCGCCGCATCAACCAATCAGAGAAGCTGATCTGGGAGCTGACAGCGAGACAGACTCTGATAAAATATGATATTAAGGCAAATGAAAAGGGCTGGATGGATGAGGAGTTGATGAAAGACTGGCTGAGGCAGGTGTATGTGAGGAGACCAGGTGTTTTTTTCCACGCATTACCATCTCTGTTAATCTGTGACTCCGTGCCCATCTCACAGCCGATGTGAAAAACATGGTGAAACAAATAAACGCTGTGCTCGCCGTTATCCCGGGAAGTCTGACAAAGGAACTTCAACCGCTCGACATCGGTGTGAACCGGCCGTTCAAAGTAAGGCTGCGAGCCGCGTGGGAGCGATGGATGACAGACGGAGACCACAGTTTCACGAAAAGTGGAAGGCAGCGCCGGGCAAGTTACGCCACCGTTTGCGGATGGATTGTAGATGCTTGGGCTAACGTGTCTGCTGGCTCTGTTGTTCGAGCTTTCGCAAAAGCCGGCATTATTTCTGAGGAGCCGCCCGGCACGGAAAGTGACTCTGACGGCGAAGAAGGGGAAATTGGCATGTCTGATTTAGTGCAGCTGTTTAATTCAGAAACAGAGGATGATGACTTTGATGGGTTCGATTAATACTTTGTAATAAATACATGAATAAAGCACAATCATACTCAGTTTTGCTCCCGCTCTATTTTTCTACCTGAAAACTTAATTCAACAGCAGCCTCTGGGCCTGGTCTCCTCCGGGTTCACCGCGGCGGCTGGCAGGTGTTTTTTCATCTAAATAATCTAAATCTTGCAGCTATATTTGCTGTGATCAGTGGGAATAAAGTAGTTTTAATATGTTTTAAGTGAGAAAGTCCACCTGAAAACTTCATAATTGCAGTCAGTTCATCCAGATTATCTATTTCTGTCGGAGGCGCTCAGACCCCCACATACCAGCGGTGCGCTGACAGTAGAAATCCCTTCAACAGCAGCCTCTAGGCCAGCCTCCGGGTTCACCGCAGCGGCTGATAGGTGTTTTTCATCTAAATAATTTTAGCTGCAGGCACCAGGATACCGGTAATAAAAGCGAACATATTCCGTCGGCAGGTTTCAGAATTTTAAGTTAATTTAGGAGTGACCACAGCGCTGTGTCATCTGCGATGTCTCTGTCTCACGGCCAGCTCCCAGGTTTGATTAATACTTTGTAATAAATACATGAATAAAGCACAGTCATACTCAGTTTTGCTCCCGCTGTATTTTTAAATACGCAGTAGAGGTATTTAAACTTAGCAGAGGACATGTACCTGTATATAAAAAATGCGCCCTATAGTCTGGTGCGCCTTATGTGTGTGTTAAATACAGAAATGGCACACATAACTGGGACTGCACCTTTTAGTACGGTGCGTTGTATTGAGGACCAGCTGTTGCAAAGTAAGGACAGTTTGCTGGTCCTCACAAGCTATTTTGCTAATGGATAGGTTTATGGCTAAGGGGTCAATTGGGTTAGGGTGGGGTATGCACTGGTAAGGGTTAGTTTCAGGGTTAGGGCATAGAAAGGGTTGAAAATGACTGAAAATCAAAGGAGGTAAATTGGAGTCAACGTATGGTCCTCACTACATATGGAAGAAGTATGTGTGTGTCTATGGGGGGTGGGGGTGTCTGTGACAGTTTTATCCAGGGCCGGATTGACAGAAATGGGGGTATGTTAATTAATATATTGCGGTATATAGAAAAATATTAGCACTATTTTTCCATAGATAAAAATGTGTTATCTGGTCATTCAGTGGAATGAAAGATGGCTTTATTAAACTCAAAGTGAAAGTAAGGAATACAATTTTATATACAATGTATTGCAATATATTTTAATTCTGTGAAAATATAACTTTTTGCCTGAGCTCTCTAACTCAGGCATCCCCAACCTCGATCCTCGAGGCCCACTGTCCTGCAGGCTTTAGAGGTTTCCTTGCTCCAACACAGCTGTTTTTAATTGAAAGCTGATTAACAGGCTTTTGGTCTACTGCAATCATAATAATCAGCTGTGCTAAAGCAGGGAAACCTCTAAAACCTGCAGGACAGTGGGCCTCGAGGACCAAGGTTGGGGATGCCTTCTCTAACAGACCCTGACCACATGGAATCCAGAGCATTTTGTTGTTTTTTTTAATGGTTGCTAGGCAACAAGCTAGACTGACATATGTTCTTTGTGGGCGTGGACATGTGTTCTTTGTGGGCGTGGACTATGATGTCATCGTGAGTTTTAGAATGTCTGTGATGAAAGGTTATTTCTGCTCAGACCATTTCAACTGACTTAGTCATTTGAGGCTGCAGTTTCTGGAGGTAACACACCAGTTCTATTTAGCTAACATTTCTTTCAAACAATACAGAATTATTACTGTTGTGTTTGGCAAGTCATCAGAATTGCTATTTAAACAAAGTGTTACAAGGAATTTATTTGCAAACAAACTCATTGATTTAAAGATGGAAGGAAAAAGTGAATCAAATCTTGAACTTGTGGCATTTTGTGACCAGTTTAGAGCAGATACTCTTAATATTTTCAATGAATTGACTGAACAGGAGTGGATTTGTTTGCATTCGGGCAGAATTCATTGTGAAACACAAAAGCGGATTTCTGAGATGATAAATAAATATGTTCCCCATGTAATTGAACTGATTTTGAAAAATTTTAATCAGGGGAAAGATGGAAGCCAGCAATTAAGGTATGTAAGCTCAAATGTTCTGGACAAGTATTTGATCTCTGAGGCGTTTACAAGAGTAATGAATTATCTTTCAACACGATCAGACTTAAGTGAAAGGCTGGAAGGAAATGACTTTAAACTAAGAATTAGGCAGTTTTTGGAACAGTGCCTTGGAGAAGTTCATCCCATAGAGCTGAAGTGTGGGACAAAACTAGCAAAAGGAAATGACATATCAGGACACATCAAAGATGAGTCTGAACAGGAAGGGAAAGATGCAGAAAAGGAAGAGTTTGCTGTACCTAAAAAATCTAAGGGTGCCAGATCCAAGTATTATATCAGTAAGCTTTGCAAAGGTAAATGTTTTGGAGAGGATTCACAGTCTTCATCAGATGTGACAGACGTCTCTGACACTGAGAAACACTCTACAATACAGAACCATGTTGCTGGCATAGGAACCATGTTGCTGGCAACTTTGGGACAGCAAAGTTATTCCTCTGAAGACTCAAAACACCAGCAAACAGAAACTGAACCACAGCATCCAAGTGTATTGATTGATCTTGAAGTTCAACGGCTCTACGAAAAATATCAGAGGGAGCTAAATGTTAGTGAGGAAGATGACGATTCTGAAGAGGAAGATATTTATGCAATCTTTGATGAGAAGGAGCTACCAGAAAAGGAAACCTTTCCTGCAGTTGCTGCATGTCAACGCTTTTTCACAAACCTGTTTAAAGGTAAATATTCCTCGAAGGTTTCACCAGCAGTATCAGACGTGGCAGACGTCTCTGAGAATAACTCAACAGAAAATGTTGCTGGCATGTCATCTCAGGAAAAGCTGCAGATTTCATCCCTTCAGGAATCAAAAAGACAGCAGGAACCAGGAGAAGATGGCCCTGAAACCAAGAAAGAGCATCCAAGTGTATTGATTGATCTTGAAGTTCAACGGCTCTACGAAAAATATCAGAGGGAGCTAAATGTTAGTGAGGAAGATGACGATTCTGAAGAGAAAGATATTTATGCAATCTTTGATGAGAAGGAGCTACCAGAAAAGGAAACCTTTCCTGCAGTTGCTGCATGTAAACGCTTTTTCACAAACTTGTTTAAAGGTAAATATTCCTCGAAGGTTTCACCAGCAGTATCTGACGTGATAGACGTCTCTGAGAATAACTCAACAGAACATGTTGCTGGCATGTCATCTCAGGAAAAGCTGCAGATTTCATCCCTTCAGGAATCAAAAAGACAGCAGGAACCAGGAGAAGATGGCCCTGAAACAAAGAAAGAGCATCCAAGTGTATTGATTGATCTTGAAGTTCAACGGCTCTACGAAAAATATCAGAGGGAGCTAAATGTTAGTGAGGAAGATGACGATTCTGAAGAGGAAGATATTTATGCAATCTTTGATGAGAAGGAGCTACCAGAAAAGGAAACCTTTAGTATATTTAATCTATTATAAACCAGTTGTTGAAGATAAATGAGTTAGTTGTGCCAGAAGTGACGGAAAGTGAGGACAACTCGTCAGAAATGTCTGAGGACATTTGCTCCTCTGAGCACTCGGCTACCCAACAGAAATCAGCCGGGGAAAAGGATACACAACTCAAAAGTGCTGTGAAAATGCTTGTCAGGAATATTGTTTCTAAAAGCATCAGAGAATCAGGAATGATCTGCAGTCAGAAGGTATTTGAATACATAGAGGAACGGTTGTTTTGTAAATTGTGGTCAGAAATTGATTCAGCGCTGTTAGATGTGGACCCAGAAAAGATAGCGAACTGTGACACTGTGATTTTAATAGAGCTTAATCAATTGTTTAACCGCCAATGCAGTTTACTGGATTATTTGTATTCAGATAAAGAACCAAGCCTTTATCTCGAAATTGTTGTGTCTTGTGCCAAAAAACACTTTAGGCAGCTTAGTGACTCTACCGAGTGAAGTTATACATAGATTTTGTAATACACACAACAGATATAGATATATTTTTCTTTCCCTCCCTCTTCTGTCCTATTTCCTTTCTATTATTTTATCTCTCTATCTGTCCATCTATCCATCCCTCCCTCCCTCCCTCCCTCCCTCCCTCCATCCATCCATCCTTCCATCCATCCATCCATCCATCCATCCATCCATCCATCCATCCATCCATCCATCCATCCATCCATCCATCCATCCATCTAACTGGTTTTCTCCAGGTACTCTGGTTTTCCTATAAAAAAAACATTAATCTAAATATTCATCCTCAATGGGACGGTAACTTTAAAAGCAACAAGAACCTTTTTTTTTTTATACCTGCTAATGGAACCTATGTGATTGCACCTTGAAGCTTTCTCTCTCTGGTTCTTTTTCCTGAAAAGAGATCACTCTGGACACACTCCCTTTCTATCATTTTATCCATCCATCCATTCATCCATCCATCCATCCATCCATCCATTAATCCATCCATCCAGAATATGGAATACTGCCGAGAAGTTAGAAAGAGGCTATAGTGGTTCCAATACCGAAATCGGGTAAAGATGTCTCAAAACCAGAAAACTATAGACCTATTGCTTTAACATCAAGTTTGAGTAAAATTACGGAGAAAATAATAAATGAAAGATTAATTTATTTTGTCGAATCCAAGGGATACTTGTCCAATTATCAATGTGGTTTTAGAAGAGGAAGGAACACTATTGATCCGATTCTTTGTTTGCAACATAAGGTAATAGAAGAAAAAGTAAATAAAGTGTTCTGGCTGTATTTTCAGATACAGAAAAAGTGTATGATATGATGTGGAAAAACGGGTTAATGATTAAGTTGGGAAAAATGGGTATTTGTGGAAGAATTTATCATTGGATGAGAATTTTTTAACAGGATGTATAATACAAGTAAGAGTTAATACAGGGTTTATACAGGAAGGAGGAACTCTAATTTAATGCTCTGTTAATGCTCTTACAAATCATTTTAATGCCATCAATAAGTACCCATTACTCTCATATTTATAAACAGGGCCAAATCGTTTTTAATCTTTACCATCGACAGGCTACAGCCATGTCCCGAATTTCTCGTTTTCCAGCCACTTATGTTGAAATGAGCATTTTCCCATTCTCGTAGAACCAGTTAAATCTGATATATTTCACCCCTTTTTTTTTTATAAAGCATTTTAAATGCCATGGTAATCACATTTAATGAATTTTAATGCCAATTGAGGCCTTAAAAAAATTAAAAAAATTATAATTTAATGACTTAATGATTTTTAATGACCCGCGGAATCCCTGTAATAAGAGTTCTTCAAGGAAAAATGAAATAGACAATGGAACTCCACAGGGTAGTATTATAAGTCCTTTTTTATTTTCAGTCATGATAAATGATGCATTCAAAGATATATAAAATAAATTAGGATGCTGTTTGTTTGCTGATGATGGAGATATTTGGAAACCTGGAAGGAATATAAAATTTATTGTAGGGAAAGTCCAGAAAGCAATTCATAAGATTGAACAATGGTATTGCAAGAGGAGTTTGAAATTTTTGATTGAAAAAACAAAAGTTTTTCTTTTTACTCTGAAAAGAAAACAAGAAGTAAAACTGAAGTTATATAATCAGGAGCTAGGAAGAGTAAAGCAGGAGTGTGGTTCGATGAAAAATTATCCTGAAAAGTGCACATAGCAAAGGTTATTGAAAAATGTAAAAAAGATGCTTAATACAGGGTTCCTACAGCATAAGGCAAGTTAAATTCAAGACTTTATAATGCCACTTGAAATAAAAATTTAAGACCAAATTCACAAGAAACACAAGAAAAACCCTCTTGCGAAAACTTAACCCAAAGGTTTATTTTAACATAAACCACTGCACTAATGTTTCAAATTTTGAAAAGCTTCCCATACAGGAAAAAAGCTAAAAACACAAAAATGACAGATATATTTTAACAATTATTTAACTGAATTCACAAACTTTGTTTTTGCAGGGAACAAAACAAATCAGTTTTAAAGCCACAACATAACCATGCTAAGTCTTTTTTGCAGCAATTTTTCTTTGTATTGTTTTCTTAGTATGTTTGATTTGGTGATAAGAGGAGGCGTTGCAGAGACAAGGGTGGAACAAAACTGAGAAATACCAGCTGTTTCTCGGTAACTCCATTTTGACGGTTTGTGTTTCGCGCGTTTTATTTAGATTACACAAATAAATCATAATAAAAATAAACCTATTTATGATGTTTTAAAAATTAAGACCTACGAAAGACTGATTTAAGACATTTTAATACCAATTAAGGCCTTAATTTTATTTTGAAGAATTCACTGCCTTTTAAGACGTTTTAAGGACCGCGGGAACCCTGGTTCACACCTAAAGCAGCAGAGGCAGCAGGAGCAGCTAGTTTACAAGCTAAGTCAATGGTTTACACGCATCAAGGCACAGCAAAATGTCCCCAGCAAAATGTCCTGCTTGCGGTCTGAACTTAGCATAACTTCGCATAGCACGCTTTTTGGCTGCTCTTGCTGCTTGCGGTCTGAACATAATTAATCAATTAATTGATTAATTTATTGAGCATTTATTTATCTTTGAATATGGTAGAGCTGGTCCTCCATACACCAACTGATATGCAGTTAAAGGAGGAAACAGAAAATAAGACTAACCCCCCCAATAAATAAAACATAAAATTATAACTTTCTGAACTATTTTATTTAACCCAACATAATAAATAACAAATACTACTCCTCATGATTTCTAATTTATCTTTAAGTTATTGGTCCAACTCGTTTTCCCATCTGACTTTCAACCGTTTCCCAGTTTAAATCTGTCACTACAAGATACTTTGCCATGGGTGTCTGAATATTTTAGCGTTTGTTTTTTTTTTATGTAAGGAATAGAAAGTACAGGTACTTGTGTGAAAATGTAATGAGTAGAAGTCAGAAGTAGGAAGAAAAATAAGTAATGGAATAATGTATAGTTACCTGATAAGTGTACTTAAGTACAGTAATGAAGTATTTGTACTTCGTTACTTGACACCGCTGATTACCGCCACAAATATGGAGGACCACCAGAGGGCGTACGAGATCTCCTGGAGCCTGAGCCGACCACACCACCTGTCTCCCATCTGCTCATCAGGAGATCTGTACTTAAAGAGACGGAAGGCTTCACTCCAGTGCCAGAGTGTTTGCCAGTAACGGTTATGCTGCGTTCACACCGGACGCAGCAGGCGCGACAGAAGCAGCGAGTTTACATGCAAAGTCAATGGTTGACGCGCGTCAAGGCGCAGCAAAAGATCCCGCGGCGCATTTTGAGCAGCAGGTGCAGCGCTTCGGGCGTGTGTTTAAGCATCTGACGCGCGTGACGTGCCACAAACGCGTTGCTGCTCGAGATGGAAAATTTTAATTTTTTGCTGTGCGACGCGCCGCGTCAACCAATCAGATAAGCTGATCTGGGAGCTGGCTGGGAGAGAGACACAGCGCTGATGACACAGACCGCTCTGATCACTCCTCTGAAACAGTTTATTAACGCATAATTAACTTAAAATGCATACATCTGCCGGCAGAATATGTTCGCTTTTATTATTCTGGTGCACTTAAAAACATATTAAAACTACTTTATTCCCACTGATCACAGCAAATATAGCTGCAAGGCAGAGAAAGGATAGAGTAGCTCCGCCCAACGCGCATCAGAGCCACTTTTGCACCGCGCAGGCAGAGCAGCAAAGCTGCTTCAGCCGCGCGTCAGAACTAACTGGTACAAGCAGCAAAAAGGAAGCAGCAGACGCTATTTTGCTGCTTTTGCTGCTTTTGCTGCGTCCGGTCTGAACTTAGCATTAGCAAGCCTGAGCCAACCTGCCTGTCTGTGATCTCTGACTTTTGTGAACCAAACCTGATCCCGTTTCCTCCTCTCTGCTTCCCAGGTTGATCCTGCCTGAATACCTGAAACTCTGGAGAGTTTCTCTGCCGGTGATCTGTCTGCTCGTTCTCAGAAGAATACTGGAAGGAAACTCAATCTGTGATCTGCCTGCACTCTGTAAGCTCTGCCTCCGCCTCTGCCCTCAGCCTGCCGACAACCTCTGGACCCTCAAGATTCCCCCCCTCTGCAGCTCTGCTCCACTCCTGAACAGCAGTGAACCCACTCGTGACCAGTCAAGCCCACTCTTGGATCTGATCAAACTGTGTACATTTATTGTAAATAAATCTTTGAACTTTTCTTCTGCCTCCGAGTGTTCTGCATGTGGGTTAGACACATTAATCCGAACATGACAGATTTGGATTATTTCCAATATATTGTAAATCAGGAGGTGTTTATTTTAACATCTGCATCAACTGTTCTTGATATACCCATGGATGTTGTGGATTGTATTTTAACCCTTCAAAGAAAGATCCATGGCACCCTTTCTCATGAAGAACATTGTGTTCTTACCATGGAAGTTTCTAGTGGATGAGGGCGACCCAAATTAGAAGTATCTGAAGACCTTTTGGTCCATTTAATAGACATGGCCCTACCAGTGTCTTGTATTTCAAACCTGCACAGAGTCAGCATATCTACTATTTTCAGACGCATGTGTGAGCTTGGGTTATCAACAAGATCTTCCTACAGCAATTTATCTGACAGCGAACTTGACAATGCTGTATTATCAATAAAGAACAGATTACCTAATGCTGGATATCGGATGGTAAAGGGTTGCCTTCAAGCAGAGGGTCACAGAGTTCAGTGGGAACGGATCAAAGACTCAAGGCACCGAGTTGATGGAGCTGGAGTTTTACAAAGAATGTTGCAGAGGGTGCATCGTCAGAAGGACATACTCTGTACCACATCCTTTGTCCTTAGTACATATAGACACAAATCATAAGCTTATAAGGTAACATTTCTTTTTTTCACCAAGATATTGGGTTTCCTATGAACATAATTGAATAGAATGTTGTAAAATTCTCTTTTAAAGGTATAACATTGTCATATTTGGAGCAATAGATGGATTCTCCAGAAAGGTACATCATAATGACATGTTTTCCTTTTGTGGTTATATAGTATATGTGCAATATTAACATG
The DNA here is from genome assembly GCF_016077235.1 of Cyprinodon tularosa. Lineage (NCBI taxonomy): Eukaryota > Metazoa > Chordata > Actinopteri > Cyprinodontiformes > Cyprinodontidae > Cyprinodon > Cyprinodon tularosa. The sequence goes on along the minus strand of NW_024038720.1, from coordinate 4,136,089 downwards.
TTTGCCTTTAATTTTTACAGATAATGTACCTGGAGCCTGCAACAAACAACAGAGCAAGCACTGCTCTTACATTTTTTCTAAAAACTGTGGAAAACAATGGTTGGCCTTCCAGGTAGTTTTTGTTGATGCTTTGTTTTTCGTTGCTTGCAATAATATATATATATATATATATATATATATATATATATATATATATATATATATATATATATATATATATATATATATATATATATATATATATATATTTATATTTATATATATATTTATATATATATTTATATATATATTTATATATATTTATATATTTATATATATATATATATATACGACTCCGGCACAGGTGACCGGGGTTCGATTCCCGGCATGGACATCCAGGTGGACCCTTAGGCAAGGTCCTTTGTGCTTAGTGGCCTACCTCAGGCATGAGTGATACCGCAAATACAAGAGCCATACCGGCTCGGACGTCGCCCGGGTTAACAAGGTCCGCGTTGCTAGGGAACCAGGGCAACTTGATGACAAATTGGCTACTGGAACAAGACATAGATGGACTAGAGCAGAAAACTTGGTACTGATGAAATGCTACTATACAGCGTCCCCAGTGAGAGAGGTTACATGCAGAGACTATGGGAATTATGGCAGCTCCAACAACCATCATCGACACTGACAAAGAAACAACTACTAACTCAGTGTTCTAACATCCGCAAACGGCAGCTCCTATCACAACTAGAAATTGATGAGGTACAACTGACATGCTGCAGCAAGGAGGAGTCAGGACAACAGGTCAGTAGGGAGATATCATCATCCCAACACACAGAGATTGGGTCCCCAGCCCCAACACCAACAAGCCCACTAAACGTAAGGGCGGCTGACCTACGACAGCAGATCATAACCAAACTGAATCCCCTAGTACGACGACCAAGACTGCCAAGGCTAAGTGACAGAGTACCCTCTTTAAGTCTTGTAGAAGATGTAAATGCAGCACTACATACTGTATGTCCTTTTAAACAACTTTGCTGTTCATGTAATTAGCTGTTTACTTGTGATTTATTGTCATCATCAACCATCCTAATGTTGCCTGACAGGTTGCTGTGACATATTCCAGTAGTTTGTGCTTCTGAAAGCCTTGTTGATGCACTTTTAAATTAGTTGTCGTGCAGCGTGTTGCAGAGCATCCATCCCCAAAGGCAGCCAAGGAGATAATCTATTCTCAATTGGATTCATTTTGGCTTTAGGGATGGAAACATATTTTATTTGCAATTGTAACACTTTTTTCACAAAATAAGTTTTGTTGTTTAAGTTTAATAAAATATCACAGTCTACTGACATGCCTCAATGTCTTTGTTTTTTCATGACAATCGTTTTGGAATTTAGGGTCTTTTAAATTGTCTTTAAAGGCTTTTAAAGCTGTTAACTTTCTTTGGTGCAGTTTTTTCCCTACAGCCCTGCATTTGCAGTTTAGTAGTAACACATTTGTTTGGTAAGTGGAAGAATCCTCTGACTAGACTTTTGAGCTCAATTTGGACTCCCTTACTCCCCAGTTCCAACTCCATCCCTCTCCTTATAGTCTTAAGGTTTTGGTAAAGGTTTTGGACATGCACTCATGGTTTTCATTAAAAAAAACTTGGAAAACTGCCCTCATTTGTTTGGTCGGCCAGGGATACAGAAAAACAACCCTAGATTTAGCCCAGACCATTTTAATAGAAACGTTCTGATTCACAATAAATCAAGTTTCTAACTCTGAAACCAGCTAGGCACTGATAATGTTGAAGAAGTAACATGAATTTAGTACAAAGCCAAAAGAATTGCTCTTCTTCACATCTCGTTTAAATCAGTAAAGAGCACACAACCAGCTCAGATTTATCCGTTAACTACCGGTAAATTTCTTCAGGTCAGTTCATAATGTACTTTTTGGACTTTAAAATCCAGCCAAAATAAGCTCCCACCGGTGGTGTCCTAAGATCTCCTTCATATCAATGTTTTAAAGGACATCAACCCTTGCTGTGTTCACAAAATATTTTGTCTGTCTGTTCAATATATATCAAATGTTCATATTTTTAAATGACGTTATTTCAATATTTTAGAAATGTTGAGAGGTCTACACTGGATTCAAATCATAAAATGGGGAAAGAAATTAGTATTCAGATTTTAAACTCACAAAGTGGAACCAGTTTGTTAGAGACTTCAAAAAACAAAACAAAACAAAAAGAGCAACCAGGAGCAAGAGTTCAAACTTAACCTGTAGGCAAATTAACAAAAACCGCCTACAAACTCCCCCATGATCTCTTTGTCCCTTAAGCAGAAAATGGGGCTTCAGTTTGTGCTTGAGCATTAAACATATTACTGGCTCTTTTAACTTTGTTGTTTGTTTGTTTTTAATGTTGGACTTCCACCTCCAGAATAGCTCCCATATTTGCAACCTCCATGTTCCCCTGCATCTTCAACTAAAGATCAAGGAAGCATGTATGATCCTGCTTGTCTGGGTGATCCTTTTGCTGAAACAGCAACAGTTTTCTTGTATTATGTTTTTCCTTCAGTTGAAACTGGGAATGAGTTCACAGTAAGGTGTCTTAACTCTTTCTTTAATGTTACTTCTTGTGATGAATCCAGAAGGTTTCAAAACTAAAGTCATCCTCCCTTTTTTCCCTTTTTGGAATAAAGCAGATTTTATATCTAAAATACAGCTACAAAGCCCTCCTTCCTTACACTTCTCAGACTTGTAGAGTTGAATTAGCTTTACTATCTTTGTTCTTAGATTTTTTGTGTCTTTATCTATTCTTAAGAAGACGGTCTCAGTTTTATTAATGATCGATTTCCAGGTTCTCATTAAATTTTTCTGATTTAATGACAGAAGAGCTTCCCTGTAAACGTGGTATAGAAAGCTCAGGGAAACTTCCTCTTTCAAGTTAATGTTAATAGTTTATAAGGCTGATTAGTTAAACAGTTTTAACAGGCTTACCTGGATGATGGTGGTGATCTCTTCTTCAGGTCATCTCATATCAAGTTTCTGCACACTAAAACAAAGAAAGTCCGCAGCAGCTGCAGGTAAAGGTGAAAGGTGTGGTGGTGCTCATGACTGACTTTATAGAACCGAAAGGAAAGAAAAAGAAAAAAATAATTCCTGATAACCAGAGACTGTCTGGTCATGAACAAGACTGGGTTACAGCATGCCTTAAGCTGGGAAAGAGTACATTACACAGCACACCTTCTGGCAACAGCTTTCCAGTATTTTTAATTTGTGGAAATGAAACAAACGAGTGATTCTTACTTTGAAAGTTTAGGATGTGCGTGAGTCATGAGCTGCATCTTGGAGTCCCTCAGGTGGAGCTTAACTTGCTCCTTTTGCTGGCCTGATATAGGTAATGTGCCAAAATTATTTTCTATTTTCTCTTTTGCCCAGAGAATAATTTGTTTTAACAAAACTGATTAGTTGAGATAAAAAAACAAAAACAAAAGACAAACCAAAGGCCTAATTTTTCTTGAAATGTGTCTTTTTTTGCAGGTTTTTGCTTATTTCCATCGCCTTGTTAGGCTTTCATAGCCATGGTTCGAAGCAGAAACATTCCAAAGAGACCATTGAGATCGTTTCCAAGTGGCTGCATCAAGCTTACAAAAAAGGCTGTGACCTAAATGAAATGCAATGTCATTAAAATTAGACTGCATGAATTATAATGCTGCACAGGTTCATTTCTTTACTGAGCTGTTTATCTGTTGTGTTCTTATAATTATTCAAGATTTAAGCACATTCAACAAAAATGCATGTTTAACATGCAAAAAGTAGAAGATGAACATCAAACCTGGAAAAAGTGCAATTATAACATTTATTGCCGTTTCAGATGATAAAATCAGTCCAACACCTCAAAGAGTAAAAAGCCAAATCTTAAGGAAGGTGCAAAACAAAAGTTTAATTAATGTATTTGATTAATACTAAAACTTCTCGGCCTGAGGGTGAGTGGTTATTTTTGATTAATTGTGGAATTGATTGTTCGACTACTTTAATTAACTTGATTGTCAAAGAAAGAGTAAGGCTGTGTGTGACAGACAGTTCTCACTATTACTTGGCCAGAAGTCTTTTTAAAATTATACCAAATAAACAAGATATCATCAACCAGTCTTCATACCCTTATAGCACCTTGCCCTCTTACCGAATAAACTGTGCAATTAAGGTTAATGAATTCCCTCAGATGACTAATCCAAGATAAACATCGAACACAGATAAAGTGTAGCTCAGTACAAGGGCAATTCAAGAGATTTACTTCTAAAAGTAAAGGGAAATTAAACTAATGTAGTAATATCTTCGGTTCAAAGAACAGGCAGGGGTTATTCTGGGAGGTGAGGGCTTAATGAGGACCATATTTACGAGCCAGGAATCATCTGTGAAACACGGCGGATGTGGAATCATTGCAACCCTTTGTTTATAGCTTAAGAGAAAAAGACTAAAAAAAACATCAAAATCTTTAGAACAAAACAAACCCGAAAAAACATGACCCAGCGTTTGGCATGAAAGTTACAAATAAATGAAGCAGACACCATATTTACATTAAGATTGTATTCATTTAGTTATTCAGGGAAAAAAACAAACAAATAAAAACATCACATTTTCACCATTCACTCAGCTTTTGTATGTACACATTAAAACACACTTATTTTAATACTTTTAAAATATTTGTACAAAATACACTGTTCTCCCTTTATAACATCATTCTTTTAATGGAGGCCTTTTCTGCAAAAAAAAAAAAAAAAAAAAAAAAAGGTCAGCAGATGTGAACTATTGATTTGTGGTATTTTTGCATATCATCTTTATTGCATATTTTAATCCCTGCTTTCTTTCTTTTTTTCTGAGGGGTCTTTCGAGGCAGAGGAGGAGGCATTACCGTAACTGCCATCACTGCACCACCTCTGCAGACATTTTACTGGAAAACCCTAATAAATATGACTCTCATACACTTTGGAAAAAATAGGCAACTGAAGGCGGAAAAACTGTTCAGGAGGGAATATTTAACATGGAATCATTTATTTATTTGCAAAGGACTTTTTTTTTTTCATGTGAACTATAAAACACAAAAATCAGGCTAAGTGGGGTAATAGTGTCTTTAGTATGACAGCTGGCAGTGGTTATTTTTTATATATATGATCTGTAACACAAGGTTTAAATTAATTGGCAATAAAATCTATCATCAAAACACCACAAAGTTTCACACACCCACACACACACACTCATTCAGCTCAAGGTCTGTGTATGACAAGATAGAAAACAAGAAGTTTTCCTGAAAGTCATCGTGTTCATCAAAGAGAAGAACGTTATTTGAAAAGTGGTTAACTGTTTTTAAAACAGTTTAAGCTGAGTTAGAAAATATAAAAGAAAAAAACAACAACAACATATCTAAATAATATTCTTTTGATTGCTTTTTAAAAAGTTGATTTTTAGAAAAATCACAACTGGCACGGGTTGGGATCCTGTATCAACGGGAACACCGGTGAGGCTAAATATACATAAAGTGAGATTTAGAAAATACAAAATAAGCTTCTTTTTTTTAATTTTTTTTAAAGTTCATCATGGCTACAGCTAGACTTCGTATGCACTGGTTTGGCAATAATGAGAGCTTAAGTCAGAGTGGTTGTCTTGGCGACAGAATGAACCAGGCATGAACAATAAACCCTGTACCTTCCATGGATTCTGAGCGGTAAGATTCACAGCAGACATTTTCTATGTGGAATGGGCAAAGAAAATATTTACTTCAATAAAGGGACGAGGAGAAGGTGAGATCTCCAAGAGGACCCACCGAGAAGAAGGACTTCAGCTTTATGGCAACACAAATCAGCTCCACCATGTTCAAGTTACAGCTTGTGATAAATTGGACTAAAGGTGAAGGAAAACACATTTTCTTTTAACGCTCTAATGAGTAACCTGACTTTAGCCACCTACTCAGAGTCAAAGCAGCATTAGATTGGGCTGCAGGTGAAGCAACTCGAAGTAATCATCTTCTGAACTGTCTTTATTACACCCAAATGGCATCAATAAACCCAGAAACAAGTCTGGTTTCTGGGTTCTTTCCTAATGCAGTTTGTCAGAAGATTACTCTGGTGGTGGATCCTAACAACAGCAGCATCTGAATCAGAAGAAGACGGCACTGAACAAACCAGAGAAAAATGGAGTTTTGTTTGAGTTTTAACACTTACATTGGTTTTAAAGGAACATTCCAGCGATAAATAAATGTAATAAGTGATTTTTTTAGTGAATGCCCAGCTACAAGTGCTAAATGCTTCCAAATGCTGTTTAATTTAATTATTCTGCTGATCTCTTTTCAATGTGGCATTATGTAGATATTATTTTCTAAATGTTGGACCCCGAAAGCTACTTGTGTAGAATAAAAAAAAAGAAAATTTCTGATCCACCTTTTTTATTTATTTCTTTTTATACTTTAAGTAGTTGATAAAATATGGGGGGAAAAAATTCTTAAAATGGTTAAATGTCAAATATTGTTAAATGTTATTTTGTTCTCTAAAGAATGTGTTCTTTAGAAGATAAAGGAGAATTTTTAGAGATTCTTTCACTTGTTTTTTTTTTTTTTTCTGATTTCAAATTCTTTTTTGGGCCTATAGTTATACAAGAGATTATCGCTCTCAGATTGATTTAAACAGACATCCAGCTTAGGGTTATAGCTGGATTATAACCAAAAACTTTTCTAAAGCAGCTAAAAAAAAAAGACCAGGAATCAGGTAATAAAACAATCAGGGAAGACTAAGGGCCGGATCTATCAAAGGTTTGCGTGTATAAAAACGTGAGCTATTTCACTGCGCACGCTAAAAAATGTACAAACTGATCTATGAACAGCGTGCTAAAAGGATTTGGTCTTTAAAACGTGCTAAATAGCGCCTCTTATCCATTTAGTACTTTTTCTGCAATGAATATGCAATATGGGGCGTTCACACGCAAAAGTGCGTCTTGTGGGAGGAGAACATGTAAATATTTTAATTTAGCACTCGCAAAGTGATTTATCAAACCTGAAAGCAATTTTGCTAACGGTATCTGACTCTATATTTAACACGTTTCAAAAGAAGGTGCAAATGGTCTGTATGCGTAATTGCGCACACATGGCAGCGGTTATTGTCGCAAGAAGGAGACATCAAAATGAAGCAAGGAGACGCCGAGAACGCAGTTTTTCACTCCGTGTGATTATTTTTGGAATGAACGAGGAAACGATCATCAAAACATATCGTTTATCCAGCATTGCCATTTTGGAGCTGTTGGGAGAACTCCGAATGGATTTGGAACCAGCCACAAGGAGGACCCACGCAATACCAGATATCACAAAACTCCTTGCAACGTTGCACTTTTTTGCATCTGGGTCATTCCAGCGTACGGTTGCAGCGAGAGCTGGGATCTCCCAATCTCGTTTTTCAGAAGTGCTGTCCAACGTTCTAATTGCCATGTCGCCCTGACACCCTAATGGAGAACCCCGACCTCCCCCCTGCGCCTGTGGAGCAACATGCCAATGCTGCGGGGATGCGTACGCGCAGTAATCTCATCCACAGTCACTTCTTGTGAGCCATTTGGTATGTGCCTTTTTTTACAGGCCAATACAAACCACCTGTTTTGTTTTTTGTTTGTTTTTTTTACGGCAGTGAAGTAGAAATTCAGCCACATACCACCTTAGGGAATAAAGGTTGCCAAAGTTTTTTTATATATATATATATATATATATATATATATATATATATATATATATATATATATATATATATATATATATATATATATATATATATATATATATATATATATTTTTTTTTTTTTTATTTTATTTTTTTTTTTGGGAGGGGGTGGGGGTGTCACTGTAAGATAAAAATTTCTTAATGCACTAGTTTGTACCAACTAATTTGCCGCAAACCACAAAACGCGCAAAACCATCATTTAAATAGGGTGTCTCCAACAGTTTTGCACCTGCCATGAGTTATGCAATCACTCTTGTTAAATCACCCACAAACCATGATTACGCCCCTCGCGCAAAATTCCAGTTTGCGATCACAAATTACTGCACGCAAAATTGGATCTTGATAAATCCGGCCCTAAATGTTTCCTCTGCATATTAAAAAAAGCCAAGAAATGACTTCAATTAAAAAATTTGTTTTGGTGAACTACAGAAATAAACCAAATCCTATTGTTAACGGCTCTTATTGCATTTTTTGACTTTGTTTAAGCAAAACTTCCTTAGTCCATTACCATAATAAGACCAAGTTCTGAGGTAAAACAACATAAATGTTAGTCATTAAAAGTTTTTCGTTTTTCTAACTGCTAAATACAGACAATTGAACCAACATCTTAGCCTCTAAACCAACATACTTTGCTGAAAACCTGTAACTTTGTGGAGAATAAGCAAACAAGCTAATTAATGAAACACATCAAAAAAGGTTTTATGGGGGGGATGTAGTCAGATTATTTTGGAGGACACAAAGACTCTGAGTAAGTAGCTAAAGACACGGATACTTGGGTCACACGTCGGACCAATCTGAGCTGAACCGGGTTTACCGTTCTGACGGAAAAGATTAAAAGAAAGATCTAATGGAGCATGGAGTAAGAATGCACAGCTAATGTTGAGCCGCTTTCAGATTATCTTGGTCCCAGTGATCTCTTCTTTTTGCCCCCTTGACACCCACAGCTTCACAGGGGGAGCTGAGACAATACAGAACAGCAACAAACAAACAAAAAAAAAAAAGACAGAAATCAAAAACAAGTGCATAAGGGAACAAAAATCACCCAAAGCAGAAAAAATATTCAGTCTTCTCTTCCTTCTTCGGCTTGGTCTAACAGAGGTGAAATGCGAGGAATTTCTTTTGAAAAAGAAAAAAAAAAAGAAAGGAGATAAAAGCAGATGTTGAAATTGTGCAGAGGTTTGTTCATCCATGGATCTGGAGGCCATTAAAGTGCGTGTTGGTCACCATCAAAAGTGTCAAGGAAAAAATGCTTACTTTGTTCTTTCATTGCATCGCAGACAGGACGCCAGGACATTGTGGTGTATATCTCAAATTTTCCATCGCTTCTTTCTTTCTACTGTTTGGAGGTCAGTTTCTCCAAATTTTGCAGAAATACGCTCAGAGACCCTCGGAGAAGAAAGTTCAACCTACACCACGCAGCTCTTTAGCTCTGGCAGGACGTTCCTTAAAACTGAACAGATCAGTAAAATCAGGGAACTGTTGTGCCAAAACAGCTTCAGAGGTGCCTTTAAAGAAATATTTGGCTTGGATGCACCTGTTCTTTGAAAAAAATCTCATTTAGAGAAAAAAAAAGACAGATTTTCAACTCGGCACAACAAATTGGGCTGTTTTGGAGTTGAGTTTTATCCCAATAGAGGTTAAAAAAAATGCTGGCTCTGGGCAGAGGAGAAAACAAATATGCAGAGCTGCTGCTAGATGGAGTAGGTGGTGTTCTCCGACTGCTGACGGATGTAGCACTGAAAGCTTTTGTCTCCGATAGGATGCTCCCTGGGAAGACAGAGATAGTCCGGACTTTAAGTGGACATGTCAGAGCACAAAACATGCACAGAAATCTGAAATATACAGATGTGAGTTAGTTCTCAGAGATTTATCTGAATTCACAGCTGAACTGTTTAAAAAGATTACAAAAACTTGTACAATAGCACCCCCTGCTAGCTAAGAATGGTAAGTACACTCTGATTACCTAACAGATAGAAAGCCTTTCGTATTGTTTTTGTTTTTCATGTGAAGGGCTTTTCTATTTTTATCCCATTAGCCAGAGGAAGTCATGAACTTTAAATTAAAAAAATCCCAGAGACAGTGATCAACTTTAAATACCAAGATATAAATAAAAAATGCTTTAGTTACATTCATTAAAAAAAAGTAGATATTAAAATGTTATCTTTTCTTAAATAAATGAACTAATAACATATTTCTCTCTATATATATTCCAGTTTTCTCTCTGCCATATTACAGCTAGATGATCAATGTATTTTAAGAGGATTTATGCAGCTTTTACGAGAGAAGCCAATGTATTTAAAGGGACACAATGAAGCTTATGTTAACAGAATAAATGATCCAAAGCACATACTGGCTGCCTATCTTGGTCTTCTTGAACTTGTCCCGTTTGTACTTGGTGTGCTGCTGCTCCAGCGTCTGCACAGCTGAAATGATCTGCTTCAGGGTTTTGTACGTCTCCTGGGGGTCATCTATGACAAAGGTAGAATACTCCTCCTGTTCGGGTCCGTCGTACACGGACTTACTGCCGCAGGCCTCTGCACAGGAGGTTCACAAACACAAGGAGAACCAAGGTAAGAAAAACAGTAATGTTACAAACGCGGATGTAGAAAACAGGGAGGGGGGTGTGAGGGCCTGACCTTGCATTTTGATCAGTTTGGTCATGTATGTGCTGAAGAGGGAATAAATCCTCTCTGTCTCTCTGTCTCCATCCACGTCAAGCTGGATGTTCGCTGGTAGGCCGCTGGGATTGGGTGAACACATAAATACGTTGTGAGGGAGAGATGGAAATAAAAATGGGACGAACCTGTTTCTGGATGTTCTGAACGCTCTGTGTACCCGGTGCAGGGCGTGCATCCCGGGGCTGTGTCTGCAGACAGCTTGCAGCAGAGCCAGTGTCCGTTGAGGTAGGCTGAAGGATGGTAGGTGCTCAGGCGTTTGCGGTTGCACTGGCTGACTTTGGTCAGGATGTCTATCCAGTCTCGGGCCTCCACACAGTTGTTGGCCTGGATGTAGAGCGCTCGCTCAGGTTGGATAACCTGGAACATCTGGAGGAAAGGGGTAAAAATAGCAAGAACATTTAAACACTAAATATATCCATATGTGTGGGGCCATTTTTTCCTAATAGGTGCATCTCTCACATTTTTCATTTTGAAAGATTCCTCTTCTAGCCTCTCCACAGCCAAGATGTTCTCTATTGGAATGCTGCATAGTGCGCCCTCTCCTGGAGGTAACAGTTAACACAATCAGACAGGAAATGCTCAGCAGAATCTAGCAAATCTTTCAGCCTCACGTTTATGAGGAATTCAAATGATTCTAATAAGATAATCAAAGAGGGATATTATGAATAAATGTAAGACTTTATGAGAAAAACAGCAACAATCAGAAATGATTATTAGGTCATCACATTTTACGTTAGCTTTCCTGGTTTTTAGATTTATGTGTAACGTGCTATTGTTAGGGTGAAAACCTCACTTTGAATGTACGGTTTCAGATAGGCTGATGTTTCATTCGGTTGTCAGGGTGTACAAACAAATGGCCTGCTGAGTAACCTAAATTGCCCTCTAGGTGATGTGCGATAAGTGTGCATGCTCTGCACACTCCCTCCCCCCTTTTCTGCTGAGTCAAACACAAAGGCACACTTGGGCATAAACAGATGACGAGACGATTTGAGATCTTTGCAGGGGAACTCACTGACCACACCTTTTGTTTTGTGATAGGTGAACTCATGGTTGGTCAGACGGAACCATCTCTTCTTGAAGTTCTTCATTCCAAACCGGTTTCTGCCCTGAGCTCTCTTTATCATAAATCTGCAGAAAAAAAATGGAGAGGAAAAAAAAAACCCAAAACAAAACACCAAAGTGAATCTTGGGTGATGAATGGAACTTTGTCTAGAACAAAATGTACAAAAAGGTTTTGTAGGTAGAGCTTCGACTGGTTTATCTAAAGGCTAAAGGATTCTAAATAAGAGGTTTAATGTAAAAAGTTTGGGAAAACTCATGATCTATATTTGAGAGACTCCTATGTTGCGAGCACCTTTTTCTTCCCATATACAAAATGAAATCATCTATAAGTCCAACAAAGGAGATGGGAACAAAATCTATCAGTGGTTTTCCATATTTTAACCCCAAATTAATAGAAAAATATGAAATTATACAATTACCATAAAAGAGTATCTAAAGTATCATTCAGCCTCCAAAACAGTGACTGAGTTCTGTTTTACTTGACAAGTATTTCAATTGAAATGTAGTTTTCCAGAGATGCACTATTATCTGAGGTACAAATGGGAGAATTGGAAGAGACCTGCAACGTTTGGCTTTCTTACACTTTTAACATTTAAAGGTATAAGGTAAAAGGACAATCTTTTATTCCCCGGTGGATAATCTAAATAAGTGGTCCACCTAATTGTCAATCATCCTGGTGATATGTTTATTTAAAGCCGTCCTACGTGCTCGTTCCCAGTTAGCTATCTTTTTCTGCGCATTGAAGCTCGACTTTCTCACCGCGGTTCTTTGAAAATGGCTAAGGGTCATAGGAGAGAAAGAGTCTACAAAGTGTATGAGAAGAAAAGAAAGGCCTCAGAAGGGGCAGATATATCCCAGAATGCTTTGTGTAGAGAGCTCTCCATTGTGATATGGGATTTGCTGTCACAGCGGCCCACCATCGCTACCCAACAGCAATGACTAATAACAAAGATGGTGCAGGCAACGCACAGTGGATGTTACGTGACCAACGGTGCAAAAAGTAGTAATCATCCGTCTGAACGGTCAGCTAACTGAATTCACAATAAAGTCCATTATATAGTCCCCACTCTATATAGTGATTGAGGGATTTAGGGCAGGCAGTTGGGCACAGTCAGTTTGTATGAGCTTTGAGAACAGCACATTTTAAACAGGGTGTGCATGAGGAGAGATGGGCTCGTGCACGGGCATTTTTTAAGTGGAGAGGGCAAGTCTTTTAAAGAATCCTCCACAATACCTTTAGTGTTGAAATTGAAATATATTTTAGAGGAATTATTTAGTGTGTTTTGGTCTTTAAAAATCTGCTTTGATCAATTTAAGACATTTAATATCTTAAAGCAAACCTAAAGTTGTTATTTGTCACAATATGAATATCTGTTTATGAAAAAGTATATTGTAATGCAGCCCTTTGAATAGATAAAGGCTTATGGAAATATAGGAAATAGCACATAATTTTTTTTTTTCACTTGCTTAGTTTGTTTTAGGAGTGAACAATTTTGCTTACTGGGATCATTTGAACCCTTATTGGAAGAGCTTTAATTATTTATCGAGAAGCAATTTAAGTTTAATAGTGAGCTGGCTGTTATGAAAACATGCAAAACCACTGACATGGTAGCATAAAGGAGAGTTCACAGCAGGATGAATGCATATCTCAAACTAAGAACACTAGCTGCAGGATTCTAAAATCTCCAGCTCTCTAGCTGATCCTGGTTCAGATGGGACTCCTCCTGTCATGCTCTGGATTCAGATGTGGGCAGATATGAGATCAGGATGATGTTTGCGAGGAAACGAGCCCCGCTGTCTCCATCCTGCCAAGCGTGTCAGGAGGAACAAGAGGGGCGGGGCGGAGCCAACTGCACCTTTTTCTACGGTGAGCAGCCTAACGGCTAACAACCTGAATATAGACACTATCATAGAAAAAAGTGATTTTAATGGTTGCTTGTATAGAGAGAGGGATAAACTTAACAATTTGCACACGGGGATGGTGGGACACAAAATCTTTTGGAGGAAAGTCACAGCGCAAATACAGGGAGGGGTCACAAAGGCTAAGCCTAAGCTTGTATACGCAGAAGCTCTTACCTGCCTTTTGGGGCTTTAGACCCCTTCCCATCAACCCTCTTTATAGTGACTTTTACACTCCTATGACGGGAGCAGAAAAACAAGAGGGTGGGGTTTCTGATGAATGTGGTTCTGACCTTTTTAGGGATTACCGATCAACGACTGAGGTGTCAATGGAAAATAATTGGTTTCCCGCCTCAGATTTTAAAATTAACCAATACTGGGGATCATCAGAGCTAAAATCTGCTGTACCTTCTGGTTTTTCCAATAAAACTGAAGATGCAAGCTGTTAAAAATTTTATAAAATCCACATATTAAGTCATTTTTTTCTTAGCCTTGATTAAGGGTTTACTTCTAGAAGTCATAGCCATATTCCATTTCCTCTCTCCCCTCTCGTCTTTGGATCTGACATTATATTCTGAGCTGGTTATATCCATCCACCTTTTTAATCCCCTCTTTCTTTAAGTTACAAATAACATGAAGGCATCTCCTTACCCCTCCTTAAGCATGATCGGTGTTTCTATGCTCCTCTGATCCCATTTGCCAGAGGTGGAGATCAGGTCAAGAAACTGTAAAGGCAAAGTGAGGGATGCATGAGGTGAAAGTGTATCCACACATTCCCAGCATTCCTTTCACCATGTTCATGTCATACTTTTACATTTTCACTGAAATTTATGGATTTCTCACGTCTTTGTCAGTAATCCCCTAAAGCACAATGACAAAACTTTGCTTGGATTTTTTTTTCTATACTTCATACAGCTCCAGACCTAAATCAAAGTGCTAAAACAAACTTATAAAATGCAAATCGCTACCCATTAAACCTTCTTCTATGCTTACTCATCCAACGTAAAATAAGGTGAACACTTACATTCTTCACAGCATCTGCATATTTCTGCTCGTTGAAGAAGTCGTAAAATGCAGCCATGTAGGACTCTTTGAAATTAGCCTTGGAAAGAAAAAAGGGGGGATGGACAGGAAGAGTCTTAAACAATCTAAAATAAGACGTTAAAGAGAGGCGGTTGGATGCTTTCAGAGAAGAGTGGCTCACTGATTTAGATTTGGCAAGACTTCCAAGAGTCTGTATGGTCTTGGAGATGAGGGTGAGCGTTCTGGAAGTGGCGGGATCCTACAGACACAGAACCATATGATTTATTATTCATCCAACCGATCCAAATATTTCACTTTAACAGACACCTGATTCTGCATCACAGAAAAAATAAGTCCGATTGTTTTGTTTTTTTAACCGAGCACATTAAGCAGCTGTTGTTATAGTCGTATATGTGACTATAAACAGAGCGTGTGTTAGCAGTAAATATCCAACTTACAGGGTGATGGGGCCGTAGGTGAAACAGGTTTGGTGAGAGGATGGCAGGCGCGAAGAAACGCAGGAAGATGAAGCTGCTTACTGCTGTGTATCGGACATCTTGATCAACTGGATAAAAGAGGAAATAACGTGTCTTACACACTTTTTTTTTCTTTTTCAGTCTCAAGGGAAGGAACAAGCTGTGAACCGGGTTATGCTTTGTTTACTGAAAACAGATAGTGTTTCTAGTGAATATGGAGTCGGCTGGTTACAGAGGAAACATTTGAATTTGCAGGTTTTGTTTATGAAAAAACAAACATGAAACATGTTTTTGTCTCTTCATTTCTTAACCTTAAAAGTATTTCCGAAGCACAAACAAGCTACAGTTGCGTACTAAAGCAACTGAATGTAGTGTCCCAACATGCCCAACAGGGGGCAACAGAGGCTAATGAAATAATCCCATTGCTGGTGTGAAACACCTCAGCAGTTTTGGGACAGAGAGCAAACATTAAACTCCTTCTTGTGAAGTAGACTTAGTGTCCTTGGCCATCTTACACTTCCTGTTATTTACTACCCTCCACTTCCTGTGGCTTATTCCCAGTTTTCCTGCACATCTCGGAAGTCGCTCTGGAAGAGAGTTTACCTTGAAACCGAGTCGCAGCAGACTCCCTCAGAGAGAAGAAGATGTCGCACATGACGGTAGGACAGCGGACGCCGGAGGTGGTGATGACGTTGAAGATGCGGTCCACGTACTGCAGAAGGTTTTCCTGAGGAGGGGAGGCGGGTCACAGTGGTTGGATCAGACAGGGATGAAGTGAACGCTGACAAACTGAACTAGCTCTGGTTCCTACCCGGTTTGTCTCCAAGTTCTCCGACTCTTTGAGCTTAACAGGGTCGATTTCACAGGATTTGTGTTCTGTGCAGATCTGTGGAAATACAAAGCAGGGCATCAGTATAAAACTACGACTGGAATTAAACTCCCAGAGAAAGAAAAAAGAAGGTTGGAGATCTGATAAATTTAAATGCATAAATATTCATGCCCCTTGAACTATGTTTCTATAATGCGAACATTTAGAATGGTAGATCAACCCAAAGTAGAACAGAATTGTGATGCAGGGAAAAATTATTCAATCGCTGAGGTACAACAGCTCTCCCTCTGGACAGAAAGTACCGTAGTCTTACTCTAGATCCTTCATTTAGGTCTAGATTTTTATGAAGCCATTCTAACAAATGAATACATTTTCAATCAGCCCTAACGATCTGTAGTCTTGAATGTGCTCCAACTCAGCTAAATGAAACATCCTGAGCATGTTATGAAGTTCTGCATATAAATGCCAAACCCCACTGTTGTAACATCTTGAAAATGATGTATAGGGGCCCTTGAGTCCCAACCTTGGTCCTCAAGGCTTGGCTGTAATTTTTAATCTAAAGTTCTTTGGATCCTTCAGCAGGTTTTCTTCAAACATTTAGTTTTTTTCTCCACCTTCTCATCTGCTGGCTCTCCTGTCTGTGCTAATGCTACCACCACCATGTTCCAAGCTGAAAAGATTTATTTTGACCAAAACCAGACCAACTCCTTCCATGTGGCTAAAAAACTGTTTCTTTACTGGCTTCTAACCTGCTCTCTTTCATGATGGTGAGATTCTCCCACCTGAGCCGTGTATGTCTGCAGACTCCTCTGTGATTATGTGTTTTATGTTTTGCTTTCCTGTCTTGGTAGATTTGCAGTTAAATCATGTCTTCCAATTATATATATATAATAGGTGGTAAAACTTCATGATCTATTCAGAGGCTTTTCTGCTGTGTTCCTTGGTCTCTGTGATGCTGCTTTATCACTATTGTTCTCCAACAAACCTTCACAGAGCAGAATTTACATTCACAGGTGGACTCAAAAGGGGGCTACTGTAGACAACCGGCCTTCCTGGGTTTTATTTAGTGTTATCACAGTAAACTATCTTTGATTTTTTTTTTTCATGTGCCCATTAGAAAAGGTCAAATAGGGTAAAAGTTTGTCTTTTACCTGGAACAAAATGTGAAAATGCTCAAAGGGCATGAATACTTTGTAATCTCCTGACGAAGGGAAGGAAATCATTTATGGTTGGGTTTGCTGCCCTTTAATACCTCGTCTATGATGGGTTTAAGCGTAACCTGCAGATAGTGCATCCCAGCAAGCTTCATGGTCTCATCGATACACTTAGACGTCAACGAGTTTCCACGAAAAATTGTGTTTGGATCCCTATTTGTAAAAAAAAAAAAAAAAGGGAAAAATCACTTAAATCTATAATATCATCCAAATGCATTACAATCCTAAATAAACAATTTCTCCATAAAGGAAAGAGGATATTGGTGTCGAACTCACGCTTGTGTTAATATAACTCACTGTGTGCGGTTGATTTCTGCATGAGCAATTGCGCCGATGAAAGGCACTATTTTGCCATAATGAAGAAAAAGACGAACGAGCGGGATGGCAGCTTCCTGCTTCTCTCGACACACCTCCCCCAAAATATGCGCAGTGGACGCTGACACAGGCTGGACAGAGTGAAACAGGTTTCAAAAGATGAGACAGTGGCGTTAAAGTACAGAAACACGGAGCAGAGACTGCCGAGGCAACGGTGTTTACATACCTCCACGTTAGAAGATTGCAGCAGCAGATCTCTGAGAGGGCTGTAGTGTTCGGAGGGGAAGACATGGTCCTCGGTGTAAACGATGTTCAGACGCAGAGAGCCCAGGTCCTCCACCTTAACAGACTTCCCTCCATTTTCTCGTGGTTGCAAAAAGTACCTAAAAAAGAGCAGGGATTCAAATAAAATCCAAATATAGCCCGATGAACCTAAAAGTAGGAAAACATAGAAATATTTTACTACTTTTACTCTAATGTTTGCGGATGAATTGTACAGCTTTTACTTAAGGCACTTAAAGACATTAACATTAACTATACTGGATTTTAGGTGAAGGGTTACAAAAAGCCCAACTTTTTTATTTTCTTTAGTCCAACTGTTTTTAATGTTCTTTCTTGTTTCTGCATTTTTTTATTTCTTTTATTTATATTTTTTCCTACTTGCTTTGATTCGGTTTTATTTTCCTGTATTTTAATCATGTAAAGCACTTTGCATTGTCTTTGTACTGAATTGTGCTATACAAATAAATTTGCCTTGCCTTACTAGCAGAATTACTAGCAGAAATATATTTTAGATGTCAAGAATTGTATTTCTAGATATCTGTAATGTTATATTCATTTTTGATACCTGAAATAATAATTTTTACCAGCAGTAACTCTATTATGGAGATCTGAAATTAGAATTCATCCTCGTCAGAATTCATTTTAGATAGGAAGAATGTTTACTTTAGATAGGAAGAATGTTATTTTAGATATGTGGGAAAAAAGCCCAATACACATGAATGGGAAATGTGACATCGTTTGTAATAGTAAGAATTACATTTCAGATATCTGGAATCTATACTTTAGATAGGATGACTGATATTTTAGATATCTGAAATGCTCATGTTGACTAAAAGGAAATTCATTTGAGACATCTGGAATATATATTCAGTGAAGCTAATAACAAATGCTCTCCAGGAAGCTTTCTGAATTCAAATGTCTGGATCTGCAGTGAGTTTGAGTCTTATATAGACAAGGTCTTGTATTGCTTGGAAACATGCAAATGGTAACCGATGAATGGGTCGTTTGGTTCCATTGTTAGCCTGTAATATCTGAAACCTGTCTATGATTTTGAAGGTTGTCGTTAAAGGGGGGGATTGTCGTTAAAGGGGGGAG